>NW_024387332.1:1516823-2241823 GCF_900408965.1 Simochromis diagramma | reverse complement strand
AGTGGATGCTGGTATAGCACATGCACTTTTAAAACCATAACTCAGTAACTATCACTGAAACAGCCACTGTGACCTGGATACAACAAGAAACATGAAAACTCTTGAAAGCTGAATATATTAAAATGTTGGTTAAGAAATTCCTGAGTATAAAAATTCACATGGACATTTTGACTAACGTGACAAACATTGTTTGGTTTCAGTTCATAAATGTTAGGCCTTGATGTTTTATTGAGTAAATGAACTTAAACATACATTTGGTTTGGTTGCAGTTAAACAGAGCTTAGTTTGAGTCTTTTTCCTGTGCTTCAATTACAAGGCCTCAAAAAGCTGGAAAATACAGGTCCTTAAACGCAGCACACTTTGACCCACTCTTCTGGCACTCCTGGGACTGAATTAAACTCCAACTCTGTCATTTAGTTAAATATGTCAAGCCTACTGCACAAAAAACAACAAACTCTTTATTGTAAGGACCGAAATAGAAAAGACCAAACTCACAGAAATGTCACGAACCATTTGATGTTACCAGAATCTGTTACATTCCCCTAAAAGGGTCCAGGGAAAGTAACAAAAGTGTGCGGGTCAGAAAAAGGAGACAGGGAGGCAAAAGGGGTTAAATTAGAGAGTTTTATTAAAGTTTCTACTAATAACTCAACTGACAGAGACGGACAAGCCGCTAGTGATGGCCCGCTTGAAGCTGAAGCTCCGGTGCCTGTGTCAAAAAAATCAACACACTGCTTCAGAAGCTCTGTGTCGAAGCTTGACTCGTTTGGCCAGAGTCACGTGATCGGTGACGTCCGAAGCTTCAGTTAGAGCCTAACTGCTTCGGTGTCTGATTCAATGGTTTATGAGGAAGCGAATCATTCCCGGGATTTGTGGAGTGTTTTGATGGTGACAGCGAACCACTGATCATTCCACTGAGAGATTTGGAGCCAGCGAGGAATAGAGGAGGTTCTGTTGTGTGGGAGGATTTTGAGTTGATTTTTGTCAATCGGGTGGGTTTTCCAGCTTTGTGTTCTGGCCGTTTGCTTTTGTTTTGTGCGTGTTTATTATATCTGAAAACGGGAAAAAGGTAAAATGTCAAAAATCTGCTTCCATAATATAAATATCATTAAATAACTTTAGAAAAACTTCCACTCGACTCTTTACATGTAATGTTATAAAAATATATATTTTATTGTTTAATTAATCTGAAAATGTTAGTCTGCCAAATGTGCAGCAATTGAATTTATTTATTCTCTTCAGCTGATAGTTTGTGGGGCCCAGGTAGACTGTATAACTGTATCTCTACCAGTTTCTCTGCACTCCAGCCTCCTCTGTTCCATGTGAAAGGATTTTCCTTAAGGCAGGAGAAATTATCTCCACGAAAAGGAACAGGTTCAGCCATCGCACACTAGAACAAATTCTCTTCTTAAATAAAAATGAAAAAGGGTTACCTTAAATGCATCATGTTTTTAATTTGCAATTTCATAAGCATTTTCCTTTTCCATTTCACAATCAATTCTACCCCCAGGTCAAAAATATGTCTGGGGAAATTTCCCTAATATAATATTATTTATAAATACACCTGTCTAGCGATTAATTGCATAAGTGCATGGAGGCAGGACCTCAGAGCAGAAGCATACTCCATAATGTGTTGTACATTATTATATGTATATATTATATGTAACGTGGTATTTTTCAATTATTGTATTTACCAACATCAAGAAGTCACAAGCAAAGAAAGACCACACCATGGTGCATAACAAGGAGAGTTTACTGGTCAAAACTATTTATTAAACAAATAAAACACATTTTTTAACCACCAAAAAATACACGTTCAAAGCAACACAACGGCGGCCCAATATCAGACAAAACTCCACTCTGTAGAGTGGGCAATCATAATGAAGCGGTTGGTTTTATTTTGTGGATTCAAGCTGCTCTTCGTATTTTTGGCCACCAGATGTCACCAGAGAGGACTGTGTTGAAAAGCTTCGAGTAATGAACCGTTTTTCAACACAAGCTTCAGAAAGCTTCATTTGGCCATCACTACAAGCCGCTATCACCATTTAAATACCTTTAATTGCTGATGTGAGTCAGCTGTACAAAAGAAAAAGGCGGCACCTAAGGCAGGAGAGACGGTAGGACACGCCCACACAGGTAACTTCAGGAGGACGCCCTGCTGGGGCCGCAACAAATCTTTTCTCAGTTAAAAGGAAGTAAATGTCAAAGCAAGAAAAAGGTGTTTTTTTCCTTGTTTTTTTTATTTTGGGGGGGATAGCTACACTCTCAATAAAATGAATAAAGTTCCTCTAAGAATAAACGAAAACACGAATATTGTAAAGTTGTTCTCCACCTGGTTTGTTTGCAGTCGTATCACGTGGGGGAAGTTCATCAACTGTGGGCAGACGTGCATCGCTCCAGACTACATTCTGTGTGAGCCGTGCATCCAGGGTCGAGTGGTGGAGTGCATCCGACAAACGCTTCTGGTAAAGCACCCAATGACCAAAGAGAATCACTGCGACTCGCTCATACAGGTGGAGCTGCACGGTGTGAAACCTTACTGAGACTACCTCTCTGCTCCATTCCAGGAGTTTTATGGTGCCGATCCAAAATGCTCACCTGACTACGGGCGAATTGTCAACCAGCGTCACTTCAACAGAATCATGGGGCTGATGGAGGGCTACACTCCTGTGGTGGGTGGACAGAGTGATTCCTCACAGCGCTACATTGGTAATGAAAATGCAGATTGAATCATGCGATGCAGATCCATCTGTGCTCTGTTTGATAAACGTTGATGTTGCACTGAAAGCCCCAACGGTGCTGAAGGACGTGCCGCCCCACTCCAGGCTGATGCAGGAGGAGATCTTCGGCCCCGTGCTGCCCATAGTTACAGTGAGTGACATGGACAATGCCATCACCTTCATCAATGAGAGAGAGAAGCCCCTGGCTCTGTACATCTTCTGCTCTGACAAGAAGGTGAGAAGGAACCATCTTTAAGTAGCTTTTAACGTTAGCAGCGTCCCTCGTGCTCGTCTTACAACGATTTCTTCTCACGTTTCTCACAGGCAATAAAAAAAATGATTGCGGAGACGACGAGCGGTGGCGTGACGGTCAACGACGTCATGATGCACTATACGCTCAACTCCCTCCCGTTCGGTGGCGTAGGTAGGAAGACTTCAAAGTGTGGCTTTGAAGTGGGAAAGCTTCACAAAATGTGACAGCTTTAGACAAAAAAACACAACATCAGATGAAACAGTGTCAGCTAAACCATGATGTCAGATGACAGACAAAACTACAAACAATCAAAGCAGCTAAACATTGTTTTTAAAAAGAATGGGAGGCAGAGAAGCGGGTCCGAGTGTGATACCGCTTGCTCATTGGCTAACTTGTTGGTTACTGGACATGCCACGGACAGCCCTCCTATTCTTTGTGCTGTGTGTGTGTGTGTGTGTGTCCTGTCGCCTCCAGGAGCTCAGCTGCCACCCATTCATTCAGCAGTGAGTCAAGCTTGTGAAGAGCTGCTCAGTCAGTGAGCGGGCCAGCACTGAGTCGTGAACTTTTACTGTGTCAAGTCACATTTGTGTTACCTTTAAGCTACTAGTGAGTAGCTGTTATCTGCTGGCAGCAGAAGTGAACCTTTAACTTAGTAACCCATCTCCGTCTCCTTTCTCAGGATATTTGTGGGTGTTTTTCTTTGAGTCGAGTCCTTTTTAATAAAACTCGCTCCGTTTGGCGTTTTTCTGTGTGTGCTGTGGAGCAGTGAGCAAACATTCATCGACAGCTCCTGCAGATTTGAGAAAACTGTTCCACACATTTATTGGAACTACAGCTGATTCTGAGCTGATGCCTGTCGTGCTTAGTGAGCCAGACTTTCTTCATGAAGCCTGAATAAGAATACATTCAGGAGCTGAGATTACAAACAATTAAAAATGTTATATGAAGCAAATTATACTGGACAAGATTGAGATCAAATTTGAGTTCTGGAGAACACTGCCTATTTCGGTAATGGTATCTATCTTCACGTATCTTACTGAAACCTGGACTTCCCATGTGTAAGCTTGCCCTCCAACATTAAATGTGTTATTATTCAGCATCTCCGGCTGGAGGAGACGGCTGTGCTTGCAAGCTGGCTGGACATGTAGAGAGGACTGTCTGTCTGTCTCCGGGCTGTGTTGTAGTCTCCCTCATTTGAGTTAAAAAATGACCCTACAATCACAAACTGACCCACTGTGCAAATCTGTGGGCGAGCAATAAAACTATTCAAGCTAAGTGTTACATCATTCACACTACTAACATCAGCCAGTTCACCTTTTAAACCTTCAGTGATGTATGGAGACACATACACAATATTGGGGATCTTTACATCAGGAGCACGTTTGCACTGTGATCACTGATGCAAGAAAAAGTCACTCTCACCCTGTTACAGTCCATGTGTGAGCACATACTGACAGCACAAATCACAAATGAAGCGCTCCTTTTAGAAGACACGACTGACTTGTGTGTCACCCCTCCAGGTCAGAGTGGTATGGGACGCTACCATGGCAAACACACCTTTG
This sequence comes from Simochromis diagramma, assembly GCF_900408965.1. NCBI lineage: Eukaryota > Metazoa > Chordata > Actinopteri > Cichliformes > Cichlidae > Simochromis > Simochromis diagramma. Next base: position 2,237,288 of record NW_024387332.1, on the reverse strand, counting down.
ACCAGCTGAGCCACCACAGGGCATGCATGGTCCGGTCACTGGGCATGGAGAGCGTTAACTTGGCCAGGTACCCTCCTCAGAACCGCCAGCGGGCACGCAGGGCTCGGATGGCCCTTGCGTCGCCGCTGATTGACATGTCCAAGAGGACCCTGGTGTGGGCCATTCTTGCCACCATCATCGGCCTCGGTCTCCTCATCGCCCTGCTGGTCATCCTGCTCATTGCAGCGGGCCTCAACTGCACCTGCTGGTACTGGAGAGGCTTCTATAACTAGACACACTGTGACCTCACTATGGAAGATCCTTCCAAAGAAACAAAAGTGCTTTTCACAGATGTTCATGATCAGATGAATCTTGTTTTATTGTTTCATAAAGATGAATAAAACAGTAACCTTTGGCTTGATCTATTATCTCTTTTATGAGCAGTGTGTGAATTGGATTCTATTTTTACAGTCGGTTAACATTCACTTTGTGAGGAAATATTGATGTAATTTGTTGTTTAAAATTAAAAGATGTGTTCTTAAAATGTAATATTCCATTTTTTTTAAAACCTTCATTTTATTTTGGCACAAAACTGAGCAAGTCTCCATCCTTTTACACTCTGTTACTATTGTGACCACAAGAGGGCACTATTGAGACAAATTACCGCACATTTAACATCTTCTTTTTGTTTTGGCTCTTCCCTTTAAGGGTCACTGCAGTGCCCCATCTGCCTCTGTATTGTCTCATCTTTAGCATCCTCTTCTGTCACCCCAGCTCTCTGCATGACTTCTTACATGAACCTTTTCTTTGGTGTTCCTTCTCTCTTCACGCATCCTTGGTTCAGTGTATTCACGATCCCTCTGCACATCTTAGCCTCGTCTCTCTAACTTTGTGTCCAAACCACTCAACCTGAGCTGTCCCTGTGATCTACTCATTTCTCATCTTGTCCATTCAGGTCACTCCCAAAGACAACCCAGATGTTGACTCTGGAGAGCAACTTTCACTCTTTCCTTCCAGTCTTTTTCTGAGTGATTCTGTCTCCAAACCATACATCATTAAAGCTACTGTGCAAAAGTGTTGCTCTACCCCTCGTTTACATTTTCTAGGAAAATAGGTGTGATTTAAACACGTGCAAACATACATGGAACTGCATCTTGTAAACGTAACTTTTCACTCTTGATGCTGTCCTGTCACAAATCAGCCCTGACACTCGTCTCCACCCACTCCACCCTGCCAGCACTCGCTTCTTCACCAGGATAGTTAACCTCAGGTATTTAAACTCATCTACCTTCAGTATCTCTAGTGCCTGGATGTTCACCTTTCTGCCTGCCTCCTTCTCATTCACTCTCATGCATTTTGTTACTTTGCTCTTCTCTCTCCAACACATTTGCACCTCTTCAGGCTCTTTTTTACCTGCCTGATCACAATGTCATCTGCAAACATCATCCTATCTCTCAGCCCTTCCACCACCACTGCAAAGAAGAAGCGGCTCAGACCCAATCCCCGATGTATTCCTGCCTCCACTCTAAACCCATCTGTTGTTCCTACCTTTCACCTCACCAGAGCCAACCCCCCCCCCCCCCCCCCCATCGCCGAGACCATTTCTGAAGAGCTTAGGTGAATCTCTTAGGGCTCATGTCATGTCCTTGCTGGATTTCTTTCCTGTTTCTAAAGAACATGACTACCAGATATGATTCAATGAGAACAGTTGCTCAAGAGCAGTCACAAAAACCCATCTGGCTTTTAAATTTAAACTGAGTTTAAACTCTTCTAGAACGACTGTAATCAACAGAATGCAGAGAGACAACCTCTATGACTTTAAGTCAACATACTGCGTTGAAGACAGAAGTTACAGTAGAGCAGGGTCATACGTTCTTGTAATATTAATTTGGACCACAAGATGGTGCAGCAGGTCAATGTAGCATGCAGTCTCATACCAAATCACAACAACAGTCTCAAGGCGCTTTATATTGTAAGGTAGACCCTACAATAATAAGCCTGCAGTGCGAGAGTGAAGTGCTCTAATAGGGTGATATGGTACTACAAGGTCATTTTGGATTAGCTGAAGGCTTTTCAGCGAGTTTTTAGGACTTCCTGATAATAATGAATTACAGTCGTCCAGCCTGGAAGTAATAGAGACAGGATATTTCTAACTTTAGAGATGTTGCACAAATGGAAGAAAGCATTCCTACACATTTGTTTAACATGTGCATTGAAGGACATATCCTGGCTCCAAGTTTCCATACTAAAACAAAAATCAGTCGCTTTTACTGACAGTGCTAATATGGGTTCTTTCCTTCTTCCCCTTGGAACGGCCTGTCTGAGGAATTCAGGCTCACACGATCAGTGACCTGATTTAAATCACTTCTAAAAGCTAATTTCACAGACTTGCTGTGAAGTGATTCTGTTGCGTGTTGTCTTTGCTAACTTCCTGCCTCCAGTGCTTCATTATTTTCTATATATGTATGTTTTTGTAGCATCCCTGCCAAACAAAATACAAATGCTGAATATGATTAGTTCATTTAAACAGTGAACAGACTGATTCTTCTACAGCACTTTTCTACTATACAAAGCACTTAATACAACATCACACAAGCACTTTTTTCTAGGCTTAAGTGCTTTCTGTCTAACATTCACACACATCCATACTCTGATGGAAGCACTGGAGATCAACTTGGGGTTAGTATCTTACCTAAGCAGACTGGAGTAGACTAACTAAAGCTGATTCTGATTAGTAGCTGACCTGCTCAACCTCCTGAACTACAGCCACCCACAGGTACAACTTCATAGCTTTAACCTACATGACACGGACTGTTAACAATATATGAGCGCAGAGGTTGTAGTTTACTGAAATCATACGATGTTTCTATACCAGATGGCAGCAGAGATCTTTGAGATGGTAGAGAGCCAGAACTGAGAATGGTGAATAAGTGTTCCATGTGTTCACATTTATAGGCTTTTATTTGGAGTTTTAAAGCTCCACATAAAAGTAATTCCACAAAATGTTCTTGTTAAAATGTCTCTATAATCCTGAAAAGAGAAGAAAAGTGACTTGGACATGATGTTTGAACTGTCCTTCACATCGTCACACTCGCCTGATGAGTCTTCATGTAAGCAGTGAGAGTAGACTGAAAAACTGAAAGAAGATGAAGATGGTTTTGCCTCTCAGGCTTGACAGGCTCTCTGTTAATATCATGTTGCATGATATTTCACTGCATCCATGGAAAACTTGCAGTGAATGTCTAGTTATACGTAAAAGTACAACAAGAGTTGTTGCACAGCTTGTTTAAGTCATTTAAGCTAGCACCCCATTAGCATTTGGATCCCCCTGCTCCCTCTGCTATGCTCTGCTAAGCTCTTAACTGACAGCTTTATCACCTAATAGGTCTGTGGATACTGAGCCCTTTAGCTCGTGAGCCAGCAAAAAGAAACAGTCGCCCTCTCAGCAGCCTGCCTCACTCACACAGGCAGCCTTCACTTTTTCCTGGAGGCCTCAATAACGTTGCGTAACCATCGTATAGTGTATATACAGTCACTTATATAGTGGTGTAGAGTCACTCAGAGGAAAGCACTATTTACTTCCTACAGTTTTACCATATTTCAGATCTTTAAAAGCTTCATTCTGGACTTTTAAAGACGAGACAAGCGAAGCTGTCATGTGCGTTTGTAGTTTTGTTTTCCTTCATTAACTACTCGTCACTTTATTTGTGTGTGTGTAGCTGTCAGCAACTTGTATTTTCAGTTCCACTTTGCCTCATTAACTGCTCATCACTATATCTGTGCTCATTAGTGGCCTTTGTGACTTGAATCAGATTGGCTCTGTCAGCGACCATCCACTGGATTTTAGTCGTTTTTGTCTTCCTTTCTACGGGGATCCTGCCAGATCCTATATTTTAGACTTTTCTTGAGCATTAGAATCATTGTTGTGTCATTATTATTGTCTCATTATTTTCCAGAGGCGTCAGAGAGCTTTTTAAATCTTAGCTCAATAACAACGTGCTGGCAAAGAGATCCTAATTACTATGATTCTACAGATCCACTTCACTGCCGCCAGCACAGTGAAGGTTCATCTCTGTGCTTGTCCTGCTAGACCTCAGTGCAGCGTTCATTACTGTTCACCACAATATGTTATTACACAGATTAGAGCACGCTGTAGTAAAAGTACTGCACTGCGGTGGTTTCAATCATATCTCTGATTTCTTCACATAAATACGGAGTCTTCCTCACACACTAATGTTAATATGGTTCTGTGCTAGGCTAGTTCTATTTACATTATGCATGCTTACATCTACAGTAAACATACGTATGCCTAGGGCTTCCCACGATGCACTGTTTCTCCTTTTCTCACCTCGTTTCACACAGACACGTACACCACTCTGCATTTAATCGTTAGTTACTATTAACCTCCGTTACCTCACCCCTGCTGCAGATGGCCCCGCCCCTCCCTGAGCCTGGTTCTGCTGGAGGTTTCTTCCTGGTAAAAGGGAGTTTTTCCTTCCCACTGTCGTCAAAGTGCTGCTCATAGGGGGTCATATGATTGTTGGGTTTTTCTCTGTATGTAATATTGTTGGATCTACCTTACAATATAAAGCACCTTGAGGCGACTGTTGTTGTGATTTGGCGCTGTGTAAATAAAACTGAATTGAATTCAAAGAGCAACTGAGTCTCAATCCAACTGTGACACAAGCTAGGATGAGAACGTGAGTTCCACTTATTACGAGTTAGGAATGATTTGAGGAGTGGAAACAAAGAGGAATCTTTACGTACCTGCGACCAGACACGTGGGTGAGCTCAGGGAAATGAAGCAACGCCATTTGAGGAACAAACTACAACAAAAGAAGTGAGGGAAGCAGGGATGGAACAAGATGGTCCACACCAAAACAATGAACTGAACAATGACATTGGGGAGGAGGAACAGGAGTCACTGAAGGGCCTTTCACAGTCAACCAAGGACAGGTTGGACTGCCAGTCCTGAGCCCGCCTACTGATGAATCAGTACTAGGAAGGTCTAGAGCCTGCCTGTTTCACATATGACACACTTGGCCAGCCCTCTCTCTGGGTACATCACCAAACACAGCGTTCTACAACATGTCATTATATCCCTTGTTACCTTACTTTCCAACAGTGCCATAACACATTAAATCATCTCAGCCAGGCACCTTGCCTCCATATTATAACTGCTCAGTCTATACATGTGAATAGGCAAGAAATGGGGCACTGTGATTTGAGTTGTTTGAATAAGCAGGATAATGCGTTTTAAAGGTTAAGAGGTCAAATGTCAAGAGGCAAGTGTCATGGCTGTGTGCAGGCAGGCAGGGAAAAGGACCCAAAATGCAGGACTCACGGAGGCAAGGGTGAACTCAGAATAAACAGCTTTACTGCCAGTCGCCGATTGAACAGAAGAAAACAAACTAACGGGCGGGCAAACAGGTTAACGGAACACACAGCGATGTTTGATAGTACGATGCGACGACGAGCAGCGGAAGACACGGACACTACATACAAGAGGAGATCAGGATTGACAGGCTGGGACACACGGCTGACGCTGATTACACAAACGAGACAGGGAGAACACAAGACTGAACACACCAACACAGGACACGGACCTTCAAAGTAAAACAGGAAGTACACGGAGAAGTAGACTGGAGAAGGAGAGAGAGAGCATGAGGAGCACGAGGGAGAGAGGCGGACATGACAGGCTGGAGAAAACAAGATGGCACGAGAACTCACATCACCATAAAAACGCAGACACATAGGGAAACACGAGGGCAGAGACACGAGGGCAGAGACACGGGGCAGAGACACGAGGGCAGAGACACGAGGGCAGAGACACGGGGCAGAGACACGAGGGCAGAGACACGGGAGCAGAGACACGAGGGCAGAGACACGAGGGCAGAGACACGGGAGCAGAGACACGGGGGCAGAGACACGAGGGCAGAGACACGAGGGCAGAGACACGGGGGCAGAGACACGAGGGCAGAGACACGGGAGCAGAGACACGAGGGCAGAGACACGGGAGCAGAGACACGAGGGCAGAGACACGAGGGCAGAGACACGGGAGCAGAGACACGGGAGCAGAGACACGAGGGCAGAGACACAAATGCAATAAACTAAACAACCGAGGAAACCATAGAATAATAAACGAACAAAATACAAAAACACAAGAAAACTAAGAACGCTCGGTCAAAATGACTCAGGACCATGACAGCGAGTGTGTGACACAATTGTAATCTGTTTTAAGAATTTATAAAGCCCTTGTTTAATTATAGTGATGTTTAGTTGGGGTTATGGGGATGTAATTGCGTGACATTGCCACAACGCTCCCACGCCTCCGACGAGCAGGAGCCTGCAGACCGAACACAACTTGCGTCTCATGTCGCTACATGAGGCGGGCTGTAACACGCAGAACAAAGGCGTGCTAGAAAATGTCATCAGAACAAAAATATCTGGATTTATGGCAACATTCAAGTGATTTTTAAAGAGACACTTTTCCAAGGTTTTTTTTCTATTCTTGGCCTAAAATCTGAGTTCTGATTGGATGGCTTTTCTTATCTGCAGCACTCACTATCTGACCTCCTGTAGTGATCTGTTCCTTTTGTGCATGACTCATGCACTGCGGGAGATGCTTCTGAAGAGCTTTAGTTGCTGCTGATGTGTAAAGTTAACTTTTGCTGAGGTTTGCCCTCATGTCCTCTGTGGATAAAACTCCCTGAGCCAGAGAGCCAGCAGCTGTCTGCCTGAATGTTGCTGGCAGCGAGCTGCACAGCTCCCGCCTTCATCACACTGCTGCGCTGGAACAGACACATGTAAACATACTTTTTTTCCTGCCAAGCATTTGGCTTCAGGGCACGATATGTGAGGTACAGTGGGATGTCTCATACACTGCTGCCTCATTACAGTTCATGAATAATGCATCAGTCTCATAGTTTGGAAGATCAGGAAGAACACACCTTTTTAATTTTGAAATCTTGACCTCAATTCAAGAGCAAGTGCGAAGGTGAACATATATTTGCATACATTCATAATGGAAATGTGTTTATGTGTGTGTTTGCATCAACTTTCATCAATGTTGGAAGTGCTACAGCACGTATATGTAGAACGTCGGGCTGCTGCTGGTTACTGTGTTTGATTACAGGGTGATTCACTCCCTGCAGACAGGCAGCATCTCTGGTCACAAACGTCTGCCAAATGCACAAACAAAGCTTCAGTGCTTATTTTGATTTTACCACCATCAATAATTCAAGAGAATTTGCAATGACGTAGAAAATATTTAACATTTTATTAATGCTTTCAGTGATGCAGTTGTAAGTAAATAAAGGGCATTCACCAGCCTTCTTTTGCTATACGTTACTCATATTGATGACGCACGTCCTCATTTAATGTGTGAATGCATTGTGACTCTGCTGGGGACGCCCATGGCTCAGGATGGAGCATGTCATCTAAAGACCTGGATGGACCAGGTCCTGGTTCCTGGTGCTGGACCCCGGGACCGTCAGACTGGTGTGTCTCACATGTTGAGGGTCCTGCGCAGTATCTTTGCTGTTCCTGTGATCTGGTGGAGCCACTCGCCCAGTTTGAGTCACTGCCCTGCTCTGATTGTTGCCACTGTTGCCATCACCCTCCACATCTTCTCGAGCTCCACTCACAACCCTTGGTTTTCCTCGAGTTTCTCTTTTTCCTGATATTGCTATTACTTGGTTCGTCTACGCTGTCTGTCCTCTGCTTGTCCACCACTACTATGTCCGGTTGGTTAGCCATCACCACTTTACCTGTCTTCTATCTGGAAGTCCCACAGGATCTCAGCTCAGTAATTTTCCACCACCCTAGGGGGCAGATCCTATTTTCCCCTCAGGACTTTCAGCTCATACTCGGCACAGATGTTCCTGTGTACTGTGTCGGCCACTTGGTTAAGGTGTTTCATGTATGCCCTGCCTGCTGTTATGTGGTGGACTGTCACAGGGGCCTTCTTCTTCATCCTTGCGTTGTTCCCGCTGGTGCAGGGTCCGCTCTTCGGCAAAGGTTTCTCCATTTGGTTCTGTCCAAGGCGTCCTCAGGTGATGCGTTGACGGTCTTAATGTCTTCCTAAATTTTGTCCATCCACTGTTTCTTCGGTCTGCCTTGAGGCCGGCGTCCTTCTGGGTCGGTCCTCATAGCCGTTTTTGCTACAGAGTTCTCATCACTTTGAATCATGTGTCCATACCACCTCAGGCGGGACTCAAGCATCTTTTCCTTGATTGGGGCTACACCTAGTCGCTTCCGTATGTCTTTGTTCGTAACACAGTCCCATCTTGTAATTCCCAGGCTCCATTGAGAATGCGCATCAGTTCATGTGTGGTCAATGCGGGCAACATGCAGAGCCATACAGGGCTATTGGGCAACCACCGTTTTGTAGATTTTTCCCTTGAGTCGATCTGGCACTCTTCTGTCACAAAGGACACCAGTGACCTGTCGCCATTTTAACCAGGCTGCATTTAAATTCAGTTCAGATCAAACTGAGGTTATTGTACTCGGCCCTGAAAATCTTAGAAATATGGTGTCTAAGCAGATTCTTACTCTGGATGGCATTACCTTGGCCTCCAGTAACGCTGTGAGGAACCTTGGAGTCATTTTTGACCAGGACATGTCCTTCAACGCACATATTAAACAAATATGTCAGACTGCGTTCTTCCATTTGTGCAACATCTCTAAAGTTAGAAATATCCTGTCTCAGAGTGACGCTGAAAAACTAGTTCATGCATTTATTACTTCCAGGCTGGACGACTGTAATTCATCATTATCAGGAAGTCCTAAAAACTCCCTGAAAAGCCTTCAGCTAATCCAAAATGCTGCAGCAAGAGTCCTGACAGGGACTAGAAAGAGAGAGCAGATTTCTCCTGTTTTGGCTTCCCTTCACTGGCTTCCTGTTAAATCCAGAATTGAAAATCCTGCTGCTCACATACAAGGTCTTAAATAATCAGGCCCCATCTTATCTTAATGACCTTGTAGTACCATATCACCCTATTAGAGCACTTTGCTCTCACACTGCAGGCCTACTTGTTGTTCCTAGAGTATTTAAAAGTAGAATGGGAGGCAGAGCCTTCAGTTTTCAGGCCCCTCTTCTGTGGAACCAGCTTCCAGTTTGGATTCGGGAGACAGACACTATCTCTACTTTCAAGATTAGGCTTCAAACTTTCCTTTTTGCTAAAGCATATAGTTAGGGCTGGACCAGGTGACCCTGAATCCTCCCTTAGTTATGCTGCAATAATCGTAGGCTGCTGGGGGATTCCCATGATGCATTGAGTTTTTCCTTCCCACTGTCGCCAAAGTGCTTGCTCATAGGGGGTCATATGATTGTTGGGTTTTTCTCTGTACCTATGAAGCGCCTTGAGGCGACTTTTGTTGTGATTTGGCGCTATATAAATAAAATTGAATTGAATTGAATTGAATTGAATTTATTCGTGCTTGGACATCGGAGGGGATATTTCCATCGTAGCTGATGACTGAGCCCAAGTAGCGGAACTCTTCTGTCTTCTTCAACTCTTCGTTGTCAATTATGATGATGCCATCAGTTTGGGGGCCTCCTTCCAGGTATTCGGTCTTTTTCGTATTGAGCCGCATACCATATTCATTGAGCCGGGTCTTCCAGAGTTGAGTCGTCGTTTGGATCTCTTCTCTGTCTTTGCTGGCGAGGAATACGTCATCAGCAAAGAGGAGAGACCATGGATGAGGTAACTGGAGGTCGGCCGTGATGGTATCCATACAAAGGATAAAGAGGAGGGGTGATAGAGCTGATCCTTGGTGGACTCCGACGCTAACTGGGAAGGGAGGTGATAGTCCAGTGGCGCATCGGACTGAACTGGTGACGTTGTCATAGAGGAGCTGTATCCATTTGACATACACCTAAGGGACACCATGCGATCTTAGGGAGTGCCATATGAGGTCATGGGGTACCCTGTCGAAAGCCTTTTCAAGGTCTAGGAAGGCTGTACCGTCTTGTTCTTTTCCCTTTGCTTCTCCAGCAGGAGGCGGGCAGCGTGTATGGCGTCAGTTGTTCCGCATCCCTTTACGAAACCGCATTGGTTGTGGGTGACGTTGACAATTTCCCGAAGACGTGCATTGATGACTCTTTCGAATATTTTCACCATGTGACATAGTAGGAGAATAGGACGATAATTTGAGCATTCGGCTACATCCCCTTTGTTCTTCCATATGGGTATGGTAATACTGGTAATACTGGTTGTCCAGGCCTTCGGGACTTCCCCTGTGCTGACAATGTTGTTAAAATAAAGACTGTCACAGGGGCCTGCACCTGGGGTTTTGCCTGGTATGGTAGACCCCAGCCTCTATGAAACTTGTTCCAGTGTTGTCATGATTAGTGCCTCTATGCTGTCTTTCAGTCCAGCTTTAACCAGCCACTTTCTCAATATCAGTGCCAGTGGTACAGGCTGTACAGTCCTTTCTCAAGTTTCTGCAGCCTGAAGTACTCACAAAGCACACTATCAGTTTTGGCCATCTTCCTGATGTACTTATGTATCTTTGTCCACCCATCTATGTTAAAGGGACAGCTGCAGAGCGTGTGAGCAGCTTCAAGTTCCTGGGAGTCCACATCTCCGAGGATCTCACCTGGACGACCAACTGCTCCAAGCTGGTCAAGAAGGCTCACCAGCGCCTCTTCTTCTTGAGGACTCTGAGGAAGAACCACCTGTCCTCAGACATCCTGGTGAACTTCTACCGCTGCACCATCGAGAGCATCCTGACCAACTGTATAACAGTCTGGTACGGGAACTGCTCTCCTCAGACCAGAAGGCGTTGCAGAGGGTCGTGAAAACCGCCCAGCGCATCGCCGGAGCACCACTTCCTGTCATAAATGACATCTACAGGAAGCGGTGTCTGAAAAGGGCTGGGAAAATCATCAAAGTCACCCAGCACATGGACTCTTCACCCTCCTGCCCTCTGGGAGGCGCTACAGGAGCCTCCGGACTAAGACCACCAGGTACCAGGACAGCTTCTTCCCCACAGCTGTCAGACTCCTGAACTCTGCCTCCTGACATCTGACCCACGTTTAACTCATGGACTGAACATACACACACCCACCTACAACTGAACACACACACAATGGACAAAAACAAACAAATGGACAACTGTACCCTCATACACACAAAAATAACATGGCTGAACCACCACTCACAACCACCAGCACTTTATATAACCATTGTAGAAAGTAGCCACACCCTCACTGATCTCATCTGCACTACTGTAAATGCTGCATAAACAATCATTCTGTACAATAATTATTATAATTCTACAACTGTTTATAACTTGCATAGTTCATAGTTCATATTTCTGTATAGTTTCATATTTATATCCTGTTCATAGCCTGTGCATAGCTTGTATACCCACTACAGCCTGTACATAATTATAATTATAGCAGATTCGTAACATACCTTCATACTGTGTACATTGTAACATACCCATTATAGACCCATTTCTGTAATATATCCATATCATGGCTAAAGCACTTCTGGATGGATGCAAACTGCATTTCGTTGTCTTGTATTTGTGACATGTGCAATGACAATAAAGTTGAATTCTATTCTATCCTATTGTTGTTTCAACCTTGATTTGTGGATCTGACACTCACTAGTCCTCGGCCTGAATCCTTCGGATTAGTGTACAGTCTCACAGCTGGAGTTGGGGCGAACTAGGGAACCCGGGTGCTTGTAGTGGTCCTCACTGTCTGCAGTGTTGCCTTATTGTAGTGCAATCCCCTCAGTTTCATCCAACTACACTCTCCTGGTCTGAATGACATTCCAGTGTCATTGCTGTAGATCCTAGTGGTGTGGATCAGTGAATTAATGTTTCATTCACTGCTGGCCTTCAGATTATTGTCATCCATGTAGAGGAGTTGGCAGTCTTGTCAATGATCTCACTGAAGGGCTCAAGCCTTTGCAGAAGGGCAGTGGGGACAGAGAATCTCTTTGTCAGAGCACCAACCTTTGACATGTATGTAGCATGTCAGAGAGTTTATAGTTATTAGCTCGTGACTGTAAGTTTGATATGATTTGAAAAACAGCAAACGGTGTAAAACTCTGCACACATCAGCACAAACACACACCAACAGTCAAGCACGGTAGTGGAAGAGTGATGATCTGGGCTTGTTCTGCAGGCACAGGACCTGAGCACCTTACAGTAATTAAGTTGGCCATAAACTCTGTAAACCAAAGGATTCTAGAGTCAAATGAGAGGCTGGCTTTCAGCTTAAACTTAGCTGAAATTGGGTCATGCAACAGGACAAGGATCCCAAACACACCTGCAAATCGACAACTGAATGCTGAAAAAGTTTGTTTAATCTGAAGGTGGTTCTATAATCTACTGACTCAGGAAAACTCTGCTTCACACGTCTGTGTAGTATCCAGACATTAATGCTAGGGATGTTGCTTTTCCTCCAAACCATCTGCACTGAACATCAGGAGGAAAAAGAACAGATTTGTAGGTGCTAATGGGAGCAATTTAATAGTAGATACAGTTTATCTGTACATAACATGGTCAGTTCCATGTTAGCAACAGCAGGTGAGTGAAAAATAAAGTAAAAAACAAAGATGTGATTTTTTTTATAATATTATGAAAAGTATTGAACCTGTTTGTGCATCTCTGTAAAATAAATTTCACCCTACAGTAAATCGCAGCATTATGGGTTTTTCAGCGAGTGACAGTCATTTCTCATTACTTGCTGTTGTTATGGTAACATCGGCGAGATGTGGTGTTATTTCAGGCATGAACACCACAAGAGAGCAACCTGCCTCCTTTATGAACAGAAGGACAGGCTGAAATCAGCAAACCGTCACGCATCAGTGGAAATCATTTTAATGGGGCTAACTGCTGGTTACCTAAGTTTACCTGTTTACCTGTCCTGTGTCATTCTTTCCTTCTGTTCCACTTCATGAAAGCCCAGAACTCTGCCTCTCCTGGGATAACGCTTCACAGAAAACTGCTCACACAAATACAGAAAGTGATTTTATTAAACACATTACACCTCGACTGGTTGTCCCATGATGTACTGTGGTAACACTGAAAATTATAGCATATATGCTCTTCACTTTGCATTCAGTTAGTCCCTGCAGTCTTAATCAAAATGCTACAAACCTGTGCTATTGGCAAGTTTTCTTCTACGTTATGTCATGAATAGCTGAGTGCGGCAGGCAGGATGGGACCCAAATGCAGACTCGCAGACAGGAACGAACTTAAACTCCGCTTTATTGCTGGAATCAAGGTGAACAAACCGGAAAAGAATAAAGTGGTAAATACTAAACTGGTGGTGGAACACACAGCGGACAGAGGAGGATGTAGACATAACACAAGGGAAAACGGGGGAACAAACCACAGAAGGGAACACAGGCAGGGGGAAACAAAACTGAACATGACACACACCAGACAGGAGACTATCGAAGTGAAACAGGAAGTGCAGGGAACACAGACACACACTCTGAGATGAAACCCAAGGAACGGAAAGAGAGAGAGCGAGAGACATAAGCTGTGTCCCACAACGTCGGCTGCATCCTCCCGAGGACGCATTTGTAGACCGATTACATCACAGCGACACGACCAAGGCTGTCCCACTTCGTAGACTCCTCCGAATCCGGCCGACAAATGCGTCCTCTTTTCCCCCAGATTTGAAGGATGGGTCGTGTGTGTCCTTTGTGGACCACCATATCCCAGAATTCATAGTGTGGCCCAGCCAATTCCGGTTTCCAACAATGGCGGCAGCTACTTAGTTTTAATATTACTCTTATTAATCTTTCTGGGTCACAAAATAAACTTTTAACCCTCTCGAGGCAGGCGTTGCCGATTTGCAACAGTTAAAAGCTAACAACCTGATTACCCCACATACATATTTTATGAGTTTTTTTACTCAGAAGTACCACTGCAGGACTTGGTTGTGCATTAGAATCAGAATCAGAATCAGAATGGGGTTTATTGCCAAATGTTGAGCAGGTTTACAACATTAGGAAATTGCTGCGGTGCTTCAGTGCAAACATAGTGTCATAAAGATATAAAAATAAGAATAAGAATTAAAAGTGCTACGTAGAAAGATATGTGCATGAGATATACATGAGATATATACATGAGAATAAGAATTAAGAGTGCTACGTAGAAAGATATATACATTAGTGCAGGTGGTGATCAGTGCCAAACATGGAATGATGCAGTGACACAGCGTGGGGTCATGTGATAGTGGCGGGGACAGTCATATGGTTATTGTTCATGTGTCCAACAGCAGAGGGGAAGAAACTGTTCTTATGGCGAGAGGTTCTGGTGCGAATGGACCGGAGCCTCCTGCCTGAGGGGAGCAGGTCAAACAGACTGTGTCCAGGGTGAGAAGGGTCAGCTGAGATCCGAGCTGCACGCCGCAATGTCCTGGAGGTGTACAGGTCCTGCAGAGATGGGAGTCTGCAGCCAATCACCTTCTGAGCAGAGCGCACAACACGCTGCAGTCTCTGTTTGTCCCTGATAGTGGCTCCAGCGTACCACACGGTGATGGAGGAGGTGAGGATGGACTCGATGATTGCAGTGTAGAACTGCATCATCGTCCGTGTTGGCAGGTTGAATTTCTTCAGCTGCCTCAGGAAGTACATCCTCTGCTGGGCTTTCTTAATGACGGAGGTGATGGTGGGCTCCCACTTCAGGTCCTGGGTGATGGTGGTACCCAGGAAGCGGAATGAGTCCACAGAGGTGATGGGGGTGTCAGTCAGGATGATGGGGGGGAGTGGGGCTGTGTGCTTCCTGAAGTCCACAATAATCTCCACTGTCTTCTGGACATTCAGCACCAAGTTGTTGTGGCTGCACCAGGACACCAGACGTTCAACCTCCCTCCTGTAGGCAGACTCATCCCCGTCCGAGATGAGCCCAATAACGGTGGTGTCATCTGCAAACTTGATTAGCTTGACAGACTGGTGGGTGGAGGTGCAGCAGTTGGTGTACAGGGAGAAGAGCAGAGGAGAAAGAACACAGCCCTGAGGGGAGCCGGTGCTGATGGTCCGGGAGTCCGAGACATTCTTTCCCAGCCTCACATGCTGCTTCCTGTCCGTCAGGAAGTCAGTGATCCACCGGCAGATGGGATCAGGCACATTCATCTGGGAAAGCTTGCCTCGGAGATGGTCTGGAAGGATGGTGTTGAAGGCAGAGCTGAAGTCCACAAACAGGATCCTGGCGTAGGTTCCTGGGGAGTCCAGATGCTGCAGGATGAAGTGTAGGGCCATGTTGATGGCGTCGTCTACAGACCTGTTGGCTCTATATGCAAACTGCAGGGGGTCCAGGAGGGGGGCCGTGAGGGTCTTGAGATGGGAGAGAACTAGGCGCTCAAATGACTTCATGACCACAGATGTCAGAGCCACGGGTCTGTAGTCATTTAGTCCAGTGATCCTAGGTTTCTTGGGGACAGGGATTATGGTAGAGGACTTGAAGCAGGCAGGCACATGACATGCCTGCAGTGAAGAGTTGAAAATGCCAGAAAACACTGGGGCCAGCTCGTTTGCACAGTGTCTGAGGGTGGCAGGAGACACGCCGTCTGGGCCGGGAGCTTTCCGAGCATTCAACAAAGCAACAAAAAGTTTAATTTGAGCCTTTTTACATATTTTCAGGAGAATGTAGCTGTGTAAACTTCAAATATCTGCTCAGTTTATCAAGACACCACATATTTGTAAAAGTGCTCCAACGTTTTCTGTTACCCACCAGCTCGATAGCTGACCGGGGGGTTCAATGGTCGCTCGAGCCGGCGAGAGCAGCGGACTCCCGGCTTCATCGTTTTCAGACCCCTGCGGTCTACTCAGGTTAAACATGATACGTAAGCCACTCAGATAACTTAAAAATGTTATTGTTTGGCTTTTTTCAGTGTTTTATTTGTTCCGGAGTAAATCGGTTTGGCTGAGATTAAAGTTATTAGATTAGAAAAATTTCAGCACTTGACTCACAATAGACTGGAACTAAGTGAATTCTGTGTCAGTCTTTGTTTCTTTGGTTCCACTCTGAACGTGAACTCCCTCCCATGTTCCTCTTTCTACAACTGAATGTCCACAGAAATGCACAATCAGCTTTGCATCTGCTGTGACGCTTACAGAAGGTTCATTAGACACACTGAAGCAAATTTGTCGGCCACTCCATCCAGCAAGAGTAACAGGATACCTTGATGCACCTAATTAAGGCAACCCAACCCTGCTAACTGCAGGTGACCGACCACAGCGGTCCCTCACGGGAGTTCCTAAAATAACCCACGACAGGTGAAATCCACAAAGTAGCCAACTTTATTTTTTACAATTATTTTGGATGTTTTAAGGCTGTCAAACCCCTCACTACACACTTTATACACTTTTCTCAGACAGGCATGAACATTTTCACACTTTTCTCTCTTGTTTAAACTCTCAAAGTTCAAACCTTCATAAAAAAGAAGTCCAGTACTAATACTTACCTATTTTCTAAAGCATGCAGAGTTCAAGGTGACTTGAAAGACAAACACATCAGTGACTGGAGCCTGGAACTGCCAACCGCCAACAGGGAAACCATCCCTGCCCACGATTACTCCAAATCTAAAAAGTACCAAAATATAACGGTATCTGAAAGAAGAGCTTAAATCCTCAGGTGGACACGATCTAGCTCATCTGTCATAAGTTTAGTCAGCCTGTAAAACATCTGCTTACATCTTGAATTGTAAAATCACAAAGAGCAGTGCACCTCAGAGCAGCAGCAGCACAGTCTGATTGTCACAGCCTGCACATCTGCTGGAGCTCATAGCAGAAATGATTGTAAGCTTCTTTTAACTGGGCTGAGCAACTACAACCAGTTTTAGGGTTCCTCCACCTGCTGAATCCCACTTCCTGTTTAGGTGTGGACGCAAAGCCGCCCACTACAACAGGAAATAGAGCCGTTTGTTTTTTTTAATCTCTCTTTGCTCTGCTCATGTTCTCTACAACCGATCAAGCTGAGCACATTGATTTGTATTAAAACCAGAATTTACTCTGAAATAAAGTTTGCATTCCCATGTACTCATAAGATTTTATTATATTAATATAGTACAAGGTTCAGTTAGCTTTGCACAAAATCAGCCGGTACAAACGTCCTTCAAAGAGCTACTTTTTATCTTCTTACTGTGAATTTCAGAGCCTGTACATTTGCACTTTTACTTGGGCAAAAAAGTTGAATCAGTACTTTGCACAAGAATATTTGTTATGTTTTTAAGTATCTATAATATCTATCTAAACATAAATATAATAAATATACTTAATTATTGGATATAATACATAAATATAAGACAAATATAATTCCTTTGGTTTCCTCCAGGGTGAGATCCACACATGTGGAAGGAGATTTAGGTGATTAGGGAGAGGGAGGAGTCAGTCTGCTTCAGTGCTCATCCTTAAGAAGGCTGCACAGACCTGTGTCTGTTTGCAACCATGGGGTCCAGGCAGCTTGTTGCATTTAGCTTCGTACTTGCATGGGTCAGGCTTAGTGACGCTCGATTCCACAGTCTGAATGTGCCAACACACTTGGGGATCCAGGCACAGAGGCCTGCTGTGGCTGAAGCTAATGCTCCAGGAGAACCTGACAGAGTGCACTCCAGTCAGTCTGCTCAGCAAGCTGCAAAGCTCCAGTCAAAGCAGAACCAGCAAGCACTTGAACCCCTCTCCTGGAAATTTCCAGAAGATCCAGTGGATCGGGTGAACAAACCTTTCAAGTTTGAACTGAAGCAGCCAGTGGCAGCCTACCGTGTTGCTGTGAGGTGTGGTGAAAGTAAGATCTTTGTTGAAGTGAGTCGGGACTTGCTGGGTCTCGGCAAGCTGATAAAGCCAGAAGAAATCAGCCTCGGTGGTTGTTCAGCCACTGACACTGATGACTCGTCTCATGTGCTGGTTTTTGAATCTGAGCTGCACAGCTGTGGTAGCAAGCTAGTGGTATGAACCTTTTTATTCTGTTCATTCATTTACATCACCTTTTCACACAAGTGAAATTCATTTTTTTAATACACTTTGTATTTTTTCATTAGTTGACAGAAAATGCCTTCATTTATGCCTTTGCGCTGGCCTACAACCCCAAAGTGTTTGGCAGAAGTGGCATTACGAGGAGCCAGAGTGCTGTCATTAGACTTGAATGCCACTACCAGAGGTGACTAGAAATGCGGAACAGACTGAACACCCACTTTAGTTTACGGTGGTCCTTATTAAAGGAAAAGTGTTGCAACAAAACAGCCTTTAATTAAACACTGACTCTAACTCCGTCCTAACATATCGCCATGTAACATCTGTAGTCGAAGCCTTTTTATTAAGTCTTCTGTGGTCACATAAAGTTTTTAGAGTTGAGGCCTGTCATTCGTTCTTTCAGTCCTTGTCCTGTCTTCCTCCCATCAGCCTGAAACCAGGAAAGGGTAAAGGGAGTTTTCCCCCCCACTGTCACCAAGTGCTTGTTTAGAGGGGGCTGTCTGAGTGTTGGTGTTTTCCCTGTATTATTGTAGGGTCTTTACAGCGTAAAGCGCCCTGAGGCGACTGTTGTGATTTGGTACTATATAAATAAAATGGATTTGAATTATGCCCCATCTTTTAACAAGAGAAAAATCCAGATGGATGCGTTAGTTTCAAAATAAAATCACCCTGAACAAATGTTATTAAGGTGGAAACTCTTTTGTCCCAGGCACACTTTGAGCTGTAAAATTGGACATTTTAATGTGTGAGTGTGGGACTGAGTTTGGGGTTCAACCTAAAGTAGCCGGTCTTGGTACTGCAGTTTTAGCACTTCATATTTCCTCCTTTTTCCAGGCTGATGCTCTTGGTGATATATTAACCAACATAGCATGTTTAAGCTCACTGACCTGATCTAATAATTTTTAAACCAACGCAGTTTTAACCTGACTGTGTAGCTGTGACCCCGTCAGTTTTACAGCAATGAGTCGAACATGTTTTTATGGAACCTTTCCATGCTTTAGCCACGCATCAAAGAAATCCTGTAGCTTTTATACAGTCACGTTCCAGGTATGTAGGCTTTTTGTTTGTTGGTGACTTATAACTTTGTCAGCAGATTCATGGATGACAAAGCAACAGCCTTCTGGTGCAGGTTTAAAGTATTAGCGTACTTTTAAAGTATGATTGGTGTGATGCTAAAAACTGCTCTTAACTTTGACATTTCAGGCAACACAGTGCGAGCAGCGATCCCGAGCATCCTGCCTGGATGTCCAGTGAAGCTACCAGGCGAGCACAGACACAGCAGCATTTTTCTCTGAAACTTATGACTGGTGGGTCCCAGCAATGCCATTATATTAACACGACTGTGACTTTGCAAACCTTTTAATGGCTAATTTTGCTTCAGATGACTGGAAGTTTGAGAGAACGTCCACCAGATATGCTTTGGTAGATGTCATTCACATGGAAGCAGCAGTCTTGGTACAAACTCCAACCCCCCTCAGGGTGCTGGTGGACAGCTGTGTCGCTACCACAAAGTCAGACTTCACTTCAGGACGAAGAGAAGCTTTAATAAATGACGGGTAGGTTCTGGATGGGCAGCAGTTTGATACAGTACACTATATCAGTAGTCTCTTTTCTACACTTAGCTTGACCTGATCTGATAATCTGATCCACCTTAAGTGTGGTGCGAGTGTCATTCGAGTGTCACACCAGCATGTCCCCACAGAGTGAGTGTGGCTGCTTCTGTGTGAGTGTTGCCTTTCCTACAGGTGTCTGGGGGGTCAGCACACCATTTCCAGGTTCATGCCTCGATCTCAGCCTGATAAACTCCGGTTACAGGTCGCGATCCACAGCTTGGGTCTACAGGGGATGGTATGTGTGTGCTGATGATATATGCTCCCTGTCGTGTACTTTAAAATAAAGAGGCCTAATTTCATTTAAACAGATTTATATCTCTTGCCTACTGAAGGCCGTCTCAGCTTCTGCCCCAGTTACCATTGAGAACAAGGCATGCTCATTTTATGAGGGGTATGAGAACGTTTTTGAAGAGCTTTCATTCATTGATTCTTTCAAGAGGACTTGCATGACACTGACTCTTCCCACAGTATGTGGATGGCTGTAGATGGAAAGAACGAGTTCTGTACCTGTTGTGAGTCCACTTGTGGAATGAGAAAGATCCGAGCCCTGAGTGACAACGCCACAGGTAATGCATGTCAGCAGGAACGTGCACAATGCTTCATTTCTCACGCCTGACTGCAAAATGACTGCGTTTATGTGCTTTTTTTTTTTTTTTTTTTTTTTTAAAGTGGAACGATGGGAAGCTGAAGTGACTGTGGGCCCCATTGTTGTAGAGTGAAAGATGTTGGTTTTTTTTTTTTTTACACATTTGTAACAAAAGAAAATAAATAAACTTTTTAAAAAGAAACTTCATTTGAAGCTGTGACGTCTCTAAACTGACACTGAAGCTGGCACGTGCACATAACCAGCAGATGTTTCTTTAAAATGGTTTCGCAGAGTGAAACACTGAAGACATTTCTGGAAACTGTTCTCAAAAAATGAATAAACAGTGACCAACCCTGAAGTTCGCAGTGCAGCTAACAAGAGTTCACTGTTGATCCAGCCGGTCGTTTCTGGAACTCGTGCACATGCTGGTTAGTAGTTTGGGGAAATACACACAACATGTGCAAAAGAGGAAGTGATATCATATTTCATGCTTGTTGCAAAGAAACTACTACCGATGAATAAGGATGAGAAATCAGTGGCACTTATTCAACTTTCAAACATCAAATAAATTCACGCAGCACATTTAAAAGACTGATAAATGTGTAGTGAGGACACTGGACGAATGGATTTATGGTGCTTTTTAGATGACGGTCACAAAGTGCATTACAGGAAATGATTAAAACACAAGACAAATGTTGAAGACTTTAAAAATGCGCTTTTACAAAACAGCAATAATAAAGGTCGAGCTGTACAAGAATCAAAGCATAAAATACACAAATGTTACTGAAGTGTTTGAGTAAATCGATGCATCTTAGCTGGCTTTTAAAAATCCAAATAACTGGTAACCCTGACGTGAACAGTGTTGCACAGGTTGTGTACTATGGCCCCTGTCATTGCTGAAGATCAGGGGTCGGCAACCTTTCTGACGGTGAGTGCCATTTAAAATTTCCTCAGAGGTCAGTGTGCCATATGATTGCATTAGCTATAAATTTAATAACGCTCTATATTAACAGTTACACACTATATAGAACAACTTTATAGGATATATTTGTTTGCAGATGTTGGCAGCTGTCAGTGAATAGTTATCAGCTATTTTGTTAATACAGAGACACATGTTAATGTGATCTCTGAGATCCCACATTTAATGATCTACAGGTCTCCCAGTGTCCAGCATTCAGAGGCTGCCTGAGGACTCATGGGAGAGAAAATCTGCTCACACAGACATGCAGAGCCAAATACTGTCAGTAAGGCCTCTGCAATGTTCTGAAGACAGTTAAACCTGTCAGGTAGTGATGTCCAGCAGGTGAACATGCAGCTCCATGAACACGCACAGCTGTGGATTACAGCTGCTTCGATGTTGCATTAACTCAGCCAGTTAATGCGAGACAAATCCAGCTGTTCATTAAAGCTTTCTGGTTTGATCAGAAAAGAAAACATTGGTCCAAACACCTGAAAGTCCCCAAGACGCCTTGTGTCTCGAGTCTACGGATGTATCCGTGTATCTCCGTGGTGCTGATGCTGTGCTGAGCGCACAGCTGCTGAAGCTTTTGAAGTGTTGGAATATGGAAAACTAACAACGTCCCTCTCACCGGTGGGCGAAGTTATTTTTAGCCAATGACAAGTTGAATCTGGTAGTTGGGGTTGTTAGCTAAGATACCGTCATTAAGAAGCGACACAACTAATGTGTCTATGCGAGCTGATTTGCGATGTGCACCGCTGGTGCGGCCATTTATTTTTTAATGCACCCTCTCAGATTAAGTCACTGCGTGTCGTGCCCAGGGCTGGACTGGGACAAAAAAATCAGCCCGGGCATTTTGACTAGAGACTGGCCCCCCAGGTATTAAAGCCATAAAGCCTTTGAATGAAAACAGACGCTGTTGTGACAGTGATGTACAGTCTTGTTGGTATATGTATGATTTCTATACATTTCACATCAGATTAAAACTTTGTTCGCAAGATTCAGATAATTATTTAATAACAGCGAGACATTTTAAATGAGAATAAGAAAGTATTTCTTTGTGCCCCCCTTTCCCTGTTAATGCCCTACCTGCCCCCCTGGCAACACTTTGCTAGACCCGCCCCTGCACAGTTACCAGCTGTCAGCTACTTAGAAAAGGATCCTGGTGTTATTTGTCTCTCAGAAACAGTTCATAACTTCAACTCATTCATGTCACCTAAAAGGTAAACCTGTTTCTCCATCACCTGTTCAGCTCTGATGATTCAGTAAGGACATCTCCTGGTTTCATCTGCATGTTTCCCTCTCACCACATATCCAAACCGACATCATGACCAGCAGCTTTACAGCTGTGGCTCCAGCAAACCTCAGCTGATACTAGAAATGAATATTAAATAAATTCTAACAACAGCTGATCAAGCTTAAACGTGCTGCTGTTGTTTAGCGCGACATCTGCTGGTTTCTTCTTTCTGGCTCAAAGTGGGCGATAAACAAACAAGAGAGAAAAGTCGATCAGCTGATCATTGATCAGTTTCATGATTGAAGTAGAAACAGGAGAGGGAGGGGAGAGAATGACAGAAGAAGAGGCAGCTGTGCAGCAAAGACACAGAATAACTCCAGCTTTGTGTCTTTTTTTCATTCTAGATGAAGTCCGGGACAAACTGCGTCTCCTCTCAGCTCAACACCAAACGTGTAATATTTTCTCTGAATGAGGGACCATTCCATTTTTTTAAGGAGACGTTGGCAACTCTACTAACTAACCTTATGAATAAAATAAAGTTCACTATCGGTAACATCATAGCACCCACCCAGCTGTATAGAAACTCCGTCATGCTAGCTAGCACGCAGTACGAGTTATTGCAACTGACTGTAAAAAGTCAACGAAAATAAACTCCACCTAAACTTGGTTTATATCTGCACTTCACCTGACACTCGGACCGGCGGCCGCTTCGGGTCTCTCCTCCTGCCTCCCCTCTCCCTCATCCACCTGCTGGCCTCCACCACTTGTTAATGTTACTGAATCTGTGGAAGCTCCGCCATAACCACCACCAAACAACTGAGTTATTTTTACACACCGGCCAGCATCTGTCCAATCCACCACCTTTCATTGTTTATACCGTTACAAAAAAAAGGGTTGCTGACCCCTGCTGTAGATCCTAGTGGTGTGGATCAGTGGCTTGATGTCTCGTTCACTTCTGGCAAATGACTTGATGTCATCCATGGAGCTGGCTGGTGACTGCACCTTACCGTATTTGGTATCAGTAGCCGGTTTTGTTATTGATCTTGTTAGGGAGGTTCAGGCGCATGCAGAACCATAACCGTTGAATTCCTGACAAAGGCTCTTAAGGTCCTGTCGTGTACAGTTCCAAGCATTCCAGATCCATGCGAGGCACAGAGTACAGGCTTTCTTGCAGTCAGTACACAGGTTGGTCAGTCTGGTCTTACAGTCTCACACAGCTGCTCTAGTGTTTTGCCTCTCTGCTGTTTCAGCCAGTTCCTTTCTGTGCCGTGCACGTATGGATTAGATGGGTTGTTACCAACATCTGGTTAGAATTATCACCTTTAGAAAACTGGTGATGTGTCCAATACTCATGTTACTGTCTGTGTTAAAAATGCCATTTGGACTTTTTTGGTTTCAGTCTTCGTAGTTCTATTACAGAAAAACAGTTTTGACAGTTTAAAATAAAGTCTTTGAGCTTATCTGTATCTCAGTGAAACAGGAGGTACACTCAGGTAGCATTTATGGATCAATGCACTGGGCAAGTTGCTGTTATCACTAACAAACACTGATGTCACTGTAATGTCTGATGCAAATGTGCAGCCTTTGGTCACACGAAACTACACATCCAGAGGTAAACAGCAATTGATTTATTGGAAGGTGACGAGATCATCAGGGTATAAATCAAACAAACTGCAGCTGGTGTTATTTGTACAGTGTAGTAATGCTTTTTGTACACCTCCTGTTTTCTGAGTATGGGTCTGAATTTGGTCTGGAATCAGTTTGAGAAGCGAAGAGAAGGAACACGAAGAGAATGTAGCTGAGTGGCGCTCAAAGGCATTTTAAAAGTCTCGAGTTCATACCTACAACGACCGTATCAGCTCTGGGGCATCCACAAATCCAACCAAAGCTTGTCTGTGTAAATTTTAATTAAAGATAAGATGGAAATCACCTTTACACAGTTTGTATGAATTTACAAACTCCGAGTCGGATCATTGGGCTTTTGTTCCTTTTCAAATGTGCCGTGTTTTCTTGTTCTTTCAGCCTGGAACATTGATTGGTGTGAAAGCTCACCATCGTTTACCATCTGTCACTGCTATAAGTGATTACGCGCTCCGAGGCCTGATGGTGCCTCTGTTAGTCACCTGTTCTCAGTGTTGTGATCTGTGATTTTGGGTTGTGGGGCAACAGTGTAACATTTGTGATTTCCTGCCGTAGGAAATTTCCATGCTTCTAACAGCTGCTCTGATGTCAGACAGCATCGTTTACCTGACAGGTACGTCAGCTACATGTTTTCTGTTCTTACTCTTTTACATATTTACATTGCATATGATATGGCCAGAAATGATTTGGAAAAATGATTTAGCTCCAGTTTCTGTGGAATTAATAATTTAGAGTATCACAAATTAGCATCACTATGCAATCGTTCATTGTTAACTGTGGGAAGAATACAGCTAGTCTTTATTGATCAGC
Organism: Simochromis diagramma; assembly: GCF_900408965.1. Taxonomy (NCBI): domain Eukaryota; kingdom Metazoa; phylum Chordata; class Actinopteri; order Cichliformes; family Cichlidae; genus Simochromis; species Simochromis diagramma. Next base: position 2,212,519 of record NW_024387332.1, on the reverse strand, counting down.
AGGTAACACTGCTGGTAACACACTAAGCTTCCTTTATTGTATTGCATTAAATCAATGCCAAAATCATAGCCTGTGTCTGCGTAGTAGTAATGTGCCGTATAAAGATATTATAAGGATAATGCCTCTGTAAAATTAAAGGCTGTAATTGCATGTAGTTGAGACAATACTATATATTCTGTTGGTTTCAAAGCGCTCATCGTCCATGCATAGGCTAAATTGATTCAAATTTTAAAGGCACACGCAAATGCATCACCTACTCTGGTGTAGGCTGTACAGGGATTCAACACAGGATTATAAATCAGGCTTGAGAATGAAGTGAAATAGTGGAAATGTGAGACATTGTGGATAAAGACTGTATGACATGACTGACAGCTCTAGAAGAGCTACAGATCAGATGGTGTTTTAAGAGAGTCCTGTCACTGTTTCCAACTACCGCTTACCTTACAAGACTGATGAAACCAAACTTTTTTTTGGTTCTGCAATAAAATCCTGTCTTAATGACAGTTTGAATGTTCACTTTTTTAGGTGGATGCAACCTTATGGCTGTTTTAATTAAGTTACGACGTTTCTTGAGTGGTTGAATTGTACTCTGTGCTGCGTACTGTATGTAAGAGACTCGTATTTGGTTGGAGCCTTTTGTTGCCTACAGAACTGCCCTAATTCAAGGAGACAGTGCTCAGAGATTGTGTATCAGCACACCAATGATGTAAATCTCCTGATTTTGACATTTGATGACCATATGGAGACCATTTGCATACAGTGAACTTATTATGTTCAAGACAACAGTTTGCAGTCATTTGAACTTTGTTACATGATGCATCGTCCTGCTGGAAACATCCTCAGAGGATGGGTGCTCTGAGGTCATAAAGGGACGGACGTGGTCAGCAACAATGCTCAGACAGGCTGTGGTATTTGCTCACTTGATACTGAGGCGCACAACGTGTGCCAAGGGAGTATCCCCCACACCATTACACCACCAGCTGCCTGAATCATTCATACAAGGCACTGTGTATCCATGCTTTCATGTTAACATCAAATTCTGACCCTGCCGTCCAAATGTGGCAGCAGAAAGTGAGACTTTCAGACCAGCCAGCTGTCCAAGTTTGGCGAGCTTTGATCTGTAGCTGAGAGGAGGGGCACCTCTGCCACTGTAACCCATTAAGGTACCACAGTTCACCCTTTTTGAACTGAGGGCCATGGCCTCGGACTTCGAGGTGCCAGTTCTTCTCCGGCCCACGTCTCTCAACCAGAAACTGCTGTGGTGTCAGGTGGAGGTCGTTGCTCAGTGAAGTCAACAAAAAACTTTTATTGTCAAAAAGTAAAAACAAGATCTTGTAACTACATAACCAGACCTTTCACCCCTTCAGATTCTGTCCATAAAAACAGAACAGAACTGTAGGCAAAGGTCAGCTGTAGTAGACAGTAAGTTGGTCTTATTCTGGCATTACCATCAAGCACTGGCAATGGCTGTACTGGAGCTGGAGAGCACAAAGCAACAAGCCCAATACCCCATACTCCTCTAAATAAGACACCAAGCACTCAATTCCAGATGGGAGGAGCTTCAGTTCTTAAAGTAATGATGGACTGTGGTTTCTCTTTACTGAGCTGATTGGTTCTTGCCATGTCAAATAGGGCTGTCAGCTGTGTACCAACCTGACTGCTGCACAACAAAACTGATGGTCCCAACCCCATTAAGAAGAAAGAAACTCCACAAATGAGCCCGGACAAGGCACACCTGTGAAGTGAAAACCATCTCAGGTGACTGCATCATGAAGCTTATTGAGAGGGTCAAAGGCGGCTACAACTTCATTTTTTATCTACAGTGTAGAAAGTACAGGGTGGGCCATTTATATGGATACAGCGTAATAACATGGGAATGGTTGGTGATATTAAAGTCCTGTTTGTGGCACATTAGTATATGTGAGGGGGCAAACTCCTCAAGATGGGTGGTGACCATGGTGGCCATTTAGAGGTCGGCCATCTTGGATACAACTTTTGTTTTTCAATAGGAAGAGGGCCATGTGACACATCAAACTTATTGGTAATGTCACAAGAACAACAATGGTGTGCTTGGTTTCAATGTAACTTTATTCTTTCATGAGTTATTTACAAGTTTCTCTTTGTTCACAGCCATTGACATGTCGAAGAGGTTAACACGTGAGGAGCGGATCGAAATCGTGTTGATATCTGGTGAACGCAGTAACCGGGTCATTGCAGCAGATTTCAATGCAAGACACCCTACGAGACCACCCATCTCCCATGCTACAGTTAGCAAACTGCTTGCTAAGTTTCGTGAAACTGGTTCAGTGTTGGATTTGCCAAAATGTGGACGCAAGAAAACTGTCACTGATGAAGAAACATCAGTGGCTGTCCTAGCTTCATTCAGCAAGAGCCCACAGCGTAGCACTCGCCGCATGTCACTGGAGAGTGGCATTAGTCGAACATCCCTTCGGCGGATATTAGCTACTCACAAATGGCACCCTTACAAACTCCAGCTACTGCAGCATCTCAACGAGGATGACCCAGATCAGCGCACAGGATTTGCAGAATGGGCAAAACAAAAATTGGAACAGGACCCTCAGTTCACGCAGAAGATTTTGTTCAGTGAGGCAAACTTTTATGTGAGTGGTGAAGTTAACAAACAAAACCACCGCTATTGGTCTGACACTAACCCACATTGGATGGATCCCTCCAAGACTGTTGGACCAACAAAAGTGATGGTTTGGTGTGGTATATGGGGTACAACGATAGTGGGTCCATTCTTCATCAAGTGGAAACCTCAAGGCCACTGGATATTTGAAATTGCTACATGATGATGTGTTTCCTTCTTTATGCACTGAAGCTGGCACGTTCCCTGAGTTTTTCCAGCAAGATGGTGCACCACCACATTATGGGTGCCAGGTCCGAGCATTCCTAGATGAACAGTTTCCTGGAAAGTGGATTGGTCGTCATGGGCCAGTTGAATGGCCCCCAAGGTCTCCCGATCTGACCCCCTTAGACTTTTATCTTTGGGGTCATCTGAAGGCAATTGTCTATGGTGTGAAGATACGAGATGTGCAGCTCCTGAAACTACGGATCAGTATCCGTAGTTTCAGCCTGTGCTGGCATTTCTCCTGCGGTGTTGCTATCGGTGTGTGAAGAGTGGGAGAAGAGGGTTGCATTGACAATCCAACACAATGGGCAGCACATTGAACACATTTTTATAAATGGTCAGAAACTTGTAAATAACTCATGAAAGAATAAAGTTATGTTGAAACCAAGCACACCATTGTTTTTCTTGTGACATTACCAATAAGTTTGATGTGTCACATGGCCCTCTTCCTATTGAAAAAACAAAAGTTGTATCCAAGATGGCCGACTTCTACATGGCCACCATGGTCACCACCCATCTTGAGGAGTTTGCCCCCTCACATATACTAATGTGCCACAAACAGGACTTTAATATCACCAACCATTCCCATTGATATTACGGTGTATCCATATAAATGGCCCACCCTGTAGTAAAAATAAAGAAAAACCATTAAATGAGAAGGTGTGTCCAAACTTTTGACTGGTAGTGTAGATTTTACCATCTACATTCAGTAACAGCATCGCTCTGTCACAGTTAGACACTTACCTGTATTCTATGATAACAGTAGACTGTAATGATGAGGAGTGCACTGATCTTTCAGTGCACAGCCTACATACACTGGCTCATGTTTTGTAGCTCAGCTGTTGGTTGATCCCTCCGTGTATCCTCGATATGAGATATCACTGCTTATACTCTATAAGCAGTGAAAAAAGGGACTAGTCAGTGTGGAAGTACAGTGTTTGAAGTTTCCTGTCTCCCATCAAGCATCAGTGATGTTCTCGCTCTGTGACCTGATAGGATCAACTACTGTAGGCAACGACAGGGAGACGGCGTTTACAGCTGCCTCGTTGTCATGCCAACCAGCACAACAACCTCAGACGAAGGGAGCTACATGTTCATAATTCTGCTACGATGCTGTGCTGGAGACTCGGTGGTTGTTTGGTGTGTGGGTTGGGCTGTGTAGGACTCTTTTAAAAATATAACTGCTGAATTTTTGGCAGGATTGGCAGCTCGAATCAAGACATCCGCACAACGTCTCAGAGATGAATCAGAACAGCGTGTGTTGGGATGAAAACTGGGACGAGTGAATGCTTTAAAAACATCCAGGGACAGCACCTAAAATTATTACACCGCCAAATTTAAAGTTTTTCGGTATCTGTATTTACAAAAATCTTATTTTATGTTTCTGCCAGTGTGTACAAGCTAATCAGCTTTGGAGTCCTTTCATCCATTATCATCACTGACACCTTTTAAGGCAACATATTTTTTGTGTTTTTGTGTTAACCTCAAACTAAAAACAGCTCAGTAGCTCATTTTCCCACCTTACTCTTTATAGATTCATCTGTACTTGATTCAGTCCTGCATGCTCTTGTCACAGCAGTTGGATTACCAGTGGCTGTCCTCCATTTGTTAAGTGTGAAAAATAAAAATAAACCTCAAAATGTGGCATATTTAATGCTTCACATTACAGCAACATGTGGAAAAAAAGATTCTAATAAAAAGTACTGAAGAACGTAGAGTAGCTTCCACCTGGCCAAGCTACTGATGCCAACTGGCACAGCACCTAAGAAGTGTGTGTCCTGCAGATCGTGCTCAGATCTGCAGTGGACAATTTCAAAAGAGGTGGAAAAGAACGGAAATCTCCACAACTTGCAAACACCTGTATTATTAATGTGTTTTCAGAAAGAAAAATGCTGAACAAGAAATCTATAAAGGAAAATGATGTTCTTCAAATGACAGTTTACAGACGGACACCTGGATGATCCACAGAATCAGTGCTGAACTCCCCGGACTACAGAAAGCACTGCACACTACAGTGGAGGAAGCATCATGAGCTGGTGGTCCTATCTCAGGGCCTCGACACCTTTCTGCCAGTCAAGAAACATTATAGGTGTTCCCGAAAACGGAGGTTCACTGAGAGGAATTACAGACATGAAAAGGACAAATGACTGTGACTGTGTCCTGCACATCCTGACTGGACAGTCCAGCAATGGACAAAGGGAAACGGACACTATAAATACACAGACATGTGATTGGGAGAGTGGAGACGGCAGGGGGACACAGCTGGGACATACAGACAGAACGAGATGGGAAGAAAACTGAACACAAAGCACATGAGACAAGGGCTGCGTCCCAATTCAGGAACCGCATCCTTCGGAGGCCGCATTTGCAGGCCAAGGCCAGGTGATGAAGGCTGTCCCAATTCAAAGGCTGCTCCAAATGCGGCCGACAAATGCCTCCTTCATTTCCCCAGATTTGAAGGATGGGTCGGGTGTGTCCTTCGTGGCCCAACACGAAGGACACACCCGACACAGGACACTTACTCTTATTATTCTTTCTGGGTCACAAAATAAACTTTTAACATATTTTCAGGCGAGAAAGTAGCTGTGTAAACGTCAAATATCTGCTCGGTTTATCAAGACATCACATATTTGTAAAAGTGCTCCGATGTTTTCGGAGACGTCTGTTACCCACCAGCTCGATAGCTAGCCAAGAGCTCGAGGGTCACTAGAGCCGGCGAGAGCAGCGGACTCCCGGCACATCGTCTTTAGACCCCCGCGGTCTCTCGCTACTCGGGTTAAACATAATATGTAAGCCACTCAGATAACTTAAAAATGTTACTGTTTGGCTTTTTTCAGTGTTTTATTTGTTCCAGAGTAAATTGGTTTGGCTGAGATTAAAGTTATTAGATTAGATTAAATAAAACTTTATTAATCCATTGGGTGGGTTCCTCCTTGAACAAACGTCAAACAGAAAACTGATTAAACAGAAGTGTGAGACGGTCGAGAGTTTACTCCAGTGTCCTGTTATATTTTAGATAGTAAGGAGCAGACGGCCGAGTTTATTAAACTCCACCGAGACAGCGGTGACGCAGATCTGAAAGCTAGACCGTCCAATTTCACAGCCTCGCATGCTGGTCGTGTCCTCCGAAGGATGCAGCCCCTGAATTGAGACACAGCTAAGGACTATCAAAATAAGACAGGAAACACTCGCTGGAAGAGAATACACACACACGACAGACAGGACAGAGCTGAGAGGGACAGAGAGAGACATGATGGGCTGGGGAGACAAAGGGGAAGCTGAAGACAGACACAGAGATCGAGGCTATAACGGACCGTCTTAGTAAGAAAGGTCTGAGGGACAAGAGGGGAACGCAACAGTTAATCTGGATTACACAAGAGGTAAATAATAACAAAAAATAAGCACAAAGAAAAGAAATGATACCAAGAGAGACTAGGAAACATAAATCACTCACCAAGGTCACAACAATGAAAAAAGTCCACAAACACACAACGCTGGGTCATGATCTTCCCGCTGGCCCCAAAGTGCTTGCTCACAGAGGGACGCATGATTTTTGGGCTTTCCTCTGTTTTCTTTGTATTATTGTTGGCTTGCTACCTTACAGTATTAAAGCACCTTGATCAGCCTGCTGTCATGGTTTGGTGCTATATAACTACACTTGAATGTTTCCAGCTCGTCTGTCTCTGCGTGACAGCACCAGAGATGCTTTTGTACCTCGAGCTGTTCATGCTGTATCACCAGGCTGCCACAGCACAATTACACATTTGATTCATTTCTTTGTTTACAGGTTCCAGACACAGGTTTGATTTGCATCCTGCTGGCCTGCTCTGTGCTCTCGCTGCTCTGAATCATGCCATTGTCCCAGCAGCTCTCTGTCTCTGTGCTCCCGTCTCACTTGTTTCCTGTCAGACTAACAGTTGTGACATTTACCAAAGCTTCTGCGTGTTTGGAATAACTCACTTTCTCCACAGGAGTTCAATCAAAGTTCAGATGAGTGGAAAGCAAAAATGTTACACCCCATGTGGTTCCTCAGCTTTTCCCATTCCACGCTCTTTATATTCTTGCACTTCCTGTGGATAAATGCAGATATCTGAACTGCTCCCGGTGCTCTAAAACACAGATGTGTAATCGAGGTCTAGTTTGATAGGTCTATGTCAGTGTAGTGAGAGGTACAGGATGTTCAGCAGGTTAGGTTTGTGATTACAATCCTGTGTTTGCACACTAGTGTTGCATAACATCCCAGGCTCTGGCGTACCAGCCCTGTATCCTTTACTGCAGAGCAGGGACCTGGGATTCATCACCAAGCTGACTCACTCTTCAGCAGCTGCTTGGAGTATTTTAGTTCTTACTTCAGTTTCCCCAAAAGTATTTTTGAGAGAGGAAGTAGAAAAGCAAATGAGTCAGCAACTAGTTGTTGTGAGGAGTTACAGCTGTAGAGGGTGAGTAAAAGTTTGGATATCCTTAAAATGAATCAACAATAATTGATAGTTACAGTTCACTAAACTACAAACTAAAACCTGATGTGGGGATAAAAATATTCAATTAACTAAAATAGAAAATAAAACAATTATTTTGCGATCTTGGAAAACTAAACTAAAAATATCACCTTAGTTTTTGTATTTGTTAGTTTGGTAAAAAAAACGTATTGCCTTATGAGATACTGATGAACATGTTTATAGAGACTGAGGCTGTTAGGAAACAAACCCAGATGGGGGCACGAAGAATAATGTAACTGACAAAATGTGATTTGAGAACTCTTAGGAGAGTTGTGTTCCAGAATATTGAGACATTTCTGATGATAGTTTTTTAGGCTTTTATCATTATTATCTGGATTTTGCCTTCTATGTTTTTCAAACACTTCTTAAAATGCTCCTCTGGTGGTGCTGCCTTCATGCCAGCTCGGGCTGTTTGTCCGATGCTCATTATGCAATAGATGTTTGAACACGTTCAGTTTGTTTTTTACGACTCAGTTTTGAAAGTGTCTGCACAGAATGGTTATTGTCACTATCTGAATCAATACCTTTTAGCAGTTGTGCAGCAGTGCACACACAGTCGCAGTCTGATGGAAACAAAGCACAAAGTAAATGGATCGGGATTTACTTTAGTGCTTTTTTACTCTCAAAGTACTCAAAGTGGTTTTACTAAAAGCCACATTCACGCAGCACTTTATTCAATGCATCAAGCACTTTCTAACAATAATGCGATGCCGTGGATGGGTCCGGGGCAGTTCAGTATGTTGGCCGAGCACAATGCGGACCACGGGAACCAGCGAGCTTCTGTTTGGTACACGCCACAGGGAAGAGCACACGGGATTCACAGCATGTGTCTTGTACCTCGGATGTTATGTAGGGCAGCACCTAATCTAAACCCAATATTTACCAACGATTTCCAGAGAGCTGACTCGAGGTATTTCCCTCTGTCTGCTGCATGTGACAGAGGACAACTTTAGATATTGTCCGGGCCCGACACTCCCAAAAACAGCGTCACTGTCAGCTCACAGTACGTTGTTCAGTATGTCTTTGTTGAATGCAGATTAAACATAAATGACTGAATGATCAGATTCTGTTGGTTGCTTAAGTATTTTGTACGAGGTCAGCTGGGATCAGCTTAGATTGACCGACTTTTTCTTCAATATGAAAAAAAAGACGTACATTTGTGCGACGTTTCACATCATCACAATTTTATTAACAACTCAATCCATCGAGAGTGCCACACGTGAAACCCGTGTCTGCTGATCCATCTATACATTGCTCTTAATTTGTGCTACAACTTGCAAACTGCAATTTGTATTTGCTTTGTTTGATGACAAATATGCACAAAAATAAGAAGTAAGGGGGCAAATACTTTTTACAGTACTGTATGTGTCACTGGACACTCGTCTATATTTCTGATGAAAGCTGCAACATCCTGAACATCATAAATGTAAAAATAACCAAAATCAAACCAGCATTTTTATTCATTTATGCTCTCAGGTTAGAGGGCACTGTGCATTCAGCACTGAAATGTGTTACACCTCCTGTTGTTAAGAAAATAAAAGCCCAAATATTCTTGAAAGTGTCAAAGTTTTGATGCTACTGTATAATAATACCAGCTGTTCAGTTTTTGCAGCATTGGCAGATCAGAGATACAAATTTATCTGTCTGCAGATCCAGACTCAGGACCATCATTAAGACGAGAAACATAATCTGAAAGGAGCAGAAAACGTCTTAGCAGCAGTAAAATCACCTCTCCACATCTCTGACTTTCATCAGCCCGGCTATCAGTTACTGCAGCGTCAACCCAATACACGATTAGCAGTGGCCCCCTCAAACTTAATGAGCACGTTTGGACGACATATTTGACTTTCTAAAGCCATCTCCCCCACTCAGAAAGCGGACTTGGATGCAGAATCTCTGACATGGCACAATCAGGAGGTTCTTATTGGAAAAGTATATCGTCTTGATTGGGCTCAAGTTTCGCCAATGAGGCACCAGGCAGGGCCAGAGCTCCCAGGGGAATTAGGAAAGTGGGAAGGAAATACAATAAAGTGTCAACGCCAATTAAACTACAAATGCATTACGTCCAGCTTGCTGCTTGCTTATTTGCAGCAGAAGGATCTTAGGAAAGTTGCTGCCAACCATTTTGCATAATGTAAAAAGGAGTTTGTGTCTGGAGCTGTATGCTAGACATAAATGCTGGTGCTGTCACGGGCCATTATGGCGATTAATTCATTGGAAGGTTCAAGACATGGGGAAAAATGTTTTAATGGGCTGCAGCAGTGGCATGATTCACCGATGTGCTTCATTACTACCAGAAACTATTAGACATCACAACAACATTTTAAAGATTTAACACATGAGTAACTGTACATCTGGTAAGTGGCAGGAAAGTAAATAGGTCCTCACATTAGTCTAACATGACAACTAATCAATGAGGCACCTGTGTGCATGCTGGCTCTGAGTGAAAAGGTGATGTCTGCTGTTGACTTAACATGAAAGCAAAGAACAAAGAAGACCACAGCAACAAAAGAATCAGCTGAAAGATGCTTTCAATAAAAACTAAAAAAGATTTGATTTATTAAACTTGATGAACTGTTAACATAAAGTTGTTCAAAACAGCTTTAACTCGGTTAAAAATGATTTTATATTTGGACTGAATATTGTTACTCAGCCACTGGTCAGGTCCTGTGTTGCCTGAGCATTGCATATGTTCAGCCTTGGTAGTTCAGTCTATGTTACAGCTGCCTACACGAGAAGAATCAATTTCCTTTTATTGAGATCACAAATTCATCGTATTTATGTCTGCGACGACAGGAGGAGGAAATATGGGCCCTTTTATTGCCACATCATTATATTATTATTTGCTGGAACTGGATGGGCAGCCGATTCTCATTTATTCAAAGAATGAGTTAAAAACCTCCAATCACATTAGTTTCTTGTTTCCTGGATGGCTTGCTCTACAGCCAATGGTTCCTTTGGATTGAACCATTTCTCAGCCCACAACAACAAAAACTTGACAACTGCAATGCTTTGTGTTCCCCGGAAATGTAGCAGTAGTGTGACTTAAATGCACATTAAATGTATCAAAAGAAAAAGAAGTGTTATATTGATGTGGTACACACCATTGAAGAGTTTCTCATTTGTTTTTTAACCTTATTTATAAAGCTACATTTTCTCCCTGTTCGCTTTACATGCGATTACAGGTTCATTTTTATTGGTTTTCCACTCACATGTAATGCATTTAATAGCAATATTTAATAATTAATTTAATTTATTTATTTAATAAAATAAAAGCTTTTAGTATGTTTTTGAGGCGCTCACTACGAATACATTTCTGTAACCATCACCTCTGAACCATTTAAGGGAACACAGAGTCTTAGATCCATTTAAGGCCGCCCTAAAAGGATGATAGGATTGGGACATTATCACTCCCGAGGTGTAAGATAGTGATGATTTGTCCCGTGGTGTTCCTGAGGAATGTGAAAGGTGACGTTCTTATGCTACGCGCCAGGTTATGGATGAAATCCAGCAGAATGACGCTCCCGCGGTAATACACGTTCCAGCCATGTATTCCAGCCCCAACCCTCACCTCAACCAGCACTTTCACGTTAGATACTGTTTTCCAAAGCGATTTAAGTAAAACGAACGTACATGTGTAGATTCATTCCAAACGGTTCTCATGTTTCCTCATTTTTCTGATCTCGTAATCTAGGGACGTGTTGGGTGCCCGGAAGCGCAATATACCTACGATTTGTCACGTAGCGTAAAATGTTAGGCTTTGGGAGTGAGAACATTATTAGTCTGCCTCTGGAAAAGGCAGATGATTACTTGTAAAGTACACATGTCCACTACTAATAAAAACACTCGAGTCTTAATATATTATAAGACTGTTTTCTGTCCAATTTGTTGTCAGTCTGAGAGTGTTGGAGAGATGTACTGCAAAAGGACTAGAGCTGTTACTGATGGTCTGAGGCATGCAACCTGAGGCTTGGCTGCAGTACAAGTACATGCTGAAGTACATGCTGAAGTTTAAAAGCTCTTTGTAAGTGCTGAGAGCTGATGCCCACGCTGGAGTCAGAGCAGCATCTGTGTGACGAGGGGTTAATGTGTGAAAGACACATTTGAGGAAATTGCCCTCTTATCGCAGTCATTGCCGGTGAGTATCATAGGCTGAGAGGATAATGACTGGAAGCATTAGGCAGTGTTCTACAGCGATAGGCTGTTAGGGTGAGGATAGGCTAGAAGCTCCTCTGAAATCAGCCCAGTAACCAATGCATGCAAGAGCCCTTCTTTTGTTGCTGGTTAGCATCTCAGCTACTCTGGTTGTGGACTCTAATATGAAAGTGACTTCAGTGAGTGAAAAGTCGTCATATAAAGAGACTGTGAGACCTGTAAATAAAGGGTTAATAGACTATAATGCGTAAGTTGCTGCTGTAACTGAATGTTTCCCATTAATTGATATAGCATTTTATTAATCATGTACAGCCATTTCTAACAGCACATAGTCAGTCAGGTCCTCTCTGGAATTAACTTCAACTGTTGTATTTTCCTAACTTGTCTATTGACAACAGAATAGAATGAAAACAGGTTTCACGTCCAGTGTTGTTGATGTTGTGTTTGAAGATAACATTGTAAAGTGTATCCAATTGAACTGACGTTTCCAAATGTGAAAAGGGTTGATTACATTAGTAAACAGCATTGTGAGGGAGCAAGTAGCAAAGGCATAAAAGACACAGGAAAAAATATCTTTAAAATGGGTTCTCTTTATTTTAACCCTCAAAAACAAAACAAAAACGTACAAAGACAGGATTCAAAAATATCATCAGTAGGCCCATAAAAGAGGTCAACTAAACTCCGTTTTCGGAGATGATTTTGTTCACTCAAATTTAGCTTTTCTTCGCTCAAAATAAATTGGTTGGAGGATGTGTTTGTGCGTGTGCGGGTGGGGGGGGGGGGGGGGGGGGGTGCGCGAACATTTTTCTTGTAAAATAGAGGGGGGCGCAGCAAAAAAAGTTTGGGAACCACTGGGCCAAACCATTTACACACAATAGGGTGGGAAACAAACACCAATACTAACTAAGCACAGGTTATAAGTAAACCTAAAAGACACGTTGCTGACAAGCACATGATTGGTCCTGCTGAAGAGGACCAACCATGTGCTTGGTGATGTGCTTGGTGATTGGCCAGTAGGAGAAACTTTGGTTTAAAAAAACAAAACTGATGGCCAGTGTCTGTAAAAGACTGTATACAAAAGATGGACATCATGACAATTTTAAAGCCATATCTTTATCATGGCTTCTATCCTAAGTTTTTGGAGCCAGAAGTTGTCTGGTGTTGTCACGACCAGGGGAGTTTTGCCTGTTTACAAATCTTGTTGCTATGAGTGTCTAAGAGATGCCCTCTGATTGGTCCTAATACATGCTATGAGTTATCAGCTCCTGAAGAAAAATAACTTCTTTACCTTGTTGCTCCAGCAATCTTTCAGTGACCAGTTTATTCAGATCTCAGCTCGAGTCGAGTCCTGCAATGCCTCCAGGTCCTGCTTGGAAAATTCCTATAGAGATCGATAGACCACGTGACCTGTGCACGTTGCATTGTAGGTACAAGTGGCAGCAAAATCAAAACACTGCATCAAGCACTAACATTTCCAGCACTGGTAACCATTCTGTGGTGGGGCGTGGTTTGCGGTGCCGTGCGGACGCACCTGCACGGCATCCGCAATCACGCCCGCCGTGTTAAAACACGGGGACTCAGGGGTTGGTGTGTGTGGTGTGACGTGAATTAAATAAAGTTGGCTCTGAACGTTGCTCCGTGGTCCCGCTGTGCCTTATTCACGCCACATTGGTGCCGAAACCCAGGAGGCGGCACGGCGGGTCCGTATCGGAGCCAGGGAATGGAGAAGCTGGCCCGGAAGGTGGCCGAAATGGCGGCCGCCCAGCGGGAGCAGGCGGTGGAGGTGCGTCGCCAGCAGGAAGAGCTGCAGGACCGGTCCGAGCGCCACCTGGAAAGGATTGGGGAGCTGGTGGCGCTGCTCTGGGCCTGGGCGCCACCCCCACAAGTGTGTCCCGAGGACAGTGAAGCGGTGGAGGAGCCGTGTGGGGCACCTCGGCAGCCGGAGGTGGTGGACGAGTCACGCGGGGGTCCGAGCCTGCCGGAGGAGGAGGAGCAGCCGGGTGAAGGGCTGCTCCTGCCGGGAGCGGTGGAGGAGCCGCTCCAATCGGAGGCGGAGGACGAGGCGGGCGAGGGTCTACACCTGCCGGAGGAAGAGGAGTCGCTCCACCCAGAGGTGGACGAGGGGCTGTGCCTGCTGGAGGCGGAGGTGCAGTGCGGGGAGCCGCTCCAAACGGGAGTGGCGGAGGCGGTGGTGGAGCAGCTGTGCGAGGAGACGGAGGTCCCTGCTCCAGGGCAGCCTGCGCAGCCGGAGTTGGAGGCAGAGGAGCGGGACAGCCCCGCTAAGCCGGGGGTCGGCGGGCTGGCTAGTCCAGCCTCGCTGCCACCAGTCGATTCTGCGCGCCTGACGTCTGCCCAGCCGCCTGTGTACAGGAGCTCACGGCCATGCCTGTGGGGCCGTGTCCGCTTGCTACGCGGCCGACCTCCGGACCAACTTCGCCGTTGCCGCTGGATGCGCGGGCGGCCACCAGAATGGACGCTTCCCCGTCGCTTGGGCTGGGGCGCCGATGTTTTGGGCCGAGTCTTGCCCCAGTTCGCGGGGGGGGGGGAGTAGGTTCGGCCAGATTGCTCCCCGGCCTCAATCGGGCGATGGGGGTATGTGGTGGGGCGTGGTTTGCGGTGCCGTGCGGACGCACCTGCACGGCATCCGCAATCACGCCCGCCGTGTTAAAACACGGGGACTCAGGGGTTGGTGTGTGTGGTGTGACGTGAATTAAATAAAGTTGGCTCTGAACGTTGCTCCGTGGTCCCGCCGTGCCTTATTCACGCCACACATTCATTCTGCGGTTTTAACCCCTACTTGCATTTTATTTGCCCCAAAAACAGTTATGTACAAAATGAAGGAGAACACGGCAGGTCCGTACAAAGAGACTTGACGAAAAGGCAAAAAAACAAAAAAACAAAAAAACACAAACACAAACAAAAAAAACCCCCAAAGGAGTGAAAAGGTTAGACCGATACGAGCATACAGAGGGGACGAAAGACATTAGCGTGCAGGGCCAGTTTACCAACAGGTGGTTGCAGGACACTGACATGTTCTGAGTAGCCAGATATGTAGGTGGACACCAGGTTTTACTCTAAGTAAAGGGCAACCCTTCAAAAAACAGACAGAGCAGTAGAGTAGCCAAGGCAATAGAACAATATAAAACTCAATTACTAAAATATAATTAATTTCACAAAAAAGATTTAAAACAGTTAAAAACACCCCTGGCCAGGGAGAACACACAGTAAAAACATAAAAACAACACTAAAAGTCCAGTGGCGTCAGCCACAGCATTAAAATCCACTAAAATCAGAACGGGGCAAAGAAAACCCAGCAGCGTCCCCGGCCGTCCTGTCTCTCTCTTCACTCTGGAGTACTGAAAGAGAGAGGGGGCAGCGACAGTCACTGTTCTTTCCAGTGAAAGGGATTTCTTGTTGCACGGTGTGTCTCGGGACTTACCCCGCAATCCAGGCCCTCTGTCGCGTCTTCGTGACTTGTCGTGGGGTCCCCTCCTAAACTTCTCCCGAACAAATCCAGGCATAGTCAGGAAGCGTTCGGTGTGTATAGTTTATTCTGCCGGCCTCCCAGGTGCACAAATTATTTACAAAGAAAATAAACAACTGACTTAATTCAAAACAAAAAATCTATATACAAAACACAAGCGGCTGAGCCAGTCTGCAGGTTACCCTCACTAACATCTCACAGTATGCCCAGGTAGGCCCTGATGGCCTCCTTTTATACCCCATTGCCCCTCCCACTAGGCATAATAGTCATCCCTTTATCATTTCTTTCCCCCAGCTTATTTCCAGCTGTGTGTGTGTGTGTGTGTGTGTGTGTGTGTGTGTGTGTGTGTGTGTGTGTGTGTGTGTGTGTGTGTGTGTGAGAGAGAGAGAGAGAGAGAGAGAGAGAGAATTTGAAGGCATTTAAAGGCATTTGTGAGGCTCAAAATGTGGTTTTAGTGTCAGGGTTACAATTAGGTTATGGTTAGGTTTAGGGTCAGGGGCTAGGGAAAGCATTATGTCAATGAAGGTCCTCACTAAGGTAGCTGTGTGTGTGTGTTATATACACACGCACACACACACACACACACACACACACTTCCAGGCCATAAATGCAGGTCCAACAAAAAAAAAAAAAAAAACCCAAACAAAAATAATGCAGTTCACGTGACCTTTCCAAGCGCACGCGAACCCACTATTCGAACCCCGGAACACCATACCATCGGCTTGCATAACCACTCATATAATCGGCGATCACAGGGAGTCTACGCGACTGGCTTTATTAAAGGTAGGTAAAAAAATATGTTGGCCATCCTCCTGCTGCTCAAAATATACCTCTCTCCCCTTTCTGTAATCTGCCCGGTCGACTAAAAGACGTGCAGCCACGGTAGCGTAGAAAATAATGGTGGTGGTGCGTGTATGCGCTCAGGTCACCTGTCTGCGGCCCGGGACGGTGTTACTCCGTCACATCATCCCCTTCCACCCGAAGGTTGGCGTTGTGCGGCAACCTGGAGAGATAATCTGCCACATTGAGCTTGCCTGGTCTGTGACGGATGGTGAATCAGAATGGCTGCAGTGAGAGGTACCATCGTGTCAGCTGGCTGTTATGGTCCTTCATGGAATGGATCCAGGTGAGTGCTCAGTGGTCAGTTTCCAACTCAAACTCCCGTCCCAGTAAATAATGCCCGAGTTTCTCCAGTGCCCACTTAATGGCCAAGGCCTCCTTCTCCACAGTTGAGTAGTTGGTCCCTCGTGGCAGCAGCTTTCGGCTTAGGTATAGGACCGGATGCTCTTCTCCAGGGTTCCCTTGGGCCAGCTCTGCTCCCAGGCCCATTGCAGAGGCGTCCGCCTGGACCAGAAATTTCTTCCTGAAGTCTAGGCTCCTGAGAACTGGGGTCGTACACAGGCAGGTTTTCAGCATATTGAAAGCTTGTTCACATTCCACTGTCCATGTTACAGGATTCTGTTGGTCCTTGCTGGTCAAAGCTGTAAAGAGGGTCCGCAATAGTCGCAAACTGGGGCACGAATCTTCGGTACCAACCAACCAGCCCCAGGAAAGACCGGACTTCCTTTTTGGTGTGAGGCCGAGGACATTTCTGGATGGCTTCCACCTTATCTATCTGTGGACACACCTCACCTCTGCCCACTTGGTAGCCAAGGTAGTGGGTCTCCTGCCATGCCCACTCACATTTAGAGGGGTTGAGGGTCAACCCTGCCTTATGGATTCTTCCAAGGACTTCGGACAGGTGCTGCAGATGCTCTTCCCAGGTGTTGCTGAAGATCACTACATTATCCAGGTAGGCAGCACTTTAGGGGTCACACCCCTGTAGTAATTTCTCCATCAGCCTCTGGAAGGTGGCAGGTGTCCCATGTAGCCCAAATGGCATCACCGTGAACTGGAAAAGGCCGGCAGGTGTCCGGAAGGCGGTGTAGGGTCAAGAGGACTCCTCCAGTGGCACTTGCCAGTAACCCTTGCACAGATCCAGGGTGGTGATGTACCTGGCCGTTCCGATCTTCTCCAGCAAATCCTCGATTCGAGGCATGGGGGTAGGCATCAAACCTGAAATGGAATTAAGCTTCCGAAAATTAATGCAAATGCGTAGTGAGCCATCTTTCTTGGAGATGATGACCACCGGCCTACACCATTCTGAGCAAGGCGGCTCAATCACCCCGAGCTCCAGCATCTTCTCCACCTCTTGGCGCAATTTTTCCACTAAGTGTTGTGGAACCCGGTATGGACGTTGGCGGATGGGATGTCCATCCTTTAGGCATATCACATGTTCGACAAGGGTGGTCCTGCCGGAGTTAACTGAACACAGAGATGGAGTCTCCTGAAGGATTTGGAGTAGCTCAACAGCCTCCTGTGGTCTAAGATGAGTCAGCACCAGAAATATTGGATCGGATCTCTGCTCGGGTTCTGTCTTCCCTTCTCTTGCCATCAGAGCTTTCGCAGGGGCCTGGTGTGCACGTTCTTCCCATTCTTTCAGGAGATTCACATGGTAAGTCTGCTTCGGTTTCTTCTTTTCAGGGTGATGAGTCTCATAGGTCACTGGCCCCATTCTGCGAAGAACTGTGTATGGCTCTTGCCATTTCGCCAGAAGTTTACTGTTGGCTGAAGGAAGAACACCTTTTGACCAGGTTAAAATTCACGGTGCGGGACCTGTTGGTCTTCTTTGAGCGTCTCGCAGGTTGACTTCAGCCTCCTCATGGTATCTTTCCCATCT
The DNA here is from genome assembly GCF_900408965.1 of Simochromis diagramma. Taxonomy (NCBI): domain Eukaryota; kingdom Metazoa; phylum Chordata; class Actinopteri; order Cichliformes; family Cichlidae; genus Simochromis; species Simochromis diagramma. The sequence continues at coordinate 2,194,793 of NW_024387332.1, read as the reverse complement.
CTCATTTCCAGCGCAAATTGCACCACTCCTTTATCATTTGGAGCAGAAGCAGGAGCTGGTTGTGAAAGAGCTGCATCGACCTAGAGGTAAAGTTAGTCCCTTGGTCTGTCAAAATCTCATCTGGTATCCCCACCCTGGAGAACAGCTATACCAGTGCACGCAGAAAATTGGGTTTCGTGACTGCACGCAGAGGGAAAGCTTCTGGGAAGCGAGTTGCATAATCACACACCACCAAAATGACCCCAACTAATTTTTACCAGAGGTCCCACAATGTCCATAGCTATCCTACAGAAGGGACTGGAGATGACAGGAAGTAGCTGTAGCAGGACTCTGTCAGACTTGCGGGCTGGACAAGTTTTCTGGCAGGTAGGGCATGTACAGCGATATTTCTGTATGTCTGTGTACAGTGACGGCCAAAAGAAATGTGAGCTAACACGCATATAGGTTTTTTGGTGACCCAGATAACCTGCCCAGGGGAGGGTATGTGCTAGGTGCATAATGAGGCGCCTACAACTAGAAGGTATCACAAGCCCTTGGTGGTCACTGTCAACTGCATACAACACATTTTTGAACTTCTCTTTCCCTCCCCATTTTCCAGTTCCCCCTTCAGTCACATTAGCAAACAAAACTTTCAGCGTTTCATCCTCCCTTTGTAACAAACTGAAATGCAGGTCCAACAAAAAAAAAAAACCCAATCAAAATAATGCAGTTCACGTGACCTTTCCAAGCGCACGCGAACCCACTATTCGAATCCCGGAACATCATACCATCGGCTTGCCCAACTACTCGTATAATCGGCGATCACGGAGAGTCTACACGACCGGCTTTATTAAAGGTAAGTAAAAAAAATATGTTGGCCACCCTCTGTGCCGCTCAAATCTCACCCCTTTCTGTCATCTGCCCGGTCGACTAAAAGACGCGCAGCCACGGTAACCCAGCGCGACAAGTGTAGAAACTAATGGTGGTGCGTGTATGTGCTCAGGTCAGCTGTCTGCAGCCCGGGACGGTGTAACTCCGTCACATGACTTCGGAAACATGACTTGAACAATTTTTTTCCTACGAAGGAATCCGATAAAAAACGATCTCTTTACCGGTTGGCTTCCTGTGGCTGTCATGCGACTGGTTATGGCAGTTAATAATACAACAGCTTCTTGCCATTCTTTGTGTCTCTGTTTATCTCTGTGACTGTTGTCTTGTAATAGCCCGGGAGTACTAGCCACTTGTTCCTACAATCCTTTGCTGTTTTACCCCTGAAATGACGTCACATTTTCAAACTCTACAAACTGCAAGGGATAGAACTCCTCTTGAACACTTGCCTGTCCACTCTCCATCATTGCTGCTGTGTGTAAAAGGCCTTTTGTCCCAGGGTTATTGTGGGGTTTGGTGCCTGCTGTGACTTTGTAATTTGGCTCATGGCCATAAATTAAGGAGTAAAGTACAGTTGTTGTAAACAAACTTTACGTGAAAGGATGTGATTTAAATGTCTAACATTCACGTTTAACCAAGTGAAACTAATTCTTACAATAACTGAGTAGCAACATGGTTTTTTTTGTTGTTTTGTTTTTTAATATAAGGTTAATATTGCTAGCTTAAGGGGAAACGCCAACTCTCCATCCCTCACCATCTGCCCATCAAAAACACACAGACCCCTGACAACCAGCTGTGGGATAAAACCTGGCCAGACTCACACTTAACCTGCTAAGATTAACAAAGACAAGAGCGAGTACAACAGAAACACTGATTTGGTTCAATTATGGCAATTAGAAATCACAGTCTTTGCTCTAAAAGATGGTATTAACTTTTTTTAAGGATTCAAAGTAAAAGGCAACACCCAACGAGGCCTACAGATGCAAGATTTGGATGTTGCTCTCGTCAGGGAGAACTCTGCACTGTCAGTGTCAGGAGGATTGCTCTCTTATGTGTGTCATACTCAGGCAGTATCTGGTCATCTTTCTTGTTTCACCTTTGTTCATCCTGTCTGACACGTCTGCGTGTGGCAGCTGTGGATTGTTACCTTCATCCTTTGGAAGGAGCGAAGATCGTGATTCAACAGTGCAGATTTATGCAGGTCATAAAAGATAAAGAAAAATAAGGCTGAATTTAAAGAAAATGAAGATTTCAGGTTAGATATACAAACAGCTGCAGTGGTGGAAAATGTTAGAAAACTTTTGGATTTATTAAAGCGGTTTCGATTTTGTGGCTAAAAGTTATGACAGGTAGGATGGTACGAGCCAGACTGTTCCTGTGCTTTGAAGGGAGCGTTGTCCAGCTAGCAGTTTGGCATTTTGAAATATTTCAAGGAAAATCCTAAACTTACCTCATCTCAGACTAAACTCAAGCTTTTAGTCTCCCTGCTTGCATCTTCAAAAGGCAAATAGGTCAGTGACATGCACTGCTTGACTTTGTTTTGTATGTATGCCACTTCACTTTGTTAGAATGGGCGTGTAGGCCAAGAACTTCTCTCATCTTTGACTTGCTTTGCTGGCAGAGGTTAAGAAGCTATCGAGTAATCAGCACAGATGTACCATTGCTAATTGGAAGCACCCCGAGGGAACTGCTTGTTTTAGACAGGAAAGCCGTTGGGGCTCAGAAGGAAAGACGTGCATGCTGTTTCAGTCTATGCAAAGCTTCTTATTCTATTTGATCCATGTAAGAAAGCTTTCTGGGGCGCAGTAGAAGAGTGCAGCTAACATTATAGAAGGATATTCAAGAGAGGGGTAAGTGCAGCGAGGACCAGCAGGAAACTGGTCATTACAAATGCACACAACACACACCTTCAGTTATGCTTTGAATTTAAATTCTGGTGGTGATTTGATAAACTTGTACTTGCACCAATTGCGCACATGGACACACAGCAGCTCTAGCTAGTAGAACCGGGGTCTTAAAAAGAAAACACTGCTCCAGCTGCTCTTATAGCGAATTTTTTATTTATGTATTGTAACAACACCAGACCCGACAGGTGGAAGAAAAAAAATATATAAATGGGGGATAGAAAAAAAATAAAAGGTCAAAGCACAAATAAAGCTAGAAGGGAGGCTGTCCCCGCCCCCCTACAGGAGTGGGGTGGAGTTTCCAGTGGAAAAAAAAGATCAGCAGTGGCCAAGGAAGAGCTAAGAAGTCTCTATAAGATTTATGATTAAATCTTACTTGCCGTTTCCTTGAACAGGAAGTTTGGAGGGGCCTTTGGTAGGCAGGTTTTGATGAGGTCATGAAAGAATCGGAGAGCAGGCTCAGGTCTTGTGTGCGCACAAGAGTGCAGCTGTTTGGCCAAGACATTAAACTCGTCAGGGTAACATTAGTCTCTGTAGGTACACTCAGTCTTCAGGCAGACTGCTGGAGAACAAATGAAAGAATACCATTACCAGTCCAAAAACAGAGGTGCTAGCCGGCAACAAGGGGGGCCCAATTACCACCACTATGGCAGCAAGAGTGCAGAATGACAGCACCAACAGATCCTTAAATACCAGAGCCAACTGGATAAAGAAGCAGGTGGAGGAAAGAAAGAAAACTCAGCTTGCAGGTGAGTCCTTGAGGAAGCAACAACACAACTACACCTGACAGCAAAGGAGAAAAGGAAAAAGGTTGGCGAACAAACACAACTCTTATACGTGCTGTGTTTTGAAAGGTTTCAGCTCACCTGCGGCTCAAGTTTGGACAAGAAGCAAACTGCTGTATCACAGGTTATTGAGAGCAAGCTGCAGGTTTGAATTAAAATAAAATCTGCAACATTTCAAAAGTGTACAAGAACTTCTACAGCTCTACATTTCATTGTTATTAATATGTTAACATCTTCCAAAACAAGTTACCAAGGTTCACAGCCTCACAGTTCAAAATGCAGGAACTCAAGCTTCATAAAAGCTGTGAAAAATAAATTACTCCCAGAAATGTTGAAAGACTACTGGATACAACAACGAACAGGTGTGGCTGTAAAAATTAGCAAATTGCTCTGTGGTGAAGGTGTATGCTCTGGACAAAGTGTCTGAGAAGAAACATGACAGAATTATGGAAGCTAATGCTCTGAAAACAGAAGAGCACACCAAAGCAAGCAGACACCAGTCATGGGCAGTGTGGTGGTTAGCACCATTGTCCCACAGTAAGATGGTCCTGGGTTAGAGTCAACTATTTATCCAAAACCATCTTACTATGTGGTGTATGCATGTTATCCCCATATCCACATGAGGAGAACATGCATCCAGGTCCTCTGGCTTCTCCCTATGGTCCAAATAAAGGCCTCCAAAATATGTAGGACTCAAACACGGGACTCTGTTGTGTAAATAAGCTTTTTAGCCAAAGTTCAAAAGGCAAAGGCCCGGGTTTCCAGTCAGTAAAGTCAAGGGTCCAAACAGAACGTGCAATCCCACTACAGAATCACCCACAGAAAAAAAGCCCTTCTCTCTGAATCCCCAGGGTTTTCTGCACAGAAGAACAATGAGGTATGTAACTTACAGGCCAAAGGAAGCTAGCCAGCTTCACTAACTGTGGTTAGTTCAGCAATCCAGCAAAGACTGAAGATGATACACCACCTACTTCTTAAACAGAATAACTGCTATGATGCCTTCCAGTCAGGTTTTAGACAGAACCACAGCACTGAAACCGCTCTGACCAAAGTGTTCAATGACATATGTCTGAATACAGACAGTGGAAAAATGTCAGTCTTAGTTTTACTGGATCTCAGTGCAGCATTTGATACAGTTGACCACAACATATTACTCAAACGACTGGAGAACTGGGCAGGTCTTTCAGGAACTGTACTAAACTGGTTCAAAACATACTTCCGGTATGATGGCGCCTGTGTTTGGCTTTGCCGCTGCCGGCCGTGGTTTCTCTGTGCTGTTTTTTTCGGCCTTCTTGCTTTCGCTTTTTGTCACTAATGTGTTGGCTGCCCTTGTCTATGATCGCCTGACGCTATTATCCATCCGATCCTCTATGATAAGTCAAGATGCCTTATCCTCCTGCGGTATTTTCCATCCTCCGCTGCCGACACCGGTGTCTGGATCTTCGTTAGGTGTCATCAGTGGCGCCTTTCTGTGTCCGCGCAAATCACGGAGAAGGAGAGGAAAAAGAGCAGGTGTCCAGGTAAAACTCAGACTGTTCTGGAAGCGGGGACTAACTGTGCCTGGATCTATGAGACGGCGCTACCTGAGGAGTGTTCATCCAGACTCTCCTGATGTTTGGCCTTCCATCCCCGCGGTGAGTGGAATTTATGAACGTCGCGGATCAAACTCTCTGTTTCTTCGTCCCCTAAATCGGGCCGCTTCTGTTAATAATATGTCTTCTACTTCGCTGAGAGTGGCGGTTTTCAACGCTCGATCAATGACTAATAAAACGTTCCTGCTGAACGATTTTATTCTTTCCAAGAAACTGGACTTCTTATTTCTAACCGAAACCTGGCAGCGCGATGGTGACTTTTCATCCTTCATTGAACTCTGTCCGAGTGGGTACTCATTCATCAGCCAGCCTCGGACGTCGGGTTGAGGAGGAGGTGTCGCTGCGGTGTTTGGAAGCCGGTTTTACTGTCGCGCAGTGTTGGTCGGACATTTTTCATCCTTTGAACTACAGCTGGTTAGAATTGGAAATAAAGATCCATTTTACTGCGCTGTAGTGTATCGTCCACCTGGCCTAAACACTATGTTTTTAAAGGAGTTCAGTGACTTTTTATCCTCGACTTTGAAGCTGTCCAGACTGGTTATAGTCGGGGATTTTAATATACACGTTGATGATGACTCTGACCTCTTTGCTAGAGGTTTCCTTAGCGTCATGGATTCTTTTCATTTTACTCAGCATGTGTCTGGTCCCACACACACCAAAGGACACACACTGGACCTTGTTTTTACTTTAGGTTTAAACATTGATTTTATTTGTACTGAAGACATTTTTATTTCGGATCATCATTGTATTCTTTTTAATCTGTCTTTTCATTTGTCCCTCTCTCCTATTCGACATGTGGTTAGCTCTCGCATCTTAACTTCCTCTACTGCTGTTAAATTTTCCGATGCTTTTAATTTAGTTTTATCTCCTTATAAAGATGTTCATTTTTTAACAAATCTTTTTAATAATCATTGTCTTTCTATTTTAGACAATGTTTGTCCTGTCAAAGCTAGACTAGCTCCGGTTTCAAAGTCGTCTCCCTGGTTAAATGACAGCATTCGCTTCTTAAAGCGTTGCTGCCGTAAGGTTGAGTGTTTATGGAGGAAAACGCGTTTGCATGTCCATCTCCTTCATCTAAAGGACCTTTTAGTCTCTTTTAACACTTCAGTTCGAGATGCGAGGGCGGCCTATTTCTCAGACTTAGTGTCTAAGAGCGGAGGTAACCCTAAGGTACTATTCGACACCATTAGTGATATTGTTGCTCCTGCTCCACATGCTGTCCCAATTTCATCAAATGAAGATTGTGAAAAATTTCTTTCTTTCTTCGTTGAAAAAGTCAGTAACGTGAGGAACAGTTTCTCTCCTTCTGTGTCTCTCTTGTCTGCTCCAACTCAAGCTAGGCCTGTAATTTTAGAAAGATTTTTACCTGCGTCCTTACCTGAGCTGGTCAAGTTAGTTAATTCGATGAAAGCGTCCTCCTGCTCTCTTGATATTTTACCTGGATCTTTGTTTAAAAATGTCTTTCAGTCTATTGGTCCCTGTGTGCTCACAATTATTAATACCTCACTGGTTTCTGGTCAGGTCCCTGTTTATTGTAAGAATGCTGTTATTCACCCACTGTTAAAAAAACCTAAGCTTGATGCTTCTCTTCTCAGTAGCTACAGACCGATTTCAAAATTATCATTCATTGCTAAGATTTTAGAAAAGGTTGTGGCTAAGCAGCTTATAGCTGTTCTAGATGAATACAGCATTCTGGATAAATTCCAATCTGGCTTTCGTAGAGCTCACTCTACTGAAACTACACTTCTTAGAGTCTCCAACGACATTTTAATGAGATGTGATGCAGGAGAATGCTCCATTCTGTTGATGTTGGACCTGACCTCCGCCTTTGATACTGTGGACCATCATATTCTGCTAGATAGGCTGAGACACTGGGTGGGTATATCAGGGGCTGCTTTGGACTGGTTTGAATCCTATTTGCATGAACGATCCTTTTCTGTGGCTACCTCTAAGTACAGTTCCTCTTCTACTTTTCTTGCCTATGGTGTGCCACAAGGTTCAGTTTTGGGGCCTTTATTGTTCTTACTGTATTTACTTCCTCTTCAACACTTATTGAGCACTTTTAAGGACATTTTGTATCACTGCTATGCAGATGATATTCAGGTATATATCTCCTTTAAAGCCCCATGATGTTTCCAAGCTACAGATTTTGCACAAGTGCATAGACTCCATTAGATGTTGGATGGCTGGAAACTTTCTTCAACTAAATGAGGAGAAGACTGAAGTTCTTGTTTGTGCTCCTAAAAATGTTGTACCTAGTGTTATGGAAAACTTGGGTCCACTTGCTACATTTGCAAAACCATCTATCAGGAGCCTTGGTGTTAGTATTGACTCAGCTCTGACTTTGGATGCCCATGTAAAATCTTTGGTTCGCTCCTGTTTTTATCATTTGAGAAACATTGCTAAGCTGAGTCCCATTGTATCGCGCTCCGAATTAGAAGTTGTCATTCATGCATTTGTTTCATCTCGTCTGGACTACTGTAATTCTTTGTTTACTTGTTTATGTAAAGCCTCTTTGGAGCGTCTGCAAGTTGTTCAGAACGCTGCTGCAAAGCTTCTGACCAAGTCCTCCAAGTTTTCCCATGTCACACCCCTGCTGATTCAGCTGCGCTGGCTCCCCGTTAAATTCAGGATCCAGTTCAAGGTTTTGACCTTGACTTTCAGGGCCCTGCATGGACAAGCACCAACATATATAAGTGAACTTTTGCATCCATACATTCCCAGCAGGTCCCTGAGGTCATGTGACCAGGGCTTGCTTGCTGTCCAGCACACGAGGCTGAAAACAAAAGGCGACAAAGCTTTTGAAACTGTGGCCCCCAGATTGTGGAACTCTCTCCCTTTGAGCCTGAGATCTGTGGACTCAGTGGTCGCTTTTAAAAAACAGCTAAAAACCCATCTTTTTAAACTTGCTTTTAGTTGATTTTTACTTTTAGGTTTTAGCTTCTGTGAAGCACTTTGTGATTTTTATCTTGAAAGGTGCTATATAAATAAAGTTTTACTTACTTACTTACTTAGAAAACAGGAAATACTTTGTATCAATAGGTAACTTCACATCTGAGCAGACAAGTATCACATGTGGAGTTCCCCAAGGTTCCATCTTGGGACCCCTTCTGTTTAACATTTACATGCTCCCACTGGCACAGATTATAAATGTCATGAAACGCTGTGTGGCAGGCAGGAGATGAGGACTCAAAATGCAGGACTCACAGACCCGAGTGACTGAACATCTTGTGAAAAATAAAACTTTCACAAGAATTCAAAAGAAGAAATTCTTGAGTCATTGTATGAATACACACCTGAATGCTCCAGACTGCCAAAACTCCTCTTTTTATAGAGGTGGTCACACTTGCTGATGACTGGTGGAATTTGATTAGCAGCACCTGGTTTCTACTTTCTGCTGTAGAAACGACCCACCCATTATTCCTATGGAATAGCGAGGGTATACTGCAATCCTGTGGAAAACTTTCCTGAAACTGTCCATCAGAATCAGTCAGCCAACAACATACAAACAATGAAACTCATCTAAGTCATTGAATTCAGGTGTTCCAAGCATTTCCATGGCCATAGGTGTATAAAATGAACATGCAGACATGCAGACTACTGCTGCAAACATTTCTGAAGGAATAGTTCACTCTCGGGAATTCAGTGAATTCCAGCATAGTTGCATGACAGGACGCCAAGTGTGCAACAAGTCCAGTCATGCAGTTTCTTCACTGCTAAGTATTCCACAGTCAATTCTTAGTAGAGTTATAACAAACTGGAAATCAAAGTTTACTTTGACTTTAAAGTGAATGAGAAAGACAGCAACTCAGCCACAAAGTGGTAGGCGCATAAATTGACAGAGCATCGTCAGTGGATGCTGAGCTGTGTAGTGTGCAAAGAGTCAGACCTCCAAACTTCATGTGGCCTTCAAATTAGCTCAAGAACAGGCGCAGAGACCTTCGTGAAATGCGTTTCCAAGGCTGAACAGCTGCTTCCAAGCCTTACATCTCAGAGTGGAATGCAAAGCATCGGATGCAGTGGTGTAAAGCACACCGCCGCTGGATTCTAGAGCAGTGGAAACATGTTACCCGGAGGGAAGAATCACGCTTCCTCCCCACACCAATCCGATGGATGTGTCTATGTCGGGCGGTTACCAGGAGAACAGTACTTGTCTGGCTGCACTGTGCCAAGTGTAAAGTTTGGTGGAGGGGGGATTATGGTGTGGGGGTGTTGTTCAGAAGTTGAGCACAACCTGTTAGTTCCAGTGAAAGCAAAGGATGGGCCGACATCCTATTAAACTCTGCAGATTAAGAATGGGATGCAACCCAAGTTCATGTGCGTGTAGGCAGAGGAGTGAATACTTTTGTCAGTACAATGTATTTTTATTACAATACTGGAATCTGACGGTCAAACATTTTGCGAAACTGATTTAACTGAGCAAATATTATAAGAACTATATCTGGTTCATCTCTGTGTGTCCAGTGCAGAGATATGACCATAGCTTGGCTCAAAGACTGCATCCAAAAAAGCTGCAGGCCTAGAAATCAAAAAGCCGTTTCATTACTGACACGGTTTTGTAGACAGACTCGGGTGCAGACCAGGAAACCTTTGCAAAAGTTAGCAGTGCGTTTATTTACAGTGAGTGCACCAGGTGATGATATATACAAAGTGTCAGGGAGAAGGGTCCGGGGTTCCAGAGTCCGAGGGGAAGGGGAAAAGGTCCAAAAACACACTCTCTCAGCAAACGCTTTTTAAAATATTATATGCTATGATTGTTCACTTTTTTGTTGTCATTTTACTGGAGTGAATTTAGGAAAAATGATGTCCTCACATCTTCTAGTCTTGCTGAATCAGGCCAACATCTGTGGGGTTTGTTTTTTTTTTAGATAAAATGTAAAGGGGAAAGAGAAACTGATGAATGGAAAAGTAAATATATAATAGTCATACATACAGCTCTTTGCAGAAATAGTTCTACATACTACAAATAAAATATTGTGTGGATGATATTTTGATATTTATAGGAAACCCACAGACATCTGTTCTCGTCCTATTGGAGATGAGCTTTTTGGAGTTACGCGGTGTAAAAGTGAGCTGATGCTTGTTTGGCTTGGTGAGCCATTGAAATGAAATATGGATAAAATTATATATTTGGGAATTGAGATTGCAAAGAAATATAAGTATGAAGCAAATGTGCAACTATGTAGGACGAGACTAAGACCTGAGTTCAGACCAGAGTTCTGGAGAAGAATCTTTATTGTGTGTTTAAATGTGAAAGTCGTGAAAATGATCGTCTCGCTCAACGGCTGTGTCTTTTTCACAATTTACCCATTTATATATCTCACTCACATGTTTTACGTTATTAATGCATTTATTTAAAAAGACCCCATAATTCTTTAATGAATTTGGAATTATAAGTCTCATAGAAATAAAAAGAACAAGTTTGCAAACATAATACAAGTGAAGGGTGAATGTGTTAATATTAAGCAGCAAATATTTATATAGGTAAAATATACGTTTCCCATTCAAATTAATTCTTTTTTTATTATAATTTTTTTAATAGTTTTAAATTATACTACAATCTGGTTATCGATTCTACTTTTTAAATCTGAGGCAAACAATTAAACTGTTCAAGTTCAGCATTCTATGTTTCACACTACCAATATCAACCAATCTATCTTTAAACCCTCAGTGATGGATGATGCGTTAGAGCTCTGCAGTGTTGGTGATGTATGCATCCAGGGTGGATTTGCATGATTTCAGCAGCTTCAGTAAAAGCACAGGTTGCCAAGGACAGATTTCTTCAGACATCTGCAGGTCAGACACTTTGTACAGACTTATTTCTATCTCTGTTTGTCTTAAGAACAGGTTAGTCCTGTTTTTGAGAGACTGCAGTGCAGAAAGACGTGTAATACAGTCTCTTTATTAAACAAAACAGAAAATTAGAAAGCTAAACATGATAGGACAGGGACAGGAATGGAAATAGTGACTGACCTGGAATAAAGGGGTTGAATTGGGTTGATACTTGTTTGGTTAATGTTAGTAACTCTTTAATAGAGTTAAAACGTTTGCACAGGCTGCATTACAACGAGGGCAAGTTGACCAGAATTTTTTCAGACATATCGAGGCAGGTCTGCTCTGCTGTTATGCCACTAGCTCCAAACGTCAGGAGATTTTTACAGGTTTTTAAAGTTCAAATATAACCAGAGCCTTTGGGCGTCTCAGGAAACTCACAGCATCTGCAGAATAAACAACGTCACCTCCCGTCCTTTGGCCAGCTGTATGAAAAAAAGAAGGTATCCTTCTTTGCTGGAAGTAAAAAGATGCGTCAGTGATTAGAGATAAGAACAGCGACCGATACCCTCGACCTGGAGAGGACACTGACATCCTCAGTGACAGAGTGGAGGATTTAAACAGACCTGGTTTTGCTCTAATAAAATGGAAGGATCAGATCCTCTGGCCAGAGGATTTGGTCGTGTGTGTCTGTGAGCATTGTTTTCTAAAGGTTATGACTTGTATCGTAAACTTCTTATTAAAGATATTCAGAATGAAATTAGATTTATACTTTTTTAAAAGTGGCTTTTATTATTCACTGACAAAATTCAGTTTTTAAGGTAGACCAGAGATCTTACTTTCTCCATATTGTACTTTTGTTTAGCTGACAATATAGCCAATGTTGCTCATTTTTCTATAAGTGGCTTCTTACCTCAGCACCTTGGCCTTTGTACCTCCTTCCAGAGGAGGCTGGCATTGTTGGACACATTTCCTCTCTTTTTATCATGACTCCCATCCGGTCTCACACTCCACAGGCCCCTGAGTAAATGTCTCCAGGGAATGCATTGTGCCAGCAGGCAGCTGTTTTTCCCCTGAGCTACCACTACATATGTGTGTAAATGTGTTACACCACCTCGAATGTGATGAATTTCATCAGTGGTGAAACGAGCCTCGCGTGCCGCTCGCATTTCAAAGGACTGCAGCGAATATTTTTTCCACTCTGTGCATTGTTACCCTGCTGCAGTAAATGAGTCTCGTGGGAAACGTGTGTGTTGGCCAAACCATATCATATCAAACCACTTGCTATGTTCCAATTAAGTCTGTGTGAAACTGACCGTCGTCTTCAGAGGCCGAAAGGTGTCAGCTGTCCACCGATGCTCCGTATATTTGGTTAGGATGGATCAATATATAATTAAATATTTAAGGCGTATCCGATAGACAGTTGTCTGATATGATGAAGGTTGCTGCTTGACTGCAACACGGGACAACAAATATTGCAATTATTAAATTATTTTCACATTTAATATTTTAATTAACCTTGTCATTGAAGGAGAGTGTCTAATGATTTGTATGTGCTCATCGTTAACACAAAAGGGTTAAAAATGTTTTTGCAACTATAAACTTCAGCACTGTCTGTCAAACCCTCCAGTAATGTTTGCTCTTAGTTTTTTCTGTGCCCACTCATATCAGCTAACATGCACTTTTGAACCCTGCTGGAGATGCTGAGTGCTGATCTCTGCTGACTGCTCACTGTGACTGAAACCAGAGATCCATAATAATGGCATCATTGATCATTGGACATCTTTTCTCCGTCATTGCTTTCAAAGCGTCCACTGCCATGAGAAATATTTCTGAAGCACAAAAGCAATCTCCTCAGTGAGAGGATTAATCTGCCCTCTCAGGCTTGACGTGCTTTTAGTCCCAGAGTTTCAGTCTTCCTGTGACCTTGTTCACTTAGAGGTTTTTGTCTTCTGCATGTCATACAGCGCCTACTTCACCCATATGAAAGATAAGAATGTGTATTCCTATAATAAACACATAGAAATAGTTACAATTTGGCTTTACAACGTATTTGGATGTTAAAATTAAAGTTAGTGGTGCCAGGTGTCCTTATTTTAAACAGAATTACTTTGAATGATCATCAAAATAAACACTGAAATGCAAAGTAATAACAAAATCGTTATTTTTTAGAATAATTAGTAAATTAGTTATGCTACAAACTCTGTAGTTTTTAAACATCTAATCAAAATATGCCATAATGCAATAATGCCATGCAGATACAACAAATCAGAAGGTAATGTCACCCCTGTGGTAATATTCATGGTGATATTATCTTCCCTACGCAAAATTAGGACATTACATAAATTTCCAGTTTATAAATCATCACGTTCTTAGCAGTCTTTAAAACATATTCTCTTATCTTTTCTCTCCTTCTTACATCTTTCTGTACCTCTGAGAGTGAAATTATTGTACATTCAAATTTTTTTCCCATTGCCAAACACAGTCACTGTATCTTTAGCTAGCACGACTAACATAATAATAATTCACCTGTTTGGTGATATTTGCTGAGCTAGTTGGCTTGATGTGATAGTGAAGCACAAATTACCACAACTTTGCATAAACGCACACAGATGCGTTTTTGCACGTAGAACATGTACATGTCATATCAGGAAGGACATCTGATATAAAAGAATCAAATGCACATCCATCCACCTTGTGAATAAGCGGTCGACAGAAGCTTTATGCAAGGCAGCAAAGAATGTATCCAAAGCAGCATCTTCTGTTTTAGCCATCTAGATCACGAAAAATGAAACGGTGATACGAACAGCGCCACCTCACTTGTATTAAGTAAACATACAAACTATAAACTAGTACAGAAAAGGCATTTATTTAAAGTAGCCATCATCCTCTGCACCGACACGTCACAAAACTAACATTTTTGACGCTTCCATTTTTCTTGTGAGGCACCTCAAACAACTGGCAGCTTCATTTAGAGATAAACATAAAACACATGTCTCAGTGTAAACTATGATGTGGAGAGTATTGTGACTGTATGATATGTTATTATATACCACACAGCCATACTCTCCATATCACTGGTATTTGTTTATCAAATGTGTTTGAGACACTTTGGAAACCATGAGGTTGAATGTCTCCAAAGTACCTCTAATTTGGTTGAAAGCTATAATAACAAATGTCTGCCATATTGCGATGGGTGATTATTATTTCCATCTATTTATTTATTTTTACCTCTAAGGTCTTTGCTACATTTCCTATTTTTCCTATTTCCTTTTGCAATTCACAAGCAAATTTCTATCTTAAATAGGTTAACAGGTAGGCTTATATCATACACACTCATGCATTCAAGATGTTTATAGAAAGAGCTGCACAGGTATTGCAGGACAAGTAGTATTCTTCCCAACAGGTTCAGCTGCAGTTCAGCACTTTACCCTGTGCTCATTCTGACACAGCAACATTGAGCATCAAGCTGTGCTTTAAAGTTGGGATGTTTTCGATCAGGGTAATCAAATTATAAGTGGCGGAACAGCAGCCTCATCAGTTTCACATGCATTTTACGGTTTTGGTATTTATAGGGCACGCAAGGCTAACCGCAGATATGCAAAACACCTATTATTCTATATTTATCGACAGTACATAGTCATTACGACAAGCAACCTAAGCTTTGTTTACAAGTTTGAATTTTCTCCACACTTTAGATTCGTAAAAATCGTGTAATGTTTGCAAAAATGGTTAAAATGTCTTCATATTCATATCTACAGACTTTATCACTGACTCGTTGAAGCTGCAGTGAAAGTCCGTTTGGCTGTACTGTGCTTTTAAATCTACTGTAGTTCCGCCCTATTTCGCAAGAGCCAATCAGCAGCTCTGAAACATAACCCTGTTAAAATTCTAGACTAATCACAACTGTTTTTTCAATACCAGCCGAACTCCTCGCTTTGTAGCAGGCTGGCTGGCGTTTCTTGCCTCCTGTCTACCATCAGTCTAAGAACCGCGCTCCACATATCATGTATACCCACAGAAAATACTCGTAAACCGGCTCCAGGAGACGGCAAGACTGCCTGGACACCGACACCGGATTCGGTGGAGGTTTTGTGATCGACTAACCCGAGCCTCTTGTGCCGTGTCCGCAGCATTAGGTAGGTGTTTTTGGTGGTGTTACGGTGTTGTAATGTCCCTCTACCTCTTCTCTCCTTCCCATTAGCTCGCGAGCTGCGACAGTTAAAGTCATATTTGTATTGGTTTATTTATTTTGCTGGTGTGGGTTTGAATAGGCGTGAACGTTTTGTCGCCGTCACAAACGTTAACATTCGCCTTCTTAAACTGAGGTTACATAATTGCTGGTGTACGGCTTGTTAGCTATCAAGGCTGGAAAAATGACCGCGACTGATACGAGTACGGGCAGATTAAGCCCTTGTCAAATAAATAGGTGTAGCCAAGCTTATGTGCTGACAGATAACTCCGCCGCGTGACGCCCTCGAGGGAAAGTCGCGCCGAACTGTATTAAAAACGAGCCTTCGTGATCATTGCAGTCAGGTTACACATGTCGAAGACATTACATGAATTTTAAGACCCGCCAGCCTGGGTCAGCACTGCTCTAAGCACGTACTCGGTGCTATACAATATTTCCCTTTTATGCTCGGTAAAGTTCACGGTTGATACACATCAGTGGTTCAGATAAGCTCTACGGATTACCTAGAAGAACCAAACATTAAAGGAACCGTACGGTGACTTGAGCCGTGTCCCTTTGCCAGGTGAAGAGTCATTTAATTGCAGGGTTTTAATAGAGCTTGGTTTTTGAGGCTATGTGTAACATTAATGGATAATTAATGAGGTTACGTGTGTAAGTGTTTCGACCTGAGAGTGCAGCCAATGTTGGAAAAAGATGTTCCACCCCGAGCTAATAGGGTCAGGCTTAAAAGTGTATTAAGATGTGGTTTTAATGGCTAACATGTTGTTGTTTTTGTTAAGAAACCAGTTATTTACTTTATCCTGCTGTGGACCAGAGACACGTGATCTCCATTAAGTGCACAGATTGGATCATTGCACTTTACTTTCTCAAAATAACGTTATTTTGAGAAAGTAGTGTTGCTGTTTTCCACTGCTCTGTCCCATATTAGAAGTTCATATTCATCTGCACTGCTTACTGCAAATGTAAGCCTAGCAATAACATAGGACATACCAGGCCAGCGCTTCAGTGAAATATCCCCTGGACCTAAAGTTCATAGATACACTTGTAGCCTGAAGGCTTACAAATGTTAATAATAATACTTTGTAGCAGCCCTGGAAGGCTGAAAGGGGAAAAAAATAGGGGAGGGGGGCATAGTATTTCATTGTGCTGCTGGCCAGGAACACATCTGCTGTGTGCAGGTGGTCTGGGAAGAGCAGCTAAAGACTGAAGTCCAGTTGAAGAGTATTTTATCAGTGCTGGCCGCACTCAGTGAGTTGGCCTCCACAGCTGCAGAGCTGGATCAGTCGGACTCCAGCTCAATTATTCTCTCATTTCCGTGTCTGAAAAGGACACCCACCTCTGCATCACAATTATTACATTCAGTCAAGCAGCTGTGTTGCTGCTGGGCTTAGTCAGGATTTCAACTGCAGAGCACCATAATTCCTTACAGTCCGTAGTGCTCACTCTCAAAAACTCAATCTTGTCGAGGGCCCGTATTTATCCAAGGTGTTGTAATGGTAACACCAGTAGTGAGACCTGTCACTAGATGTCCCGCACCGATCCTCTTCACTGTGAAACGAGTGATGCAGCACAGTTTGTGATGGACTCTGGTCATGGACAGGCTAACACCTTTGTAGCTGTCAGCAGCTTTAAAAGTTGTGAACTCTTCCTAGCTTTTCTTAACCTTGAGTCATTTGTGTTTTAAAATAAGTGTCAATGAAAAAACATTGGTGGAAAACAGATAACGTATCTATTGAAGAGAAGTCTCCAGCTCTGAAGCAGCAAGTTTGGTGAGCACCCACGCACTGCTCAGGTTTCCTTGGTGACATGGAAAAACAATGGGCCTTTTCACTGTGGGTTTTATAGTTCAAATGTAGTGCAAGCGTGCACAGGCTTCCCAGAGTTTGGGATGTCTGATTTTAATTTGCATACAAATGACAAATGTGTTCATCTAATAATGAATAGAAAATTAGATGTTTTGTGTGACTCCAAGCTAAAAATCCTGGGCATTAGTTTTAAAATAAAGCCTGAAAGATTCTGTTAGTGATGCCTGAATTATTATTTAGCTGGAAATCATCACTGGAAACCACTCTTAATACCACACCTGTAACCTTCCACGGCAATCAGGTTTGACCTGATTTCTTTGGAGGTGTATGGCAGGTTACATGGAAGATGATGGTGTAGGGTTAAAGGGATTTCCAGTTACAACGTAGATTTCCTGCTGAAGCATAAGCCTGCAGTCTGAGAGTAAACTGCTGTATTGGGATGATATGGTACTATGAGGTCTTAAAGATTAGATGGGGCCTGATTATTTAAGACTTTATATCTGAGGAAGGATCTTAAATTAGAGCGCGGATTTAACAGGGTGCTAATGACGAGAAGCCAGTAAGGGAGAAACATGCTCTCTCCAGTCCCTGTCAGTACTCTCGCTGCAGCGTTTCGGATCAACTGAATGCTTTTTACGAACCTGATAATAATAATCAATTACAGTAGTTCAGACTAGATGTAACAAGTTTTTCAGCATCACTCTGACAAAGGATGTTTCTAATTTTAGAGAGTGCACAAACGTAAAAAAGCAGACCCACATTTGTTTGTTATGGTCAAAAACAACTCAGATTCTTCAGTGTTACTGGAGGTGAGTATGTATCCGGCTAGACACCATGTTCAAGATTTTTTGTGCCAAGTACAATAACCTCAGTTTTATCTAAATTAAATTCAGTTTTATTTACATAGTGCCAAGTCACAACAGTTGCCACGAGGCACTTTATATTGTAGGGTAAAGACTCTACAACTATACAGAAGTTTTACAAGCAGGAAATCAGAGGCCATCCAGGGCTTGTCTTTAGGACATTCCTGCAGTGTAGCTAATTGGTGTGTGTTATCTGGCTTCATGGACAGAGTTGAGTATCATCGAATGATACTGGCTAAGGAAGGCATGTGTAATGTAAACAGAATTGTTCCTAGCACTGAACACAGCGTCTGCAGTATGCATCTAAAAAAATCACTTTTAAATCCATTATAGTTTATTTTAAATAGATTTTAAAATGGGTTGCTTTTCTGACTGGAGATAAAATTTGTCTTTGTCAGGAAGAACATCTGGTGCAAAAGTCTGCCAAGTATAAAGACACTTTCAAACAGTTAAGTTACATTTACATGAAATAGTTCAGCTTGACCAGCTTAATGACTCAAGCGCACACACAGATATTTGTACATATCTGTTTAAAGTTTAAACTGTATTTATTTACTAGAAACTCTTGTTTTTTTTCGTCGAGTTTTGCACTGAATGGGACAACATGCAATTCCGTTTTGCTTTTTGGCATCATGACAATAAAAGAATCTGAGATTCTGGAAATAATCAGCAGTGAAGAATTATCCAACCATCCAGAATATACCATGGTCCAAGAGGAATCAGAACTGAACCATCCTCCTTCTACCGATGGCCCTGGCAGCACGTCTGTGTGCTACTGCGTTCTAAATTGTATTCATACTGGTGGCTGCCATAATTTCATTTACGTGTACCGTACAATGACAGTAAAGGGCTATTCTGTTCTATTCTATTCTCACAAGGTCAAGTCAGTGGCAGATTTACTCCTCAGCTGGTCTTTCTTGTCATTCTTCGTACTGCTGCATGATGTTAGGGAGTGGAGTTATTTCTCCACTGAGGTGAAGCTCAGTTACCTGAGGACTGCATTACTTTTGCAGAGAGCATTGAAAGCAGTGCTCTGACAGAGCCGTTACTTTCTTCACTAAAGTGAGATTGTTGCGGTGTGAAGTGTGAATGCTTCCTGTGTGAATTGCATGTAGGACGCAGAATTATAATAGAGGAAACTGGATGGTTTTGCTGATGTACTGTGGTGACATAAAATGCATCTTCACACTTCTAAGCCAAAAACATGTATGTTTAAGTCAGCTTCATTGGGATTTACCATCTCTGTTGGTCTGCAATTAAACAATAAATGAGAGGCAATCCAGCAGTGTCAGTTACATTAATAAGGCTCAATGTTGTATTCGTGGTAAAGCACAGACGGAACAGCTGAGCTGTTTCAGGCTTGATACATATATGCACTTACAGCAGGTGATGGGAGATGCACAGACATGTCAGTTACTTTCAGCTGGACGGCCTGTAGCAGCAAACAGAACCAACCAATCAATTCACAGTTAATTTTGTTTATATTCAACTTCCCATAATTGTTCAGTGTAACTGGATGGGTGTACATCGAGCAGATGAGATGGAAAGGTAAGAAATGCTGCTGCAGTGAAATCAGTGGTGTGAGAAAGGACGAACACAGCACAGTAGGAGTCGCACAGTGCTCCTTTCCCGGCGTCGCTGTTTCGTGCATGCTATTTTTTTTTTTTTTTTTTTCACAGCGCATTGTGTTCTGCGTCCTGATTGGCTGTAGACCATTGCCAATCAATCTCCTGCCGTGTCTCCTGTCCAGTACAGAGTGTGTTCAGCTTGTCAAATTTCCACAAATCTCCGATCCTAGCAGTGTGACTCTGAAGTGCTGTACTGTATGTTTGTAAGTAAGTAACAAACACAACAAAGCCGATGAAAGATTTTGCACCGTCAAAGGCTCCTGCAGTAGCTCCCAAAAGGCAGAGGACGATGCTAACCATCACACAAAAAGCTTCTGGACATGCCAAAGGAAGGTAGAAGTTACCGTATTTTCCAGATTATAAGGCACATTAAACGAAAACATTCAAATAAGTCAAACTTTACTCATTTATTCTTCTTGCTTCCTCTACTTCCGTATCATTGATTCATTAATGTTGAATTCTCTGGCAGCTGCTCTATTCCCATGTTCTGGAGCTGAAAACAGGGTTTGATCTTTGGCTTCATTCTATGATACTGGACTTATTTTTCTACGAAGGTTTGAACTTTGAGAGTTTAAACAAGAGAGAAAAGTGTGAAAAATGTTCATGCCTGTCTGAGAAAAGAGTATAAAGTGTGTAGTGAGGGGTTTCTTAAAACATCTATAATAGTTGTAAAAAATAAATAAATAAAGTTGGCTACTTCGCGCCTTTCACCTGTCGCGGTTTGTTTTTAGAATGTAACTCCCGCGATAAACGAGGGACGACTGTATTTAAAAAGTGCTATATGTCAGTTAACAAGCTGGATCAGCCATTCAACTTGGTTGATAATCAAGGCCCCACAAAGCCTTTCTGTGACATTACCCTCACACAGCATTGATTGGGAGTCCTCTGTCAAAGTTTCTGTTTGGTTCTAAAAAGCTGATGATTTTGTGATACTCTGCTCTGAGCTGCTTGGGTCTTATTTCCACGGTTTGCCTTTTTGACGTTTGTCAGAAGTAGACATGGGGTGTGGTTTTGGTACACGCCGATCTATTGGCTATCTATTCCACTGAGGAAGGGAGAGCAGTAGGTCTTTTGTTCTTAAACAAAAGACCTACTGCTCTCCCTTCCTCAGTGGAACTTGAGCTCAGTGGAGCTCAAGGGTTGTAAATATAAGAGGAGAGGAAGACTGTTTACCCTCATTCCTAGTTTCTTTGTTGTGAAATGGCTGCAGGTAATACATAGGTTAGCACAGTCTTATTTGGTTTTGGCAAACTCCACCATGACTTTCCTGTCTCGGGGTGAACGGAAACCCATCACTGGTCCCTGTCATGTGGTTAAGCTAGAGATTCATTGGGTTTGTACAGAACATCTGATTTATTACAGAGGTTGTGGGCAGGTTAAAAGCCGTGGTCCTGGTGATTGAGCATGTGGTTGTGTGGAAGTTTGGGAATGCGCCAGATCACGGATCAGAAATGAAAGGATGAATCATTATCAGTAAAAGCCTGACGACCAAACTCACTACTGTTGTTTCTCTTCAACAGTGTAAACACGGGTAGGTTAAGTGACACAGTGTCCTTGTTGGACTCTGTAAACAAGGACACAGTATTGTCTGTTAGCATGCAGAGCTACAGAACCTCAAGGATATTTGGCACGTAGACTGGAGCAACTAGGGATCGAACCACCAACCTCCTGAGTAGCATATGACCCGCTCTGCATCCTGAACTACAGCCGCTCCATACATGCTTGCAAGCTTGTATTAGTAGATGTGGTGCAGCCCAGCTAGCTTCTATTTGTGCTGTGCTCCCATAGAAGGTAGCAGAGGCAGCACGTTGAATGTGTGTAGCTTTGAGAGTGTTTGACAGATTGTTAACATCAGTTCATTTTTCCCGTTTCTCTGCCAGGGAGAGAGAGAGAGAGAAGGAACATTTAATGGGAGAAAAACAAAGTTTCACAAGGCTGCTTTTCTTATTGTTTAACATCAGACTTGACAGACATATGAAAGGATCTTTCGCCTCTAACTTACTTTTTCTCACCGCTATCACAGACCTCTCCCATCAGGACTTCATGAGGTGCAGATGCCATCATTATTAAGTGTTTCATGTGGTTTGGTTTCACTGTTGCTCCACTGAGAGAAGCCTTAGCCTCAGCTGCTCGCCCTAACAAATCAATGGGAAAAATATCCTGCCAGCAGGATTACATATCAGCAACAGGAGAGAAGAGCCTCAATTAATTTAGTGCAAACACATCTGAGCCCAGTGTGAGGTGTAACAGGACTCTGCTCTGAATATCAACTGCAGTTTGTTATCAGCAATGCCACTGTAAATCTTCGTTGTTTATTTTCCTTCCCCAGTAATGACAGGTTAGGCAGTCCCACTACACAGAAATACACAAAATGAGAATCTGCGACTTCTAAAAGAATTTAATTATTTGATAGTGCTTTGAATTGCTGTAAAAGAGCAGAGGCTTTATCAGAATTATGTTCCTTATTAGGTATTTATCAGTACTAAAGTGTCTTATCAGGTTTGGTTATTGCAGCGACCTGTTTCTAGATAACATATACATTTGGGAGTTTTGACCATTCCACAAAGACAGTTGCTTTCTGTTTCATGTAAACTATCTTTTTTGAATTGGAGCTAATTGTGTAAACGGCATTACATTTCAAAGGACACCTATCCTTAGATTTCATCTTCAGAATCAGAGTAATGGCTTCATGCACGAACAGTTTGAGAAAACCCAAATAATACTTTCTGCTGGCAGCGTCTCTAAATCATCACAAAGTTCTCGCTTTGTCTTTGGGAGACTGCAGATGTACAAGATGTGTGATAGTGTGTCTTTAAGCTAAACAGAGTGGTATTCATGAAGCACTTTTTTTGTTTGTTTGTTTTTTTTTGTTGGCTTATCGGAGCGGTTTATGAATCTGGGCGGTGTCTTTATGTCATGTGGAGATGTGCACATGAACGCCAGGTAACAGTATTGTTCCAAAACACTGGGACATGCAGGGAAAGGTAAGTGTTGTTCCCAGCTTCTAGGGTTACCAAATCACAAATTAGCATATTTTCTGAACTATAAGGCGCACTTAAAATCCTTTAATTTTCTCAAAAATCGTCAGTGCACCTTTTGTATGAATTCTGGTTGTGCTTATTGACCTCGAACCGATTTTATGTGCTACACGGCGCTCAAAACCTGTCAAAAAATGTTCTTGTGCGACTTTGGTAAGCTACGAAGCCGCACCGCTTGATGGATTGTCGGAGCATTATGGCTACTGTAGTCAGGAGCCTTGCGGACTAATCTGGGTCCTAAACTCCGTCAGCTTCAGGTCCCAAAGTCAAACGAACACTGCAGCATCACTGAGAGTTCTGACTGAGAGATTTCTGAAACAATTCAAACGTACAGCTCTGCTATCACTTCCAACATAAATGAAGACAGAAAACTAAACAGCAGTGACGTTTGTAGGGTTACTGAAGTTGGGCTAGCTGCTATATAATGATGTGCTACGTGATTGCTAGCGGCACAGCTATGTTAGCATTACACAAACACAGTGAGGGACTCTGGTGGTTAGAGACAAATAGTCGCATGGCAGGATGCTGTAAACGGACCAAACTTCAGTCAGGAGAACAACTGAGATAATCCATCCACAGTACGAGGTTAGTTATTAATATACTGCAACAACATGGGAATAGCAGCTGTGATAGAATACAGCATTAATGAATCAATGGTACAGAAGTGGAGGAAGCAAGAAGAATGAGTTGAGTAAAGTTTGACTTATCTGACTTTGTCGCTTAATGCGCCTTATGGTCCAAAAAAATACGGTAATTATCTGCATCTTCATCTCATCATCGTCTCAGTGAAACGACTAATATTTTCGAGCTCATCCTAACGTTAGTTTTAGTGCTTAAACTATGCAGAAAATAAGATGTTGTTTCTGGATAATGACAATGACCATAAATCATCACATAGTAGAAGTCAGGTGTACAGTTTTGGTTCATTAAATAATTCAGAACTCACTCAGTGTAGCCGTTTTATTAGCGGTACCGTGAGGACTCATTTATTGTTTTTCTCACCTTCCACGTCTTTAACGCTTCTCCATTTCTCACCCTTACTTCCTTTCAGCTCTTGTGAAACTTTTCTGGTCTGATTGTTATCAGTTGTTTAAACCAACTTTCAGCTGCTTCTCTCTCTGTGCCGCTCTGTCAATTTAAAGTGTCAATTTAAATTTATGTAACCTCAAATGAATTAATGCGATGATTTAGAGTTTTTCGTAAGGAGAAATCTCAGTACAACCTACACAGATTGGTAATGTTGAAATGCCAGTGACGATCAGTAGGAGAAATTTACCTTTAAGTGCAGTTGCAGCAGTCTTCAAAGGTGTTGGCCGCCTACGATGCTTTGTGACTTCCCCCTGACCTTTAACACTGAATCACTGAGCACACAGACGTGAGATTGTGTGGGTGCGGTAGTTATGAGTACCTGTCGGCAGAGTCACCTGCTTTAGAATATATGAACCTAATGTATGTTGTTTTCACAGCTGAGCTTATTTATCACCCTTTTCCACGTCCACCTGCTCGGTTTGACTCGTACCCTAACTTGATAGTAGATTTTTTTTTTTTTTTGAATTTAAGTAATTTTGTAACAATTATTAAATCGATTCCAGATGACTTGCACATGATGGTGAAGTGGTCCTTTACAAGCTCATTGATATATAATTTTTATTTTGTATTTATTTAGTTTTTTGGGTGTGTGCAAGCTACTGGGATTGCTCTGATATTTAAAAAAAACGCTGTTTATCAATGTCCTTTTTCTTTCTGTGTAAACCTCCAGTTTGCTCGCCTCGGAGAGTTGGCAGTTTGAAAATGACGCAATGTTAGTTGCATTGAGCTGGCGTAATGCTCTGAGGAAATGTTGACCACAAGCAGTCAGCTTTAGT
Source organism: Simochromis diagramma (assembly GCF_900408965.1). Lineage (NCBI taxonomy): Eukaryota > Metazoa > Chordata > Actinopteri > Cichliformes > Cichlidae > Simochromis > Simochromis diagramma. The sequence continues at coordinate 2,170,482 of NW_024387332.1, read as the reverse complement.
CTGGGTTCAATCTTCTCCCCAAGTAAAGATTTTACATGTGAACGTAGTGGGAAATCAAAGAAAAGCTACAACCTCACCTTGTTTGAATGAGGATTTTTATCGGACAGTTATGCCACTATGAAACTGACTTCAGCCCTGGAGAGCAGTGGACCGGAAAATAGTTTGACTGCAGTGTCTCCAGTCTCGGATGAACTGCACCGTTAAGCTCATACAGGGATGCGTTTGCTCGGGTCGTTCGCATATCTGCTGTTGCAGCGTAACTTTGGCCCGACGCTCGTAACATAAGTGAGACTGGCTGGGTGGGTATCGTATACCCGGAGTTGGGGTTCTGTGTTTTGACTCTGTGGTTTATTTTGAGCTTTCTTTTACTTCACGTTCTTAAACTCATTTGCAACTTGAAACAGATCTGCAAGACAAACGTATTTAAGAGCAGCGCATGAATAAAAGGTTTGACGACATTAAGCCCACAGAGCCCGGCAGAGCCGTTACCAGGACCGTGACCTCGGGTAAAGTGAAAGAAAACATGTTTCTAGTGTCCAAATCAGCAGCACTGTTCCTGTAATCAACATTTAAAGCTTTACTGGGAAACCGCAACCGCGGTCCTTCATCAAAGCACCAACAAACTTTGACATGAAGGAAAGCGAACTTTGTACCTGCTCCATCCACCACTGTTTGCTTTACATAGATAAAAATCTGCAGGAAGTCTCCAGAAGTTGTGTTAAAATATGCAGATTAACTGTTAACTTACCAGGGGTGGGTCTAAAGGGGAGCATGGCATGCACTAGACCATATTTATTTTGAAGTTTTCATAATATTTTTCAGACTGAAAGGGAAATAATATCAAACATTGTTAATTAAATCGTGTTAAAAATCTAAAAATTAAACTGACGAGAGGGATTTTAGATTGGGCGGTGAATTCTTGTTGATATTAATGAACGTCTGCTCCATCATAATGTCTTGTTTTCAGCAGCACAAAAACTTTGCATCAAAGCACAGAGAAAACTTCAGTATGCTGCTATGCTCACATGCTCCTTTATAGGCTTACAGGCAGAAACTCACTCATTGACCTGCACACTTAAACACACAGCCAAACGCGCACAATGACTCATAAAGCTTTCCAACAAGCCAGAGTAAACATGCTTTTTTTTTTTTAAGGCCTCAGTTTAGATTTCATATTTATTTTACAGTTAATTTTGAAGGGGGCGTATTTTTTTCTATTCTGAATATTTATCATTGCTCATTAATAAGACAAAAGTATTTCTTATCCGATTAATCGATGGAATAATTGATAGATTAATCGATAGCTTCAGCACTAATTTCATAACCAAACCCCGTACATGCTTCTCAGCTAACCCCACGTTTGGAAAAACGCTCCTCAATTTCCTTTGGCTGGTTCTTCTGTGTTGCCATGGTGACTATTGGAAACCGTCATGTAAAGCAATTAAAAAAATATTGCAGTAAACGGTGTATTTTGCAATGGCACAAAATAAACGGGGAAACGAGAGACGTTTTAATACCGTCATCCACAACGTCATCACATCCCAGTCTGCAGTTGGCTTTGGGAGGAATGAAACCACTAATCAATTAGAGAAAGAAGATGATGATGATGATGATGGTGGTGTTGTGTCTGGTGTTCCAGACGATGATGCATCCAAATGGCAGTGATGACGATGCAAATGTGGAGTTGGCTGCATTGGGTTCCGCCTGTCCCGTGCTGGTGTCGCAGTCCCCGCTGTTCCACTGCTGTGGACTGATGCTGTCATAGGCAGCTAACCATCGTGCTCATATGAAGTGGAATCTATGTAAACAGACTAAATAGTTAATACAGGTATGAGGCTAGGTGCTAAAGAGCATTGATCAAAAAATTTAATGGCAACCTGAATCTTCTTTGGCGTTAGACAAAACTGGAGCAGCCACAGGATGTTTCAGTGAACCTAATATGAATACATATATCAAAAAATCTCTGATGCAGAGTTTTTGTATCAGTTAAGGTTTTATTGCATTAGGAGACAAAGGCATTCAGTATTGTATCTCCTGGATGAGGTAGATTTGGTGTATGTTCATCTGTATGTGCGCAGATGCACACAAAGATAGTGGTAGTTTATGGGTGAGTGTGTGTCTGTGTGCCTTTAAAAGAGCATGTGATGACGGCAATGAAGAGGGAGACCAGTCAGTATTCTCCGAGCGCAGATCTGAGGTTTGGCCTGTGCTTTGTTGCAACATTTCGTTTCATGTTCTGATTGTGTAGATATTAATAATTAGTGTTAATAATAATTCAGTGCCCAGCCTAACAGCCTCTGGTCAGTGGCTTACTGGCACGTGTGCTTTTATTGGCCCACAAAAAAGAATGAGCTTTTTATATACATGTTATTTGTTACTGCAGTTTAATATATTTTATATTCGTCTAAATCTGCAAAATAATCTACTAAAGCCTTGAATTAAGACTCCATGCCCCCATTTAGATTCACCCTCTGCTTATCGCAGGTGACACTGGCATATAAAGTAAAATAGCTGCTGTCAGCCTTCAGCAAGCTGCCTGGTCAGACTAAGTTAGCAGTTCAGCTGTGTACGTATGCTTTCATTGGAACAGCTGTGCTATGGATTTACTGCTGTGTAAAACAAATGGCAAGTTCACATGAGTTTGCACATGATGATTCATGAAGGACCTGCATGAGCTTTTTCCCAGGAGTAAAGGTTTTGATGGTGATTACAGTATAAGTGTGGGTGTTTTGGACGTTTCACATTCAATGCTAAACTATGATAGCATCATCTTCACTGCTGCTGTTGTGTTATCAGTGTCTTTGTGGAGAAAGCCGTGGGCCGCGTGAGTTTATGGTTGCCGTAGTTTTTATTCACATGCATGCTCCTCAATCTGTTTCTGCTGTAACACTCACGGTTACATGGATTAAACAAAACGTCAGTTAATTGATGAATCATTGCTGCTCTGCAATGCACCAACCGCACATGTGCACCTAGCAATGAACCTCAAGCAGACTTCAAAGAACCATAACAGGAATGACTACTCAGTCGTGCTGTCTCTCCCTGTGTCAGCAGCAGAGTGTAGCTGAGGCCTAAGTGCTCAAAGCTCCTGTACGAGTTTGACGTTGATGTTTCCAGACTAAAGGTTCCTGAAGCCAAAAGTCCAGATACCTTGGATGCAAATGGCTTTAAAGACAGAAGATCATTTTATTTAGACAGTCTACCAGTATTGTTAACAAGACTGAATATGTGGTTTGAAAGTGAGGTTTCACTTTGCCCCTGCCTGCTGTGGATTGCCTGAACCCTAACATCTTCCTCTTCCAGTACGGCCGACTGTGGCTGTTCTGCCAGCACAGAGAAAACGCTCCAGCAAATATGCTGTATTCAGCCTGCAGCTTTCACTTGTCAAATAAAAACTGCCAGCCTGCCCACTGCAGTATGTATGAGCAGGATGCGTGTATTCACTGAATGCATGCACACATTGTCCTTTCTGCAGAATTAGCATGAGTGGCTGCCCATATCATAATTAGAGGTTGACAGATAAATGTCGCAGATGAAATATGTGCCGCCAGAAATTCAAAGCTGGGATGCAGCTTGGACACATTTGTTGTGTATTCTTAGTCTGTTATTAGCAACTTGTTATTTCTTTCAACAAACTTTGACTTGCAACACTTTAAGGTCCACTAGAGTGTTGCAAAAAACAGGCAGAGCTCGTTTAGTTTTCTTCACCCTGCTGGTCGGCAGGACATCGACCCCAAATTTGTAAATACGATAACTCGAGAACGAGGCGAATCTGGACACAAATGATTCTTTTCAGTTCTGTCGTATCAGTGTTTCCTGTGGTGCGACCAGATCTCAATGTGTCTCTTCTCTCTTCTCTCCACCATGCAGGCCTCATGGAGCTGGAGACCAGACACCTGCTGTGCACCAGGGAGCTCGATCCATGCCCGGTTCCCAGTAAACAAACATAAAGGGTGGGAACCTTACTGGCCCTCTACTTCCTTTACCCCCATACCCAAAAATCGCCCCTGTGGTTATCTTGTCCTCTCCCTTCTGTGGCCCCAGCATGATTGGCAAGCTGAAACAGAACTTGCTGGTGGCCTGTCTGGTCATCAGCTCGGTCACAGTTTTCTACTTAGGCCGCCATGCAATGGAGTGTCACCATCGCATCGAGGAGTACAGCCAGCCAGGAGGAATCCTGCCTTTGTCTGGGCTGGGAGGCAGCATGCGGACCACCTTACGGACAGGCCAGAACCTCAGCATGCCGTTCATTTACAACAAAGACATGCCGCTCATTTTCATCGGTGGCGTACCCCGTAGCGGGACCACACTAATGCGAGCTATGCTGGACGCCCACCCCGAGGTCCGCTGTGGTGAGGAAACTCGCGTCATCCCACGCATCCTGGCCATGAAACAGATGTGGAGCCGCTCGGGTCGGGAGAAGATGCGCCTGGACGAGGCTGGCGTGACTGACGAGGTGCTGGACGCCGCCATGCAGGCCTTCCTGCTGGAAATAATCGTCAAGCACGGTGAGCCCGCCAACTTTCTGTGCAACAAGGACCCATTTGCACTGAAATCTCTTTCCTACCTGGCCAAAATATTTCCCCGTGCCAAGTTTGTGCTCATGATTAGAGACGGTCGGGCTTCGGTCCATTCCATGATCTCGCGAAAGGTGACCATTGCTGGGTTTGACTTGGGGAGCTACAGGGACTGCCTGACCAAGTGGAACCGGGCCATAGAGACGATGTACACTCAGTGCCTGGACGCTGAAGACAAATGCCTGCCTGTGCACTATGAACAATTGGTGCTGCATCCTGAAAAATGGATGAGGACACTGCTGAAGTTCCTTGATATTCCCTGGAATGATGCCGTTCTCCACCACGAGGAGCTCATAGGGAAAGCTGGAGGAGTGTCCCTCTCCAAGTAAGTAATGCTGATGGCATTCCTACAATTTTCCTTTCCCAGCCCTGTGTTCTGTGCTTTTACTTTGAAAGGAAACGTCTGGTCTGGATAATGTCAATCTAACTTTGTTTTTCTTTTGTTGTTTTGTAAAAATTCTTAAACTATAGATTTTTGGGAGAAAAACGGTGAATGTTTCATGGCAAATGTGATCAGTTGTAGCTCAACTTTGGCTACAGTTACAGTAACTAAAGTAAAATGTCAGAGTAACACATCATTGGCTGATGTGTCTTTGATCCCTTTTGTTTGTGTCTGCAGGCGACCGTTTTGTTAACATGCAGGGTAAGCTCTTTCATTACAGCACAGCTCTATACGACGCCTTTTCGGGAAAATCTCCTCTTCGTGCAGTTTGCTCAAACTCAAACGCCTCCTTTCTTCACTTGTGTGTCTGTTGTGTTAGGACTGAGTGCACTAATGAGTAAAATGGGTGTCTGTGTGTCTTATGCTGAAGACGCATTTTGGGGTAGCTGAGCTGCTTCCAGTGCTCTGTAGCTGTTACTAGCACAGCGCACGCTGAATCATCATCCATCTGTGTTATGTTATGATTCATTTCCAGCTCGCTGCTCTGAGGATCGTTGACGTTTTGGACATTTAACCCCGTTGGAATGTAGTTTATCAAAGCCGTTTCCCCCTTTTATCCATGTATGTAGCTACAGTTTCTACACAACCTTCTTTCTACAGCTGCATTGCTGAAGCTCTGAAGCTAAATGTTTGGTGATGCAAGAAGCTGTAAATCGTGTCTGGCCCACAAGCTCCACTTGGTGAGCCAGGCTTGTCGTATATCACATTCCCACTGCAATAGAAATGCGCTTGGGAGCGCCCATGTCGACTTGGCTTTCAACTACTTAGCCTTGAGGGAGAGAATGTATGGATTGACTATTAACCTTAAGGTAAAAGGACTTGTTGGTGAGTAATGTGTGAAGTGAAATGTCATGTTCTATATAATCTGAGTTCTTGATGGTGTTAAAAACAGGGCCTTGAAACGTATCCTCCCTGTTCCACTGTTATATTTCACTACAGATGAAACATCCTGCAGCTGCACACAGTGAGACTCATCATTAGTGACTTGAAACATATGAGACGATGTCTGCATTGCTGCACTGTGAGCACGTTTGCCTAATGGCCCTGCCTGGTGTCAGAGTTGTTTTGAATACTCTGCTATGGGAGGCTGGCCTCTGGAAGTTTTTGAGGAAACTTTTCTCTGTCTGCTTCATATTACCCCCAACCCCCTTTGCTACCACGGTCTTCCTGCCACATGGTAGAAAACACTCCCTATTCTCCAAAAGATATTTAGGCCACATTTTGTTATTATCCCTCTATGAGAACACTTCCAAGTTTCTGTTTAAAATGCTTTGCGTCTATTGAGCAGTAACTGCCCATCTTTACTGTAATCTTCTGTGAAGACATCCAACTTCCTCTGTCGTAAGATGCGAGGGCCGAGTTCTTTCCTGCCAAATGGAAATTGCTAACCAGCCGTCTTCTTTCTTTTAGGTTTTACATTTACAATAAACAATATTAGTTTTAAGGAACTGTGAACATGTAGGCGAGAGGTCAGTAAAGTTCAGTTATGCCCAGTTTTGAATTGGATAGGATCAGGTGGGTCAGGCCTGCAGCTCATTTCCATTTGTGGACAAAACGCTGAATGCATTCAAAATAATTCATATTCTAAATACACATAATACATCTTATATTTTCCGTGTATACAGTTATTTCACACTGAAAGTTCTTTCCGTTGGAGGGCAGTTTTTTCCTCTGCCCTCAACCAGTGCCTTTAGAGCACTGGGATTCTTTATCCAGATCTGAGATGTACTGACACACGTGTTTAAACCAAGTCTTTGTCTGAAGGGCTGCTGTGGCACAGTGGGCTGATCAGGTCACCCACTGATTGGGAGGTAGGTGATTTGCATCAAAGATTTCTGGCAGGTTATCCTGTGTGTGAGACATAAAATAAAGCGTTGTATGTATGTGCATCTGAATGGGTAAATTGATTATTACTCAATGAGGTTAGAGCTCTATATAAACACCTTCACCATTTACTTTACCAAGGAGTCCACACTACATAAGCAGGAGACTGACCTGGGGCCAGTGAGTGGGTGTGAAGCTCTGTGTGCTTTTAAGTGCTTTGGTCAGTAAGGCTGTAAAAATGCTGTGTTAGTAAAGTTCAAATGAAGCCAGGAAGCAAAGCTGGAAGAACAAAAATGCCTACTATAATTTTTTTTTTTTTTTTGTCAGTGTCACTGCCCTGTCATTAAGATGAAGGGAGATCCACGTAACTAGGTTTGTATGTTCCATTATATTAATGTGGTGTTTAAATATATCCACATTTCTCCTGCAGCTGCTCTAGCAGCATTTTTGCAAAAACTTGCAAGTGTCTTGTTAAAGTTATCCCGTCTATCTCAAATTGAAAAGACACTAATAGATGTATTAAAGCCCTGAAGACTAATTTGTAACTTTTAAAAAAGATTGATACAGTTAAACGTCTGGATTTAGGTTTCATCTTACATTATAAACAGAATAAACCATGATGGCTTCGTGCTTTAAACCAAGCAGTGAAACTGTAATGTCGGGTGCTTTCATGCGTGCTGTGACGCAGGCTTGGATACAACAGAGACTCCCGAGTGTCCTTCAGCCCTACTGGTACAACTCTGATGACTAAATGACAAAGGCAGAGGTCCTCAGAAAGGCCAAAGTACCTGTGTCTCTCAACGACTTTCAGTTGTGTCCAGACGGTGGAAAAATTCTCCTCAGTGGTTACATCTGAGTTAAACAAGCACCGAGTGCTTAAGCCTGTTTATTATACAGGTACAGGAAGCTACAAAACCTGAATAGAAAGGAAAAAGAGGCCAGAACAGATCAAATGTCTGCACCAGGTAAGAGTGTGGTAAGACCTCTTTGGGGTTTGCTGATCTGCAGCCATTTAGAGCGCACATCAGCCCCTCACAAATTGATTCAGCATCAAACATTAATGAATGGGGACAGGAATTAGAGCCCTGGTGATAATGTGGAGACACTGCTTTGTCCTTTTCTTTGGAACAAACAGAATCAGGGACAAAGTCCAAGACGTAGCAGGAATCTACAGAGTTTACATCACTTTACAATATGATTGATTTAATCAAATGATACTGTTTCTGTTGGTGTCTGTTACCTGCTAAATTTGTTTTTATCATCCAAACACGAGATTTCAGTTACAATGCTGCGTCTGTCCAGTGAGTAATGATCACGGTGCAGAAAATCATGTCAGTGAAAGAAATCAAAGCAAATGTGAAAATGCCTCATTTACAGTTGCTGCTGATTCGTTCTTGCCGTCATTGAACAGAACAGACGGAGAGAGCAAGACTGCTTAGTGCAGGAGACTGCAGACTGCTACATTTTAACTTTTTGTCAGCTACTTTTCAGAGAAAGTGTTACCAAATAGGTTATGATGAGTCACTAAATATAGTGACAAACTTGCTAATTTGGTAATCAAGGGGTGAACGGATTATGAAGTGTGATGATCAGCAGGGTTGGCTAATGAACTCAGTGCTTTTTAGAGTACAACAGAGTTAGATGAATGCTTCCAAGCACTGTCTCACACTTGGCACTGAGGTCTAGCTTTTCCTGCTAGACCTCCGTGCAGCGTTCTTTACTGGTGACCATAATATTCTATTAGAGCGAATAAAGCATGCTGTAGGTATGTAGTTCCTAGAGTATTTAAAAGTAGAATGGGAGGCAGAGCCTTCAGTTTTCAGGCCCCTCTTCTGTGGAACCAGCTTCCAGTTTGGATTCAGGAGACAGACACTATCTCTACTTTCAAGATTAGGCTTCAAACTTTCCTTTTTGCTAAAGCATATAGTTAGGGCTGGACCAGGTGACCCTGAATCCTCCCTTAGTTATGCTGCAATAGGCTGCCAGGGATTCCCATGATGCTCTGGGTGTTTCTTCTTCACTCTCTATGTGTTAACAGACGTCTCTGCACTGAATCATACTTGTTATTAAGCTCTTGCTCTCTTCCACAGCATGTCCTTGATCCCATCTTCCTTCTCTCACCCCAGATGGCCCCGCCCCTCCCTGAGCCTGGTTCTGCCGGAGGTTTCTTCCTGTTCAAAGGGAGTTTTTCCTTCCCACTGTCGCCAAAGTGCTTGCTCATAGGGGGTCATAGGGTTTTGTTGATTGTTGGGTTTTTCTGTGGGCACTGTATAAATAAAATTGAATTGAAAGAGTGAAGCTGGTTTTATGATGGGCAGAGCTAGCATGTTCAGGGCCTGCCAGTCTGCCTGCGGTGAGCTCTGTTGTCAGATGGAGGCAGTGTATAAAATCTGTTTGTGTGAGCCAGCTGCAGAGGAGAGCAAAGTTCTCGCATACAAAGAGTTGAAGTGAAACAAACGGTCTTTGCTCTCATGCTTTATTTTCTGATCTTTGAAGTTTTTTTTGCGGTTCTCCCGTTCCTCGTAAACTATCACTCCCTGCTCTATTTCTGACCACTTGTCAACCATTTAACATCGGGCAGTAGCATACATCATCCACTTCCTGCGGCAGCGTGTCTTGTGTGGGTGAAGAGCCCCCCTCCGTGTGACGAAGTGTACACAAAAGGACACATTTGTGGGGATTATAAATCAAGTAATGTCAATCCTGCCATGTGGTAAAATCAACAACCACACAGGACTAGCCAAAAACAACCTCGGGTCGTGTTTAACTAGGTAACCATGAGCACCCCCCCCCCCCAAAAAAAGCAACAAACAGGAGAAAAAAAACAAATGAAACAAAACACTCAGCGGTGTGATGGGGTGATTCCTCTGTGACGTAAACTGCCCAACCCTAACGTGCATCCATGAGTAGTTTTTGTTTCGTACACAGTGTACATGTCTGCTGTAAGAGGCTTTGATCCACAGTCGTACCGCTCCCATAAATGGGTTCTGATACGATTTGATGGAAGATGCGGCCAGCCACAAGTAGCCTTCGGGGCAGCACAACTGCCTTTTACCATCACAAACATTTTGGCCCTCCTATCAAGTACTTTGCTCAGAGTGCATTAAAGTCAACCCCCATGACACCTGGCAGCTAAAGGCTCTTTCCCACTCCAACCACCAACAATCCCATCCTCCACCACCCTACAGCATTTGGTCTCTATCTACACAAAAATCTCAATCAGTGGGCAGCCAGGCCCCAGACTGGGACCTTGCCTTAGCATTAACATCAATTACCTAGCGTTGATTTAGTGGAGGCCCTGCCTAGCTAAGAGACCCGCTCCATTACTTATCCCAGAGCACTGAACTGTCTGATCCATCCTCCCCAACTCTCCAACCTATTTGTGATCGAGATGTCTCTATCCGATTCTCTTATTGGCTTTTGGTGATACAGAACACCACCTTGGGTAAAGAGGGCCCAGCACTGAATAATTGACAAGCTGAAGGCCATTAAGAGCATTACAGGATGAAGGGGAGTGGTCATGTGATGGCCAGAAAAGGGTTTTGTCACATCTCATTTAAAGCTGAGAAGAGAAATGCGCATGCATCATTTGTTCATTAGTAAGAGTGCAAATGATTGAATTGTTGTCAATCTTCAGTTATACAGATGGGATATTTAAAACTGAACTGTCTGCCTCTTTTATTGTGCCAGTGTCCTACTAATGTGCTCCTTTTGGGGGGGAAAGTAAATTCTCAAGTTGCATAAAAAGTGCTAATTAATTGTAAATTGTGATAAGGAACATTTTCCAAAATAAAACAAGCATCTAAGTGAAAGCTTAGTTATTAACTGCATAAAATACTGGACATGAAAAAACCTCGCTGCATTAAATTACATTATTGTCTGTTGCTAGTAATAGTTTTCACTGGGGTTATGTAATGGGGATTAAAAAATATCTTCATTACAATGTTTAGCTTTCAGCTTAGAGCAAGAACTAAAGTCGGAGTGCATCATGGTCATCCTTACAGCAGGGAAACACAGAAAAGAAGAAGTCGGGCTAGCTAACAGCACCTTAACCTTCAGAAGTAAAAGCCAATGGACTGCTTTCTCAGATGGATTTTTTTTGGGGGTGGGGGGGATTTTTATACACATATATACACTTTATAGCCATATAGTGAAGTGACCATACGACCATGCTGCTTTCTTTTACCATATACTTTCCTTCAGTTTATGGGATTTATATGGCAAACTGCACCATATGTGTTTTCATAATGCTTGAGTATTAATGTATGGCTGGTCTATGTAAGTTTGAGATTTGCAGAACTTCAGCATGACTTCAGAACCGTGAGACACAGAAGTACTCCTGTATATACTTGGCGCTTGTATTGGTATGTGTACTATAGAGACCTTTGGCTCTCTTGTCAATAAGGTTAGCTCCATCTAACCTGATGGTGAAGCTCAGCAGCCTTCCCTCTTTATCAGTTTATGTTCCACATCAACACTTAGCCGCCCCTTGGGTCTTGATGGAGTTACCTAAAGTGATTCCCTACCCATTTGTTGCAGAGTGGATGTTTGGATCCTAGCCCGTACCGTAGAAACCATCTCCACCGTCCTCCTGAGATGACAAAACCAGCTCAATCTATTAATCATGCAGGAGGCTATGCCTGTACAGTGTAAAGATTCAATTGCAAAGTAAATGGATTAGAGGAAAGTGAATTGCTGTATTGAAGTATAGAGTCTGACAGGAAACATAAGGATTGAGGGGCTGGACCCTGGATGGTAAATAGACATTGTGGTGTGAGCGTTCTCCTTCTGCCTGCTCTTTAGGTATCGCTGTGCTTGACTGGGCATCAAACCAGTTACAATAATCTCATAAGAGAAGCCATTTTTAAATTTTTGTTGCATGAAAAAGTGATGACGTGTGGTCAAAGCTGAAGTTCTGTTTTATATTTGGTCATCTGAGTGTAATCTAGCTGAGGCAGGAGAGACTGATGTCGGTGTGTTCCTTTTAGAATAAATGGATTGCTGACCCTGTTACAAAACATGTTCAACTAATCAATAAGGAGGCTGCTTTCACTGGTTTCACAGTTTTAGGCCTTTTTAAAAATGCATTTTGTTTTCTTTAGGTCGGTTGGCTGAAAAGTTCTACTGAATACACTTTTGGCAGTTTTATTGGTGAAAACCCAGCCTGAGCTCTACAAAGATGATATCTTTACAATGCAAACACAATGGACAAGTTTAGTTTCACGTAAACTTGTGTAAAATCTCCTCCTTTCTTTTTTTGTTCTTTTTAAAATTAGTTACATCTGCTGAATTCCAAGATTCTACAGGCAACGGGGAGAAATAGTAAGCAAATTCATAGAGACAAAAACCTAAACGGTATGAGTTTAGTTGATCAACTAATCTGTTACGCAATCAGTTATAGTTATGCCCTTTTAGCTTTATACCTCAGCAGATCTGACCATCAGCCTTGTTCTTGACATCTGGCACCAGTACACTTCTTCATCCCTCAGGCATCCACTCACTCCACAATCATTTTAATCAGTCTGGTTAAAAAGTCGACTGACCCCTCTCCTAAAAATCTCAATACCTCATCTAGACCCAGTGTGCTTCATCTTCTTTGTAGCTACCCTCACTTCCTCCTTACCAATCTTCTGCACTTCATGAGTCATGAACCTCTCTCAGTCCTCCTTTCTCCTTTGCTGCCTTCATAAGCTCCTCATAAACTAAGGCGCTTGGAAAGAAAAGAGTCTAGATTTCTTTAAGTTTCTTGAAGATGTTTCACCTCTCAACCATCTGTCTTCTCTGTCCAAAATGTGAACATTGGGATCATCCAAAGAGAGTCCTTTAGATGCAGATGTACCTCTCTCTTTGCTTTATCCGCGACTCCACGGACTAACTTCTTTCATTAACTCCATAAATATCCAAGAAGTTTCAACCATCTAGCTGTTATAGAATTTGGAGCTAGCCCCTCTCCTTCATTACTCCATCCTTTTGTGTAATGTACCAGTACCACGGTTAGCAAAACTGCTCCACAGCATGATGCTACCACCACCATGCTTGACAGTTGGTACTGTCCTTAGATTTGAAATCCTCACCTTGACTCCCCCAATGATCTCTTGTAACTGTGACAGATCAACCTTTGTATAGAAAAGTTTTATAGCCAGATGAGACGATGTATTTGGCCTGTCCAGCTGAAAATGTTAGTTGACCTTTGGAGCAGGGCCTTCTTTCTTGGGTAACATCCACACCATGGCAATGCAAAGCTGTGGCTGGCAAGTGACAGTAGCGTTTCCAGTAATTTTCAGTTCATGGCAGGCTTGAGTCTTGAGGGTTCGTGGGTTGTTCATCCTGATCTATTGCCTCTTATCTAAGGGTGACAGTTTGCCAAGATCTGAAAGACGACCCAAAGTAGTGACATTTTAAAAGTGTCGAAATGTGAATTTAAGGCATTGTTGAACTCAGCACCAAGTAAAGTATTTAAGTCGTGTCTGTGTGTGTATATTGATGTATTTGTAGGGTTGATTGGACAGACAGCAGCTTCCTCCCTTTGCCCCAAAGAGTTGTGACAGATTCAGGCTATCTTAGACGGTCTGTATGTGTACTGTAAACCAAAATAAATTCGAACTCGTTCACCCAGTTCTTCCACCCTGGAAAAAGAGCATTTCATAGAAACGATTAAAAGCGGCTCATATTACCATGACTTTCATGCTCCTGATTTTGTATAAACCTCTGATCGGGACTGTACGTGTCATCTGTTAATGTGTGGTCCCATTCTTCATCACTTAGCTTTTATTTCTTTAATGGATGAATAGTCTAACTGCATGTTATACATGCAACCTGTATATTTTAATGAAAGTTTTTTTTTTCAGTAACTACTTTGAAATATCCTATCTGTCCTTATACAGAAGGAAAAAAGTCAGAATACTGCTTTTTTACAATCTGATAGCACTGAGATTTATTAATTTGAGCAACTCTAATATCTAAATGTGTTTTCAGCTGATACCTGTCAAACTGATTCAGGTCTCTGGCTAATGGTACAGTACTCTATACTAATTTTATTCATGTATCGGGATGCCCTTTGATTTGTTGTGTTTGTGATTTAAGAGAGCAGTTATCTACATCTCCATAGAGCTCAGTGTTCATCTCGCTGCTCGTCAGTGCTAGTACACTTTGCTCCTTGCAGAAAATAAAAGCTGCAGTCCATCAAGTCCAATCCCCTCACCGGTTGAATATTTAATTTCAGACGATGAATAATTTACCAAGATAATGGTGGATGGAAGAAAAGGCTGAGTGGAGCAATTCATCTTCAACCTAAACAGCAGTTTAATGTTCAGCATCAATAAAACCTAAAATCCAAAAATCTGCCTGTATGGGTTCATGTTACCTAGAAGAGCTTTGCCGCTAAGAAGCACTTAAATTCTGCAGATAATTCAGCATAAAGTCAAAGTATTGAGACTCTAAAAAAAGGTCACAGCCTTTTTTTTTTGTGATTCCATAGAAATAAGTTATATTATGTGTTTATTGCTGCTTTTTTACTCTTGAGGTTTTCTGTCTGCTACAGAAGTTTTCTAAACAAAGTGAAACGGAGATGTTGGTGTGGAGCAGACATTAAGCCATTAGGGTTGATCCATGTGTCGTTTCCACTGCTGAAAACAGGCACGTCAGTGATGTAGATCAACTGAAATGAGATGGATGTCGGCTGGGCGATGAAGTAATGGTGTAAAAAGTTATTCATTCACTGTGTTTAACGGGGACCTGCTGGTGACGGAGGCCAGGAGTTCAGCTTTAATAGCGTTTTATAATCCGGTTACAGCCAATTAGATGCTTCCACTGAACAGAAGCGAGTGATGGACTGGTCTGTTGTGAAACAGGACGAGCCACGATGGCAACCTGTGTAAATAATGCTGTGACCTGTGGTCAGCGTGGTTAAATGTGTGCTAACAGTCACTTTGTTGCAAAACGAGGTTCCAATAACGTGCGTACTTGAAATAACACTTCTTTGTGTCCTGTTAGGGTGGAGAGGTCCACAGACCAGGTCATTAAGCCAGTTAATGTGGAGGCCTTGTCCAAGTGGGTGGGAAAGATCCCAGCTGATGTGGTGAGGGACATGGCCGTCATCGCCCCTATGCTGTCCAGGCTAGGCTATGACCCACATGCCAATCCCCCAAACTATGGCCAACCTGACCCCAAAGTGCTGGACAACACTAGAAGGGTGAGTACTAAGCAGACGTGTTCATGATTTATATTCAGTTGGACTTCCATTAGCATCTTAAAATTTTATTTCTAAGTTTTGTAGAGAAATGTCAGTACTTTTAGTGGATAATAATAATAATAATACTAATAATAGTAATAATAATAGTAATAATAGTAATAATAATAGTAATAATGATTGGATTTATATAGCGCTTTTCTAGGCACCCAAAGCGCTTTACAACTCCACTATTCATTCACTCTCACATTCACACACTGGATAAGAAGACCAAGTTACAACAGCAAAGCTCTCTTGACTTCACTGGTCAAATAAATAGTCCAACACTTCCCCCCCATACTAAATGGATAAGAAATGATGTGTTTACTGTCAAGCTTCAGTGACTGGATGAATAACAATTGCCTTTGAGCAACAGTAGTGCTATCAAATCTTTATGCTAAGATAAGCTGAACTAAAAAGGTCCAACTAGCTTCTGGTTATACAGGGTGGGCCATTTATATGGATACACCGTAATAAAATGGGAATGGTTGGTGATACTAAAGTCCTGTTTGTGGCACATTAGTATATGTGAGGGGGCAAACTCCTCAAGATGGGTGGTGACCATGGTGGCCATTTAGAAGTCGGCAACTTTTGTTTTTTCAATAGGAAGAGGGCCATGTGACACATCACACTTATTGGTAATGTCACAAGAAAAACAATGGTGTGCTTGGTTTCAACGTAACTTCTAAATGGCCACCATGGTCACCACCCATCTTGAGGAGTTTGCCCCCTCACATATACTAATGTGCCACAAACAGGACTTTAATATCAGCAACCATTCCCATGTTATTACGGTGTATATCCATATAAATGGCCCACCCTGTAGAATCATATTTAGCATCCAGTCACATCTGTGTCATTGTTCTGATGTTTAGAAACTAAATTCCCTAAAAATGATTATATTCCCCGACAAATGCTTCACCTGACTTATTTTGAGTTTGTCTTTTTCCTTCTTTAAACTCTAAAACCCTGCCTTTGCTGTCCACTAAATGATTTTCATGGTAGGAACAGTGTCTAGAAAGTGTGATCAAACACGATGAGCCTCAGTATTAACAATGTAAATGTGGACACAAACCCAGTATTGTGTCCAAAGACAATACGAAGATACAAGATGAAGTGTATGTTACTACAGCACTCTGTACTGTGCTCACAAGAGATTATGGAATAGCAAATATTTTATATTTTCACTGATTCTGTGATCTTAGTCAAGTTTTAAAAATGAACTGCAATAAAGACATAATGATGTCATCAGAGTTACCTTAGCTTGAGTGTATGGTCTACACCTGGCGTGGGGGAACTCCAGGCCTCGAGGGCCGGTGTCCTGCAGGTTTTAGATGTGTCCTTGATCCAACACAGCTGATTTAAATGTGTTAAGGTTCTCCAGAGGCCTGGTGATAAACTAATCATTGGATTCAGGTGTGCTGACCCAGGGTGAGATCTAAACCCTGCAGGACACCGGCCCTTAAGGCCTGGACTTCCCCGCCCCTGGTCTAGACAATAAATGACAATCTGCCTTTACCGAGGACAGTTTGCAGCATGCAAAACTCATTTCTTTGGTCAGTTTCAAATGAATAATTTACAAATGAAAGTAAAATCCAAAAATTGCATCTATCTATTAGGGGTGCAACGATACTCGTATCGATATTGAACCGTTCGATACAGTGCTTTCGGTTCGGTACGCATATGTATCGAACAATACAACATTTTTAATTTATTTGATCAACTTTCCTTCTGACGATGCTGTCTGTGTTGAGCGCTCAGTGGATCTGCACTCGACAGTGCAGCCTAGGCGGAGTAGTCGAACACAGATTCACTGAGCGCAGGGCAAGCTAGCGAGACAGAAGCTGAGCTCCTTGCAACATGGCAAATTGAACCTCCCCCACCCTTATTCAGATCTGGCGTTTGGAACTATTTTGGTCTTCATGTGACGTATGACCCTGAAGGTAAGCGCGTCATGGACAAAAGTAAAACAGTATGTTGGATGTGCCACGCAATGCTTAATTACATTGGTGGGAGTTAGCTCGTTAGCGCAGTTAGCTCGTTAGCGCAGTTAGCTCGTTAGCACGTTGACGCCGTCCAGCCCCACCCACGAATAAACTCTCTTTTCCAAAGATGAGTGATTTCTCGATCAGATGGATTTATTTTTTTTATTACTTTGTTGTTTCAGCAACATTCAATTTAAATACTGTACTTTTGAGTTAAAATATATATTTATAATTTTAATAAATGACAAATTAAAAAGGCATGAACATTTTTTTTTTTTATATCGAACCGTGACACCAAAGTATCGAACCGAACCGTGAATTTTGTGTATCGTTGCACCCCTTCTATCTATCTATCTATCTATCTATCTATCTATGTATCTACAACGAGATGTGTAGTTGAAGTATAAAGAGTATAGGATATAGTTGTATAGTTAAGCTTGACACTTGCTTGGGATTCAAAGTCGGGCAATGTTTTTGTTCCATATCAATTTTGAATAGTCTGCTTTCACATGTCACTCTAATGCTCTTCACTTTGCAGGCAGTCTGGTTTGTGTGATTAACTTTTGAATGTGGGATTGCAGTAGAAACAGACATTGCACTTTGGAGTACTTTATGTTGATAATGTAACTATTTTTATTACCATTAAAGCTGCTCCTACTTTACTGCATGAACTACTGCTGCTGTGTACTGTTCCAGTACCACTTTAAGCTTGTGTCCAGAGACACCCTTTTTTATGTCTGTACATGTCTGCTTTCACTGCCTGTAAACAGCCTGACCTGTGGGTAAGAGGAGGGACAGGAACAGAACCACCAAACCAACAGTTCATGGCTGACATCAGATAAACGTGCTGCTGCTTAAGCACTTGCTGTCATAGTCGTGTCCTTGCCAGACGTGTAACCCTCAGTAGTTATTTTTGGAGCAGGATATGTTTTATTGAACCCCTTTTCTCAGGCAGTGCTATCAGCTGACGTGCTCTGCAGCCCCACTCTTTGAGATTTAAACTGCATGTCTGGCGACAGGAATTAATTTTTATTTCAAGGTCTCCCTGTTACTTGGATACCTGTTTTCTCAGTGTGTCAGATTTTCTTTTTTCTAATAAGAGATGCTAGCATCAAGTCGTCATGGAACTAATTTGAGTTATTGTAAGGCATTAGGACCACTGGGAAGACTTGCACTTGGTGCCTGTGGCGTCCGGTACTCAGAGTTTGGGGAGGCTGTGGTTTCCATTAGTGTGACATTCCATTCTGTGATTGATTGATGGTCCAAGCTGTCTGCTGCTGGTAGACTGGTGTTAGTAGAGTATTGTAATTACTGGTAAGAAGACAAGGTAGACGAGCCGTGCTCCTTGAACTCTTGTTCACAGTTGGATTAGTAGTTTAGTGCTGGAACACGATGAAGAATGCCTCACATGGACGATTAGTGTGTTTTTCCAGGCTTGACCTCTCACCCTATCAGACTGCTGTCCAAACATTTTTGTCTGACTTGTTGCTTCCAAGCTGAAAGCACAGAGCTTTTTCTTCACTGGGTGTTTTTTGTCTGTCCATCTGTGGAGGCTGTCGGCATCCGTGCCACATACAAACATCAAGGTATTTCCCAAAGTCTTACACCTGGCATTTAAACTATAGAGTTTACCATAAAGTTAAGCTGCTGTGCATCTCATAAGAGTATAAACTTTATACAAGTGTGTGTGATGACTTGGGAAGCCTCTTAAGTAGTAGGTTTAATGTGTCATAAATTGGGAAATCATCTCTCAAGATAACCTGTGGCTAAGTTCGAGCTTAGCATCAGTACCATTTCCAAAGTGTTTCCCTGGTCACATCAAAGCAGAGAGTGAGAATCTGACCTCTCAGGTGAGACCTTAGCAGGTAGGCTGATAACTGAGATGCACTCAAAGTGGTGGTTTTGAAAAAGTTGTGTGTCGGGTTTGTGTTTAATGTTTGGATTGCTTTTCCATTTGTTAGAACAGGACTTGAGGGAGAGAAGGCGAAGAATGAATTCATCTTGATGCTATTTTTACTCGTCAGGAGTGTAATGACCTGAATGGAAACATTTTGGAGTATAAGATGTGAGCGGAGAGAGGGCTTTGGCGTGTTTCTTGGGAATAATCTGTCTGACCACAGAGAGATGGAAACTTTAGAGAAAGATTTGCAAAGCCCGCTTCATGAAGTTTAAAGTGGAAATATTCTATCCAGTCACCGACTTGGTGCAACAGAGTATATAACTGGATCGTCATATTCAGCATATCAATGAATATTAACTGCAGCACACATCACGGATGTGGCTCGCCGATGCTGATGTTTCCATGTTTGCATGCAGCTGCAGTGTTTTTTGTGACGCTCCATTGTGTTAGTGAACAGCTCCTAAAATCGCAACGTTTGCTGCTGTGTTGCACTGCACTCCTGTGTGTTGCCAGTTTGCTGTCAAGGCCTGCATGCTCAGCTCTCCATGCTGTTCCCTCCATGTTGTCACTGTGCCATACATGGTGGTCCTGTTTGCATAATTTGGATGCAGTAAATAATCATGTCAGTGTGGCGGTTCCTCTGAAATAGTTAACATTGCTCACAGTAAACTTGCGTGCCTCGTTGTCAGATATGTTGTGTAAATCTACACATGATCAGCGCAATCCCTCTGGACCGAGCCAGCTGCAGAGGTTATGTTGTTTATTTGTCCTCTGTGTTCCCTCCCTCTTGGCCCACAGTTCTTGTATACAAAGGAGGACCAGCTTTAGACAAACGAACAGACTGTCACAGTGCTCTGCAGTCTGTTTGCCTACAGATTTTACAATACATCAGGGGTGGGCAACTCCAGGCCTCGAGGGCCGGTGTCCTGGAGGTTTTAGATCTCACCCTGGGTCAACACACCTGAATCACATGATTCGGTCATTACCAGGCCTCTGGAGAACTTCAGGACATGTTGAGGAGAACATTTAGCAATTTGAATCAGCTGTGTTGGATCAAGGACACATCTAAAACCTGCAGGACACCGGCCCTCGAGGCCTGGAGTTGCCCACCCCTGCATTATAAATATATGATATTGTAGGGTTTCTTACAAGAATCTTATTTGGGAAGGCTACCCAGGTATCCCAAAGTATACTTGGTAACATATTTCTGAAAACATTGAAGTTGCTAGCTAGTGGGCCCTCTCCCTCCATCATCTGGCAGAGCATTTTCAAGTTCTGTTCTCATTTTTCCTCTCAGCTGCCAGATTGATAGCAATCAGTAGCTTCTGCAGATGGATGTGTCCTGCAGGGAGTCTGATCCCAACCTGACTATTTTGGAGAGCAACTGGAGACCATAGCCTCCATGCATTACCACACTAACAAGTTCTTTAAAAAAGTTTACCCATCACACAGATGTTATGACAGGGGAACCTTTAAAGGCCATAAGTAAGGATGGGTATTGATAAGATTTTCACGATTCAGAGTCAGTTTTCGATTCTATTTAACGATTCAATTCTTTATCGATTCTCTTATCGATTCTTTTTTAAAAAGGAGAACACTAAGGTCGATTAGCTTAGAACTTTGTTTTATATCTTCTCTTTGAACAAGATAGAAATTTAGGAGTGACATAGCCTTACAAACCCAACAGTGAGATCTTAAGAGATCCACAGCCTACGGCTCTTCAATGGGGGGGGGGGTCACAGGGTCCCCAGAAAGAAAATTGTAGATGTAAAATAATAAAATAAATATTCGTCTGTAGCAATAACAAAGTATAACATAAATTATTCTGTAGCAATTACACAAGAATATCCACTAATGTCCCTGCCTACAATTAAACACATTCACTTACAATCGGGACATCTGCTGTGGCAAATGGGTGCAAGCCTTTGACCACAAACTGAGTCTCTGCTCGGTGACATTCGTCTATCCTGGCCTGAAAGAAGACGCTACCGGTAGACTGCAGCGAGAAACACCAGCATCTGAGCCAGACTCTGTCTCATCATGGTCACCTAAATGCACAGCAGTAGCAGGTTTTGTAATAAGGCAGATCGCACTGTTGTTGATTAGTTACCTTTTGCATATTCGTAGTGTTTCCTCCCTTTCATGCCACTTAGGCGCCATGTTTCCTGCCAGCTAAATGACGCTGCACAACGTGGTGAAGTCATTCGAGGAGGGAATAGGGGAATCGTTCTCAACAAGAACTGGTTTTCGATTCCCATCCCGAGCCATAAGCAAGTAATTGTGAAAGCAAGTGATCTGGAAAAACTTTGGAATCTGTGCCAATTTGACTATTATCTGAAAAATCTTCGTTCTATCTCAGGATCTTCCTTTCCAGGATTTATCTTGTTGCTTCACCCATTAATGTTGGTGGATGAGAAAAGTGAGGTTGTTTCTCCTCCTCTGCATCAGTGCAACCCTGTTTGTTTTTATCCATTCAGTTATTTGTTCTTCTGGCTTTTATCATTATTGTTATAGCCTTTCTCTTTTAAAATTGATACAAATTCAACTATTCACAGAGACCAAAGTTCACTTTGTCCTGAAGACATCCACCCCCTTAGTCTATTAGTAATCGCCCCCCCACCCAAATTTTGTGTTGCATTGCATCAAACATCTGGCAACCAGCCCTCAGCTAACTCACTGGATGATGAAGCTACATGTGGAAATGCTCTGTCTTCAATCTTCACCCAACCCCATCCAAATATTTACCCTCCGTTTCTTCTCCTTCAGGCTATTTAGGCTTGCTGTAAATGACGCTCATCAGGCCTGGCTCTTGAAGCCACAATCAATAGCTTTTAAGTGGCTTTGCAGTTGCTCTGATCCCTGGTGAGAAATGGATATTGGGATCGATATATTCTCAGTTTTGCCACTGTAAAAATAATGAGATGATTTGGTAGAGAGACGAGATAATAATGCTTGTAGATTTCCTCGTCTGCTGTGTTGGGCTTTTCTTCTGTGGCTGGACCTTGTCCTTCTTAATGATGGGCAGGCTAATCAAATTGATTCTGGGCTATGGTCAGTGCTCTTTGGCTCTCAGACCTCAGCAGAAAGTCGTATCCATGAAACTGTGGGCTAGACTTGGGTAGAAGAGAGACGAGTCAGGATTGGGACCTAATTAGGACTTCGATGAAGAATTTCTCGACCGCTGCTTCTTACTGTTTAAGCTCAGCTCAAGACTTGAGCTTCTATATTTTCCCATTATATTAGTGGAGGAACAGGTTATATTTTGCTGTGCTTGCTTGTTATGTACAAGAAAAGGAAAGATATAATTTAGCTGCACAGCTGTAATCAAAGCAGCAAAGCTGTGTCAGATGACGGCAGTTAGCCTGATGCGTGTAGTCCTTTACACTGAGTTTCTTCATTATTTATCAGCGCTGCTTCAGCTTGTTTGGTACCACATTAGCATAGGCGTGCTTGTCCTAACAGATATCAGGGTTGTTGTAGCCTGCTCCACCTGAATCCATGAGCCAGCTATCACTGTAGTGCCTTTTTGTGCTTAGTTGTAGTTTGCTTCTGATAACAATGCGACCCTTTCACCAGCTTCACATTTGTCACATTTGATTACAGCTTTATCCTGTTATCCTGGACTTTGGGAAAGTTTTAAGTTTTCTCTATTCCGATATAAACTTTTGTTGAGAGTCCACTGTCCACCAATGAAAACATTTGCCGTTATGTGCTCTCTCTCTCTGTCTCTCTCTCTGTGTCTGTCTCTCTCTGTCTCTCTCTCTGTGTCTCTCTGTCTCTCTGTGTCTCTCTCTCTCTGTGTCTCTCTCTCTCTCTGTCTCTCTGTCTCTCTGTCTCTCTGTGTCTCTCTCTCTCTGTGTCTCTCTCTCTCTGTGTCTCTCTCTCTCTGTCTGTGTCTCTCTGTCTGTGTCTCTCTGTCTGTGTCTCTCTCTCTGTGTCTCTCTCTCTGTGTCTCTCTCTCTGTGTCTCTCTCTCTGTGTCTCTCTGTCTCTCTGTCTCTCTGTCTCTCTCTCTCTGTCTCTCTGTCTCTCTCTCTCTCTCTCTCTCTCTCTCTCTCTCTCTGTGTCTCTCTCTCTCTGTGTCTCTCTCTGTGTCTCTCTCTCTGTCTCTCTGTGTCTCTCCCCCCCCCCCTCCCTCCCTCTCTGGTCTGTTTGATGAGACTTGAATGGGAGATAATGGGAGATAACTGGTTTCTGAAGCACGTGCACGTCCAGGAGAGTTGCTCTTCACACACAAACGTTAGATCAGAGTCTGCAGAACAGCTTCAGTGTGCCGATCAGCTAGAAGCATGCTGTTTAAAGGTAACGATGTCCCAGTGAGAGTGGAAGTGTGCAGCTGAAGCGTTCGGCCCTGCTGCTCCGCAGTGGCAACTTTTCAAAGGCACTGGGCCGTTGGCACGTTTAACCCCCCGAGACAGAAGCTTAGTCACAGGGCGCTGCAGTCAATGCTGAGGCGGAACCGCTGCAGGCTCTAGTTTGGCACTACCACACCGGGCCGGCCTGCTGCTTGTACCAGCAGGCGGCTTGGCTGACCCGACCGTGTTAGTCCCTCCCTGACTTGGCTCAGCCCAACTCTGAGGTGAGCTGCCAAGGGTTTCTAGGGTTTTTGTTCAACCGTACACACCTTTTGTTTGGGGTTTATTTGTTCACTGCAGCAACCAGAAATGCTCGACTGTGTTTTTGTTTCATGCAAAACTGATGCAATGCAGATCTTTTAAAATTATGCAGAAGTGAGTTACAGTAAGTGGATAGAAATACGACTAGTTACAGTGGACCTCTGGAACAAACTGCCCACTGACCCGAGGTCAACTGCCCATCAGGCTTACACCGAATAACTGTGTGCGTGCGTGTGCATGTGCGCTGTACGCTGTACATGGTCATTTAAAAAAAAAAAAAACAACAAACTTGAATGAGTCTACATGGGTTTTTATGTTATGTTTTATGATAAGCATATTGAGTTTATGTGTAATAAATGAAGATTAACAAAACATCTCAAAGTGCTACAAAAAGTGAGCTGTATAGCTGAGACAATGAGCAAATTCATTGATGACTCAACAGAAAGCTATTTGGCTGTAATTATAAATGCACAGCTGGCTTTTCTCATGCTGCTGCATCACAAATGTGTAAATGTTCACAAAATAATCCACATTTGAGAGAAGAAAGTCATTATGAGAGTGTTAGCTGAGAACATGAAGGTGCTGCTTAGGCCAAAAAGCTCCATCTTATATGTAGTCCAATTATCTCTGTAGTCTTGACTCGAATGAAAGAATGGATTTGTTCACAGTGAGTGCTTCTGGATTTCTCACTGACATTCTGGTATTTCTTAAAGTGAGGATGGCTCCTCTTCTAGACACCATGCAAACCTGCATCAGTGGTTTGGCAGGCCAGCAGCAGCATTGACAGCACAATGACACTATCCAGTCATTAAATCTGACGTCACTAGCCGTGTCTGGGCCTAAACTCTCCGCTGCAGGTCCATATATCAAACGATCACTATGGCATTACTGAGAGTGAAAAACTGTCTAAAGTCTTTCATCTTTAATAAAATGATCAGCGTTCTGCTCTACCAGGTGTAACAATTGAGTTTAACATCCAGGCATCCATGAAAACGGAATTTATGACATTTAACGGAGTTAGAAGTTAGCAGGAAGTTAGCTCGCTAGCTTCTATCTAAATACAATATAGCATGTCCTGACTGCAGGGTTTTGGAAACAAATTCAAACATACAGCTCTGTTATCACTTCCAACATAAATGAAGACAGAAAACTAAACAGCAGTGACGTTTGTAGGGTTACTGAAGTTGGGCTAGCTGGTATATAATGATGTGCTACGTGACCGCTAGCGACACAGCTATGTTAGCATAATATAAACAAGCTAACTTTTTTTCCACTCGATAAAAGTTAACGTGAGTGTTCTCGGTGGTCAGGAACAAATGTAATCGCATGGCAGGATGCTGTAAAAGGACCAAACTTCAGCCAGGAGAACAACTGAGATAATCCATCCACAATACGAGGTTAGTCATTCATATACTGCTGCATGGGCTGGGCTGTAGTTACATCCTAAGGTTTTAAAAACTGAGCTTTAATAAATGATTAGCGGTAATAAAAGCCGAGGGAGGTCAACAGTGATCACTGACTGTTTTAGGAGCTTTTTGAGATTAAATAGAAGAAAATACAAAACATTAAACATGTTAACAACACAAAAGCCATATTAAACGCAGACTACTTTAGACCCGGAAGTAGGATTCGTTGCGTCATCACTGAACAACCGGATTGTTTAGCTCCCTTTGGATTATATGCAGTATGGACACAGACTTGGTAACAGATATCTGTTATCAGGGAAGATTTGAGGGGAAGGCGAAACTCTTTGTGACCGTGATGGATGCTGGAGCGTGGCCTGTATTAGCAGACGTTGTTTATCTGTCTGAATAGAACAGAAGGTAAATCTTTCCCAGTCTGAATATTCCTCCTTCCATGAGCATTTGAACACATCCTTGTGAGGTAATGGACCTGCAAATCATAGTCTACTGCACAAAAACAAGCTGGCTTCTTCCTACATCGACCCCATCGTGCAGGCATGTCGCCTGGTCTTTGTTCCATCTCCTCACCGAAGGACAGATTGATCTAGACGATATATCTGTACACATCTTAATTCTACATCCTTTGGATTTACTGCGTGTGCATTCTGAGTGTGTCCTGATGTAGAACATGCTCCACCTCCCCTGCACGTGCTCTCAGTCTCCGTCTGAGCAGAAGGCTCGGACTGGCTCGGAGCAGTCTGGCCTGGAGCCTCTGAGCGCCGACAGAGCTGCAAAATGGCACCCGGGAGGAAATCAGAAACATGCACTCGCCTCTCTGTCTCTGCCTTGGGAAGTAATGTCGGATTACACTCCCCCTTTGGCCCTGCCTCAATTTCAGACTAACACGCAAGCAAGCATGAAGGCACGCAGGGGGATTAAGGAGGGAGTTTGTGTTTTGGGGGAACGTTTGAATCAGTGAATTCCAGAATGTTGAGCACAGGACTTTTAAACTCGAGCACAGACTCAATCAAATACTTTTCATTGATACTGAATCACATTTTTTTCATTGGCAATGGGGAAACTCACATTTTCCTACATAAAGCCTCAGATTTGGCTTTGCTGCCTTTTGATGTTGCCGTGAGGATAGAAGTGCAAAAACAGTCAAATACTGCAGCAAAGCACTGTTGGCTGAGATTATTTCCTGTAACTCTGAAACTATTCCACCAACATCTATACGAATGGATAGGTACCACTTTAAGATGGCATGATAATGAGACAGATGGAGACGATGCTTGAACTCCTGCTGTATGTTATGTAAATGTCTGTGTGTGTGTCACAGACTAAATCTGCTCTGTTAGACACAGATCCGGGGACTCTGGATGCCATTCGAGCTTTGTCATATGACACATTAGATATCAGAAGATCGATACATGATGGACGTGGTCACCAACAACTGGTGTGCCAAAAACATATCCGCCTCGCCGCTACACCACCAGCTGCACTACGTTGATGCAGGGCAGGATGGATCCATGCTACCACGTTAACATCATGGTTAACACACAGCGGCTCATGGAAAGCTGACTTTACTAGAGCTGGCGTCAGAGATGGGCACAGCTCTGCTTAAAGACATTGGGACCGGAAGAGGTCGGACTTTGTCAACCGATGAGTCTTATTGTTGTTGGGCACTGGAGATGTAAACCATAGAGGAGGGACAAAATATTATAGCAATACCAGGATTGTTGTTTGCGTACAATCCAAATGCCGCATGTAGCTCTACGATGAAAGCCGAACTGGATTGAAGCATTTTAGTGAATCTTTGTATCATTTTCTGTCTCTTTGCTTCCTCCTGTTTCCTCCCGTCAGCTCCAGCATCCTTCCTTTGTTATCTCCAGCTTTGAGGGAGAAGCTTAAAGCGCTCGTTTGTGAGAAATGTGATTTGTGTGTTTTTTTTATGGGACTACTGGAACACCCAGTGTCTATTCTGAGAATCCCACATGCACAGCAGAGGTATGCCCTACAGGCCACCCCCCTGCCTCCAGTTTGATCTGATGTTTTCATGGCAGCCTCCTGCTGTGGCTGGTTTTCAGAAACTCCTCCAGTCTCCCTCCCCCATCTCTTTCTGTCGGCTGAGTTTGAACTTAGGCAGGGATAATGCTATTTTACATTTTTAACATGTCACCATGGAAACCTGGATGCTGAACTGTGCAGCGCTGACTGTGAAGCTCTAAATGTGGCCCTTTGTTTTTCCAGGTCTATAAAGGTGAATTTCAGCTCCCAGATTTCCTAAAAGAACAGCCACAGGTACAGTAACCATCCTGCCTGTTGTTGAGCTTTTCCTCATTTTGTTCTCATACGAGTCGAACCATATGCAGCTCAGTGGACAGTCACGTGACAGGTTTCCATTTGCTCACAGTTAGTCATCTCCTCTTGAGTTTCTAGCCATCTAACAGCCTGATTTTCGGTTCCTGCTTCATGAATCCCCTCCTTTTTTTTTTTCTCCCCCCCTTTTTTCCTCCTTGTTTTTCGGTAGTCTTTCTTTACTGTGTCGTCTCTTGGTTTCAGAGCCTCATGTTGGCTGAAGAGCACCTCTGCCCCCTCCTGGCAGTTGCATTCATCTGTTTTCTGTTACAGAAGCTTTCAGTTGTCTTTTTTTTCCAAACGCAATCAGTCTCTGTCTGTCGATCGCTGCGATCTGGCTTTCTGTCAGCATCTTCTCGGGGGTGTAGATGCAAACCTCTGCATTTCCCCCTCAAGCGCTTCATCACAGAGGAGCTGACGGTGAAACCTAACCCGCTTTCTGTTCATCCGTACAGATCCAGAAGGCTGCAGAGAGACCCAATCCCAGTTAGGAGCAGAGGCAGCGTGGGCACCAAAACACACAGGTACAGAAGCAAGTTTATTTCACAAATACACTTCCTGTTTAGCTACGTGTTTAAAAACGAGTCCATCAGGACTGCTGCTTACAGACATCGGTGAAATAAAGCAAGAGCTCCTATATCTACTTAAAATGATTACAGATATTAACACAGAGGCCAATATTTGCTGTAACCACGTCATAAGATATACTGCAGAAATCTGCTTTAATTAGTGTTGCAGCAATCCAATAATTATCAATAAGAATAGAAATAACTGAAAGTCTTGTTTTTGGTTTGCTTACAGAGTCTCACCGCCTCAATGCACTACACGGAATAAAGTTATAGTTTAATTTGACTGATGTTGTGATATTATCTTGTTTTTTCACTTGAACCTGTTCCCTGTGTGAGCTCATGGAAACCACACAAACCAGTTAGAGATGGGACGCTCCACACTGATGTTTAGATACAGTGTCAAGCTTATGAAGCACATATGTTTGGAAACAGCATGAAATCACAACAACAGTTGTTTTATATTGTAAGGTAGACCCTATAATCAGCTGACCCCCTATGAGCAAGTGACAGTGGGAAGGAAAAACTGCCTTTTAACAGGAAGAACCCTCCGGCAGAACCAGGCTCAGGCGGGCCTGGTTCTCGATATAATTCCAGCAAACCTGCTAACGTGAGCTTTGCCCACCAGTAACGTGTGTGCTCTTGTTCTGGTACAGGACTCGCTGCAAAGGAACAGCGCATCGCCGATATCGTCTCAGTCATGTCACAGCCCTGTTCAGCTTTGGCACATCTCAAGTGTCACATGACCACAGCTGGGACACACCCCCCCAATATATAAATATACACACACACACACACAGGTGGGCTGCGACCACTCCTTGTCATCAGAAGTCTCGGCCTTCAGCATTGTACTGTACAAAAACATGGATGTCAGCGCCACTGAATGTCTGCTGGTCGTCGTCTCACGTCGCGTCATGCTCATCAGCTTGTAGAAATCATTTCTGGCCTTTTAGAGGAAAAGTATTTATGAATGGAAAATTAGCTTTTGGAAGATGCAATACCTATTTTGATGATGATTTCCTTTTTTTTCTCCTTTTTTTTTTATTATTGTTTTTCATGCCGTTGTATTGTGCAATGTCATGGGTACTGATCAGTTTGACGTATCAACCGTGATAAAAGATGCTTTTTTTTTAAACAAACCTTGTCTGTTTCTTGTGTATAATGATCTGAAAACGGGAAGATGTGCTTACAAATTCCCCGTGATCATCACAGTTTAATGAAACAACCAAACAAGCTCAGTGCTGCTATGAACATCAGTCTGGTACTTTCATGCTGCTTTTATACTCTGAACACTCGGAGCCTCATCCACCCACACCTGCATGGATGCATCGGGGAAACGCAGCTCGATCAGCTGGCCTTCTGCTCGCTAGGCGACCCGCTCTACTTCAGCTCTGAGCTTCGATCCTCTTCCCTTTTATTTTTCTTCAAACAAGCGCTCATAACTAAAATAAGCATAACCATATTATTGTTTTCTGACCTGATTGTGTGAAATAATCTGAGGAGATTTGACTACTCTGTTAGGCCCACCTGTGCACCATGTGCTGCTGTAATTAAATCAGTTTAATGACAACAAAAGTAGTACTTTTACAAGAGTTGTACTGAAAAATATTAACTTGCCCCTAATATTTTGATCCAAGAAAAATGAGAGTGGAGCAAACTAGTTTTTTTTGTTAGAGGCTTTAAGGCACGTTTGGGTCTCGTCATAGTTGCAGTGGTGCACCATTATTTAAAAAATGAATAAAGGGCAGGGATAGCTCAGCAGGTAGAGTGGTGCCCCATGATTGGATGGTCGGGGGTTCAAATCCACTGAACAGTACCCCTGAGCAAGGTACTGTCCCAACACACTGCCCCCTGGGTGCTGGGTTGGTGGCTGCCCACTGCTTCACTGAGGGAATGGGTTAAATGCAGAGAGGAATTTCCCTGTGGGGGTTAACAAAGTATACATTATTATGTAGAAATGCAAGAAAAAGAGATGCAATCAAAGCATGTGATCATCTTTAATTTAAAAAAAAACTAAACGGTAAGTTCTGGATGTGCAGTGCAGCACATCACGTTCATGGCCTTACTGGGTAACATACGAGTAATACTTGAGCTTTTTTTGTAAAATACTTGTTACTATTGCACACCGCGCCTTTATTACCACATCATTTGAGCTGGAGCAGATGTTGTATCTGAAATGAGTAAAGCTTTCAAATTAAAATATCATTGCTTGTTTAAAAAAAGTACAAGTGTATCAAAGAGTACTTTTAAAGTATTTGACTCAAAGTGTTGGGATCACCGACAGCTAACCCTTTCTCCTAAATAAAAGCTGTTGAAGGTACAGAAATATTGGGGGGTTTGATAGAAAAAATGTTGTGGAAGCTGCTGGTGCCAAAATGGGTCGCGTCCACCCAAACGTGTTTTATGTATGTGGCCAGAGATTGGCGACATACGTAGTGAACCTTGTAAAGTAATTTTACTTTGAAAGAGTCAAACCGCATGTGACCCATACTTTCATTTCTTTCTCACCGTCTTCTCTAACACGTGTGTATAAACATCCTCATTTTTTCCTGATATTATCGCAGTTATTGCCAGCAGATCTGACACTAAACAACAGGTGGTTTACTCCTAAACTCAAAAAGCTGTGGCTGAAAAGAGAAAGGCGTTCAGAGGCGGAGACAGGGACAGAGAGGCCAAGTACAGGTTCACTAAAGAAGTGGACGTTGCTAAACATCAGCACTCTGAGAAGATGCAGCAGCAGATCTCAGAGAATGACTCTGCCTCTGTGTGGAAATGTTTCAGGAATATCACCAACTACAATCCTAAAACCCCCCACTCCACTGATGACTTGCTCTTGGCCAACACCCTCAACGACTTTTACTGCCGTTTTGACGAGCCATCAGGCAGCCTTCACACCTCCAACGGAGACACTTTGGACACTCATTCCCCCACCTCTCCCCCCTCCATAGAGCCATCACCACCTTCAAACACTTCACCTACAACACCCCCCTCCTCACCCCACACAAAAGAGGATTTCACACCACCTCCTCCCACCACAACTCTTCATATTCATGAAGCAGATGTGAGGAAGCAGTTTAAGAATCTGAATGCTCGAAAAGCTCCCGGCCCAGACGGTGTGTCTCCTGCCACCCTCAGACACTGTGCAAACGAGCTGGCCCCAGTGTTTTCTGGCATTTTCAACTCCTCACTGCAGGCATGTCATGTGCCTGCCTGCTTCAAGCCCTCTACCATAATCCCTGTCCCCAAGAAACCTAGGATCACTGGACTAAATGACTACAGACCTGTGGCTCTGACATCTGTGGTCATGAAGTCATTTGAGCGCCTAGTTCTCTCCTATCTCAAGACCCTCACGGCCCCCCTCCTGGACCCCCTGCAGTTTGCATACAGAGCCAACAGGTCTGTAGATGACGCCATCAACATGGCCCTACACTTCATCCTGCAGCATCTGGACTCCCCAGGAACCTACGCCAGGATCCTGTTTGTGGACTTCAGCTCTGCCTTCAACACCATCCTTCCAGACCATCTCCGAGACAAGCTTTCCCAGATGAATGTGCCTGATCCCATCTGCCGGTGGATCACTGACTTCCTGACGTCTGGTGTCCTGGTGCAGCCACAACAACCTGGTGCTGAATGCCCAGAAGACAGTGGAGATTATTGTGGACTTCAGGAAGCACACAGCCCCACTCCCCCCCATCATCCTGACTGACACCCCCATCACCTCTGTGGACTCATTCCGCTTCCTGGGTACCACCATCACCCAGGACCTGAAGTGGGAGCCCACCATCACCTCCGTCATTAAGAAAGCCCAGCAGAGGATGTACTTCCTGAGGCAGCTGAAGAAATTCAACCTGCCAACACGGACGATGATGCAATTCTACACCGCAATCATCGAGTCTATCCTCACCTCCTCCATCACCGTGTGGTACGCTGGAGCCACTATCAGGGACAAACAGAGACTGCAGCGTGTTGTGCGCTCTGCTGAGCAGTAGCAGTTTTTGACACGGGCGACATGGGCGGTTGCACGGGGCGGATTCACGGGCATCGGCAAATAAATAAATAAATAAAAATTGCTCGTACTCATGCTGCCCCAACGTCAGCCAGCGCATATCGGGAATGTCACAGGCACCGATCGGTTTTCTATCGCCCATTTGCTGGGAGTAAGGGCGCCCTCCGTTTGCGAGGTGCGCCTGCTGCTTGCGGCACAGGGAGGAGAGGGCGGGGGCGGGGGAGTCTCTGGCTGGCTGGAGCAGCAGCTAATAACCAACTTGCAAAATAAAACAATTAAAAAAAACAACCCCAACAAACACTAAAACACCAGACATCATGATACAGACTTATAATTTGCACCGATGTTTTTTCGAAATTCTATACGCGAAAAGTGAGCGCGAGAGCCCTCGGTGCGCCTGCTCGCTGCTGAAGTCAAAGTAAACTTTATTGTCATCTCCGCTACTTACAGCCCAGCATATAGAGAGACGAGACTACGAGGCTCCAGCTACAGCAGTGCAAGTAAACAAACAACAAATATAAGAAGAGTAAGAAAATAAATATACACTTTAAGACCAGGGGTAAAGGGATCAATAACAATTGAAAATTTATAATTTGATGATTTAAAGTCTCACACACAACCCGTCGAAAGGGGAGGGGCCAGCTGCTTCCAGATAGAGCACATTTCATTCATAATGTTGTAAATCCAAGCCCATTATGGATTCATGATTTGAATCCTGGGTTGTGTGAAATCCCAGAAATACACCTTAGACAAAGTGAATCTTGAACTAAGGTGTAGGTGTGTTAGGTCATGTTGTGGTGATCCTCGGGTTGGGGGGTGATTGTTCATACTGGAGTGCAAAATTAAAACCAATGGAAGATGGACAAGAAAAGTTCAAAGCCATCAGGTGCTCAGTTTAGAAAAAAAGAGAAAAAACAAGCAGAAACGAGCAAAAGATGCAGGTAAGCAGATGTGTGATTGGATAATGGCAAGTCATCCTGAAACTATCAGAATCAGAATACTTTATTAATCTTCAGAGGTGGGACCAAGTCATTGTTTTGCAAGTCTCAAGTAAGTCTCAAGTCTTTATCCTCAAGTCTCAAGTCAAGTCTCAAGTAATGTCAGGCAAGTCAGAGTCGAGTCTCAAGTCACTGGTGTAAAAGTCCGAGTCAAGTCACAAGTCTGAAACTTTGAATTTCAAGTCCTTTCGAGTCTTTAAAAACAAAACAAAAAACCCCCAAAAAAAGGCATGTTGCAGTTATGCTAAATGTAAATATTAGACCATGTAATTTTAAAATCTGTGTTTTTCTCAACACATGACAAAATAGTGAACTTAGAAAATATACACAAATTGGGGGGGCTCCAGAAGGTGTGTTCGCTCAGGGCGCCAAACAGGCTAGGACTGCCACTGCTGCTGAGAAGGTGATTGGCTGCAGACTCCCATCCCTGCAGGACCTGTACACCTCCAGGACACTGCGGCGTGCAGCTCGGATCTCAGCTGACCCTTCTCACCCTGGACACAGTCTGTTTGACCTGCTCCCCTCAGGCAGGAGGCTCCGGTCCATTCGCACCAGAACCTCTCGCCATAAGAACAGTTTCTTCCCCTCTGCTGTTGGACACATGAACAATAACCATATGACTGTTCCCACCACTAACACATGACCCTACGCTGTGTTCACTGCATCATTCCATGTTTGCACAGATCACCACCTGCACTCATGTATATATCTATCTACTATATATCAAATTTTTATTTTTATGTTTATTTACAGTCTGACAGCATGTTTGCACTAAGCACCGCAGCAATTTCCTAATGTTGTAAACCTGCTCAACATTTGGCAATAAAACTCTTTCTGATTCTGATTCTTAAAATCATGTTTTCCCTCTGATGAATCTGATTGAATTCCGATAATAATATTCAGTACTTACTTTTAAAAGTTTACTCTTCGGCCGCTCCGCTTCCACCGTTTTTTTTCGGCAAAATTATCCACACCCACCGCCGCGCTATGCATTCTGGGATATGTTGGGTCACGAAGTCTACACCGCCACATCCTTAAAATTCAGGGAAATGAAGGACACATTTGAAGGCCGCATTTTGAGCAGCCTTCGAATTGGGACAGCCTTCGTCGCGTCAATCGGCCTTAAAATGCGGCCTTTAAGGCTGCAGACCCTGAATGGGGATGCAGCCATAATGATCTTGATAGTTGAGCTCAACAGGAGCTCAACCTGCATCCGTTACAGATGAACAGCAGCCAGAATTGTTTTGTCCTACAGTGGCCACCGTAGCTAGGATTATGTGCTCGAGTTTGGAGGGGTGAGAAAACAGGTTTTTTTTACAACTTTTACACACAGAACCTTTGTTTGCAATCCAGTTAAATATATCAGCTTCATCGTGTAATCTTACAGACAGCTAATGTTTTGTGTTCCTGACAAAATACATTTATTGTGTTTGACTCTCTGAACTATTAAAGCTACTAGCAAACTTAACTGCTGGATGGCAGCCCACTTTATTTCTTTTCAAGGATGGGAAACGAGAATAAAATGCTGCCCCCTCGTGGTGAGGCGGCCAAGGTGTATTTTTTGCAGAGCAAAAGGTGTTTTTAACCTTAAGGCAGTGTAGACGTTATTAAAAATGTCCACACGTTAGCAAGAAAAGCATAAAGGAAGGAGAGCAGGCGGGTCATGAACAACTTCTTATTTAATAATACATTACATTCAAGGCAAATGATACACCCTTACCAATACATATTCAGCAATGCAATCGTTGGCTCCCTACATAAATAGAAATTTGAAATCTCGAAGTCAGTGCACAACATTAAGAGAGAACACTTAACAGTCAATCTGTAACATGGTCTGCACACATTCTGCATTTCTGCACAGTACACACCTCTGGCTAGTGCTGCTAAAACCAACATAAAAATAGATCTCAAAATAAGTTATATGTGTATTTGTATATATGTTGTGTCTGTCTTCATAGAAATATTGGGCTTTTGGTTCATATGTACAGCAGTATAGACTTTGATGGGTTTCTCAAATGACAGAAATTGCACAGTAGTGAAAGAATTCAAGAACACCATTTCCAAAAATATTTTACACAAATAGTAAACAGTCAGTCTTCAAGATGCAGTATGAAATTGCACGTTGTCGTCATGCCACAGAGGGGGCTGTTTCAAGGCTTTGGTACACAACGTCCTGATCGGAAGAAAAAGCACGGACCCGATTCCTCCTCCGAGCCTCCGCGGCGGCGGGGAGGAGGGGCCGTAGCGAGGTCCATCCAATGCCACGGCCTGTTCCTGGGATCAAACTAGCAATCGGAGAGCAGGATGACTACAGTACACGTTAGGATCGGGGAAGACTCTTGGCACTTGAATCACAGGTGCAGGTCCGTGTCGGACCGATCGTACGCGGTCGCGTTGGACGGTTTAAGGAGCGATAAAGGGTCACACTGAGAAGAAGGGAGAGCAGGGAGGGTGTCAAAAAAGCATCCGACTCCCTTCAGATACAAACGTGAATGTGCTGTTACTCTGAAGCCAACACCAACACACTGTAATACTGATCCACTGAACACTAGTGATGGCATTAAAAGCAGCTTCTTTCAGATTTCTGTTGTTTTTTCTCTAAACCTGGGACTGTAAAGACAAACCCAGTCCGAGTCTCAGAGGCTGGACTTCGGCTTCACAGGGACAATTGCAACCACTTCTCTGGACAGTGCTTCTGAATGCAAAAGGAAGTTGAACAGTCTTCGTGGTGCCTTCAGGTCAGCGTGCATGTTTCAAAGGAAATTACTGAAAGGATGGTCTATGTTTCCCGAGAATATTCTTTGCTGCGAAAAGTCAAACAAGCACTGACCACATCCTGCATCCTCGTGTCTCGCGTTCTATCCCATATACTCGATCTGGTTTGTTTTTTCCCAGGGAATGCCTAATAATGTGTGCTTCTATTTCCTGCAGCTTCACCAAATGTCAACAACATTTCAACACAGATCGATCTGAAACGGACATTTTCTATGAAGTTAAATGGATTTACTTGTAGCTGGTTATGGTAGCTTTCACACTATAGTTCAGCTCTGTTGTGTGATAGTTAAGGATCATACAAATTTAAATGTTAATCAAAGATTATCTGAAATAATTATACTCCAGGAAGTATATCACAAAATTAGCTCAACTACTTGTTGTCTCAGTGTGATTTAATAGCAAGGCAAAGACCCTTTGAGATTAGCGAGAGATCCCAACAATCAGACAAGAACTTCCTTTTAAGTCTCGGGGACGGGGAACCAAGAAAGGTACATGTTTCTGACTAACTGTTAAATACTGTTTTTAAACAGCTGGAAAAAGCTGTAAGTTATGAACAAACAGCACTACAACACTAACTCGAGTCTATGATCTTATTGTGACGTCTGCTAAACTACAGCCAGCTGTTTGAGGTTTCCTTCAAGGAAGTGATTTTCATTCTTTTCATAAAAATATCCAAATACTGCTAGATAAATCAGTTTTTAAATTTTAATTCAACTAATCCTAATTAGATCAGTTTGTCTTCTTAGTCTGCCTTTGAAAACTCAGTCAGTCTTTGTAGGCTCAGCGAAGCCAGAAATAGCATGTTTGGTATTTTGTAATGACCCCGACACGTAAAGTCGTTTCCTAGTGTTTCAAGTGTCGCTGGATTCTTCACCACCTTTCTCCTGCTCACCTTGGATGTAGGTGACGTTGTGCCGGAAACCTTTGGCTCTCTGAAATTGATGAGCAGCCACAAAAAGAGCTAAAAACTATTTAAACTCAAGGTGAAACTGATCGAGATAAGTTGAGGTGCAGCTCTCAAACGTAGCTGTGGCCCTTTTAAAATTGCGAGGATAAGGAGGAAGGCTCGTGTGCTTGCGTTTCCTGTTGTGCTCTGGGAGTAAACATGCTTCAAACACTGACCGACATGTTCAGAAAAGCTGGCTGCAATTCATCCTGAGTTTCTAAACGGTCCGGCCTCTCGCAGGCTCCTCCGGCCCCCACAGACTGTGGCGTGGCCTTCACAGGGACCGCGAAGGACCCGCTCACAACAAAGTGCAAGTAAGTACCTTGGGCTGTTACTGAAAAAGGCAACATTTGTGTCATAATGACTTTGTGGACAAAAAGAAAAGAGGGGGTAAAAACACACATGCTTGTAGAAAACACTCATGAAAAGGTCGTTGGCACAGTCCATTTGGTCACTAATGAAAACGTCTTCGTGGCTAAGTCTTCTGCTGTGTGTACATCCTGCACTCTAGTGGCCACAGATGGCACTGCATGGACAAACACAAACACTGAGAGCCTCAACTTTCCTGACAGCCATCCAACATGTTCAGTCTCAGAGTCGAGGAAAAGAGTGCGACTTTAGAAAACCGAGTTGTGATAGTGTGTGTGTGTGTGTGTGTTTCATGCACGCACGCAAACTCTGTAGGACTGGGGAAACTCAAGAATGCGTTCACAGTGTGATCAAACTCACAAGCATGCAGACAAATCCACATGTCCGAACAGGTACCATGGGCATTCCACGTGAAGGGCAATGTAAACAGATCGGGGCCGAGCTCCAACAGCCGCCCCATTCCCGGGGCCTTCATCTGGAGAAAAGGGACGCCTCGACCACCCGGCTGTGGCCTGGGTAAGTGGAGGCAGGAAGTGCTCTAGTTTCCAGCAGGGTCAGACACTCTCCCTCCGCATCCTCCCATTCCTCTTTCTGCCTTCTTCATCACAGTTACTTGTTGTCCATCAGAGACTGGACTTTGTGCACCAGCTCACGTGCTACCTTCAGGATATGCTGGACATCGTGCCGCTCAGCCATTTCTGTGGATCAGACAGGCTGTTAGAGAGACCGCTACCAATATGGAAATACAGCACAGTTTGTAGATTTCAGCAGCTAACTGATGAGCCCTGAAATGAGTTTGAACTATGTGTGTGTTTGTGAGGAAGCCAGATTATCTAAGAAACCCACACAGGTACAGGGAGAACATGGCAGCGCTAACGGCCACTCTGCAGATTCTACATGCGGACCCACTGACACTGAAGCTTTCTACTCACTGTTCAGACCTCAGAGCACTGGTATGAATGTGCGTCCTACCATTAAAGAATTTAATGATGTCGGTGAAGTCCATGTTGTTGTCCACGATGATCTCACGGTAAACTGTGACCAGCGCCAAGGCCAGGAAGAGGACAAAGTGCTGCGAGGAAATCCTGGGAGCCACCCAGATCACCTCCCACACCGCAAACACGTCGTCGTACAGCAGCTCTGCACACAGCACATTCCCGTAATCTGCATTTCTAAAGAGCGCTTCTCAACATGCACACTTTGTCTGCGCTCGGAAAACAGAAACGTCACGTGAGAGGAGGATGGCGTGTTCACCTCTCTTGAAGTCCAACAGGAACCACCGGTAACAGAAGTAGAAGTGAGTGTAATCTCCGTTCTGCTGCATCAGCTCGAACAGCTCCGAGTCCAGGATCTGCCATCACACAGAACACCAGGAGCTGTTAGCTGGAGCGTCTCTCGCTCTCTGATACTCACTCTATGAATATCATCCATCACCTGGATCAGTGACCTCATGTTGGCAAAGTGCGAGTCCATGGCTCCACCATTAGGGAAGTTCTGACTCATCCTCTTCATCAGCTGAGTGAAACAGCTGTACGCCAGGCACTCTGACACACACACAGTTAATGATCATTTATTGAATATTTGTTCTGGAATAAATACTGTCGCAGAAATGAAAGCAAGCGTTCTGCTGCTGCTGCTGCACATGTGTTTACTGGCTAAACGGACAAATGCTTTTTAGCTTCTCATTGTTAGGCAGGGCTTTGATCTGTGAGCTCACAGTAATTCAGTTCTTTTCTCTCACCATCATCCAGGATGACCATGAGCGGAGCGAGGAGGTCACACATGCCCTGAACGTAGCCCATCTCTAAATGCTCCCACACATAGCTGCCAGGAAGAGAGAGGCACAAGAGAGACGGACTAAAGAGAGACAGACTAAAGAGAGACAGACTAAAGAGAGAGCACACACATCGGTAGTTGTTGTAAATGTTGGTGATTCGTTCTCCACAAATAAAACGCTAGAAACTGGAAATAACACAAACACGGCTGGAGATAAAACCTGCTTCTTCTCACTCTGTAAAATACTCGCCTCCACCTTCTGCACCTACTCATCACTACACAAGTAATCATTAGGGGTGCAACGATACAGTGCTTTCGGTTCGGTACACATATGTATCGAACAATACAAAAGTTTTAATTTATTTTATCAACTTTCCTTCTGACTATGCTGTCTGTGTTGAGCGCTCAGTGGATCTGCGCTCGACAGTGCAGCCTAGGCGGAGTAGTCGAACGCAGATTCACTGAGCGCAGCGCAAGCTAGCGAGACAGAAGCTAAGCTCGTTGCAACATGGCAAATTGAACCTCCCCCACCCTCATTCAGATCTGGCGTTTGGAACTATTTTGGTTGTCATGTGACGTATGACCCTGAAGGTAAGCGCGTCATGGACTAAAGTAAAACAGTATGTTGGATGTGCCACGCAATGCTCAATTACATTGGTGGGAACTACTGCGTTAGCGCAGTTAGCTCGTTAACGTGTTGGCCGTCCAGCCCCACGCACGGGGCGATCCGCGGTAGCTCGTTAACGGAGATTTGCCGTGTTGTGGCGTTAACGTCATTTCAACGAGATTAAGGCTGACAGCACTAGTGGGAACACAACGAATATGACTGCACATTTACGCCGACATCATCCTAGTGCAAAGACAAGTGGAAGCAGACAAAAACAACAAGCACGCATGCTACAAACTTTACCCGAGTCATTTAGACAGCCGTTAGCACATGATTCTCCTTATGGCAGGGGTGTCAAACTCAAATACACAGTGGGCCAAAATTCAAAACTAGAACAAAGTCGCGAGCTAACGTTAATATTTATTGAAATATATTTATTCCTCCAGATATAAGAATGAATCTTTTCTTATGGACTCAAACACGTTTTGCTGGAAAACTGAATATGGAACAAGCAAAGCTTAATACTAAACAATATATATATTAGCTGTATAATACCAGTAGGCCAGCTCTAATAGTAATTTGGTATGGCTTCGCGGGCCAAATGTAATTAGGCTGCGGGCCAAATTTAGCCCGCGGGCCAGAGTTTGACACCTATGCCTTATGGGGACCTGATATGTTTAATATGCTGCTGAGAGTATAGCCCAGAAGAAGCGTATAGTATAGCTTTTATTTTGGAAAGAGCCATTTCTCTGTAATAAACTCTCTTTTCCAAAGATGAGTGATTCCTCCATCAGATTTGTTTTTTATTACTTTGTTGTTTCAGCAACATTAAATTTAAAAACTGTACTTTTGAGTTAAAATATATATTTATAATTTTAATAAATGACAAATTAAAAAAGCATGAACATTTTTTTTGTATCGAAAAAATATCGAACCGTGAATTTTGTGCATCGTTGCACCCCTAGTAATCATCTAATCATCATCTAATACTCCTGTACATACAGTATTCAGCAAAAAGTGAAGAGAGTAGCCAAACCCTCAGAGTACGTCTCAGATCTGCAGATCTGCAGTCAGCTCACTGCTTTACTATCTTCCTACCCACTCTGACAAATAAGCAGCTCCTCTGCAGATGATCAGCTGTTTTACAACTACTTACAAGAATTTTTGAGGTCTATAATTGATGGCTTTTTAAATGACGGCTTAATTAATTCCACCTTAAAGGCCTGTCTTACATAGCCCTGGCTGCATGATGCCATTTAGCACTGAGGTCCATAAAGCAGACTTGGGTATCAAACACGGGTTAGTACTGAGCTGTCTGTCACTGGAACGTGTGAAAGCTGCGGACAGGCAGAGCATCGCTTCACCAGGAAGCAAGAACAGATCCGTTTGTGAGAACCCTTCATCGCACCTGACCCTGGATCAGTTTTACAGCCTTCTTACTAACAGAGACCTTACCCAGTGCCTGCGATGCCACACCAGTGAAACCACGGAGCGATACAGATGCATTTCTTTGATATTCAACAGTAGCAGCTGTTAGTGAAGGCTGACTGAAACTATTTACAGGAAGTGGATTTGATTTTGTTTACAGCAAAAGAAACCAACCTGTTCTGGTTTTATGCGACTACCTGACTCTGGTCATTTCAAACCCAGCATCACGTGACACGTCAAGTAAAACAGGTTTGTCTTTCTGCTGGAAAGCTTCACATTGCAGTTTCATTTTTTCACTCAGTGATTTGAATCATCGTCATAAAACAACAGGAGGATCTTCTTCCGTCTTCAGGTCTTTCTCTACCTGCACATGATGTTGCGGAGTTTCTCCAGGTTGCTCGTGGTGAAATAATAGTAGTTGCGATCGCAGCGCTGGACATCTTTGTCTATTCTGTGGAGGTTGAGGGCGACCGTGTCCAACAACTCGATCTGCAAAATGAAAAATAGTTTTCTGCTGTGTGGAATCTGCTCAGTGTTACTGCACAGTGTGTCCATCAAACACAGACTGTAGGTTGGTGTCACTCTCCAAGCACTTTGTTCTGATCATGTGGCATCAAAGCAAAAAACAAGCCCCATAAACGGACATAATGTATGCACACACTGTACGTACTGTATAGGAAGAGAGCGATGGTGACGTCCCCTCAGCAGCTGCTCCACTGGTCACCAGTTTGTCCAGCTGACTGCACAGCCTGTCTTCCGTCAGAGAGTCCCGGCACCCCGCCAGCTCACTGGGAGTCCTGCCGTCCTCCGCGCCCCCACCCTCCTCCTCTGTGCTCTGACCGTCATCGATACTAGACAGGATCTGGGAGTGAGCAGAGGTCACAGAGTAGTTTCTAGAGGAGGGGAGCCCTGAGTCGGGGGAATCGAATTCTACCAGAGGACGCTCTTCTTGTGGGAGGGCCACGGGGGGCACCAGGTTGGTCATTGTGGGAGTGCTGTCCTCTCCGCTGGGGGTCTCCTGGCTTCCTGCATCCTGCTCATCTACAGACATGAATACCTGAAAAGGGGGCGGAGGAATCAGAGGAGATTCCCACGATGTGCCAAATTACAACAACAGAAGCCTCGAGGTGCTTTATGCAATATAATGTGTGATTAACTTTGACTGAAACTAGCACCACTGAGGGAACGATGGGCTGTGAGGTCAGGTGAGTGCAGCCCTTCCCCAACTCTCTGTGAACGGTACCTATGATCACCTCACAGCCCACTGTTCCTGCAGTCGGCTGGTTTCTCCCACTGACAACGCAGATTCAGCCTTTTGGGATTTCCTGACTGGACGACTGAGCATGCATATAAACCTAACTATGCATATAAACCTAACTGTGCATGTGATTCTTTGAGGTGGGGGCGCGGCTGCGTTGTCTCACCTCTGCTACATCGACTCACTGACTGATCTTTCAGCCGTCTTTGTGCGGCTGCTGCGTTTTGCAGCATTGTTATCAGATCATCTGTCAAACACTGTTGCTGTTATTTGACTAACAGCTTGTGCAAGACGTCTGCAGCCTACTTTTGTAGAGTGAATCTTATTTTGCTTGTTTGTTACTTCACACTGCTTTACAGAAACCATCAAAACAGCATCACAGCACTCACTGTCCAGGTGAACATTAATCATACTTCAGTCTGTTTGTGCCAGTTTAATCTCTTTAAAAACGAGTCGATACATCCGGATTTTTTACTGATTTCATCTTATGCAGAAACACTGAGACGTGCACTGTCTATAATTCAGCCACTAACATGTTTTATTGCTCCATCCGTGGAGGTTTTAGTTTGACGTCTTAATGCAAAACAACACAGGCTGAAATGAAAATATAACAGATAATAACAGAGCTCACGGTGCAGCGTCTGCATGCTGCTGATACCAAATGAAGTTCTGAGGATAATATAAAGCTCACCCAGACAACCCAACAAAGACTTTGGATATTGCTTGTATGAAGCTCACCTCATACAGCGGATATTCAGATTTATAATAACGTTTAATAAACTCTCACCCCCCAACTTAATAAAGTGTATCACTGAGTGGATGCTATATTGCTCTGAGCCCTTCACCTCATTGCTGAGCGTGGAGTCTCTGTGGACGAGCCGCAGGACGTGGCTGTCGATGCTGCTGCCCGAGGAGAGCTTGGCAAAGATGGCCGACTGCATCTCCTTCTCCCGCTGCTTGACGATCACCTCGCAGGCCTTCCACTCCCGCATCACCTGCTGGTACTGCTCGCCGATCTTTGCATCGATCTTCACACAGGGTTTTACTAACTTCAGGGCAAATTCAAAGAATGTGTGTGTGTGTGTGTGTGCACGTGCACGTGCACTGTACCTTACTCATCTCCTTTTTGCTCATGCCAAACTTGTAGTGTCCCAGAAGGAAAGGCCACACCTCCTTTCTGATTTCGTGCTGCACTCCACCGTAATAAACCAGCCGGAGCAGCTCCAGCTCCTTGTAGTTCTGCACACACACACACACACACACAATATCAGGAAGGTAGGCAAAAAAGAGGAAACATAATAGACAAGAAAAGGCCTGAGAGGAAGAGGAAGTGCATCAATAATGGAAGGAGTGAAAGAGTGATGGAGCTCCGTACGGGAGTAGACGTAGATTAGAGCGGAAGATAAACGACACAGATATGAATAGAGTGTAAATTAGTAATGATGACTTTGTTGGAGCTGATGAATGATTACGGTGGCTGCTTTAATAGCTGCGATGGTATCACACGGAGACTTCATTTCACTGAAACTCATTAACTTTTCATTAGAGCGAAGGAGAGAGTGGAGACAGCAGGAGCAGTGCACCATCCTCCACTTTCAATTAATATGCTCCATCAGCAGGTGGAATGATATATGAGTGCAGGATGAGGAAACCGAGGCTCACGAAGTTCAGCTTTGGTATACTTTGTGTTAATAACTGACTCTGTGCTTTACAAACGCAACAGGTAATAATGCTGGTTTACAGCACCGTGCAGGAACACGCTGCTCTGAAACTGCTGCGTTTTAATGGTGGATCTCACACCGAGCACGGACACAGTCACACACTGGGGTCTGCAAACGTCAGCTTCAGACCGCTCTAACTGCACTACTCAGTTTCAGAGCTTTCTCCTCCTCCTGGCTCTGCTCAGAAGACACATGCAGCTTCACACATGCAGCTGGCTTAAGCAGAGCTAACATGGGATTTGAACTTAAATCCAATAAGTGAAAGACTTTTGCTTAGAAGAGCCTCACGTCTGTCCACGCAGGAGTGAAGGACTTTCAGCTGCAGTGATTAAAGGGTATCGCTGGGATCATTATAGTTAGCCTTTTGTCCTCGTCTCAGACTTCATAGCTTCTCGACCATGTTTGGTAAAAGTCTTTCAGAACAGTTTAATATTTCATTAATTTATTTAAAAATCAATTTCCAGCTGTTAACAGTTTAATGACATCCAGTGCATTTGCTTGGGCTCTGTTTTCAGCTGAGGATTAAGCTGCGTTTGATGCTCTAGTAGCTCTTCGGGCCAGCAGGACAATGCGGGCGAGTCGTGTACGTCGTGTTCACGTCTGTTCAGGACACAAACACACTATTGTTCACTGAAAGGTGTCACTGCATACAGCTGTCATGTGTAACGGGGTGCATTCAGGAAAGAGTCAGCGCTGACAGGACTGTTCATCATATTGTTCCAGCTGTTTGTATCGTTTCCTGTTGTCTTCATAGCTTTTTAGCT
The DNA here is from genome assembly GCF_900408965.1 of Simochromis diagramma. NCBI lineage: Eukaryota > Metazoa > Chordata > Actinopteri > Cichliformes > Cichlidae > Simochromis > Simochromis diagramma. The sequence continues at coordinate 2,125,937 of NW_024387332.1, read as the reverse complement.
TCTTATCTATTACTTGTAATTTGCACCTCTGAAGTTCACTGGGAGTTAGATAAAGCAGACCGTGCTTGAAGCTCTGGAATGTGTTACTGAGATCCCGGTGGGAGGAATTATTAGGGATTTTTTTCCATCGCTCAGGAGGTCGACCGGGTCAGCGGTTGAATCCCAAACTAACCCAGTCTGCATGTCTAAGTATCCTTGGGAAGGATGCTAAAGCCCATCAGTTGCATTAAACCGAGCCTGTGTGCAAATCACCACAGGCATTAGTAGGTTCTGGGTTTCCACAGAGCCCAACGCTCAGATCAAACAAAATGTAGATTCTAGGCAAGAAGTTTCATGAATTAGTAATCTGCAAATAAGAGCAACAAAGGTTTTATGATAGTTTACACAGTTATTCAGCTTGGCCTTTTTCATGCTTCATGCATCTGACTTGATGAGGAAGTACAGCCCACTGCGCCTGATGAGACACGATTTCCTTCCGTTCACATTCAAACCCACAGGCACTCAAGAATCACCCGTTAACCCCACTGTTTGGACTGTGGGAGGAGACACGAGCAGAACATGCAAACTCTGCACAGAAAGCCCCGGCACATGGTGGATTCAAACCTAGGACCTTCTTCTTCCTGACGGGCACTTTTTAAACCAATCAAGGGGCTGGTGTCAGGAACTATATGCACATGAACTGGACTTTTTCCTGTACTTGTCCCTGATAAATAAACTCCTAGTTAAGCATGAGTGCAGCTCCTCCCACGCAGTAACTCAGTTGTGTTTCTTATGCAGCACAGCAGATGTGTCCTGTGCTAATTCTCCATCATCCTTTGCTTTGCTCCTCATTATTCTCTGCAGCAGCGTTTCTCACAGTGTGGATCAGATGACCTCACTATTACTGTAAATACGACTCGCAGAGTCCCTGCACAGCACAAAACAGCCGTAACTTACTGTGCCTTTGAGTGCTGATCAATATCCCTGACAAGATGATGACTTGGCAATTTGCTGTGGTGTCTGGGTTTTAAATTTGCCATTGTGTGTGAGAGGTGGGGGGTGTCGGACTGAGGGAGGGACGGGCAGTCTCGTTATGTTGCAGGGCCTGCAGGATTAATGGCTGCACCCACCTTGCAGTCTTTCTGGTACTTGCTCCACACCTCTTTGCTGAGGCCCCCGGATGCCTCGCAGGGTCTGTCTGGGGGGACGATGTTGTGGTTGACCAGAGCTGACAGGTGAGTCCGCACTGTGGACAGGTGTCGACAGTATGCCAGCCCTGAAGGGCACATGTGCACAACAGTAGGGTCAGGATGAGACGACGTTTAGCTCCAATTAGTCTTTGAAACAGATTTCATCGTTTTTTTCATATTTGCCACACGTGCATGTTTTATATCATCAAGCTAAGTTTTAAGATAATAACCAGTAATAACCAGAGTAAATACAAAATGCAGTTCTGAAATGATCATTTCATTCATTAAGGGAAAAGTTATCCAAACTGTTTTTCATTTGGTGTTATATAAATAGAAGTGAACTGAGTCAGACCCACGAACTGATTGTGCCGCACAATCATGCGTTTGCAATAACCGGCAATGAGTCGTCATCACCGTGGACGAATCACTCATCTCTTCACACGAGGCCTTAAAGGTTTGAAAACTTAATGAATCATTTAAAACTGTGACTGAAACTTTTTGTCTAATGTAACATTGATGGTCTGAAACAAACGAAACCCTCAAAGAATATATAGAAAAATATGTAAAAGAATATGTAACCACATCAGATTTATTACATATGAGATGCAGATGGTGCATAAGGACAAAAAGCAAGCGCAGAATTAGTTCAGGTAACTCAAAGGGTCGCACAGGTCAGCAGGTTCTCACACTGCTGCAATAAATCAACTTATTATGTGTGACACAAAATCTAATCTAGTATTTGTTACAGGCGGTATTTATGAATTCTTCATGACATCACAAACATACTGAATATATGAAACTGTTAATTTAAGATCACTGTAATTTCACTGAAATCTCCGTAAAGTCCAGGTGGAACATACGATACGAGGCTCTGGCCACAGATCACACTCGAAACATAGCGCATGAATAAAGTGTGCTTACATCCATAGAAGGCTCTGGAGACTATCTGCCGCTTCATGTTCTGGCAGAGCATCTTCAGAGGAATACTGGAGAAAGCAAAAGAAATCATTTGTTATCGTCACACGTTTCCAGAAGATGGATCCGTCTCATCGATCTGTACGTGCCTGTGGTTTCTCAGTGCACAGATAACCTGTGAAGATCCCCGTTCAGTACAATCTCTCACTGTGTTACAGCTAAGAAGCCACGGCCGTCTCAAATCGCTGATACTTTTCTGTGTGTTCAGCTGATTATTTCCACAGACAGTAAAGCTCTGCTCTTGGCCCGTTCGTCCTACCTCATGTACACTGTGTATATCTTCAGTGTGGCATCACATCAACACTAAATAAATAAAGGCTTCAAGAATATTTTAATATTTAAACATCTCTTTTACTCTTGATGTGTACTGGTTTCACGTGGCTCTTAAATGCAACAATATTTAACTATAGAATTAGAAACTTTGGTTAAATTCACTGTTTTCTTACATTTACAAGATGTGATTTTCTCAAATCTATACAATGTCTATACAACTCCTGTAAGCTAATGCAACGCTGCAGGTAGCTTAAACAAATCGTGTGCAGCTTCTGCTTTGATGCATACGTGTGAATATCTGACGGGTCGTGTATGCAGGTACAGCCAGACGCGTAGTCAAAGGACAGGTTGCTGCCAGCGGTGGAGCAGGACTGGCACAGGGACTCGTGAGTGGTGACTTCAGCCTGTTGCCACGACGACGGGCTGCCTCCAAAGCCCTGCGTGTCCATCATGTCCCCGTGGTCTAAGCCAGAGAAGGAAAACGAGAAGACAGAGAGGTTTCAGTGCTCGGAGACACTTTTCTTTTCCCGACACTCCTCTCCTACTGTGAAAGGCTAAGCCTTACATATTATGACATTAGTCCCTCAGCTCAACCATAAATACATCATCACAATATTAAGAAATGAGGAGATGGAGAGTTTTAGACTCGTGTTAAATATGAGAGCTCGAAAAACAAAGGAAACCAAAAGTGGAAGGGGATGGTTTTGGGAAGCGGGAACAGTGCAGTGGGACAAACAGGCTGAGAGGATGCCGGTTCAGTTCATTCAGAGAGGAGGCAAGAGAGACAGCGGAGCTCGGGACGATGCTCCAGATGAACGGGAGAGCAGAAGACAGGAGGAACTGACAGTAGAGAGGGCGAGGCTCACGCTCAGGCCGTGCAGGATGCATAAAACCAGAACAAGACAAGAGACGTCAAAAGAAATCCTCTCGAAACAACCAAAACAAATGGACACCGGGAACAGGGCACACACAGGGGAGGGAAGAAATCAGAAAACATTAACAAATGCTCTTCACCTTAATTCTTCAGGTTGGAGCTGATGACCTGTCATGAATATGAAGCTGTGCTTTGGTCGTTCGATAACCCCCCCCCATAAAAAAGTCAGTTTCAGAACCGAAAAAAGCAAAAAAGCAAAGAGAAATTGTGCCGGAGCAAGACCGACATCGGCCCCTCCTGATTTACTTTGGGACTAGACGTGATCGACAACTGGGTTTGGGCTCAGTAACGCAACCCCGCTCACACCAGGACTCCACGTCTCAACTACTGCGGAACCCCACAGGACCATAATGAGAGGGGTGGAGGACGGGGCGAGGGGAGGGTGGGGTGGTGGGGTTAGTGAAGAATTACAGTGAACAGCATTGCAGCGAATGACTGCACGAACAGAGAAGAAGAAACTGGAGAGGAGAGAGAAATCAAAAACAAACAGAGGAGACTGTGAGAAAGTCCATCACAGATATGCAGAAACACACAGTCGTTCTCTAAAAAGCAAACAGGCGCAGACATGCAAACACTGTCAAGCATGTCGCAAGTGACAAAAGAAAGAGCCAAAAGGAAACAGAGTGCAAAAAGAAAGAGCCACGACAGAGAAAACCCAACAGGACTCGGGCATGCTTCAACAGATAAACCCTTTTTTTAACTCTAAGGAGCATCCCAGAATGCAAAGCAGCCCCTAGGGCTAGGCGAGGACACCTGGGAAAGTTTGGATCTGTGTTGAAACCTGCTGAAAGACATTTGCAGTGACTATAAAACAAGTCTGCTCATCAGACAGCGCGTTTCCTGTCTTTCACAGGTTTGTGTAAGAAGTGGATTTATCTGTGTTACTGAGCGCTGGAAAGATGGAGAGAAAACAGAAAGAGTGAAATCAGGAACAGACGGCGGCGGGGGGAGTGTGTTATCGGCTGCTGCAGTATTAACCAGACGCGTGACCGCAGCGTGTTCTTAACGTCCAACTTCCAGCTAGAACAGAAACTACTTTCACTAATACTATTTAGAAGTGAATGCTGTGGTTTGAACAGATAACCTGAGATAAGCTGAGATGCTGCTGTATCCGACTCTACAAGTATCCTAAAAAAGCCCTGAGCTGCTCACTGTGTGGAGCTCCCCAGAAACTGTGTTGTCATAGCAATGCAGCCATTTTTTAAATTACTCTTTTATTCTCATTTTGCTTACACAAAGTTAAAAAAGTCTGTTTAACTGAAAAATCCTTCGTGTGTTACTTCACCATATTACCAACAGGGCAGCCACGTCTGAACGTTTACTGGGGAAAATGGTTTGACCACAACAAAAATCACTGACACTCTGTTTTGTTTCAAGACATTTTACAATGTAGCATTTTTAAACTTTTTAACAAAGAAGCGTGTCAGAGCACTTGTAACATAGTTACATTACGAACATTAGCTGCTTCACATTTTGATGAATACCTACAACTTAGCAGTGCTTCATAACCCTGCTGACGGCTCAGCTGCAGCAAAGAAACCACAGCAGCTGAGTTCGAGCTGCCACTCTGAGGGACGTTAGCGAGCTTTTATTGGGTTGTGTAGTGGATATGCTACCAGTGTCTAATGGATGTGTCATGAGGCAGTCACTACGGTCAGTCAGCTACACAAACTCTGGACCAAATAACCAACAGGCTAACTGCAAACAGGTGCACATTTTTGGAAGGTACTTTTCTTCTTTTTCTGACACAGTGCCCTAAAAACTCCCAATTCAATTCAATTCAATTCAATTTTACTTATATAGCGCCAAATCACAACAAAAGTCGCCTCAAGGCGCTTCATAGATACAGAGAAAAACCCAACAATCATATGACCCCCTATGAGCAAGCACTTTGGCGACAGTGGGAAGGAAAAACTCCCTTTTAACAGGAAGAAACCTCCAGCAGAACCAGGCTCAGGGAGGGGCGGGGCCATCTGCTGTGATTGGTGGGGTGAGAGGAGCTACTACCCAGAAGCTACTAACTCATGTGGTGCAGCTGGACACAAAGTCAATGACGGAAGAATTTAGTGTTTCTTACAAGAGCAAACAACAACAAAAGCCTCTTACTTAGACGAGTCTGAAGAGTTCTGTTCATGGTTCTAATGTGGGGCTAATTTTCTGTAGGCTGGAAATGATAAGCACACCTTTCATTTTACATGATGCATATGAAATATTGATTAGTGCACTCAACCAGAACCTCGATGGAGGCAGTAGAAGACCTTTAGCTTGTTTGAGACGATGTTGCGGCCTAAAATGAAAATCATATTTAAGTCTGCAGCTTCCACCAACCAGAACTCATTATCAACACAGGACAAACAACCAAAAGATTCTTCCATCTATTTGTTAATCTGTGGCGATTTCCATTGAGAAACTCCCTCGTCCACGTCTATGGTGCAGTATACTGCTGACGATCCTACCGTGATCTCACATAAATGTGTTAATGCTCTAAGCGCTGCTCGCTGGTTTTGTTTAGTTGCTAACACAACCATCCCTAGCCCATGCTACACTGTTGGGCTCGGAGTCGGGGAGAACATACACAGGCAGACGAAGCTGGAACGGGTGGGGTTGGGAGGTGGAGGGGAGAGGGCCTGAGACAACATAATGGGAGGCAAGAAAGAGCAGGAGAAGCGGAGGTGAGGTCTCGGGGTGGGCAGCAGGGTTTGGTGAGGGTGGGGCAGCAGGGTCGGGTAGGTGTGTTAAGGTGATAAAAACCTTTCATGACATTAGGGTCTGTGAGGTTCCGCGAGCAGATCATTGAGATCATAGCATGGAGCCTATCTTCCTCTTCCTCGTCATCATCCAGCGATGGAGCGCGGCTGCCCGTGGTGTGGTGGTAGTTTATAGTGACTGTTAGCACCGGTGGGATAACAGAGAACAAAGTTAGAAAAGCGGTGCCCTGCATGGCTCTGCAAGAGTATTGTGGGAAAGAAACCAGGGTGCTTTACAAACACATTCATGTAGCCGTTAATCAGATTAGTGTTCGCCACAAAACAAGATTCGTTTTGGTTACGAGCAGCTACGTCTGCCTCGTGGGCGCCTGCGCTGTTACTTACTGGCTTCGTATCGATATCCAGGGTAGACGATGCGAAACACGTAGTCGGCGGCCGACTGCTCCTCGCCGTTGGCTTCCTGGTCGATAAGCCTGGCGGCACTACTCCTCTTCCTCAGTTTAGGGAATACTTTTCCCTGTAGGACAGGTTTAGCATGTGATGCAGGTCAAAGACACAACTTAAACAGGTTTAATGGGACGCTCTTAAATTAGCTTTGTGGGATTCTCCAACACTGAGCCGCCTGGGTTAAGACCTTTGGTTCATCTGTTGTCTAAAACAGCTGTTTTAACTGACTATGCCACCATTCTTCTGATTGGCTGGTTTTACAAACGTGCCATCTGACTTGCAGGTGGGGTTAGGGGGGGTTGTGCTCATATTATAGATATCACTGATGTAAAAGAGCCACGAGTAGACAGAAAAATCTAATCTGGAGCAGTCTAAATCCTGGGCTTCTTGCACGTTTGTCCCACCGTTTCAACCCGAGTAAATACAACATGTAGTGATTTCATTTATTAAGGAATAAAAGTCCAAAGCTGCTCTTCTTTGTGAAGCAGTAAAGTTCTGTCACATACTTGATTGCAGTTGTTGCTGCTAAGGGTGGAGAACCAGTTATTAGGTTTGAGGGGGGACTACTTTTTGACGCAGGGCAGCTGAGTTTTTATGTTGATGGTGACGAACTTTAGTTAAATATAAAATTTTGAGATTCCTTCACAGTTTAGAGGTTTCGATTCTACACATATCTGCTGTATCGGGCTTTATGTATTGATACCATTTCATGACATCAGCAGTCTAAGGAGCCTCAAAATATAAGTGCTCGATGTAAAAACTGTTTATTGGTCACAGCATCATCTCATCACCTGCACAAAGTTTCAACTCTGAGTTTTTGGTCTTGTGTTCAGATTGTCTCAAAGTTAGATTCACTCTGTAGGTTGTAGGTCCTATAACTACAGTCTGACGGCCTTTCTGGTGTTAGTTTAATTCTACAGTGCCCGCACTTCACTGTGCTTTATTTTATTTTAGTGTTTTATGATCTTCATTTGTTACCTGAATCATGCTATTACCTTTCCTTTTTGGGACCAGAGAGGCGGCTCCAACTGGCCCCGTGGTAACAGGCCCGTTTCCAGACAGGAGAGAAAGGCCAGCAGGTGACCACCAGGGGGAAAGTGCAGGGGTGGCCGCTGGATCCCATCCTGACTGACCAGAACCAGTGTCCCCCCACAGTCAGCTGGAATATGAACAGGCAAAGAAAAGAACAAAGTGGATCAAATACTGTCTTTTAATAGTGGACAAGACATAAACTGTGATACTGTAAAAAGAAACCGAAGGTTTGTGCATGTAAGAAATGGAAAAGGAGGAAAAGGAGGAGAGGGATTCTCTGTGTATACTTTGTCATGATCAGTGATATCATGAAACAGATTCTTCATGACATGATCTAAATTTGACATGACAGACTGTGTGTGTGTGTGTGTGTGTGTGTGTGTGTGTGTGTGTGTGTGTGTGTGTGTGTGTGTGTGTGTGTGTGTGTGTGTAGGACTGAATGCAGCAGTATACTCACAGCGTTGGTGACAGTGGATGCATACTATCTGGCGCAGAGGAACAGTGAGTGCGTAATCCCAGTAGATACTAAAAGAGAAGCATGTGTGTTGGATTAGTAACATAAGAGTGACGGGAGTACAACGATCTGCTGATGATCCACAAACAATGCATGAACCCAGGAACACACATGTAGACCCAATCATAGCAAATGCAGTCCAAAAACAGAGAGCAGACATTATTAGGTTAATCTGTTAATACATAGATAGATTATGCACAACTATATATATCTATATCTACCTATCTAGTATTTCTCCCTGAAAGTAGAAAGATAATTTAGATCTGCGAGACATGAATCAGTCATGAGGTTTCCTGTGAAACTGATCTCTGGACAGGTCTCCCACAGAGAGCAGCATCTATCCATTTACTAAAACAGTTCTGTCATGTGAAGCAGAGCTCTGTGTATAAGCTCAGGGTGGCCCCTCGGCTGTGTGAAGAAGAACACGAGACATCATTTACCAACTGATCTTGACCAATGTGTTTGTAAATGCATGCCGCAGGTATTTATCAAAGCCAAAGCCGAGGCTCTCACTCACCTGTGAGCCAATAACAACACCAGCACAACCTCCTGAAACACTTTCTGTGACACCTGAATATTGTAGATTTGCTTCAGGTGTGTCTGTTACAACAAAATCATGACACGACAATCCGCCTGCGACGTGTCAAACGTGTGTGTGCGCACATCTGCATTTCTTTACTACATTTGTTTTTGTATCAAGCAGACTTTATCTGATGCATTCAAACTGTTCATTTCTGAGACGCTAGCTCATGTGTTCGTACACTCGGGCTACCTTTTCTCCAGGTCGCAGTCTCCCAGTGTGCCATTGATGAGCTGATTGGGTGTCCACTTCAGCGTGAGATTATCCCCCGCTTGATGGAGAGACAAGTAACCCCGTAAAACCTCCATGTCCTTCTTCTGCCACGTAAAACGGAGAGGAGGAGATGGAACATTGTTAGCACCAAGATGAAGAAAGCGCTTTTACTCAAACGTGTGACATGAGATGCTTTTCCTCAGCACTACTGTGGAGGTCACAGCACTGCTGAACGTGATCAGCTGCAGAGAGAAACCACAATGCGTCTGCGCTGTACACACTGATGTCGACAACATAAAAACTTAATTCTGCAGTTACGAGGATGTTTTTTGCATTAAACTTTTTTCACACAGCACCAGAAACTGCTTTGAGCTCTGTGTGCTCTATGATCCCAGCATTTATTTAACACGCCCTGATAATCTGGTGTTAGTAAGATGAGCTCATCAGCCACTGATTCATGTTTCTGATTTATTAAACTAAGGAAACTGTTTATTGCCCAACTCTGACATTTATTCCCACAGACTTTCTCTAGCTTTTATTTTCTTATTGTCATCTACTCATCACACTTTTCTGAATCTAATTTGTTGGAAGTGTGATGATGTCACACGGTCCAGGTTTAAAAATTATATTTAAGCCACATCAAAAGCCTGAATTTATCCTCGTGATCTCTGTGAAGTACTCGTGTGCCTTCAAGTATCTCCTAGACCAACAAACTGTGCTAATGTTCAGTTGCGATTCCAGGATCCCTTTGCTAACATATTTTCAGTCCTGTTCGCAGTTCAGTAGATGGAATTTCAATCATCAGAAATGTGAACGATACCAGGCTGAGTTCATGTGGGTGTCACACGTCAGAGTAACATCCACATCCCTCACATTGTAACAAGGTCGCTTCACTTGTTGTGGTTTTCACGTCATTGCCGATCGGTAGCTCACGATGAGAGAGCTGCTCTTGCACACCAGTGCAGCGAGTGCTGTACTTCTCTGCATGTCTGTCAGCGGGGCTCGGAGAAAGGCATCTTGGGAGGCATACGTGTGCTCGTTATACATGCTCAGGGCCAAACGTGCTGGAGCAACGCAGGCAGAAGCAAGATGTGATTTCAAAGATCTCACACACACTACTGTGCAGCACAGTTCTTTTACTACTTGTGCTTTTAGCAGCTCGGTGATGGACCCTCGGGGGTTTCAACGCGAGTTTTGGGTTTTTTATGGGATTCTTGTGATTTGAGTTTTTCTTATAACAGCTGTTTCCTGTTTGGTTTCTTTATGGTTTGAATTTGAAATGTAGTTTCTTCCTCCCCTCTATCCCCGGTCTTTTTTGTCCCATTTATCTTGGATTCAGCTTTACCTCCCTTGATTGCATGTGTGTGTACGACTTATTCCTCCCTCTGTCCTGTGGTTTCCCGGTGCGCTCGCTGTCAGTTGAAGGATTAGTTTGCCGTTTCTTTTTATGGATACTGACTTTCTGGACTTTGCCTAAATAAAGGTTTGCTTTTGTTTATCCTGTCAGCCTGTGGGGCCTGCGTTAGGGTCCTCTCTGCCTGCAGGACAAGCTGAGTGGGCGCTGCACGTACAGTGTGTAGGCTTCCAAGGATTACTGCTGCTATTCTAAAAAAGCAGCAGCTTCGGGGCCTACACAGCCCTGCAACCTTTGACAGCTACACAAAGTTTCAACCTTTATCAAAGTTTATGCCAAGATTTTTTCAGAAAGCTAAGCTCTAAGCTGTCACATTATATCTCACACACACTGTAGACATAGTTCATTTTATTCTGCTCTAAGACTGTCTGTGTTTGTACGATTTAATGTATGAAACACAGCTTGGTGTAATAAATAAAAAGCAGTATGGGGGACTGAAACTGCTCAGCATGTCTTGAAACATTGTAACTGTAACTGTGATTCACAAAGAATCAAAGAGTATTTTTCATTATCGTTCCTCAACTGTTACGATTGATTTCTCGTGGGACATTAAAGTGTTACATCCTTACATTTGCGTTTCCCCTCCTCTTGCTGATATTCGTCAGGTGCACATTAATGTAATGAAATGCATCTGATACAGACAGCTCGCTGTCACACGACTGGAAATAGCCGCGGATCATCCAGAGCTGCTGTTTCCGTCACTGCTTTGTTCTTTACTCAGCCAACATGAGCTGAATCATCTGATTTTATATTAGAGCAGAACAGACTGACTTTAAAACTTGATGAAACATACTGGAATGAGCACATCCTGTGCCATATTTATTTCTTTATCTCTTTTCACCCGTTTCATCAGCACTTGAGTCTAATTAGGCTGCTGATATGTGGTTCTTACTTGTTTTCAAGGCTCCATGTGAGCGTGCAGCATAAAGTCTAGCTGTCGTGCTGTGTTAGCAGATATTATTTTGCTGATAATGTTGCAATATTTGACATAGTGTCTTCTTGTGTTGCACACTGCTGTGTGACAGAATTAGCTGTGCAACACAAAATCAGTGCTGCAGAGAAAAAGTCCATAACGCAGCAGACTTTGTCCTAGTAATAGAAAGGAATATATCCAAACTTTCTGCTTGGATAAATCAAAAGAAAACATAACAAATCAAGTTGTTATGGTTTTTTTGATGGATGTAACTGTAGGAAAACTGTAGGATCCAATATCAGACTGGACTGAGATATGACCCTTTACCAAAGTACAAGTATTGTCACTATATGTCTGGGCTGTGAGACTGTGGAGGAACTGAAAGCACTCCAGAGGATGATGGGACAAAAACAGCAAAGTTACTGTGTGTCAGTGAGATGTACCGGTTGCACAAGGACATTATTTTTCCCATAGAGCAGGTGCGTTCTGGAGTTTTGGTGAAGAGACTCCACATACTCCCTCGCTGATGCAGCAAACCTGTCCTCTGACATGCTGCCGCTCGACTGCCTTTTGCGGATCTAGAAAAGAAGCGAACAGCCAGTTTATACAACGAACGACTCCTACGAGAAAACCAATCCTACACACGCCGATGATCTATCCTTAGAACAACACCTCCACAGAACAACACCTCCAGAGGATGCCCCGTACTAACCCCCAGAGCAGGCCGGTGGCCGGCTAAGACGTCCTGGCCCCGGTGGGCCCCGTGAATACGATGGCGCTGAACCAGCTCATTGGCTGAGGGGTCTGTCCAGAAATGATCCGAAGTCTTCAGCTTCGTGTACTCCAGAGCACACGGCCCCACTAAAAAGACAGCACACACATACACGGTCTTTAAGCAAACATTTGATGTTGCTCATTTCTGCATATGTGATGGAAAACCTGCAGCGTATCTACGACATGCTCCTGTGTGCACGTATTCGAATTCTTGATTGAATTTTGATCAAATAACACTATTAGAGAGGATTCTTCATTGCTAACAATATTGTATAATCCTGTCCTCCTGTCCAAAGTAAATCAGGGCTGGCATGTAGTGAGAGATGGGCTCGACCCTGCATATTTCACCAGGTCATCACAATGGTTCACTAGTAAAATGGTCTGTATTTGTATAGCGCTTTACTAGCCCCTAAGGACCCCAAAGCGCTTTACACAACCAGACATCCACACACACATTCACACACATGTGACGGCAGCTACATTGTAGCCACAGCCACCCTGGGGCGCACTGACAGAGGCGAGGCTGCCGGACACTGGCGCCACCGGGCCCTCTGACCACCACCAGTAGGCAACGGGTGAAGTGTCTTGCCCAAGGACACAACGACCGAGACTGTCCAAGCCGGGGCTTGAACCGGCAATCTTAGTAGATAAAACAGTGTGGCACAAATGTACCGTATTTTTCGGACCATAAGGCTCATTAAGCGAAACAAAGCAGTCAGATAAGTCAAACTTTATTAAACTCATTCTTCTTGCTTCCTCCACTTCCGTACCATTGATTCATTAATGCTGTATTCTATCACAGCTGCTCTATTCCCATGTTGTTGCAGTATATTAATGACTAACCTGGTATTGTGGATGGATTATCTTAGTTGTTCTCCTGACTGAAGTTTGGTCCGTTTACAGCATCCTGCCATGCGACTGTATTTGTCTCTAACCATCAGGAACCCTCACGTTAACGAGTGGAAAAAAGTTAGTGTTCATCCTCCTGCTTCACTGTATTTATGCTATGCTAACATAGCTGTGTAGCTAATGCTAATGCAGTCTGTCAGTGCCCCAGGGCAGCTGTGGCTACAACTGTAGCTGCCTCCACCAGTGTGTGAATGCGAGAGTGAATGAATAGTGGCATTGTAAAGCACTTTGGGTACCTTGAAAAGCGCTATATAAATGCAATCCATTATTATTATTATTAAGCACAACCAGAATTCATACATAAGATGCACCGGATTATAAGGCGCACTGTCGATTTTTGAGAAAATTAAAGGATTTTAAGTGCGCCTTATAGTACGGAAAATTCTGTAAGTTTCCAAATGCACCTGTGCTGCATCCCAAGTAAAGCCTGTGTGGACAAACAATATTTATACCTGTGTACGGGACTTTTTTTTTCTTTTACATATCAGTAATCTAATAATATCAATGGTACAATAACACCAAAAATATGGCTTGCAGCAGTCTAAAGAACTTTAAATGGTCAGACTAGAAAAGTGCCATATGAATGCATATACATTACATAAATGGTTTCAGTTCTTTCTTTCTGTCAGCACGGAGCAAATATGCAGCAGGTGTTTGGACACATTAATGTGCGTCTCTGTCCCAGCTGTTCATGACTATACTCTGCTCCGCCCCTCATCAGCACTCATTATCAGTGTCCCGAACTCCCTCTTTAGTCAGAGATGATAAAGTGTTTATTTTCTCTTCACCAGTCTGTCTCGCAGTTAACTTTGTCTAGTTTGCTCAAGCTGGCAAAGCTGTTTGCTTCCTGTTCCTGTCTGACTGCCCGGTGTCTCTGATTCCGAGTCTCTGCCTGCTGTCCAATTCCAAACAGTTATGAAAATGCGGTCTTGTGTATTTGTTTGCAAATTTAAATGAATATATGAACAATCACCTGGATGATCAGCTGTGCATGCTTTTTTACTGGCCTCTGGTATTAAATACATTAACATACTCACCTAGTAGGGCTGCCAAGATGGGCCCAAAGACTGAGTCATGCATCAGAGCTTCCCTCTCATAGTATTTACTGCCGTCAGAAACACAGAGAAGAAAGAAACACGTCACTAGATATGATCAGTTTGGAGGTGATGAGTGCAGGTTAAAGGTTAAAGTATGATCTGTCAACTATCCAAGAACAGGCAAGGATTCAGCAACGCATGATAGAAACTCAGATGACACACCTGCCTGATTACATCACCACCCCTCACTCATATCTAGTGGCTGCATTACATCACAGATCCATCACATGGGTTAGGAAGATGTGGTTTCTGGCTGGCTCCAGTGTAAATCACCGTGGTAACTCATGCTGAATAGCTACAATGTGACCTTGTATTTGAATAACACCAAACTTCCACAGAGCGCTCCGAGTGAGCAGTTCCCAGTAGTTTCTGTGGGAGTTCACCATGACTCTGTCCTCCAGGACGACACAGTGAGTTCTACTTCACCCGAGGAGCGTGGCAGAGAACATGCAGCAGAAATGGTTTTGCCACAGATACAATCTGAGCTCACCACCTTCATTACAAATTAAGACTACATTTAAGGATAAGCATTTCAACATCAGGTTAGAGCCACCGCCTAATGCACAGGTAGACGTACAGGGGGCGTAACAGATCGCAGGATGTGGCAGGGAGCAGGTCAGAGGAAAGTCTGGCAAACCCAAGATAATATCAAACAGCATAAATGAACAAAGCACCAATTGTTTGCTCAGTTCATCTTTAAAAGTGATCAAATACTCCAAGTGTAGGAGATCACACCCATTATCCCCTTCACTTGACTCAACAGTGTGATTGCTGTAAGTGTATAGAAGCTGCAGTGACACTTTATGCACATGATGAATGCAGCAGCACACCCAGAGGACCGAGTGAGTAGAAGAATCACTGATGGGCTCATTTCTGTGTATTAGCGCTGGCCGGGTGCTTCACCGTGACGGTTAAGGTTGGACGGCTGATTCATGCGCACATTATTTCCAAGTGCTGTGATTTCTCAAAGGTTGAAGATATGTCTGTGCATTAAGGATGCATCCCCGATAAAATAAATATACCCTGGCTTCAGGCATCTGTCAATACTGAGAGCTGATCCAACACCAGCGTTAAATTAAAAAGCTCTACTTCCCTCCCAATAAGGACGAGGAAGGATAATAAGTTTACGCATCAGCAGCTAGGATGTCCTATACAGCTAAACCCCCAACACTCATCGCGTCTGAAACAATATTGTTTCCCAGTATCTGTGATGTTAGGCCCAGTGAAACCTGTAAACACAGTGAGAAGAGCACTGAGGTCTGCAGGCTTCACAACAAAGGCCAGAATAAAGGTTTACTAAGGTTGCTGTTTGATGCTCTTTACTTCTGAGGGACTTCTGAGGCCTTGACATTCACCGTGGGCGTCTTACATCAGATTAGATCACCTCCGCTGCAGCTGTCTGAACACAATGCCGACTTTACAATATTTGCCCAGCTTTTAACAGGAACTATACAACAGCAAAACCGCACAAGTCTTGTTTAGGGTTGTCTAATAACCGTTGCCATGTTTGTGAACCCCATCAGTGCACTTCATGTCTGAAGCTTTGATCAGTGAATTGCAGTGTGTGGACAGCTTGTCGAAACACACAGTGGTTGTTAGCCAGACAGAACGCAGAACAAAGCAAACACAGGAGAAGAATGGGCCGCATAAATAGATCATTTATTCAGGTACAACAAAGCCTGGAGTAGGTTGCTGTGAGTCACCACAGTGCAACACCAGACAGTAAAACAAACTCACCTGCAGTTGTCCACAATGTACTGCACAATCTTGTCCAGAACTTTCTCGAAGAGAGCCGTGCGGACCCAGATGTGTTTGATGGCCTGGGCGGAGAGGGGCTGAGGGGGCCGGCTGGTGGTGGAAGAGCCTTGTCTCCTCAGGGGTTCGTGGCCCACGCTCTGGGTTCTCCTGCACAACAAAGCACCAGTTACTGTAATTAACCAGCCTGCAGGAGCGCTCGTGACACACAGGATTTCTACGGCTGATGGTGACCTACACTTATATAAATTTCAACCTGCAAAAGAACCTAAACTTTATCAGTTACAGATAAAGAATAAATAAACATCATGGATAAGGATAAAAGACACGTTACAATGTTACAATGAGTCTACGTGAGATTTGAAAAATGGGCAAAACAGTTCCATTTTTACTCTTCTCTGCCTTCAAACGGCTCTGCAGAAGATACGTTATAACAATGACTAACTTACTGTATCTATTTCAATACCTCTCAACCTCTCCCCAACCTTTGAGAGCATTTGTTCTCTCCCCAACCGGTCGCAGCAGATGGCCCCGCCCCTCCCTGAGCCTGGTTCTGCTGGAGGTTTCTTCCTGTTAAGAGGGAGTTTTTCCTTCCCACTGTCGCCAAAGTGCTTGCTCATAGGGGGTCATATGATTGTTGGGTTTTTCTCTGTATGTATTGTTGTAGGGTCTACCTTACATTATAAAGCACCTTGTGGCGACTGTTGTTGTGATTTGGCGCTGTGTAAATAAAACTGAATTGAATACCTGTAAATCTTAAATGCACAAACATGACCAGAGTGTCTAAGCTGGACCTTCTGACTGTGTTTGTGTGGTTGGACCATTCTTTTACATTTACCTGACAAATATTATGACTATCGATTTTCTTTTGCACTTCCAGCTAACACACAGACTTGTATCTGTTTTTCAGCTCAGTGAATATTAAATAATTATACAAAGAACAGGTGTGGAGCGTGAAACACAGCTCATGCTCAGCTACGCTGCATTTGACCAGTTAGTTTTTTCCTGCCTCTTTAAAAGCATTTAATATTTGATAATTACAATAAAAAAAACTTTTTTCCCCTGACAAACATTATTGGATGTATGTAGATTTTGCTTCAAGACCTCTGAAAATGTCATTAATGGTCTCCAGTAACACAAGCAAACAAGGAATGAATTTGTTTTATACGCTGTGCAAAGGCTGACTGAGAATTGCACCTTTGGCCATGAGGAGGCAGCATTTAACAGCATAATAGGGCGTCACTTACTATAGCCCATTATAACTTATTAATATTTATAATAGCTAAACACCGGCTGCTTTATTAGTAAATCTGTTCAACGTCAAGCAAAATGTGTCCTTTTATTCTGGACCTGAGCTGTGAGAAGCATTTCCTGAATCTGGATACAGATGACTAACATCAGGCTGAGAGACGAGCACTTTCATCTCCGACTGAATTTGATCTTTGGTGTTTCAACAGCAATCAAACAAAGCCCCCCCCACACACACACACACACACACACTTCTACAAGCTAATGAGGATGCGTTTGTGTGTCTGTGCTGAATGTGGCTCGGCTGCCACAGTCACGATGATGGCAATCCCCCAGTGAGTGTGTGTGAGTGCGCGCGCACGTGCGCGCGTGTGTGTGTGTGTGTGTGTGTGTGTGTGTGTGTGTGTGTGTGTGTGTGTGTGTGTACGTGAGACCGAGAGAATAGCGTTCTTCTTCCAGCTGCTCTCTTCGGGGCTCGCCACAGAGGATCATTTGCCTCACTCTATCGTCACAGACGTCTGCTTCACTACATCCATGAATCTTCTCTCAGCTTCCTCTTTTCCTCCTGCCTGGCATCCTTTGTCCAGTATTTCCAGTGTCCTTCCTCTGCACATCTCCAAACCATCTCCACCTTGTCTCTCTAACTTTGTCTCCAAACTGCCTAACTCAGAGGTTCCCAAAGTGTGGGGCCCGCCCCCTAGGGGGCGCAGAGCCATTGCAGGGGGGGGCGTGGTGTGAAAAAACAAACAAACAAAAAAAACAAACGCTTGGACACTGCTAGCATCATGGACAGGTTTTTGACGGGGCTCCCACACAAACGCAAAGCAGGAGATGTGCCAAGGTAGGTCTCTGTGACAGAATTAGTTTTCCCTGTTGGAAGCAGCGCTGGGCTCTCCAGATCACGGACAAACAGGATCCCACATTCTTGATTTTTAGTTCACAAACACTTTTTGTAATGACTAACTACTCCTGACATTTTGGAGATGTTAGCTCTTTATACAGTAAAGTTACAGCGGGATACAAATAACATCAGGCTGATCCTGCCACGATTTGTCCCCCGGTTCAAATCACGGACAAACAGGATCCCACAGCTGTTTATGTTTTTAAACCCATTTTGCACAGAGAGGCATTTTTTGAAAAATGTATTTATAGCAATGTTGAATATTATTACACAGAAAAAAAACAACTACACGTAAAATAATCACACCGTGACGCCTCTGCCTTTGTAAATGGAGGGACAGTAACTGCGTGTTTATATGTAAGCCTGTAAAACCTGCAGATAGTCAGATTAACAGTATTTCGTCTCTATCTGCCATTCTGCAATTCATCTCACGTAAACAATAACGTGGCCACAGCGTGACGTGAAAAAGGCACATACCTTTGACGTTGCGTGACGAACTCCGTATTCCTCGTCCACACGTAAACGCAAAAAAGGAGTTTTAAAAAAATCTCAGTTTTCGGTGATTCGAAACGCCGTTTACGTGTGGACGAAACAACTGCGTGTTCAAAAATACCCGTGTAGGTGTGGACGTAGCGTAAAAGAGTTAGTAGTTTATTCTATTACTACCTGTAATTTATTGCAGATTACTTTTATTTGCTTAATTGTTTACTAAATGTTTGAGGTGTGAAATAAACCGCAATGGAGCAAAATATGGGCGTGTGTGGTTGGAGGATGTGTTTGCGTGGTGGGGGGGTGCGAACATTTTCCTTGTGAAACAAAGGGGGGCCTAGCAAAAAAAGTTTGGGAACCACTGGCCTAACTCAAGCTGTCTTTGTGATGTGCTCATTTATAATCCTGTCCATCCGGGTCACTGGCAGGATGGCTGTAGCGCAGTAGTTTGATCCCTCCCTGTCTATATGCCAAATATCCTTGGGCAAGGTACGAACTTCAAGTTGCTCCCCGATGCATCCATCAGAGTATGAATGTTGGGTAGAAAATAGTGATGGGATTTCCGGCTCTTTTTAGAGATCCGGCTCTTTCGGTTCGGCTCACTAAAAAGAGCCGGCTCTTTCGGCTCCGAACCGGCTCTTCAGGTTGTTTTGTTGCTTTAATTAATTTATTATTAACAATAATATAAAATTATGCACAAAAGGAATTACTAACGTAAAAAAAAGTGGTTCTATTTATATATGTTTATATATAAATATATGCGGTGGCCCCTAGAGACAAAACACGTACAAACTCCAAAACACATTTCTAGCATGAACTGAACTTCCAAAGCAGAGCTACTAGATCACTTAAATTACACAATTGAAAGCATGTGTGTATTGTTTGTGTATTTATACACAGGCACTCATATATATTCAAATAATTTAAAAAAAAAAGTTCATTTACCTGTTACTACCACACACCAAATCCGGTCGTTGGTACTTGCTGGCTTGTGTAGCCACAAGATAACAAAGGCTCAACACTGCGCCCAGCATCCTGGAGCACTTCTGTTGTCTTTTGTACGTGTTTTGAGTTTTTATGTGATTCTGAGTTTTTATATGCTTCTGAGTTTTTACGTGCTTCGGAGTTTGTACTTGTTTTTACGTGTTTTGGAGTTTTTACGTGTTTTGGAGTTTGTACATGCTTCAGAGTTCATACGTGATTTGAAGTTTGTATGTGCTTTGTCTCTAGGGGCCACCGTAAAAATATACTTTTATTTATTCACTCCACATAAAATGTAATAAATAAATCATATAATACAAAAACCAACTATTCACATTTCAACTTTTAACTATTTAAATTTTCAGCTTTTTCCTTTTACAAATTTAAAGTGAAAAGAACACAAAACACTGCAAACCACAACACAATTAAATATAAATTATAATATGAAAACAAACAGAAGATGCATATTCTCTGTCATATGGACCTGCATGAATAAACTTTCTGAATCCTTTATCATCTGCAACCGAAAATAGTTGTGGATGATTACTATACCTTTCTAATGTTGTTGTCCCTGCTTCTCTTTCTCTCTCTCTGGCTCTGTTCCTGTGCTACTGAGTGTAATTACCGCCCCTCCCCCCTCTGCCCAGCGTAAAGCACAAGGCTCGCGTGCTGAGTGAAGCGGAAAAAAAGTGGGAGAGAGAGGCTGAGAGAAAGAAAAAAAAAAAAAAAAAAAAAAAAAAACCCACGTGACGGCTCGCGATAAGGAGCCGGCTCGCGTCGTTCACGTCAAAGAGCCGGCTCTAAGAGCCATTTCGTTCGCGAACGACCCATCACTAGTAGAAAACAATTCAATTCAACTTTATTTATATAGTGCCAAATCACAACAAAACCGCCTCAAGGCGCTTTATCTTGCACAGTAGATCGTACAATAATAGATACAGCAGAAAGTGCTTGTGTGATTGAGTACTTTAAATGCTCACAGAGTAGAAAACCACTATACAAGAAGCAGACTCCAGACCGTAACATCTGCCACCTCCAGATCGACCTTCTGTCTTATTCCCAGTACTACTGTCTCCAAACCATCACTGGTAAACCTTCCCTTTCACTCTTTCTGCTTTCCTTCTGTCACAAATCCTCCCTGACACTCATCTCCAGCCACTCCACCCTGCCTACACTCTCTTCTTCATCTCTCTTGTGCACTTTGGATTCTGTCCAGGCCAAACTGGGACCTGGTTTCATAGTAGAGGCACCTGAAAGCCGAAGGCTCTGCTATGATATTCAAGACTTTGTATGTGAGGAGAAGGATTTTAAATTTGATTCTGGGTTTAATGGGGACCCAGTGCTCTCTGTTTCCAGCTTCTGGTTAAGCTAAAGGAGTTTTTAGAGCTGCCAGATTATAATGAATCATATACGTCCAGCCTAGAAGTAATAAATGCATTAGCTAGCTTTACTCTGAGACTGACATGAATAATTTTGTGATATTGTGCAAATAAATGAAAGCAGTCCTACATGTCTAACTCTTATGGTAGCTTCCTTTTAAATGGAGAGAAGCAACAATGTAGAAAAACACAAAAAATTAAAAATGCATTAAATGAAATAAGTATTTGATGCCCAAGCAAAACATGACTTAGTGCTTGGTTTGAAACTGTTGCTAGCCAGTGTTAAGACGTTTGTTGCACACATCTCAGGAGGGATTTTAATGCACTCCTCTTTACAGAAACTCAAAATCATTGAGGTTTCTTGGCTGCTGCTCATCTCGAAGTTTCAGCCTCCACAGATTTTCTATCCGGTCTTTAAGTGATGACGTGACGAGTTCTGCTTCCGGGCCCAAAGTAGTCTGCATTTAAGAAGGTTGTTGTGTTTTTAACATGTTTTAATGCTTTGTATCTTGTTCTATTTAATCTCAACAAGCCCCTAAAAACAGTCAGTGATCGCTGTCGGCCTCTCTCGGTTTTTATTACCGCTCATCATTTTAAAGCTCAGTTTTTAAACCCTTACGATGTAACTACAGCCCAGCCCATGCTGCGGTATATTAATGACTAATGATGGATTATCTCAGTTGTTCTCCTGGCTGACGTTTGGTCCGTTTACAGCATCCTGCTATGCGATTGCATTTGTCCCTAACCATCAGGAACCCTCACGTTAACTTTTATCGAGTGGAAAAAAGTTAGCGTTCATCCTCCAGCTTCACTGTTTATGTTATGTTAACATAACTTTGTCGCGCTAGCGATCACGTAGCACATGATCATTATATACCAGCTAGCCCAACTTCAGTAACCCTACAAACGTCACTGCTGTTTAGTTTTCTGTCTTCATTTGTGTTGGAAGTGATAACAGAGCTGTACGTTTGAATTCTTTCAGAAATCTCTCAGTCAGAACATGCTATATCATGTTTAGGTGGAAACTAGCGAGCTAACTTCCTGCTAACTTCATCTCCGTTAAATTTAATAAATTCCGTTTTCATGGATGCCTGGATGTTAAACTTAATTGTTACACCTGGTAGAGCAGAACGCTGATCATTTTATTAAAGATGAAAGACTTCAGTGATGCTGCTGTGATTGTGTGACTCAGGGACCTGCAGCAGAGTTTGGGCCCAGACATGGCTAATAACGTCAGACTCAAAGACCACATAGGAGTGAGATCTGGACTGATGACCTTAATGTTCATACTTTGGCAGCACGTTTTGGTTAAGTATTATTCCCATTCATGGCCTGGCTTCAGATTTCTGGCAGAGGGAAGGAAGTTCTTGTCCAAGATTTTGCAGAATATGGCCCCATCCATTGGCCTCATAATGCAGTGAAGTCATCCTGTTTCCGTAGCAGATGCACACAGGAGTTAATTCCAAAGAGTTCGGTTTTGGTTCCATCTAACCATAGCACTTTGCTTCAAGCCTTCTCTGAGTCGATGAGATGTTCACTGGCAAACTTCAGACATGTTCTTGATGCTCTCAGATCATTAACAAGCTCCTCACATGGAGTTTTGGGTTGATCCACCAGCTTTCTCATCATCATCCTCACAGCAACCATCAGGCTAACTCATAGTTATGCACTGGTCAGTGAAATCTTACACATACTATTAATGTGCAGTAGCAATTAGTAGCAACTTATTACTCCACCTTTTTGTCTAAAGATATACATTTAGGCTCTGCAAAAATCCTGCAGGTTGCAGTCAAAATACCAAACTCGAGAATGAAAACCATGTGTGACAAACCATGTCTATCCAAAGACTAACGGTGTTGCTGACTGAATGCGAGTATAACATTACCCCACTGTGCATGCATTATTCATAAGCCATCAGGCTATTATGCATTTAATGTGGATGTGTTGCCTCAAAGCATCTTCTCTCATAAGTGTAATCTATTTGTAGTTTCAGGAGGTTTGATTTACTGTGTAAATATCCTTTCTGAAAACATGGCTGCCCACACAGTGCTGTCTCTCCTTCGTCTCTAGTCTTTACACATTCTAAAATGTCAACAAATAACTGATTTGATTACAGTGATCAGAAACGGTCTTAAGAATGCTTAAATGTAAGGTGCTTTTAGTCAGGGAGGGTAAAATTCTGGAAATACACAGAGAGATACCACAAATCTGACAAAGCAGTCCACATTTTTTTATCTGTAGAAAAATATTTTAGCTTAGCCTAATACTGACATACAGAAGAAGTTAACAGTAGCACTCACCTGTTTACCTGCTTCAGACTTGGCATTTTTACTGACATTGATTTATTATGTTTTTTGTATCCCTGTGGTGACTTCCATTTCATGTGTGTCACGGCTGGGCCAGCAGTCGTGTAGTGGAACGAAAAGGACCCAAAATGCAGGCAACTGACTGATGAAGTGTGACGTTTATTTACAAGGTGGGATAGTGGCAAGCAAGCAGTGAGGCATGACAAAACAACTGAAGAAACCTAAACTGGGAGAACTAAACGACAAACCTGAGAGCATACAAAAGTGGTGCGGGGCAGAGAGCCGCAGAGACAGGACCGAAACACCATAGAACGCAGACGAGCCGACAACGAACACAGACCGACACCCACAAGGTAATCGGGTAATCACACACAGGAGGGGAGAACAGCTGAACCTAATACACACAATGACTGGAGGACACAAGCTGAACACAATGACAACAGACACAGACCTTCAGAATAGAACAGGAAATCCAGAACACGAGCCTTCAAAGTAAAGCAGGAAACACACAGACTGATTTACAACACAACACGGGGACATAGGGTTGCCAACTCCCTGAAAAAAAAAAAAAAGGGACGCCTAATTGGCCAGGGCTGGGCGACCCGATTGTCTTCACCCTTCCCAGTGTGGGGAATTTCTTAGCTCTTGTTTTTGTGTGTGTAGTTCTTTTTTTAACCATTTGACAAAGTGCATACCCTTTTCAGCTCAATACTTTTGTTTCTAAATACGGAACGATTCTGTTTTTCAAGGGACGGTTGGCAACCCTACGGGGACATGAACAGAGCACCGAGGACAGACACAGGTAGGGCTGATAAAACACTGAACTTCAGGTTCAACCCTAAACTAATACAAAATCAGAATAAACACAAGGCACAAAAATGAACTTCAAGGAAACACAAAACGCTGGGTCAAACTGACCCAGGACCATGACAATGTGTAGGATAAAAGCTACAAATAAAGAGAGACATCATTGTTTGTCTCTCCTTTTGAGTACATTCACTAACATTACTGTATTCCTAAATCACTCATCCCAGATTGTAACCATCAAAACTCTTAATCGTTAATCCAAAACTAAACAGGCTGTGAAAAAGTAGGACTCTCACACACACACACACACACACACACACACACACACACACACACACACACACTAAGTGTATCCATACAGCTGTCTAGTTGTCATAGCACAAACTTTATGTGCATGTGATGTGTTTAGGAGAAGCTAAAGGGTGTGCACATCACAGAGGATCTCTCCTGGACGTACAACACCACAGCACTGGCCAAGAAATCACAGCAGCGTCTCTTCTTTCTCCGCAAACTAAGAAGAGCAGGAGCACCAGCCCCCATCATGTACACTTTCTACAGAGGCACCATCGAGAGCATCCTGTCGAGCTGCATCACTGTGTGGTTTGGAGCCTGCAATGCGTCCTGTCATAGAACCCTCCAACGCATAGTGAGAGCTGCAGAGAGGATCATTGGTGTCTCTCTCCCCTCCCTCCAGGACATTTACAGCACCCGTCTCACTAAAAAAGCCCTTTGCATAGCGGCTGATCCCACGCACCCAATGCAAAGCTTCTTCAAGCTGCTGCCGTCGGGGAGGAGACTGCGGAGTCTCCAGGCCAGGACCAGCAGGCTGAAGGACAGCTTCATCTATCAGGCTGTCAGGAAGCTTAACTCCCTCCCGATTCTGCCCCCTCTCCCCTCTCTCCTCCACGGTCTCACTGAACTCTGTCACACACACTCACACACATACACTCTCTGACTCACTCACTGGCCTGCACCAGTTACCAGTCACTTTGTGGAGCATTGGACTGCCATTACCTCATAAGACTTTGTTGTTACACTATCTCTTACCGTACATTACTAAATCTCCATTTGCACTATTTGCCCATTTGCACTACTCTGCCTGGTTTGCACTCAATGTCATTTACCCTTATATTGTATATTGTATAGCTTTCTTGTTATATGTAAAATTGTATTATATTATTTAATTTTATTTAATTTTTTTTACTTTAAAATATTTTACTTGCATTTTTAATCACTCTTATATTTAAATGTTCATTTTCTATTTTATCTAGGGATTGAGAGTAACGAAGTTTCTATTCTCTGTATGTCCTGTACATGTGGCAGAATTGACAATAAAGTTGACTTTGACTTTGACTTTGACTTTACACTCTAACCCATCAGGCACTCGATTAGCCGACTTAGAATTCAAATAGTTCCCAAGCATCTTTGAACCAAGCAGTGACTGCTGAAGCTGAAAAATGAAGTCAGGGGAGAAGTTCCAAAAACTGCAGAATCCCATGGAATGAGCATTACCAATAACCAGTGTTGGGTAAGTTACTTTAAATTAGTAATTTAGTTACATTACTAGTTACTTCCATCAAAAGTAACTCAGTTACTTCAAGTTACTCGTTACTTTCAGAGTAACTAGTTACTAGGGAAAGTAACTTTGGTTTTACTCAGAATTCTCATGTTAATGTGTTGCTTCTGTAACTGGATACCCAGCAAGACTGGCAGTCTTCTAGCTTGCTTACTTGCCACAAGTGCACTGTGCCACCTACCAATAGAAAGGAAAAGATAATGTGCATATTTCCACGAGAGAAATCCCACGCCTGATTCTATCCTAGCCTGCTTTTTACATCCAACACAAAAACTGCAGTCGTGGTGCTTTCGATTGTACTCAGAACTCAGAAATTCTGCCTTCTGAATAGGAAGATGTAGGAAACACCAGACTGCAGATGAGCTGCATACAGGGCTGGACTGGGACAAAAAATCAGCTCGGGTATTTTGACTAGAGACCAGCCGCCATTATAGGAAAAATCATAAAGCCTTTGAATGAAAACAAACGCTGTTGTGACAGTGATGTACACTGTTCTGATGGTATATATGTATCAATCTATCAATCGTTTGTTGTAAGACTCAGATAATTATTTTTTTTTAAAGTGAGACATTTTAAATGAGAATAAGAAAGTATTTCTTTGTGCCCCCCTTTCCCTGTTAATGCCATACATGGACCCCTGGCAACACTTTGCTAGACCCGCCCCTGCACAGTTACCAGCTGTCAGCTACTTAGAAAAGGATCCTGGTGTTATTTGTCTCTCAGAAACAGTTCATAACTTCCCTTCAACTCATTCACGTCACCTAAAAGGTAAACCTGTTTCTCCATCACAGCTCTGATGGTTCAGTAAGGACATCTCCTGGTTTCATCTTCATGTTTCCCTCTCACCACATATTCAAACCGACATCATGACCAGCAGCTTTACAGCTGTGGCTCCAGCAAACATCAGCTGATACTAGAAATTAATATTAAATAAATTCTAACAACAGCTGATCAAGCTTAAAAGTGCTGCTGTTGTTTACCGCGACATCCGCTGGTTTCCTCTTTCTGGCGCAAATTGTTCTACCTGAACTAGAGAAGCTTGTGTTAAGTGCTAAACCGTGTGGTTCTCTGAATGATGTCGTTCCACCCCGTTTTCTGAAAGAGGTGTTTCCTACTGTTGGACCACATATTTTAAACATAATCAATACCAGCCTCTTGTCAGGTCAAGTACCAAGTGAGTTTAAGCATGCAGTCATTCATCCCTTACTTAAGAAGCCAGGCTCAGATATTTCAGTAATGTCAAATTTTAGACCCATCTCTAAACTTCCTTTTCTGAGTAAGATCTTGGAAAAGGTTGTTCACACTCAGCTGATGGATTATCTAAACAACTCTCAAATGTTTGAAGTTTTTCAGTCTGGCTTTAAGCCGTTTCATAGCACAGAGACAGCTCTCATAAAGGTTATGAACGATATCCTGGTAGCGACGGCCTGTGGTAAACACGTAGTGCTTATACTACTAGATATGACTGCTGCATTTGACACAGTGGATCACGACCTGCTGATCTCTCGTTTACAGCATTGTGTGGGCATTTCTGGCTTTGCACTCCTGTGGATAAAATCATATCTGTCAAACAGGAGCTTCTGTGTTAAGTTGGGCTCGTCATCGTCCTCTGTGGCCCCTCTGCCGTGGGGTGTACCACAGGGATCTATTCTTGGGCCATTACTGTTTTCATTGTATCTCCTGCCACTGGGTGCGATCTTTCGTAAACACAAAGTCTCATTTCATCTATATGCTGATGATTGCCAGCTTTATTTTCCTTTCAGTCGTTCTGATAGCTCCCAAATTAGACTCCTGCTTGATTGCCTTAGTGATGTTAAGTCATGGATGCTCTAAACTTTTTACATTTTAACGAACGTAAAACGGAAGTAATTCTGTTTGGCCCGAATCGTTCCTCTGACATCCCTGATGTTGACCTTGCTGCTCTGACCCCTCACCTGAAGAGCTCGATTACCAATCTTGGGTTAAAAATCGACTCTGCACTTACCTTTGATGGCCACGTGAATGGGGTGGTGAAATCGTCATTCTATCAACTCAGGCGTCTGTCGAAGGTTAAACCTTTTCTTTCAAGGCGTGACTTGGAGACTGTTATCCACGCTTTTATAACCTCACGCTTGGATTATTGTAACTCCCTTTTAATAGGAGTTGGACCGGGCACTCTGACACGCCTGCAACTAGTACAGAATGCTGCGGCACGGTTTTTATCTGGTAAAAGGAAATTTGAGCAAATTACTCCGGTTCTGGCCTCCCTGCACTGGCTTCCAATTGAATTTAGGATTCATTTTAAAGTTCTTTGATTGGTTTTTAAATCCTTAAATGGTCTGGCACCTGCGTATCTGTCTGATTTGCTGAAGCCCTTTGGCCCCACTCGTTCGCTCCGGTCAGCTGAGCAGCTGTTGCTCTCAGTCCCCAAATCACGGTTGAAACTGAGAGGAGACCGAGCGTTCTCTATCGTGGCTCCTAAGCTTTGGAATAATCTTCCTCTTCACATTAGGCGATCGACATCAGTGCTGGTTTTTAAATCCAGATTGAAAACGCATTTTTATTCACTGGCTTTTGATTCAGTGGTTGACTGACTTGTATTTTATTGTTTTCGCTAGTTTATTATTTTATCGTATTTATTATTCTTATGGTATCTATTATGTTTCTGTTGTTCAGCACTTTGGTCAGCCTTGTGTGTTTTTAAAGTGCTATATAAATAAACGATGATGATGATGAGGATGATGATGATGATGAAAGTGGACGATAAACAATCAAGAGAGAAAAGCCGATCAGCTGATCATTGATCAGTTTCATGATTGAAGTAGAAACAGGAGAGAGAGGGTGAGAGGATGAGAGAAGAAGAGGCAGCTGTGCAGCGTAAACACAGAATAACTCCAGCTTTGTGTCTTTTTCATTGTAGCTGAAGTCCGGGACAAACTGTTCCTTTTCACCTCAACACAAAACCCGTAATATTTTCTCTGAATACGAGACGATTCCGTTTTTTACGGGACGGTTGGCAACTCTAATAATTATGAACAAAATAAAGTTCAACATCAGTAACATAGCACCCACCCAGCTGTATAGAAACTCCGTCATGCTAGCTAGCACGCACCTAAACCTGGTTTATATCTGACCCAGATGGACTGCAGGTCATAACTTCTTACCTGAAGTTCAGTTCACCTGACACTCTCGGACCAGCAGCGCTTCAGGTCTCTGCTCCTGCCTCCCCTTCCTTCATCCACCTGCTGGCTTCCACCACTTGCTAATGTTACTGAATCTGTGGAAGCTCCGCGATAGCCACCACACGAAGTAACGAGTAACGAGCCTATCTAAATCCCAGTAATGAGTAACGCGTTCCCGGTTTTGGCATAATAACTAGTTACCGTGCTCGTTACCACAATAATAACGTAGTTACTGTAACGCGTTACTTAATAACGCGTTAGTCCCAACACTGCCAATAACATTATTAAAAAACATGTTCACAGCCTGGTTCAGAATCTGCTTTGGACACTTCTTTTCATCTGTTACTGCACTAATAACTGCATGTGTGAGTTGCACCCGTAGAGTTTATGAATGGCAACAAAGCTGATAGCTTATCACAGTAGTGACAGAAGGATGGTTATAAAACAATAAATCATAAAGAGAAAGCATCGAGGCAGGCTGTCCACTGTAGTCTGTGACACACAGAAGTCAAACCCCTCATGCTCTGCTGTAATTACTACTCACTTCACCCCCATAACTCTTTAGTCCACTGTTGATCTCTGCTCATATTCTTTCTCTGGCCTCTCGTTTCCCATCATGCTCAGCGATTCTTTCACCGCCAGTGGGCCAAACCATGTTGCCATGGCAAACAGGGTAAATGAGAGATGGAGCCCTGAGGTAGGATGACAGAGAGCATTGTCTGGGAGTGTGTGTGTGTGTGTGTGTGTGTGTGTGTGTGTGTGTGTGTGTGTGTGTGTGTGTGTGTGTGTGTGTGTGTGTGTGTGTTCGTTCTGAGTGTGCTTGACTGGATGTATGGATTCTAGCACAGGGATGTGATTTGTGCAAACCACATTTACACACAACAATAGGCTTTAATGTTGTGTGCAGTCTCTCGGGAGGGAAAAGGCCGACCAGATGTGACAGATGAATGAGAGACACTACGCTGATATGAAGACGCAGCGCTGAGCACCCAGTGTACCCAAACACATTTAACTCAGCTTTATATCAAATAACGCAGCCATGTCGCAATGACGTTGTGGTTCACATTCTGCCTGCACATAGTTTATGCAAATATGGAGGTGTGTGTGTGTGTGTGTGTGTGTGTGTGTGTGTGTGTGTGTGTGTGGTAGCCATGTGGTACAATTAATGACCAAGCAAACAGCTCAGCTAGTACTTCTGCGCCTGTAGATGAAGCAGTTTATCATAGTCTGTATCTGCAGGCACACATGGAGAAAGATGCAAGTAATCCACACACTCACATGCAGAACTCAATGCAGACCTGAGGCTTATCACGGTGTGCACACAGACCATTCATCCTTAGCAAACACTCAACTGAGCTGATATTGTGTCTGCTGGTGACAGACACTGGAGATATATCTCCAGTTGTGTGTTTTACAAAAACTGGAAGGCATTTGGACGTCCTCGTGGACCTTTGTGCTTTTGATGACAAATTTTATGGCTCTAGAACCCAACCGGGCCCAAGTGGACGTTATGAAGATAGTGAAACTTTAAAACATAAATATGGACTAACAATAATGCAACAGTAGCCTTTGAAGTGAAAACACCTAATTTAACAAGTTCAATCAAAGCCCAGAATCGATGGAATCAGGCAGATGTTGTTAATAATTTAAAATGCTACTGCACATCTTTTAAAAATCTCACAATTAAAAAAAACTACAAGCAAATTCTTCTGTCTACCATTATGACTTAAATATGCTAATATGCACAAACTAGCTCATACACAGCATCACCCAGCAAACAAAAGTCAAAGTAGAGAGCACCTGCAAAAAGATGGCAAAAACCTCCTCCTCCACCAATGCACCGAAGACCCCCGGGCTTGGGCAGGGCCCCAGCGCATGCACCAACCCAAAACTCCAGCGATGCGCCAACCACAGCCCAAACCCCCCAGGCCCAACCAGAACCCTAATTCGAAGGCGTAGTGCCCCCAGAATCTCAAGTCTCCAAGCCCACCCTGGACCCGCCCAGGAGCAGAGCGGTGACCAGGCCTGTAACCCCAGTGGCGGCAGCCGCCAGATAAACACCACCCAAGAGTCACCAAAGCCCCATTCTGGTCAGAACAACAGCCCCTGCACAGAACCCCCCAAGAAACCCACCCCTAGGCAATCGCCAGACCCCCCAAGCCCGTACAGCCCCCTAACCCCACTAGGTGATGGAGCGATCACAGGAACCCAGAGAGATTGATCTGATGTGGCGGAAGAGGCTGTCTCAAGGCTAATATGGTCCAACAAAAGAGCTCTATATCGGTTAATACTAAGATTATTTTTGTTTTTCCACTTCATGAGGACAGTCTTCTTAGCAATGTGGTGGTACTGCGACACAGTACACACCAACGTTTCAAATGCAGGTTTGACAGGTTTGTGAGTGTACACTTTATCCAAAACCTAGTGACGGTTTGCTCATGTTTACCACTGGGTGGCTGAAGCTCAGGCGGTAGAGCAGGTCACCTACTGATCGGAAGGTTAGTGGTTCGATCCCCGCATGTCAAGAGTATGAATGTGTATGAATGTGGTTAGGAAACAGTCATTTTCGAAAAAGTGTGATTGGGTGAGTGTGGCGTGTTGTATAGAGCACTTTGAGTAATCTGGGAGAGTAGAAAAGCGTTATTCAAGAATCAGTCCATTCACTCTCTGAACAGAGTTTCGTCATGTTACTTTTGCATTATTACATTCTGGCACATGTTCTTATTACATGGCTTGATTAAGGCACACATTAGGCTGACATCTGGGGCCAGAGCTGAAACTATTCTGGGCCAGCACAGGACCACCAGTGCATCTGCAACTGGCCTTGTGCTGGCCCATGTGTGGCCCACCTCTGGCAAACCAGGTCTGGGCCACCAAAGGGCCGTCATTCTTTGCGGTATGTGGGCCTTGTGTAGGCACATTGTGTAGTCCAGATCCGGGCCATACCAATTTTGCTATGTGGGTACCAGAGGGTACTGCAGGGTGCTGCAGAATGCTGTGGTAGTCCTTTTGGTTCAGGGTGCCTCTCACTCTGTACAAGTCACCGACCCTGGATCTAGCAAAACAGCCCCAGACCATCACACTTCTTCTTCCATGTTTGACAGTTGATGACACACACTGTGCAACCATCCTTTCACCTACTCGACGGCGTACAAAGATTCTACAAAAATCCAAATTTTGATTCATCAGTCCATAATACCTTCTTCCAGTCTTCAGTAGTCCAATGGTGGTGTTTCATGGCCCAGGCAAGCCTCTTTGTCTTATTCTGATGTCCTAGCGATGGCTTTCTTGCTGCAACTCATCCTGCCCATAGTTTGTGGGTGTGTGTAGTTAATGTTGAACGCTGCATTTGACGCTCAAGTGAATGAGAAAAAACACACGTCGGTCGGTTGTAAGAAAGTGTGGCAGTACGTAGACCCGAGTGGTGTTTGGTGTTGTCTGATTATATGTGTGCACATTAACTTATATGATGTAGTGGATGTGGTGACACTGTGTGTGTATCCACGTGATCGTGGCGTGCAAATGAAATAATCTTTGTGTAAAGACCGAGGGTGTAGAAGCAGAAAAACAAGAAAGAAAACTAATTGGGGGGACGTTGGGGGTGAGAAGGAGTGAAAAGAGTACGCTGTGTGTAACTAAGTAGGAAAACAGCTGATCTGTAGAGTGAGGGAAGAGAAAAGGAAGAAGAACATGCAAAGGGCCAAGAGGCAGAGATGAAAGGGAAACTCGAAGGAAAACAAGAACATTGTAACCGTCATGTTTACGCTGCGGTGACTGAGGGTGATTGATCTGTTATGACGTCACGTTGCATTAACAAACTGACATGAATAAGCTAGACAGATAAGGGAAGAGGAGGAGAGAAAAAGGCAGTGCATTCTCATCTGGAGTGGCGTTAATACAACCAGGGAGAGGTGCTGGGGTCGCGACTCTTCACCGTCTCCTCATGAAATCTTTGAATTTGGCCACAACAGGTCGCGGTCTCCTGGCTCCCGGCGATGAACATGGTGGAAGGTGATGTTCTTTACAGTGTCTTCCTGAAGCTTCAGGTGGGTCTTCATGAAGGTTTTAATGGTAACTTTTGCTCCTCAAAAGTTACCTGAAGGTAATCTCTCATGCTACGGGCCTGGAGATCGATGACACTTTCTTTTATTTTTTTATTTTCTTCAGCTGGGTCATATTCTCAGTTAGACAAGTGACAAAGTCCCACAGCAGAAACCTGAAAGCTGGACAGTCGCTTATCGTTTGAGTCCAGTATTTGTTTAACTCTGAGCCACCATTCGCTTTTTCCCGCCAAGTCTCCAGGTGTCTTACATCACCTAGACCTTTGCCATGGAAGATTATCTGGTTTCACCTGATTAGTACTCTAAGACAGCGGTCCCCAACCCCCGGGCCTCGGACCGGTACCGGTCCGTGAGTCGTTTGGTACCGGGCCGCGAGAGTTGAGGCTCAGGTGTGAAATGTATGGTTTTCAGGGTTTTTATCGGTTTTCAGCGTTATTTTGTTATCGTTTTTATCGTTAAATCTGTTTTCCTGGGTCCTTTCACGTGTGTTATGAATAAATTTTCTTTTTTTCGGTACCGGTTCTAGTTTTATTTTGTTGTATTTATCCGCGACACCTTAAAGGCCGGTCCATGAAAATATTGTCGGGCATAAACCGGTCCGTGGCGCAAAAAAGGTTGGGGACAGCTGCTCTAAGCTATCAGGGCAGAACAATTACATTCTCTTCCACTAGAGGGCAGTACAACTACCTGCTCTAATTAAATGGTGCCAACTGCCAGTAAAACAGGAGAAGATGAAGAAGAATTTATGTAATAGTCATTTGAAAAGGAAAAAGTCAGTCTGACCTTGGTCCTGGACCAAGAGGAAGGCCGAGCATGAATAGTGATCATAAGAAAGCAAAAAAGGTAAACTGGGGACAATCCGAGCTAACTCCGCTATGCCTGGTGTGCTGTGTGGTTTTTCTAATGTGAAACATGCTGTGGCTCCAAAAGGTTGGGAAATACTGACCTAGAGCATTTTCATGGACTGTGTCTGAGATTAGAGACGTTTTTATACCCAAATTTGAGCCTGGTGGACGCCGAGAAGTCAGAAATGAAACAAGCATATTCATTCATTCGTTTTTTTCTGTACAGGAAAGCGAGTCAGTAATTATAATTTGCCATCTTAATCAAAACATAATAATTTTCTTGGATGGATAACATTATATAATAAAAATAATTTTATTTTATCATTAAAATATCATTCCAGTTAAAGAACATGCAAACACTGGTGCATTCGGCATCACAGAAGCATTAATGTTAATTTAGGGCAGCTGTTGCAATAACTTGGATGATAAACTTGGATGATTTTTGTGTGATTTCTTTATCGCTATCATAACTAACACAGATCACATTTCTGTAATCTTCAGAGCAACAGCATCAACTGTGGGGAGACCTCGTTTGTCTGTTATTCTGTCCACTCTGTCATAAAACTGTCTCTGCTACCACATTTATTATCCCTTAATCATTTAAAGTTCAGGTGAATAATTAGGGCTACACTAACAGTCTTCTTATCCTCCTTCATAAATTGGGCTGAAATGGGGAACAGAGTCTCTCCCTTTCTAATTAAGACGACAGATTCACTCCGTTTGCACAAATGGTGGCGGAGTCAGGTACGGTCCTGCTGCTCTCGTCATAAAGTGATGAACTGAAACCTTAATGTGGAATCATGACAGGGGTTCGAAAAGCATTTAGTAAGCGATGCGTCATGGCTGCCTCGGGACAGATTTAGGTGAATTCAGCACAGCAGACAGTAAAAGCAAAGCAACAGGAGGGGTCGGCGACATCTGCGTGACCAACCTGGTAAGATCAGCCTGCTGCTGGAGCTGCTCCTGCACTTTACGGCAAACCTCGCCGGCGGTGTCGCAGACTTTGCCGACCTTGGTGAAGAGGGCTGCGATCTTGTCGCTGCGGAGAAACCCAGCAGCTCGTCTCTTCAGCAGGTGACCCAGGCAGGCCTCGACGGCAGCTGCAGGGACAGCAGGCAGCTGAGTTAATACTGACAAGGGCAGGAGAGCAACCAGAGGAAAGTATACACAAAGTGGAGGAGAAGAGATAACAGCTCAATTTTGAATTGAAGGATATCAGCAAGAAAGATGGAGACCGACATAATTATCACATTAAATGAAATAAAGCCTGAAAAGCTTGTGGTCAGCACAACCAAACACGCCAAATGGCTGAGACGATAGCATTTTTATCAGCTGAACACTGTTATAGTCTGTTCTAGTGTTTGTATCTCTACGCTATCCACTCGGTCTTGTAGCACTGAGCGCTGACGTGGCAGCACAGAGGAAGATTGTGCTCTTCCAACAAGAAATACAGTGTTTTAAAGTGTTAATGTATTTTTTTTAACTTTATGTACTTGATAAATCTTTATTGATTCATAAAACGAAAAAAAGCAGGACTGCAACAGCGACCAGGCTATCAAGGCAGCGGGTAGAGAGAACATTAGGGAGGTGGCTTGCTGTTAGCAGTGCCTGTGAGTACACTGATTGCGAATTGTCTAATTACTACTGACTCAAACTTATTTGAACAGAGACAAACTTGTTTTTGAAAGAAAAGGCAGACAAAACCTCATTTTCACATTTTCCCACGAATGTGAGAAGTCGCAATGAAAGGAACCTGATGAGCACAAACATGTTCTGTTACAGTCGTGGAAAATTTGTCTTCTTTTGATTTTCCAATCAATGTGGAATTATCAAAGATTTTCCTCTGAACTGCAAAGTGGTAACTCTGCTAATTATTAAACATGCAGCTGGTTTGAGAATATAAAACTACATGTGTCATTTCTCTGCAAGTGAGCTGCACAGCAGTGTTTATGTGCACATGGGTGCTGCTGCAGCTGACCTCTGATTTCCACCTGCAGGCTTTTATAGATAAAGTTATTAGTGAAACACCCTGACATATTTAGAGGGTTGCCGGTGGTAACCTCAGCGTGCAGCTGCAAGATGACTATGTGGAAGAACAAATGCATTATGAACAGGACATTAGTATATGAGCTGAGGCACAAGTACAGAAGGGCACTGACTCATATGCAGAAAATGAGGGAGAAATTGAGGTAAACAGTCTCTTCCTAGCTGTGACCCATCCATTAGCCGTCTCCCTCCCTCCCTCTGTAATTGCTGCATTAGTGCTCAGCCATAATGAGCTTTAGGGCTGATGTTGAAAGCAAGATTGTGACACAATTATTTCAGCCAAAGCAAACAGAGAATTTAGCTCGTACTTACTCGGAGACTGTTTTTAATACGCAGCATGTTTTATTAATGCACCGTCATTTCAAATAAAGGTGTCTGCAGATGCTCTGGATCCAAATGAGCTTCAGTGTATATATACAGAAGCCACAAAGATTATATTTATTAAAAAGCCCATCTGAAATATGTGATTCATGTCAGGTTTGAGCACTTGTGGTTCTCTGCTTGCTTTTGCTCTGTGAGGTGAATCTACCACATAATATTACAGACCGACAACAATGTTATTCTCTGCGATGCTGGGAAAAACCTGCTTTATGGGTGCAATCGTCTGCTTTTATTGCTACTCTAGGCACCTTAGAGGGTTGCTCAGAGGCTTGGAGATTTTCACTCACAAAGCTGTCTGTACAGTACATTCACAGCAGCTTCTGTCTGGCAGATTAATACATTAGCCTCTGGGGACATCTTGCTGGTAATACTTTCTCGTGTAAAACTGTCCTTTATCCTATTAGAAGAGGATCGCCAGGATTAGCAGCAGAAGAAGAAGTGAAGGTTTGCAGGGAGGGAATATTGATGCACGGTTGTTTCTGTGGAAACATAAGAATTGAGGACAGGATGCAAGCAGCTCTCCCACGGGAGGAACCGCACCCAGCATCAGCTCATCCTGCTGCCTCTCCTTACAACTGGCCTGTTAATTCATGTTCTGGGTGTCTGTGGCTCTGATGAATCATCAAATCCAAGCTATTACGCGAATAATTAGCATCATTCTAGGGCTATGGAAGAAAACACTGTGAAATAAGTGCTGCTGGGACCACAGAGCAGCGGAAGGCTCGTTTCAATACTACCAAAACATGCTCGCCATGCAAAATGTTTTCATTTTGGTTTAAAACATTCGCCTAATCCTTAGAGTCGCCCCTTCGATACCTCTGCTGATAACTCTAGATTTATGACAAGCATAGCTGTGTGTGCTTTTTCAACGCCAGTTTAAAGATCCGGCTGTCCACGTTGGTCATTCAGAAATCCACCATCACACATTATTAGAATATTTCCTAATATCAATGAAAAAGTATTTTAAAATACAGAAATGACCAACAATGCACTAATTTACACACTTAGTATGTTGAGTCCATGAATTACTGGATCAGTGTGGCGTAACATGGAGCCAATAAGCTTGCAGCACTGTGTTGAGTCAGGGACCTGGGTCTGAGGAACCCAGGGTCCATGAGCAGATTTGGACTGATATTATATGCTATATGTATATTGAATGTATTGTGCTGCTGTCCCTTGTTTTCCTGCTTGCTGGTGTGTGTGTGTGTGTGGGGGGGGGGGTTCAGGTGTATCTGGTAGGCCAGTTTAGAGGCACCATCAACCCTGGTGGGTGGGCCCTGCCAGGTGACCTAGGATGATGCCACACACCTGCAGCTGATTGGCCTCGTCCGGAGGGAGTTACTTTAGAGCACAGGTGTCCTGCAGGTTTTAGATGTGTCCTTGATCCAACACAGCTGATTCAAATTGCTAAACGTTCTTCTCAGCATGTCCTGAAGTTCTCCAGAGGCCTGGTAATGAACTAATCATGTGATTCAGGTGTGTTGACCCAAGGTGAGATCTAAAACCTGCAGGGACACCGGCCCTCGAGGCCTGGAGTTCCTCACCCCTGCTTTAGAGAGTGGCTGAGCTCCCATCAACGTGGGATTGTTGCGTG
Organism: Simochromis diagramma; assembly: GCF_900408965.1. Lineage (NCBI taxonomy): Eukaryota > Metazoa > Chordata > Actinopteri > Cichliformes > Cichlidae > Simochromis > Simochromis diagramma. Next base: position 2,088,455 of record NW_024387332.1, on the reverse strand, counting down.
AGGCTACCCGTCAATTTTCTCCACAAAGCTTTTCATGGAAGTATGACATCCTGGTAACGGGCTGCACTGACTTTGGACTGAATAAAACACAGTTGACCAAACACCATCGATACCAACCAAAGACAAAGCACACCAACTGTTCACACACTGTGGAAACTTCTCACTGGTCTTCAAACACTTCACACCCCTGGAACTTAATTTACAAATAAAATGCATCAAAAAAGAGAATTTTTCTATTTATTCCACTACTTTTGACATTGTCCCTGGCTCGGGAGTGGTTTCATATTGGGACAGCAACAGCTGTGTAGTCAGTCACGATGCACAGACACCAGTCTCACATCGCTCTGAACTTCTTCTAACTTCATTCGCTTTTCTTGATAATCTTCTCAAGGCTTTGGTATTTTATTTTATTTTCTGAATTTTTGATACGACACTCTGTAAACAGCCAGCCCTTCAGCAATGACTGTGGCTGCGTGTGCTGAACTAGACCTTCCTGATTTCAGTTTTTTGCATATTTGTCACACTTAAATGTTTTAGATGATCAAACAAAATGTAATATTAGACAAAGATAACCTGAGTAAATGTAAAATGCACTTTTTCACTAGCCATACCTACAGCTGATAGCTCCCAGACAGATGTGTGTGTGTGTGTGTGTGTACATGTTTAGACATCTTTGTGAGGACAGATGGCATGATGCTATACTTGTGGAGACCGACAGTCACTTATGGGGACAAATTGACCGTCCCCATGAGTTTGAAGACATTTTTGAGGCTCAAAATGTGATTTTAGCATCAGGGTTACAGTTAGGTCTAGGCTGAGGGTTAGGCATTCATTTTTGATGTTTAGGGTTAGGGGCTAGGGAGAGCATTATGTCAATGAGATGTCCTCACCAAGACATGAAAACAAGTGTGTGTGTGTGTGTGTGTGTGTGTGTGCATGGCTGGAAACCCAGTATCATGGCAAAAAATGCCGACACGCTGGTCCACCGTGTCCATTTCACGCTATTCCTCTTCAAAGTGTGAAATGTACACGCATGCATCACCAGTAGGAGGAGATAATATGTTTAAAGCCAAGAAGTTAAAATAAATAAATAAATAAAAGCCAGTAGTGATCAAAAAAAGTATGAAATACATTCAAGGGTCATTAATCACCAAAAACATTGAAGCTCGGCAGCTAATATGTATTTACATGTAACTGTGTTAATGTCTGTCTAAATGTTTTCCCATCACTTTGTAAGTAAACACCTGAATCTCACACATTGTTGTCTTTGCTTGTTTTTGAGGTCCAGAAAGAGTGTAAACATGACAACGTTCAGATTTCTCTGCCCAAACATTAGGAACAGCTGTGACATTAAATCTTAGGACAAAGTCCATTCACCAGAAACAGCACGCCAAAGTCGTCAAGCACCATCTTCAGGTACCAAGCAACCAGGAAACACATACACAACAGATCTAAAGGGATGGCTAGCAAGCATATGGAGCTGAAATACAATTAATATAAACACTATGAAACACTGAGAGAAAAGGTTCGAATGCAAAATACAAAAATGAGTTCACAGCAAGGGTGTAGATTTGGCATGGACGGAAGGGACGGGGACAGGGTGGAAATATTCCACCTCGTAGTGCAGTTTGCACAACTTGTTTTAAAAATGCACTCAGCCTACAAACATTACTGATGAGTCAAGATCTGCACAAAGTGACAGAAACACTGAAGCAGCTGCACATTTTATTCTTATTGTCATGTATGTCCTATTTGTCAGGTGACAGAGTAATGGTGACACAAGATCACAGGTGAAACTGGATGATGACTTGATGGTTCATGACTGTATTTGAAGCACATGTGTGACTGCATGTATGTGGAATGTCTCACTGTTATTCATCAGGTGACAGAGGCAGCTCTGCCATGTTGTAGCTCAGAGGTGAAGAGGCGAGCTCACAGGTGACTGACTGATGAGTTGGTGCTATAGATTAACTAGTATTTATTATCATGACAGTTGTTAGGCTGCTGATGTAAATTGATTCTTTAGTGTACATTTGACAAAGAATCTGAATTGACATGTCTCACTTTTTATATGGCACGAATCAATGTGTTATTTTATCAGGTGGCAATATGTCCTAGTGCAGTCAGAGGGGAGGAGCCAGGGCCAAAGCTGAGGCACATCAAGCACAGAATAATACTTTTAATCTGAGGATAAAACGCAGGTACTGAGGCTGAAAGAAGCTTTAGTGCTCTCAGAAGACTAAAAAGATGGCTAAGGTCAACAATGACTCAAATGAGATTAAACAATGCTGCTGTGTGTCCACCAGGACAGACTGGACAGCATAGATGTCAAACCAATATGCCAGCAGTTCATCTCAGTTAACGAGAGGAGCAGGCATGTGTCTGGCTGCTTCACATAGTGGACATTGAGTTGTTGTGTGGGACACCAGTAGTCCATGTTGCTGTAACCGTAGTTCATGCTTAGAATAAAACATCCCAGCTCACTGAGTTGATCGGGGCAATAGTGCCTAAAATGTTGCATAATTTTGCTGAGAGATCTTTTACTCTGTGGTCATCTTAGACGAGTAGTTTTATGGACAAAACCCACCAGGTCACTCAGTGTTCCCTTAGTGCTGATGTGTCAGAGATGTTGGTGTAACTGAAGTAATCTTGTTAAGTCCTTAAAGTCATATTCTTTTATTGTCACACTCTATTTTTATTTTTGTATGATACCTGATTTATATGGAATATGGCTGAAGTAAACTAAACTCTAAAATACTTAGTAATTTGTTTAATAGTAATTTAACATTATATAATTCACATATAAAACTATGAATTGTAATTTTAAATGGTCTAAAAGCATGTAGAATAGCATATGTAGGCAAGTATATTTCTCCTTTATTTATCAAGAAGCAAAGACAAAAAGGAAAAAAAAGAAACAGGGCAGGGTTCGGTGGTTGAATCATCCGTCCCCACCAATGCCAAAACCAAATCTACGCTCTTGGTTCACAGTACAAGAAAGCCTGTGTGAACTGAGTGCAGAAGCAGCGTCTCACAGGCTCAGCTTCAGTGCTTCGAACACCACGACTCATCTGCAGTTCAAGAAGGACGTGACTTCCTGAGGAGCACAGTGACACGCTGCTGTTCCAGCACTAAATCGGGAAGTTTAAGCTACAGTAATGACTCTCGCTCTTATTCTCCTCTGCACATACGGTACGCCTACTTTCATTTGATTCTTTTCACACTGTTACACTTTAGTTTGCTTCAGTTTGACCCAAACTACATCCCATCAATTTGAGCTAATCTCATTGTTTTGTCCCTCACGATGAAAGCACTTCATCTCAATCAGTTAGATCACTCAGTATCTTTGGTTGTGAGCAGTACATACAGCATTTACACAAAAGTTTTACTTTTAATATGTTGGCATCTGAGTTATTATTTACAGATTTTGGTTATGATTTGAGTTTTGCTCAATAAGATCAAGATGTCTCACTGTGTAGTCTTTATGTAGTTCTTGATATCTCGCTTGGCTTTCTGTTTGTTTCTTAGTCTTAGTTTCTGGTTCTGCTCTCGGTTATTGTTTATATGCAACTCGGTGTTAGTCCCCCCCCCGTGAGTCTTGTCAAGTCTCTGTCTCTGTGTCTGGTGTTTAGTAACTTCCTGTTTTAGTTTCCCAGTCTCTTGTCTTGTGTTTAGTTTTGTCTCCTTAGTTTGACTCTGATCGCCTGTTTTCCTCCAGCTGACTTTTGTTTCCGCAGTTAGTCTCCTGTGTATGTAAGGCCTGAGCTTATATGTGTTCTTGGTTCTGGCATCATTTGTCTTCCCAGTTTGTGTGGCTGTTCTGCCCGAGGGTATCCCTGTGTCTGTCTTCAGTCTGAATTACGGACTTTCTGTTGGAATCTTGTGAAATCACCAAATAAAGGTCAGTTTTTCATCAGCATTCAACATGACAATTTGCACCAGTCAGTGCAACTCATCTGTGATGATGGAAACACCCAGAGGCTAAAATTAATATGAAGTCGGTAATTTTTCTAAAGCAGTGTGGGACTGTGCTGAAATTAAGGTTATGTTCATTAAGTGATTTCTTCAGGAGAAGTCTGACTTCCTGTTATAACTCTCAAACAGGAAATGGTTTCACTAATTTAACAGGTCTTCATTTGTCCTGGAGAACTTGTTACTCTATAAAAGGCCTCCATAAACCTGGAACATCGTACTGTTTGTCACTGATCGAGGAAAACGGGAATAAAGCTCACAAAAAGCTCTGTTGAGCCAAATATTCCTTTAACCTTCGAGAGCAATGATTTGAAGACTGTCGCCACAGATAAAGTTTTAACCATCAGAGACAAATAATCACAGTCGTGCCAGTAAGTACAATAATTAACGCTTACATTTTCAATGATTAATCTATCTTTCTAAACAGGATACATACTACAGGCTTTTAAGGTGGCGGTAATCAAACCATTACTTAAAAAGTCTTTACTTGATCCAGCTGTCTCAGCTAATTATACATCAAACCCTCTTTTATTTTCAAAAACTGGTGAAAGAATAGTTGTCAAACAGTTAAGTGATTATTTACAAAGGATGTTTTATCTGAGGAGCTTCAGTCAGGATTCACAGATAAACCAGTGGACCTGTGTCAGACCTCAGTGCAGCGTTAGCACTGACACAGAGATCACACCGTTAAAGGTACTGAGCTGTAGTGTGTGAATCACATCTATCTGACACATTTGAAGAGTGTGTCTCACACAAACATAGTTACAGAATATCACAGGTTAGCTCCTTTTTTCATTGACTCCATGTTGAGAATTGAATTTAAATTCTTTCTCTTCACATACAAAATCTCAAATAATCCACATCCAATCTTAAAGATTTCATTTTAAATGTCTTCCTTACTCAATAGTTTATTTAAAAGTTCTTTTATGCGACCAGCTCCTAGTTTGGATTGGAGAGACAGACGCACGCTCTACCTTTAAAATTAGACTTAAAACTTTTCTCTTGGATTAAGCTCAGGCGACCCTGATCGATCCCTTAGCTGTGCTGCTGCTACATCATTTCTCTCCCTGTGAGCTTATACAGCACTACTGTATGTCATCATTAGTAATGATTAAACTCTGCTTTCTGCTTTCCTAACAGCCCAACTGGTCCAGGCTGTCAGCTGCCCCTCTTTGAGACTGGTTCTGCTGGTTTCTTCCTGTTAAAAAGGACGTTTTCATTCCTGCTGTTGCCAAGGGCTTGTCACAGTGCATCATGTGATTGTTGGGGCTTCTGTCTAATATTGCAGGGTCTCTACCTCACAATACAAAGCACCTTGAGGAGACTGTTGTTGTTTAATTGCATTGAACTAGACTGAATAGGGGACTCGGGTCACCTGGTTGGCAGCTACTTGTATTCTGGTTATAAAACGATATAAAAGCAAGATTGCCGTTGCAGTGGTAGCTGTGTGCAGATTGCTCATTTTGCCATCCTGCAGCAACTGTGTCACTGTTTGTGGGGGAACTAATGTACTTGTGTAATGTAATGTGCTTCAGGCTGAACTGGATAATGTAATTGACACGTGACCCATTCACACATGAGCTGATAGCTGAAGCTGTTTATCGCCATCTTGGTGCACCAATGTTGTTTTGAACGTATCAGCTGACCTCAGTTGATTGCTCCTCTTATTCAAAGCAATCATTTAAAGGCAACGACAATTCATTGCACACAGCTGGGATCGTTTTGGTTGTGCTACAGTGTCCAGCACTGTTCTCCACAGTGTTACTGTAGCACCACACACTGACTGTGGGTGACGATCTCATACGACGCAGCTTCAAAGGAACGTAACTCTTCAACCACTCCATACAGCCGATGCTGCTTTCATAGCTAAACTGTAAAATACATCTTGGACGTCCATTCAGCCTGAAAATACTGAGTTGTGATTTTTGGTCCATGTTGCTCAGCCCTGAACCTGAACGTGAACCATGTGAAGCCAACTAGCTGCTCTCTAAACTAGCGTTTTTTAAATCAGCTGCAACTACAACAGGTTGCTGGTCATTTCACAGGAGGCGCGCAAGCATCTAACGGCGTTTGCTGTGTGGGATGTGTACACAATAATATATATTTGCATGAACGTGTAAACTCTGATTGATGACTTTAATAATGCTGGTAGCCTTAGGCCTGACAGATGACACACAGGTTAGATGTCTGTGTCACTACTGTGCATCTGTCATAATTATAGATCATGTTTAAGTATGTGTGCGCTGGGCAGACCAGTTATTACTGGAGTTCAGCAATAACTGGTGGTGGATTGTCTCATACCTTCATGCCATAAAACCATCTCTGTTGATGAAATCAGTTTATAGTGAAGTGTTTTAGGTTTCTTTAAATAAATACAACAGAGTTTGAGCTCATCCAACAATCCCAGGTGATTTCAATACTAACCTACATCAGCTGATGGATGAGGTGCCTCCAACTGGCCAACTGCATACACTATGTTTGCTTTCTACTTAAACTGCTTTAGCTTAAAGCAGCAGTTCTACTCTGCAGACAGCTGGAGGCACCGTGGCCACACGTAGTCATACGTATTACATCTTTATATTATTGTTTATAGTCTGCCTGACTGACGCTGGTGGAGGCAATCGTCTGCTCACAACCTTGCACTCACCGATGACACCGCGGTCCTGTGATTGCGTCACAGCACTGGTTACAGCACGGGGAGCAGGTAGATTGAACAGCCCACGTGATGGTGAACACGCGCCCTGCACGACGAAGCCAGTTCCACGTACAAAAAGTATCTTCCATCTTTGGATTCACTTAGTCTGGTTTTCAGCTCGCTATGCTAACTCAGGGTTTCCTCTGTGTGTTCATGTGAAAGACGTGCTGCTGGCTGCCTCTGACCAATCACAGTTACAGAACAGAGCAGCTGATTTGATGAAGGAAGATAAAACTGTAGTGTGGGAAAATATGAAGAGGTTAAACACATAATGAAAGCAATACTGCTGCTGCAGACAAAGCAGGAAAAACACTGTGCACTAGTTTAGTATTAAAGGACTGAATGATGGTGTGATCGCATTAAGGGCTACTATGTTAGTAAAGCTATTAGCTATTTGAACCCGATTTTTGCCTTCACTCTGCGCTCCATCTCATCCCAAACCAGCTCCACTGGGTTTAGGTCAGGTGGCTGTGGAGGCCAGGCCTCCATCACTCTCCTTCTTGGTCACAGAGCCCTCACACAGCCTGGAGGTGTGTTTGGGGTCCTTGTGCTGTTGGAAAATAAATGATGGGATGGCATGTGGCTGCAGGATGCTGTCGTGGCCATGCTGGTTCAGTGTGCCTTCAGTTTGGAATAAATCACCAACTGTGAAACCAGCAAAGCCCCCCCACACCATCACGCCTCCTCCTCCATGCTTCACAGTGGGAACCATGCATGTAGAGACCATCGTTCACCTTTTCTGCACAAAGACACGGCAGGTGGAGCCAAAGATCTCAGATTTGGACCCATCAGACCAAAGCACAGATGGTCTAATGTCCACTCCTTGTGTTTCTTAGTCCAAACATCTCTTCTGCTTGTTGCTTTTCCTCAGTCGTGGTTTCTCAGCAGCTGTTTGACTGTAAAGGCCTGATTCACACAGTCTCCTCTGAACATGCAGAGATGTGTCTGCTACTGGAGCTCTGTGCAGCATCTATCTGGGCTCTGATCTGAGCTGCTGTTAACGATTTCTGAGGCTGGTGACTCGGATGAACGTATCCTCAGCAGCAGAGGGACTCTCGCACTTCCTTTCCTGGGCGTCCTCATGTGAGCCAGTTTCATCGCAGTGCTTGATGCGACTGCACTTGGGGACACATTCAACGTTTTAGCAATTTTCTGACTGACTGACCTTCAGTTCTTAAAGTAATGATGGGCTGTTGTTTCTCTTTATTTAGCTGTTTGGTTCTTGCTATAATATGAACTCTAACAGTTGGCGAGGCTGTCAGCTGTGCACCAACCTGATGGTCCCAACACCATTAATACATAACCCCATATATCTTCATATATTTGATGTCTTCAGTTTGTAGAGCAGTAAAAATAAAGAAAAATCATTAAATGAGAAGTTGTGTCCAAACTTTTGGCTGGTAGTGTACTACATAATCTTACTACCAAGCACTGACTGTTTCTTTTACACAGCCAGTGCCATATATAGGTAAAGTTAATGATGCCACTGTTAACTTATGCACAAATACAGATATGATATTTCCAGCCTGACGCCTGATATAAACGTAGCGCCAGCTATTTTAATCCACTTCTAAGGCTCTATACCTGTGTGACTTTATGAGTCACGTTGCTGCTGATGAAGCAGGTGCAGTCAGAAAAGTAAAAGCAAGATAGTGGCGGACTGTGATGAAACAACACAGACAGATGGAGGAGACTGAAAGGCAGAAATAGCACAGAGAGATGACAAATGGCAAAGACGAGAATGACTTCACCACAGAAGATGGGAAGCACTTGCTCTTTCCTCCCACTCACTCCTCGTAGTGCCCAGTTCTCACAAGGAAATCACGTCTGCTGCCAAACAGGTGACAAAGCAGCAATTATGCAGCAATTTCTGCTGCTCTTCTGGACAGTGTTTGTGGCAGCAAATGATCTCAAATAAAAGTCGTGATCAGACGTGGAGGAAAGAAAACGTCATTGTTTACCTTAAGAGTTTGTACGGATATTGTTGTGCAATTTAAATCATGTAAATATTTAGTATTTCAGTTCAAAATAAAAGAAAGATGGTGCCATAATTACACCACAGCTCAGTGCTGCGTCACAGGAGGTTTTTGCCACTTTGCACTATTTACGTGTTCTGGAAATCCTTAAGCTGTTATCAGTGCCCATGTATGTATGTATGTATATATATATATATATATATATATATATGAAATCTGCAAATGATCATTTTTATTAACATTTCACACAGCGTCACAACATTTTTAGAATTGGCTTTGAATAGCCTCAACATTAAGGAAAAGGCACTGTGAGCCAGGACAGCAGCAGTGAGATGATGCTGCTGTGAGCTGGTATTATTTGCCATGAAGATGAATGTGTCCTGGAAAGACAACAAAAGAAACAGTGTTGCAGTGAGTCTCTGCAGTATCTGCTTCCTGCAGGTGTGGATGGATCTTGGATGCTCCTAAAACTGTGAAGAGGATCGGGGTCTCTAAATCGGCTCAAACAGATTTGGTGTAATTCGACTCAGTCTCCTGAGGATTCGCTTCTCCGTGGCTTCTGCTTCCTAGTCTTCTGTGTAAGGTGTGAGGAGGTTGGGCGAAAGCGGGGAAAGGGAGAGCCTCCTAGGGTCACGGGGTCAGGCGGGTTGGCATGGAGACCAACCTGCATCTGTTTCTAACTAAAATGAACCGTTGCAGGGATAGCTGTGTGCAGAGCTACAGGCATAGCAGACCTGACTCCGTCCCCTTTCTGCACTAGCTGAGCTGCAACCTTGGCTTTTTCAAGCTGTGATCAAAGCTTTTCAAATAAAGAGATGCAGCGTCTGCTATGATTAAGACTGCAGTCCAAGTTACATGATGCAGCAGATGTAGAAGGGACAGGGAGGTTCAGGGCAGGGCTTCAAATGTAATTGCAACTTAGGTGAGTTGAATGCAGGCAAAAAAAACCAAAAACCCTGAAGTTGAGCAGGATGCAAAATAGAAGAAAAGCCGAGGGCACAAATACCCGTGCCACAAGTATGAAAGTCTTTCTACTTTGATACTTTCCAGCTCAAATTCCCCGTCTCTTGCTCGCTGCTCCCCACCTTTAGCATTAGAAATGTAAAGTACCCGCACTTGAGTAAATATTTTTCTGACAGCGTTTCAGTTTTACACTTATCTTAACACAAATTTTCAAATCAGGCTTATTACTTTAGGTTTAATGGATCTGAGGGACGTTTTCACTTCTTCAAACATCAAACCGAGCTAAGCCTCGATGAAGGTAACAATAATACAAAGACCAGTTCTGTTGGTGCCTCCATCACTGGTATCCCACACGAAGAGTAATCTATGTCTCCTTTTTTTAGCTCTATGCTCTGGGGTTAAAGGGGGTCCGGATGATCTGAAACAGCATCTTTGCTCATGTCCATAAGCTCCGTCTAACCTCGTGCTACAGAAAAGACGTGAGGATAAAGCGGGTGACATTTCAAGGGCAGCAGGTCATTTCAAAAGCAAAGTTTCTGATGGTTAGGCTACATCAAGATGACCTTGAATTTAAGGCGATGATGCTTAGATTCATTCAGTGAATTCAACCTTTATGTTAACTGTATTCAGTCTAATATGCAGGCAGTATAAACAGTATACTGTCAGTGTAGTGAGTGGAGATCAGACAGATGGTGAAATACAGGGTTACATGTCGTTGAATTCAGTTGTGTAAATCCACAGAGCTGTAAACCTCAGCAGCAGGAGGTCAGCTGATCTCAGCCTGTACACGAAACTCATGTTTCTGTTTGGTGTGGAAGTTTAAAAAAAAAAGAGTTTTTATTCCCATGTCCATTATTATTTTAATATTAAGTTAATATAGCACGAGGTTGAATTAGCTCTGCAGAAAAACAGCTGGTAGAAACATCCTTCAAAGAGCTACTTTTTACATTCTTACTCTGAGTACATTTCAGAGCCTGTACCTTTTCATTTTTACTACTTAGATTACTTTTTACTACTTAAAATTAGTATTTCAGTTTTTACATGAGTATTTTCTTTAACTTGGTAACTGGCCTGTACTTGTATAGTGCTTTACTCAGTCCCTACGGACTCCAAAGCACTTTACACTACATTCAGTCATTCACACACAGGTGATGGCAGCTACATTGTAGTCTGACAGAGGCGAGGCTGCCGGACACTGGCGCCACCGGGCCCTCTGACCACCACCAGTAGGCATCGGGTGAAGTGTCTTGCCCAAGGACACAACGACCGAGACTGTCGGAGTCAGGGGCTCGAACCGGCAACCTTCCAATTACAAGACGAACTGCCAACTCTTGAGCCACGATCGCCGACTTTACATGTTAATTTTTTTCAAGCTCACACATTCATTATATGGAAATCTTCGGTTTCATTGACACCATAAAAACTCATGTTAAAGCCTTTAATCTCTCACAGACATACACACACTAACAGTGATATGTGTGCGTGTTTCAACATTATCTTCTTGAGATTCACACTTCCTTCTCCACGCTTTCTCTGTTTTGCTGTCCAACACCTCCTCTCTTTGTTCGTGCAGTCACACAGTGAGTTTTAATAAACTTTATTAAGGAAACAACAGTCCAACTTCAGATTCAATGGACGGTATGCACGAGGTTTAGGCTTGGATAACGAGCTTTGGCTGCAAGACAAGAGAAACTTATAGGCTATTTTTGGTTTGTATATATGCACACACACACGCACACATATATATATATATATATATATATATATATACACACACACACACACACATAGATAGATAGATAAAATCTGTTAGAATCTATAATACTGGGGTTAATATCTTTGGCCTGCAGACTGGAGCAGCCAGGGATTGAACCACCAACCTTGCAATCACCATATGACCTGATGACCTGCCCAGCCTTCTGACCTACAGCCATTCTAATTATTCATACCCGTAGTAATTAAATTATTCTCGATTATATACACCCTATGATCTGCTCATATCACCCCAAAAATATACCTCGTCTGTAATGCGATGTAATTCGCTGATTTCCACCATGAATAACTTCCTGCGGTGTCGTAGCAGCAGGCCGGCATTTTTTCAGAGCAGTTCTTCTCTTAGCAGGTTTCACGTCACATTGCACAGATGTGCTCATTATGTGTGGAGTGAAGCACCAATCATGGTGATTGTCAGACAGAGTTGGAACTGATTAAGCACTGAAATAATATGAAGGCTGCTCCGTCTGTGTGCACACCGGGGAGTGCAGCCTAACAAAAAGACCCAACCATACGAGAGTCTCAGATCTCTGCTGAGGGTACTTGATACTCAGCTGTAGCTGCTACCACGCTGCATCCCGAGCAGACTGTTTTGGAGGCTGTGGAAGGAGCTTGACATCACGTGGCTGTTGATAGAAGCAGTTATTTGCACAGATACTGTATCATTGTTACCTCGGTGGGATTATTTCTCCAGAAAACAAACAAATCAGCTTGCAAATGATGCTGAAAAAAAAGCCCTCAGATCATTAACTTACATGCAAAGTGTGAAGTACTGCAAAAGTAAACAAAAGTACTACACTGAAAAGGTTCCATAAGTACAAATCTGCAAGTATAATGAGCAAAATGCGATTAAAGCAAAAGAAGTGCAGAAATCTATTATTATTATGTTGCTAGTTTTGCGGCTTCCCTGGATAGATTTTCTGTAATATGCTCCTCTGGAAAAAGCTCATTACATTTCCTCTTTCTGTTGCAGTTTATTTTTGTGAATAACATTTTAGTTTGAGTGTGTCACTAAGTACTGGTAGGACTGACAGCAGAACGGCTGCTTTACGAGTAAGGAGCAAGCTGCACTGTATCATCTTGCATAAGCAACACTGTGAGCTTTCAGACGCCGTGCATGCTGCTGATATGAGATATAATGTAACAGGAAGTTTGTGAATGGCAGGCCTGCCACAAGTACATGTGCAGTTTGCTGAGCATCTGTCAGTCAGTGACGCCCAGCGCTGCTCTTTCTTAAAATATGCTGTCAGGATTCCTGAATTTATGAATCATCTGAATTTGTGAGTCCAGCTGTCTGTCAAAACCAGTTAATTTGCTAATGTTACTTTTAAAGCCTCACATTCAATGTTCTAGTCCTTTCTTGTGTGGTGTTTCCATTACTGTCCACCCACTGTGGAAGGTAGAGAGTCCGTGTTGTTCACGTGGGAGTGAGAGAGGTTGCAACCGGCTGCCAGCAGAGAGGAGGAAAAACACGGAGGGATTAAAACCAGCAAGGCAGAGGTGAGAGTGGGTATTGGTTCTCACAACCCCAGGCCTCCCCCGTTGCTTACTGCAGCTCAACACACGGTCAGGATTCCTGATGCCAGTTTGCCCAGACAAGCTTTATTCATGCCTCTAAATAAAGTCGGGAGTAGGAAACACGGGACATCCATCACAAGGGACAAATCAGGAGAGCTGACGAATGTTTAAGAACAAAGAATAGTCAGATACACTAACACGTGAAGGGAGCTGGCTCTTCTGAGATGTTCTGTTCAAAACTCTGAAATGCTGTCTGTGCTCAGTCGGTGCTTTGCTGGGCAGAGAGGAGACTGAGAAACCAGTGCAGAAGGTGCTGAACTGAACATCCCATCACCATTAAAACCATATCTGATGTTCGTCAGAGTCTAATAGAAGTGCACGCACACACACACTAACGCTATTACACTTGTTCATTCATCCATGACCCAAAACTCTCAGAAACAATAGAACGGAAACATGTTGTCGTTTGCAGATATGTTTAAAAAAAGCCTCGTTCTGGAACTTTGAAATGTCTCAAAATAGTTTGGCCATCAGTCCCACTGTGCTGTATATTACTTATGTGCAGTGTTGGGCAAGTTACTTTGAAAAAGTAATTAATTATAGTTAGCAGTTACTTCTTCAAAAAAGTAAGAGTAAGAGTTACAAGATTCTAAAAGTAATTAATTACTTGAAAAGTAACTATTGCGTTACTTAAAAAAAAGTGTTTAACCCTCTGGGGTCCAGGTCATAATTGGCCATTTTTAACTACTTCTGATGTTTCCTCCACATTTCACCTTTACAAACTATTTACTTTGTCTTGTTTGGTATCATTGTTTTCAGCACAGCCTCATGTGTCTGAATCTACAGTTATGTTTTCATTTTGACAGACTGTATTAACACAATTGATCTAAAATCAGACAAAAAACATAAAATCCGAGTAGAAAAAGTTATATTTTTTACTGTAACAACCACAAACATGTTTAATGATCATATTTCATAACTTTAGATGCAAATATAAATTGTCAATTTGAAAATCATATGCACAAGTTTTGCAAACAGCAAAGTTATTTGCAGCCATTTACCTTTGACCGTTTTTTTTTTTTTTAAATAACCATTTCAAACTGTTTGCGGAACAATCAGCTGTTCTTCAATAAGATGCCACAAATTATTTGTGCCACTCCAAAAAAATTATTTCTGTCCACTATAAAGGAAACATCACAGCCTGATACCTGCAGGCCTGACAGCAGCAGGTGTATCACTCCTGTTTCTACCTGGAGACAGCAGTCGCCTCATTGTTCTGACACACAACACAAAACTATCCACAACACTACACACTAACTACACAAGACAACACATTAACTACACACTCCAAACACGCTAAACATCACAAATCTCTCACATCTCAAAACTCTCTCTCTCTCTCTCTCTTTTTCTGCTCTCTCTCTCTCTCTCTCTCTCTCTCTCTCTTTCTGCTCTCTCTCTCTCTCTCTCTCTCTCTCTCTCCGTCACCCCTAAAACTTCCCCCTCTTCCTAAACAACCAAATGTCATGTTGTCATATCATTTTTTGATTGGTCGACATGGTGCATTTTTCCACCAACAGGAAAGGGCTGTTTTTTGTTTGTTTTGTTTGTTTTTGTATTTTTTGGTCATAAGCAGGGAGTGCTCGCTGCGCTGTCCTTAGACAGTAAACGTGACGAAACTATTGAGGAAAAACATGCGTATATATTATTTATCATGACTGTGGTTTTACGTGGCCTATCAACACAATTTAAAAACTGGCACCTTGTTGCTTTGTCATCTTGAAGTGGTCATGTGGTTGGCTTACCACGACTACTTTATTCAGCCAAACAGCAGCACTCATGTGATTGTTTTGCCCCCTTAGCAACAGGTGTTGTGCCAAAAAGTGATTTGTCTGCAAGAAAGTGATTACCGTCCGTGGGAGCGCGCACAACTGCTTAAAGCTGTAGTGCCCAGATTACTTACAGCTACTTCCGTGCAACTGATATAAGATGCGGTAAACTGAACACAGCTTCAACCGTCTGTTTGTAACGCGACCGCACCGCATTTTCTTGTTAGTAACGGTAACGACGTTGTAACGATAGGAATAGTAATTCGTCAGATCACTCGTTACTGAAAAAAGTAACGCCATTGGTAACGCCGTTACTTGTAACGCCGTTATTCCCATCACTGCTTATGTGTTTACAGTGAAGCACAGTGGTGGTAGCATTATACTACCGAATTTTCCGTAATATAAGGTGCACGTAAAATCCTTTAATTTTCTCAAAAATCGTCAGTGCGCCTTATGTATGAATTCTGGTTGTGCTTACTGACCTCGAGCTGATTTTATGTGGTACACGGCGCTCAAAAATCTGTCAAAACATGTTTTAGTACGACTTTGGTAAGCTACGAAGCCGCACCGCTTGATGGATTGTCGGAGCATTATGGTTCAAGGTTCAAGGTTCTTTATTTGTCACATGCATGGTTATACAAGTATAACACACAGTGAAATGTAGCTAATATGGCTACTGTAGTCAGGAGCCTCGCGGAGTAATCTGGGTCCTAAACTCCGTCAGCTTCAGATCCCAAAGTCAAACGAACACTGCAGCATCACTGAGAGTTAAAAACTGTCTAAATTCTTTCATCTTTAATAAAATCATCAGCGTTGCTGCTTTACCAGGTGTAACAATTAAGTTTAACATCCAGGCATCCATGAAAACAGAATTTATTAAATTTAACGGAGATGAAGTTAGCAGGAAGTTAGCTCGCTAGTTTCCAGCTAAGCATGATATGCCATGTTCTGACTGAGAGATTTCTGAAAATATTAAAACGTACAGCTCTGCTACCACTTCCAACATAAATGAAGACAGAAAACTAAACAGCAGTGACGTTTGTAGTAGGGATGCACAGATACCGATACCGGTATCGGGTATCGGCCTCGATACCACATTTTCTAAAGTACTCATACTCGTTAAAAGTCCCCCGATACCGGGGACCGATACCACGGTCTGAGACCTGTCTATGTTTGAGCGGCATGTAATCGGTTAATCACAGGCGCCGAGTGCCCGCCCCCAGGCCCCGAGTGCCCGCCCCCAGGCCCCGGCTGCAGCTCAGAGCTGAGAGAAGGGCAGGCGAGACAAGTCAGCCGTGTGGAACTATTTCAAAGTGAATGAAGACGCGAAAACAAAGGCGGACTGCAAATTGTGCTCAGCGAAATTGTCCAGAGGAGGCTCTAAAGGTAGCGCATTTAACACAAGTAATTTAATCAAGCACCAAAATCCCAACACGACAACGAGTACAAAGAGTTTACCCACGCTTATTTACCCACGCTTATTAGCACAGAGGAGCATAGCTGATGCTATAGCAGTGGGACGGAAAATAGTTGGGCATTTTAAACATTCCGCCTTAGCCTACTCCCGCCTCGAGGACATTCAGGGACAGCTCAACCAGCCAATAAAGAGACTGCAGCAGGACGTACAGACGCACTGGAACAGCACGTATTACATGCTCCAGTCCCTCACTGAGCAAAAGCGAGGGCTGGGCATGTATGTGTCCGAGCACGAACTCCCTGACTATCTCACAGCTCACCAATGGGCTCTTATGGAGATGACTGTTGCCATCCTCGCCCCCTTTGAGGAACTAACTAAAAAAGTGAGCAGCTACGACGCACTAGCCTCTGATGTCATCCCAGCTGTGACTGTGCTTGTGAGACTTCTAAACAGAGAAACAGACAAGTAAATACCTCTCAGCCCCATGTAGCAGTGTGTAAAGTGAAAGGCTTTTTAGCTCAGTGTCACACATTATAGATGAAAACAGAAACAGTCTGACTGCTGATAATGCAGAAAAGCTACTTTTCTTTATAAAAAAAAAACCTGCCACTCACTTTTTCACTCCATTAAGTGAGTCATCTTAGACTTGATGTTAATACCTACCTCAGTTGCACTGACTGTCACAGTTCTATGTTGGTGGATGTTGTTAGTTTATTCAAATATTGTGCACTAAATAGCAAAGATGTTTATTAATGCCCCCTGTGTTGTCCAAAGCGGCAGAGTTTACAATAAACTGAAAACAATACTTGAGTTGCACTGTCACTGTTTAAATGTTTTTTTTCATAATTATTTATTCTGTAATATGTTGCATACAACATGCTTTTCATTTTAAATAAATGTTCTTAATTCCAAACCAGTCTCTTGGGGTTTTTTTGTTGTTAAATTATAGGACTAAAGCTGTTACCTGTAAATTTAAATCATGTTTTAATTAAGTACTCGGTATCGGCGAGTACTGAAATGCAAGTACTCGTACTCGTACTTGTTTCCAAAAAAGTGGTATCGGTGCAATCCCTAGTTTGTAGGGTTACTGAAGTTGGGCTAGCTGCTATATGTCTCATGTCTCAACTCTGTATATTTTTATATATTTTATTTATTGTTTACTCTATTTAATTTGTAAAATATGTGTACACACACACACACACACACACACACACACACACACGTAGAAAAATATTTAGTATACACATCCCAGAAATGCATATACTATTATATATTGTACATATATTTATTAGTTTCAGATGTAGCCATTCTTGTATTTTGCACAACTCTGTTGCTTGTGAAGCTCGCACACAAGAATTTCACTCACATGTGCTGTACCAGTGTACCTGCACATGTGATGTGACAATAAAAGTGATTTGATTTGATTTGATACATAATGATGTGCTACGTGATTGCTAGCGACACAGCTATGTTAGCATAGCATAAACACAGTGAAGCTGGAGGATGAACGCTAACTTTTTCCCACTCGATAAAAGTTAACGTGAGGGTTCCCGATGGTTAGAGACAAATACAGTCGCATGGCAGGATGCTGTAAACGGACCAAACGTCAGTCAGGAGAACAACTGAGATAATCCATCCACAATACGAGGCTAGTCATTAATATACTGCAACAACATGGGAATAGCAGCTGTGATAGAATACAGCATTAATGAATCAATGGTACAGAAGTGGAGGAAGCAAGAAGAATGAGTTGAGTAAAGTTTGACTTTGTTTCACTTCACATATGAAAAAGATTTATATAAATCTTATAAAGTTTGTATCTGTCTTGTGTGAAACTTGTATGAAAAGCATACAAGAGTGAAAACAGATATAAGATCCCTTGAAAAATTATATAATGAAACTTGTATGTTTTGGATACTTACTAAAACAATATATGAAAGTAATGAGAAAGTGGCCACTTTCATGAGTAAATCATATATGTTTTTACTATTTCTTTTCCATATGGGTTACTGAGCCTTTCAATCCGGTGCGCCTTATTAGGGATGGGTATTGAAACCCGGTTCTTATTGAGAACCGGTGTTTCAGTTCCTTGGAATCGTTTGCCATTTTTGCAAACAATTCCCTTATAGATTCCAGTCGCCCCGAATGATGTCACCACGTTGCGGAGCGTCATTTACTTGGCAGGAAACATGGCGGCTCAAACGCTCAAAAGTTTGGTCATACTTTACGAGAACAGCTGACAACAGGACAACTTGCAATACTTGAAAAGTAGATATTTCATTTAAGGGAGGAAACACTACGAATATGCAAAAGCATTTGCTCACAAAACACACGATGACCTTAAATGAATGTCGTGTTTTTAATTCCGCTCCGGACTCGTGAATCTCAACCCAGCAGCAGCGGTAACGTTCGCACGTCCTCTCCCGTTAATGCGGCAGGTAAATAATCAACTAACAGTGCATATTATGTTAGCGCGATCTGCCTTATTACAAAACCTGCCATTACTGTGCGTTTAGGTGACCATGATGAGACAGAGTCTGGCTCAGATGCTGGCAGTTCTCCCTGCAGTCTACCGGCAGCGTCTCCTTTCAGGCCAGGATAGACGAATGTCACCGAGCAGAGACTCAGTTTGTGGTCAAAGCCTTGCACCCATTTGCCACAGCAGATGCCCCCGATTTTAGATAAGTGAATGTGTTTAATTGTAGGCAGGGACATTACTGGATATTCTTGTGTAACTGCTACAGAATAATTGATGTTATACTTTGTTATTGCTACAGAAGAATATTTATTTTATTATTTTACATTTACATTTTTTTTCCTGGGGACCCTGTGACACCACATTGAAGAGCCGTAGGCTGTGGATCTCTTAAGATCTCACTGTTGGGTTTGTAAGGCCATGTTACTCCTAAATTTCTATCTTGTTCAAAGAGAAGATATAAAACAAAGTTCTAAGCTAATCGACCTTAGTGTTCTCCTTTTTAAAAAAGAATCGATAAAGAATCGAATCGTTAAACAGAATCGAAAATGGAATCGGAATCGTGAAAATCTTATCAGTACCCATCCCTACGCCTTATGGTCCAAAAAATACGGTATAACTTAGCACCTGAGAGAGGCTGGTCACAACCGGATGGAGGATGAATGCAGCCAAATATGGAGAATCAAATACAAAGACAAAGAGTCTAAATATCTATAACAAATCTATCTAAACCAGTCCGACTGCCCTTACACGTTCATGGTTTATCACCTCAGATCTAATGTGCCTCCTCAGGAGCTGACAGTGCTGTGCAGTCACATGTGCATGCCCATGCATGTGTGCGAGTGTGTAACAGTCTGTGAAAGAAGTCCTCCTATATGATCTGCAGACCTTAAATTGATTTCCAGCAGGATTTAAATGAGCAAATGCTGTTTGGGCCCCTGAGGTCCCATCAGTGACAGGAAATAAACCTCAACAATGTTTTTTTTTCACCGCACACTTTTCCTTACATATAACGTGACGAGCAGCAGAGGAGGCGATGTGTGGAGCGCCTGAATCAATATTTCATCAGCCTGTGCTGTCCTGTGCTCAGAGACGGGGCACATCAGCGAGGAGCGTGTATGATGGAGTAACACTGTGTTTCAGCGTGTCGTTCTGTGAATACTCATGGGACAGAAAAAGCATCGCAACATCTTCCCCCTGAATTTGCATTCAGTTGGTCGTCTCGCAAACCTTTTCCAGCTGTGAAAACAACAAAGTGCACACTGAGACTTTAATACGTGAAACGTGGTCGAATTGTTTCTGGAGCACGATTATTTCACTACAATACATGAGCCTGATTAAATGTGCTGGAAAGGCCGCAGATCAATAAAGTGCAGACGAGCACTAATATCATGAACGCAGTTTTATTTGCACTGCAGTAAAAACGAGTCACCTGTGGTGCAAACCTTATCATTTAGCAGTTACATTCAAAAGGTCATAATGTTAATATTTCCTTTTGGTTATTCAAGACTTTCTGAACGTACTAATCAGCCAAAACAGTGAAACCACTGACAGCTGCAGTAATCATCTTGCTTTTCTGTGAAATCTTGGTTTGCAGTATTTATTTTGATACAACTTTGACAAGCACCCCACCCACCCCTCCCGCTGCAGTAACAGCAGTTTCCCCAGCAGGCCAAAAGCTTTGTGATATAAGTAAAGAGATAAAACCGGTCTGTGTTTCAGCAGAATCACAACACTGCAAATTGCAACAGCAGAGCAAAATAAATGTGTTTGCTAATGTATTCTTTCCTTTGTTCAACTGTAATCTGGAGCCTTTTAACACTTCCCACTACTCCACAGATAACATTAAACATTAAAACACGTCTAAGAAAACAAGAAACGGACCTTCTTCACTCAGTAACATCAGAATACAGGCAGAAAGCTTTTTTCTGTAATTTATCCCACATTTAAAACACATATGAATTTGTTTTTATGTTTTTATCTGTTGTGGGTGTATTTGTGCTTTATATCAACTTGTACTCTAATTCTAATGAACTGGCTCGATCATATGACAACATCTACCATGTAGGCCCTGTTTGCCTACATGGTAGATGGCTGACTTTGCCAAACCTTAACAGGCAAATGAGTAAAGTCAGAGGTTAAAGTGAGATTGAGCTGGTGGGGAAACGCTAAGGTTGGTTGTGGCGGTGCAGCGTCGTGACACTGGGACAGTGTCCTTTCTGGCAACACTTTCTGTTGTGAGCGAACATGGCTGAGCTGCTACAGAGGTGTAACTGAGTGACTCTAATCATCATTAACACCTGAATTTGAACTGATGTCTGCTACACTGTTACACTGATGATGCATATCACAGCGACGCTGCACTACTGGAAAGTAATCAGAGTAGTGTTTCATGTGCTGAAGTGACACTTGTGGGCGACCGTGGCTCAGGGGGTTGGGAATCGCATCTGTAACCGGAAGGTTGCCGGTTCGATCCCTGGGCTCTCTGTCCTGGTCGTTGTGTCCCTGGGCAAGACACTTCACCTACCGCCTACTGGTGATGGCCAGAGGGGCCGATGGCGCGATATGGCAGCCTCGCTTCTGTCAGTCTGCCCCAGGGCAGCTGTGGCTACAACTGTAGCTTGCCTCCACCAGTGTGTGAGAGTGAATGAATAGTGGTATTGTAAAGCGCTTTGGGTGCCTTGAAAAGCGCTATATAAATCCAATCCATTATTATTACTAATTAAAAACTGATTGACTAATTATAGTATAATTTCATACATTTTTATTTTATTAATCTTCGTCCAGTTTTCTTACTCTACTAATTCAATAGATTTATTAGACATATTTATTTGTTATATTTAACTTTACAAAGTGTGGAATGTATTGTTTAAGCTGGGCCTGATATTATCTTCCATATAACGATTAATTCCCAGTCATTTCCACAGAGTGAAACACAGAGCTGTTTCATCAACCAGTCAGTGACCGACAGCAGCACATATACAAATTTATCCAAAGCCAAAATATTAGTTTTATATTTTCAGTGAAAAAGGTTGCATCACTGAGCCGCTACATACCAGCAGATATGTGTCGTACAGTAAACAGCGGCAGCTTTCTAAACAAGCGAGTTAGCCTCAGCTAGCGAACCGCTCTTTGGTCTAAATCACTTCTGGCTCTTAATAAAAGAAAAAGCACAGGCAGTGACCACAATAGTAACCTTTAGACTATTATATGCAGAGTCCACAAATGACACATGTAATGGCATATACAGTCTGGATCAAAAGTTCAAGACCACCAAAACGGCCCGAAATCACATTTTGCATTGTTGGATCTTAATAAGTAGAGCTTAAACATGCAGCAAGAAGACAAGTTCTCTTTGCCTTTGCCATCAGAGCATCATGACAGTGTGACTGCCTGACAGAAAATGACACTGAATAAACATTTGTGCACAGATTTGGCCTTTTAAAGGCACATGGTCCTAAACTTTTGATCAGCTGTAAAACAGCCTGTTTCGGTTTAAGTGTTGTTTTCAATAAATGCAATGAATTGATTGACTGAAATCAAATTAATCAATCATTTGCATGTTTAAAAAAATGTTTCGTCTCACTCCCATTTCTTCTTGTTGCATGTTGAAGCTCAACTTGGAACCTTGTTCAGATCCAATCGTGCAAAATAGGATTTTTGGCTGTTTTTCAAGTGGTCTTAAACTTTTGATCGGGACTGTGTGATGACCTTTAATATGCAGTGTATTCATATTTATATGAACAATAAATAAATAATAAAAAGAATGCAAATTAAAAAAACAAAACAGCATCGACAGCACACAAAGAACTTTGATTTGAATGACATGCAGAACATTCAGCCTATTTGTCCCAGCACACACTCACCCGTGCACCCACTCACACCCTATTTGAACATTTCCACAGTTACCAAGGTTGTTTGTTGTTGTACACCATGCAGAGGCACACAGGATCTCATGTTCACTCAGATATCAGCTTAAAAGATTTCTTTGGAAAACGCTAATAAACAAAACAACATAAACTAAATGATTCAGACCCTACTGAAGATTTTCTGTAGGACTAAGACGACAGCATGCGTGCAACATTCAGTGTCTTTCAAGAATCTGCAGACGTATTTGATACTTGCTAGTCTCTTCATACAGAACACTTTCACATATTTTTAAACATACTCTCAACGGGATCTTTTAGAAATCAGATTACTCTGCTCCAGCAGCGCTGTCACCACTATGAGACTCATGCCTGAGCTCTCCAAAACACTGGAGGTTACACACTCCACCCAGCTGAGCAGAAGTACTTGTAGGCAGCATTGAGACCTTAAATAAAGACGGCGAGACGTTGAGTACTATGAGCTCAGTTAGAACTGAATGAGCTGCTTTTAACCAGCATTTTCCTCACAAATGATGCCATTACAACCAGAGAGGCTGAGCTGTGTGAGCCCAGCTTGGTGCATGAACTTTTATCACTGAGAGACATCACGCTGCTAACCTGGAATTCCTCATGGTTCAGTGCAAACCTTTTTATATGCTAAGCTAATATCAGCTGCATTCATTTCAACAGATGCTAATGCTAAGCTTACAATAAAAGAACTACGTGCAGCCATTGCAAACAGCAGACAGGCTGCCTTCATGCCTCTCAGTCTACCTATGACACACAGATGGACATTGATGAGTACAGCTCCTCTGTGACAGACTGCATGAATGCCACCGACAGCAGTGTTACACCCAGAAACAGATCACCACATGAATGAAGGGAGGTTCACCTCAAACCTGAGCCTCTTCCTCTGCTCTGTTTTTCTCTCTCTCTCCCTATGAGTGTGTATTGAGTCAACTTATAGCCATGCAGATCGAGCTATAGTTATTTATTCCACATATTATTATTAATTTCACATTTTAGTATTTTGTATGATCTCATATTTGCTGTGCATGTTCTCTGTGTTCTGCATCTACTGCTCCTGCACTTCTGGTTAGAGGCCAAGTGCATTTCATTGCCTTGTACTTGTGCATTGATAAAGTTATTATGACATAATATTATGAATGTAATATGACAGACTTTACATAAATCTACTACATACAGTGGCTTGCAAAAGTATTCGGCCCCCTTGAACTTTCCCACATTTTGTCACATTACAGCCACAAACATGAATCAGTTTTATTGGAATTCCAGGTGAAAGACCAACACAAAGTGGTGAACACGTGAGAAGTGGAACGAAAATCAGACATGATTCCAAACATTTTTTACAAATGAATAACTGCAAAGTGGGGTGTGCGTAATTATTCAGCCCCCTGAGTCAATACTTTGTAGAACCACCTTTTGCTGCAATTCCAGCTGCCAGTCTTTTAGGGCAGCGGTCCCCAACCCCCGGGCCTCGGACCGGTACCGGGCCGCGAGAGTTGAGGCTCAGGTGCTGTAAAAAGAAGTTTTCTTCCCACGCACAGCGGACACTAATGTTTTTGTCACTTTTTATGGAATCAAACTCAAAGTAAGGTCAGTACTTCCACGCTTTAAACGCTGCACGCTCATACTCTCTCCCACAATCGATATGTGATCCATTGTTGATCTGCACACAGCTGTTGTCACGAACGTCGCACTCACTTACGTCACTGTCATGAGACATTCTCGCAAAAAAAATCACAGTTTTAGTAACGCAGTAACGCAGCGTTCCTACGGGAAAGTAACGGTAATCTAATTACCGTTTTTGCAATAGTAATCCCTTACTTTACTCGTTACTTGAAAAAAGTACTGCCCATCTCTGGTTATGAATAAATCTTCTTTTTTTTGGTACCGGTACTAGTTTCATTTTGTTGTATTTATCCGCGACACCTTAAAGGCCGGTCCGTGAAAATATTGTCGGGCATAAACCGGTCCGTGGCGCCAAAAAGGTTGGAGACCGCTGTTTTAGGGTCTGTCTCTAGCAGCTTTGCACATCTACAGACTGAAATCTTTGCCCATTCTTCTTTGCAAAACAGCTCCAGCTCAGTCAGATTAGATGGACAGCGTTTGTGAACAGCAGTTTTCAGATCTTGCCACAGATTCTGGATTGGATTTAGATCTGGACTTTGACTGGGCCGTTCTAACACATGGATGTGTTTTGTTTTAAACCGTCCCATTGTTGCCCTGGCTTTATGTTTAGGGTCGTTGTCCTGCTGGAAGGTGAACCTCCGCCCCAGTCTCAAGTCTTTTGCAGACTCCAAGAGGTTTTCTTCCAAGACTGCCCTGTATTTGGCTCCATCCATCTTCCCATCAACTCTGACCAGCTTCCCTGTCCCTGCTGAAGAGAAGCCCCCCCAGAGCATGATGCTGCCACCACCATATTTGACAGTGGGGATGGTGTGTTCAGAGTGATGTGCAGGGTTAGTTTTCACACATAGCGTTTTGCATTTTGGTCTCATCTGACCAGAGCACCTTCTTCCACATGTTTGCTGTGTCCCCACATGGTTTATGGCAAACTGCAAACGGGACTTCTTATGGTTTTCTGTTAACAATGGCTTTCTTCTTGCCACTCTTCCATAAAGGCCAACTTTGTGCAGTGCACGACTAATAGTTGTCCTATGGACAGATTCCCCCACCTGAGCTGTAGATCTCTGCAGCTCGTCCAGAGTCACCATGGGCCTCTTGGCTGCATTTCTGATCAGCGCTCTCCTTGTTCGGCCTGTGAGTTTAGGTGGACGGCCTTGTCTTGGTAGGTTTACAGTTGTGCCATACTCCTTCCATTTCTGAATGATGGCTTGAACAGTGCTCCGTGGGATGTTCGAGGCTTGGGAAATCTTTTTGTAGACTAAATGTCTCAATAACTTTATCCCTGACCTGTCTGGTGTGTTCTTTGGACTTCATGGTGTTGTTGCTCCCAATGTTCTCTCAGACAACCTCTGAGGCCGTCACAGAGCAGCTGTATTTGTACTGACATTAGATTACACACAGGTGACTCTATTTAGTCATTAGCACTCATCAGGCAATGTCTATGGGCAACTGACTGCACTCAGACCAAAGGGGGCTGAATAATTACGCACACCCCACTTTGCAGTTATTTATTTGTAAAAAATGTTTGGAATCATGTCTGATTTTCGTTCCACTTCTCACGTGTGCACCACTTTGTGTTGGTCTTTCACCTGGAATTCCAATAAAATTGATTTATGTTTGTGGCTGTAATGTGACAAAATGTGGGAAAGTTCAAGGGGGCCGAATACTTTTGTAAGCCACTGTAAACCTACAAAAAAAAACAACCATTCCCACACAGTAGGACCTCAGTATTTGTTCAGGGCTCTAAATATCGAGTTGTTAATGCTGCGAGTAAACGACACTGTGACTCACGACACTTTTATCTGCAAACAAAGGAAGCTGCTCACTAACAGACTCATCCTGAAACGATTTTTGGGCTTCAGTTGCTAATGACTCTGATTTATACTGACAACAATTAGAAACACACAGACCGTTGTTTAGTCATGGGATTTACATTCTCTGCCTCATAACACGCAAAACAATCGTACACTGATAAATAGAGCTGTGCTCATTTTCAACGGGAATATGCAAAACTGGTCAAAAAAGACACACTTCACTTTGACTCCTAATGGACTCCAGGGCAGTCCATCATTCCCATTATTCCCAAAAAAAACTCCAGTACAGCTGCTGCTTTGCAGTACTGGGCCAGTTACATCACAGCTCCAGCCGCCAGCTCGCAAGTGCAACGGCCCCTTGAATAAACATCAAATAGCCCACCAGCAGAGACTCAGACATCACAGATGCCCCTCTGAATGAGTCTAAATTTGCTCATAGTTCTGAAGGTGCTGTTTTACAAACAGTTATCTAGGGAGGGCAGGGTTGCCATGGACACCCATCCTAATCAACGGTGTACCTGACGCCTCACTACAGTCTCTCGTGAGTTACGATTCCTGTGATTCTCAATTACCTCTGAGGGAGCCAAATAAATTGAACATCAGGGAGCGAGAAAGGGAAACAGTCCTGTGCTCTGTTATCTTAAAGCCTTTAATCGGGTCTGACAATTTGAACCATTGGCACGACATTTCAGTGTTTAGTCTGCATTCCATAAGAAACAAAGCATTTGGAAATGCTACAGTTACATGATTAGTTCAACATGTTTCACTATATCACTTATTTTTACAAGATAAGCTACCTCCTGGCTGTAGCTCAGGTCACCTACTGGTCGGAAGGTTGGTGGTTCGATCCCTGGCTCCTGCAGTCTGCATGTCAAGTATCCTTGGGTAACCCCAAGTTGCTCTCCGATGTATGAATGTGTGTGAATGTAGTTAGAATTCACCAAGTGAAGCAGTGGGCAGCCACCAATGCAGCGCCCGGGGAGCAGTGTGTAGTGGTTGTTGTACCTTGCTCAGGGGTGCCTCAGGGTAGCCGTTCAGGGGAGTTGAACCCCCGACCTTCTGGTCAACGGGCAACCACTCTACCTACTGAGCTATCCCTGTCCATTTACCATTTACAAGCAAGAATAAGAATAGAGCTAATAAAAACATTTTTCTCCAGTCGAATAAGAATCACATTTTGATTTATGACATGGGAAAGAAAAATACAGGTAAAGTTTCACTGTGATGGAAAATCAAGTCAATGGTACTGTTATAGGAAGTTTGGACATTTTTGTCTGAAATCTCTAATAAGATGAGTAACGGATGTAAAATGCAACACACCAAACCCAGCTGCCTCTTCTTAGCATTTCCATAATGGCTGAACGCTATCTTTGTGTATGTATTGTGATAGCTAGCATTGGTGCTGACTGAAAATAAGTCAGTTTCTTGTTTTCTAAGAAATGTGTGATGTGTAAATGTGAGCTGTGGAGCAGTGGGAGGTTAGACACTGCAGTGGGATGTGTTAAAGGGCTCCAAATTGCAATCGAACAAAGAGCAGCATACATCAGCAAACATGTTTGTTTCTCTCTGTTGTCACTTTGATATTTCTGAATCGTGTCTCTTATTAGTCCTCCACTTACTGTGAAAGAATACAAAGGAAGGAGACAAAGGATCTCACTAACAGAATAATGTGGTGCAGCAACCCTGGTTCTTAATGACTTGGATAAACACTGATCGGCTGCCTGAACACCCGTCAATCAGCATGTCCACCCCCGAACATAATTATTTAGGACACTGGTATATATATATATATATATATATATATATATATATGATGTCATATATATGATATATATATGACATTTATATGTCAGTGGCTATATTTATATAGCCACTGACATAAAGACAAGAAAGCTCCTTACCATGCATGGAGGGTTTCACCCCAAGTCCAGCACCCTGAGGCTGTACGCTAAGCGGAAGGAAGGGGGCCAGGGACTGGTGAGTGTCAGCACCACAGTCCAGGATGAGACAACGAACATCCAAGAATACATTGGGAAGATGGCCCCAACTGACCGAGTGCTCAGTGAATACCTCAGGCAGCAGAAACCCAAGAAAGAGGAGGGAGACGAGGAACCATCATGGAAGGACCGGCCCCTGCACGGTATGTACCACCGGCAGATAGAGGAGGTGGCTGATATCCAGAAATCCTACCAGTGGCTGGACAAAGCTGGACTGAAAGACAGCACAGAGGCACTAATCATAGCAGCACATGAACAAGCTCTGAGTACAAGATCCATAGAGGCTGGGGTCTATCACACCAGGCAAGACCCCAGGTGCAGGCTGTGTAAAGATGCCCCAGAGACAATCCAGCACATAACAGCAGGGTGCAAGATGCTAGCAGGCAAGGCATACATGGAACGCCATAACCAAGTGGCCGGCATAGTGTACAGGAACATCTGTGCCGAGTATAACCTGGAAGTCCCGAGGTCAAAATGGGAGATGCCCCAAGGGTGGTGGAGAATACCGAGCTAGATCTGTGGACTTCAGATACAGACGACAATGGTGGCTAACCCATAGTGGTGGTAGACAAACAGAAGAAGACGGCCGTAGTGATCGATGTAGCGGTTCCGAATGACAGCAATATCAGGAAGAAGGAACACGAGAAGCTGGAGAAATACCAAGGGCTCAGAGAAGAGCTCGAGAGGATGTGGAGGGTGAAGGTAACTGGTGGTCCCCGTGGTAATCGGAGCACTAGGTGCGGTGACTCCCAAGCTAGGCGAGTGGCTCCAGCAGATCCCGGGAATAACATCGGAGATCTCTGTTCAGAAGAGCGCAGTCCTGGGAACAGCTAAGATACTGCGCAGGACCCTCAAGCTCCCAGGCCTCTGGTAGAGGACCCGAGCTTGAAGGATAAACCGCCCGCAGGGGCGTGCTGGGTGTTTTTTTTTTATATATATATTAGGGGTGCAACGATACACAAAATTCACGGTTTGGTTCGATTCTTTGGTGTCACGGTTCGATATTTTTTCGATACAAAAAATGTTCATGCTTTTTTAATTTGTCATTTATTAAAATTATAAATATATATTTTAACTCAAAAGTACAGTTTTAAACAACAAAATAATAATAAAAAAAAAATCTATCTGATCGAGAAATCACTCATCTTTGGAAAAGAGAGTTTATTACAGAGAAATGGCTCTTTCAAAATAAAAGCTATACTATACGCTTCTTCTGGGCTATATTCTCAGCAGCATATTAAACATATCAGGTCCCCATAAGGAGAATCATGTGCTAACGGCTGTCTAAATGACTCGGGTAAAGTCTGTAGCATGCATGCTTGTTGTTTTTGTCTGCTTCCGCTTGTCTTTGCACTAGGATGATGTCGGCGTAAATGTGCAGTCATATTCGTTGTGTTCCCACTAGTGCTGTCAGCGTTAATCTCGTTAAAATGACGTTAACGCCACAACGCTGCAAATGTCCGTTAACGAGCTACTGCGGATCGCCCCGTAGCTGCGCTAACGCACTATTTCCCACCAATGGAATTGAGCATTGCGTGGCACATCCAACATACTGTTTTACTTTAGTCCATGACGCGCTTACCTTCAGGGTCATACTTCACATGAAAACCAAAGTAGTTCCAAAGGCCAGATCTGAATGAGGGTGGGGGAGGTTCAATTTGCCACGTTAGCTTCTGTCTTGCTAGCTTGCGCTGTGCTCACTGGATCTGCGCTCGACAGTGCAGCCTAGGCAGAGTAGTCGAACGCAGATCCACTGAGCGCTCAACACAGACAGCATCGTCAGAAGAAAAGTTGATAAAATAAATCAAAACTTTTGTATTGTTCGATACATATGCGTACCGAACCGAAAGCACTGTATCGAACGGTTCAATATCGATACGAGTATCGTTGCACCCCTAATATATATATACAGATATCTCTGCCAAGATGGTGGAAAACTAAGTTAACAGCTTGGTTAGCAGTTATATATGGTAGCAACGCAAACTAACACTGTGAATTAACACTAACAGTCGGGGTGGGTCATGATGATGTTTATGTGCACAGTATTGTTACATAATAAAATTAAACCTAACAGATGTTGGACCTTGCATCGAGCTTTCTAACCAGGTGCTTGAAGCCATCATTTGCCTGTAACAGCATCAGTAAATTTCTATCCACTGTTTGCTCTCCGGTCATTAGGACTGAAACATGTTTGTCGTTGCAAACTTTAGCTCCCCTCTCAGGCTCTAAACTGTCATTGGAGGATAACTGCTGCTCTTGCTCTCAGACATGCCTTAGCTTGTCTCGTTGTTGTGCGTGTGCTATGGAGCGTAAACCTACAGCTTCACTATATTATTACACCTGCAAGGGGACATTTTTTTCACAGGAAAATTTATATCAATATTACAGTGAGCAGCATGATATATGATATATGATTTGGCATAGGCTTACCTACCAGATTAAAACACTCTTTTAAAGTGCTCCAAAATGCACCAACAGTGCAAACAGCAGAGCTTCAGCTGAGTGACTCAAACTAGTGAGACATAGCAGACGCTGACCAGCAACAGCTGCCAGTGCCAACAGGTCTTTAAACATAGCAACCATTCCCTAAATTTAATTCTCATCCGTATCCAGATGGATGAGGGGAAAACCTCAGAGGACACTGCACATACAGAGGCTGTAAACATGATTTCAAATGCTGTGAAGTCGGATATTTTAACAGGAGAATTTATGGGACTGACTCACTTTGGAGCCATGTTTTATCATTTTAATGGTTTTCAAAACATTTAGCCTGCATTAATAATTAGCCAGCTGGTTAGCACTGGGACATTTATAGAAGAAAAAATAGAAGCAACAGGCTGTAAAGAGAGAGAACAGCAACATTTACACTTTGACAAGTCTCCGTGAAGGTTTGGATGCACTTGTTCCAAACCCGGCTCTGTTCTCTGTGGGCTTTGTGGGAAGGAGAGAAGTAAAAAAAAAATAAAGTTTTACAGCTTCCTTTCAGGTCAGCAGGCGGTGGGTGAGAGATACTGAGTGAAGTAACACTGTGAGACTAATGTTGGCTGTTTTCTCTTCTCTGGCACTGGCTTCAGTATTTCTCTTCACATTTTTACTCGTATATACTTACCCATTTATATTTTATTGTCATACAAGCGCAATCACAGGCAAGCCAGTGTTATGTATAATACCCATTTAGCTTGCTTGCCTTCCTACATGTGCTAATAATGGCATTTATCTCCTTACAGAGGTGTTTTCCTGCATCAGCCCATCAGATCGTGATTGACTATTTATGGTCAGTTAATATAGATGATCACATTTACAATGAAAAAATCCTGGGCTGTCTGAACAACTGTGCTGAGACCGGTTAATCAGCCCGGCCCTGGCAGTTTGTGCATGTACACACATACGCTTTCATGTTGCAGCTGCAGCCTGCACACTGTGATGTGAGTGAAGCCAGAAGGATTACACAGAGTGGTGCGTCTCCAGTCACGACTCTGCTCTGACTGATATGCAGTCTCCAAAGCCCTTATTGCCTTTTGGCCCTCTGCTTTTTCATCGGTCACCACTTACGGTCCTCGTATACGTATGATGTTGCTCTCTTTGGACGCGTGTCGGCTGCTGTGTCGTTACACTCTCTGTCACGACCTGCATTAGGATCGTGATCTTTCATCCCCTCTTCCACAAACTGATCGTGGAAAGCAACATTGGGTTATAGCGAATTAAGATTCCTGAAAGATGGAGTGGAGTAATGAAGTCACCAGCAATACAGTCAATTAA
Organism: Simochromis diagramma; assembly: GCF_900408965.1. Taxonomy (NCBI): domain Eukaryota; kingdom Metazoa; phylum Chordata; class Actinopteri; order Cichliformes; family Cichlidae; genus Simochromis; species Simochromis diagramma. The sequence goes on along the minus strand of NW_024387332.1, from coordinate 2,056,750 downwards.
GTCAATTAGAGAGGCATCTGTGGTGGAACAGAGTGAAAATAGCCAACAGTTATTTTCAATTAATATCAGGTATTGTGATTATAAACTGATTAATTGCCTTGTCTATAAAATATGAGGGAAACAGTATAAGTCGACGTAATGGTCCATAATTGTTCTGGACAGGAAAAGTGTTCAAATCACCAGCTAAGCTCTGTTTTTATTCCAGCCCTCCATCCATTCTCTTAAACACCTGTCCAGCATAGGCTCGACTTAAAGCAGATTAACCACCAGGACCTTAGAGGTCCAGGACTAAGTCATGGCCATAACTGTAGACTCTCACATGTACAGTCATGGCCATTTTGCCAAAAGGTTGATTCGGTTCATCTGGACGTTTTCAGTGGGAGAAACGTTTCGTCACTCATCCAGATGACTCCTTCAGTCTCAGCTGACTGCAGGTTTCCGACCTTATAAACAAGACATTTCCACAGTGACTGAAACTAACACGCCGAACGAACAATGGGCACTGAAAACGTCCAGATGAAGAGAATCAACCTTTTGGGATTTACTTACCTGGATGATTGAGCGTGCATCAAGACCTATTAAGTAATCCACCCAAGAATCTGCTTAGATCAAGTGTTTGGTAGTTTTTTAAAATAATTTTATTTGATGTTAAAAAGAACATTTTATGCAAGCACATTTTCTGAAACAGAAGTATCTACTTTCCAATAAGTGTCAGACATGCAAGTCCACAATTCTCCAATTCTCACCGCGAATATGCAAAAACATTCTTTAAAACACGTCCTTGGACTGTGGGGGAAACTGGAGGACTGGAGAGATGTCACGCAGAGAAAGATTTTGATCACAGTCCATGTCCAATTAAAATCCATCTGAAAACTGGTTAAATGTGTCTCCCTCCTCTTTCTTCTTTCCTAATGCTTCAACTGTCTCTTTCCTAATTGCTCTTTCTATTTCTGTCTGTTCATCCCTCTACAGTGCGTGGAACCCCAGATGTCCACTGGGTGACAGGTCATTACATGACCGCGACTTTCCTAATGAGCCCATTAGTCGTTTCTGCCCTCTTCCTCAACATCCCCCAGTTCTTTTGCACCACTCGTTGAAACATTTCCAGTTCATCAAATCGTGTACTCTTTCTAACACCCCCGTCACCCCCTCGTTTCTCACCTCCCTGTACTTCAGCCATAACAAAGTGCACAGCTCCACCCAAAGGCCATGATGGCTGCTGTAATTTGTAGTTACGTACTTTAACTAATGCGGATAAATTTATCCGCATTTACAGAAAAAATAGTTTGTTTAAAAGTAATCATTGATTTCTAATATTATCTAATAAGTACTTGATCCCCTATAACATAGCCAGGATTCAGGTTCCCACAGATTGGTGATTATAATCAGTTAATCAGTCACAAATACTCTTGATCTCAGTGCATAAAGCACATGGGTCTTCAGCCTCAGTGACTCCACCACTGCAAAATCAAAGGGCTGTCAGAGGACATCGGGGACAAGATTGTAGATCTGCACAAAAGTGAAATGGGCTGCAAGAAGCTTGGTGAAAGGGTGATAACTGTTGGTGTGATTATTTAGAAATGGAAGAAATATAAAACGACCATCAGTTGCCCTTCGTCTGGAGCTTAATATCTCGCCTCACGACGTGAGGATGATCACGAGAAAGGTGCTGGATCATCCCAAAATGAACGGAAGGAGGAGCTTGTTACTGATCTGTCAGCTGTGAGCATAGTCACCAAAAATGCCATTAGTAACACTGCGCTGTAATAGAAATACAGTGTCTGCAAGATCAACACAGATGTGCAGACTTGTCTTACGTTTGCCAATGAAGCAGCAACCTAAAGACTTTAGAGAGTTTCTGCAAAGAGCAATGGGCCAAAATCCCTCCTGGTGACCAACTACAAGAAACACCTTACCACTGTGCTTGCCAACAAGGGTTTCTCCACCCAATACTAGGTCAGGCTTTGCTTTGGAATCAAATACTTATTTCCTCAATGACATACACATCGGGTTATTTGGTTTTTATGGATTTTCATTCTGTTGCTCTCCATTAAAACCAAACAAATGTAAAAAATTAGTACAAATTGGTAAACAATTCAGCTACCTGGTCATGAGTATAGCTGAACAGGCTGAACTGGTCTTCAGTTTTGACTGTAGTCGGTCAGACTACCAAGCTGTTCTTAGACTTTCAATGCTGGTAAAAAACAACATGGGACATTTCTTGACATGTCTTTATCATCATAAGTTTGTGGAGTTTTGTCAGGTTTTTGCACATATGTTAAACATTGGTTATTTAATTGGTGCAGAGGATGCATGTAGAAGCACATCTGTACACATTTTAAGGCTATTCAAAGCAGCATTGAAAAAGCCATAGAATCTGAGAGGCCAGAACAAAGATCTGTCTGTAAGGCGGTCAGAATCAGGTCTATACGATGAAAGACTGATATTCAAAACAGGCTTGCAACTGTGCTCAACACAGACCCACTGACAATCTGTAGAGGTCAGCTGTAAATGGAAGATAACATCATCTATGAGGAGTATGGGACAACTGTAATAACTGGGAAACATCATCTCCATCATTAACCCTGTCAGGCCTGAGGCATCATCAGTAATAACCATAAACCCAGGTTACCAGACTATGTTCTTTTTGGATTTGGACAATTGTTTTTCTCAAGTCTTTGCAATCAAGAAAAAAAAAAAAACAGTTTACGGCTGCGTCCACACGTACACGGGCATTTCTGAAAACGCAGCTTCTTCAATGCGTTTGGGCCTTTTGTCCACACGTAAACGGCGTTTCGAATCACTGAAAGAAGAGATTTTTAAAAACTCCTGCCAGGGTGCAGATTTTCGAAAACTCCATCTTTGTGTTTACGTGTGTACAGAAAACAGAGATTTAGTCATGCGACGTCAAAGGTGTGCGCCTGTCTTGACGTCACGCTGTGCACCACGTTATTGCAGATGAATTTCTCCAATGGTGGACAGAGACAAAATACTGTTGCTGTCAATCTGACCATCTGCAGTTTTTACACACAGTTACTGTCCCTCCATTTAGAAAGACAGAGAGAGTGAACTTCAGACGTGGCTTCAGCACAGACACTCTCACAACCCAAATCCTGACGCCAACATTGGTTTTGGACGAGATCAGGTCGGTGGTCTTTCTTTACTCTTTCCCTCTCAGGCTTCCACAGTTCTGATTGGCCAACATTTCTACATGGTTAGGATTACATCGCCACCTGTTGCTTTAGCATGTTGACAGCGTTTGACTTAGTTTTTTGCATTTACATGTGGACGAAGATATTTTTTCAAAACTGCATGTGTGGACAGGATTTTTTTTTTTCCAAAAACATGGCACTGGTTAGGGTAAGGGGGAGATAGCACTCAGACCTCAGCATTAGAAGTCTCTCAGTACCGAGTAGTACATGACTTTTCTCTGGTGATAACTGCTCTGTAACAAAGGTACATGCTTTGCTCTGTAGGCCCCAAATAATCTCGTATGACGAGTCTCTATTCCCACTGCTGATTTCAGTTATGTATTCTTCTGTTGCTCTTTGGTTTTAATCAGTGGATTAGTGGAACGGTGCAATCCTGAATGGTGATCTAGCACCTTAAATCTGACAGACAGGTTCTAATGCATAACAGTAGCGAAAGAGTCAGTCTGTCATGTGCTGCATCCAGATGGTATCCCAGTGAGGGCACGGAGATACTGGATCCTTGCAGTGCAGTCATAGTGCATACGTAAATAAATCCAGTCCCAGCACTCATATCTAGCACTAAAGACTGATAGCTACTGCTGAGTGAACAGAAGAGGAGTAACGTGTTTTAAGTGGCAGATAATTAGAATACGTTTCAAACAGCTCAATAAATATCAGCAAACACAAAAAGGTAGGGCTGCTCAATTAATCGAATTTTAATCTCGATTACGATCTGGGCTTTCGACGATCATTAAAAATGACTGAGTCGATTATTAGCCCCTCCCTCGTGCTTTACTCTCGCGCTGCTCCGTGTGGCAAATGGGTTGGCAGTCAGACGTGGATCAAGTAGACACAGTGTGTAAACTTTGCTACAGTGTAGCTGCACCACAGAGCAACACTGCAAAGTTCACTAAACATAGATGTTTACATTTTTCATTTATTTTTTATATTGCAAACATTTGCACTGTTATCAGTATTTGCACACTATTTTATATTATTTTTTAAAGTCATTATTCAACACACTGTTATTGTTAAATAAATATCGTCAAATAATCGAGATCTCAATGTCAGTGAAAATAATCGTGATTATCATTTTTGCCATAATCGAGCAGCCCTACAAAAAGGTCTCAGTGTGTGAGAAAGATGAAACTATCACACCAATATTTAATTATGGAAGATATAGTATGTACTGGAATTACAGCCATAACTATTACATTGTGGGGTCTTTACCTTGCTTTTAAGTTGTTATGATTTGGCGACATATAAATAAAACTGAATTGGAAACATAAATAAGAAAATATAAAACCTAAACCAAAACATCAAATATTTGAAAATGTTTTACTTTTCAGTTCATCAACTGGCAAAATTGAGGCAATAGGTTGCCAGTGTTTTAAGGTCCAGTGCAGCTGCTTTCAATAATCCGTCAAGTGTTGTGCCCCCCCCCCACACACAGCCAAATTCAGTATGTGCACACAGAGGTTACGAGAAGATTTGATTTATTAGCATGTATATTTATATTTTAAAGACAGTGTGAAAGCAGTTACATTTTAATATTAAAAACAAAATGTTCTGGTATAATGTCAAGACAATTTCTTAGCATCTCTTTTTATAAACACATGCGCAGTGCCCAGTCCTGGGCACGATTTTCTTTTGAGATTTTGTGTGTTGAATACACACACACACACACACACACACACACACACACACACACACGGCTAATACGTATGACACCATAACAAGTAATGCTTTTCACAAAACAGAAATCACACTTTGCACAACTCGACTCCCCCATCCAGGAGGCTAATGAGGGAGAGTTATATTATCGGTCTGAAGGTTGTGGAGACGTTCTGGACTCCTACACATAGAAACGCACAGGATGTTTGTTGGCTAGTCTCACTGTGTGGTTGGAGTTGACTGTTGTATAACTATGTCTATGTATAACTGCAGTAGATACCAGGGCTGCCACCAGCTCCCACTGAAATTCTTTGGTCAGCCAAGCTGAATGGCTCATTAATATCAATGCAAGGAAAGGAAGAGGAAGTGCACTAAAAAGAAATGTCTTTGCATCAAGTTTCCTTCTCTCTAATGAGCTCTGGGTCTTGTGGAGGGGATGGAGGAGGACCCAACAAGAGTCCCGACAGGCCACTTAAACACAATGGGTACTTTGTGACTTGTGCATCAACTCTTCAAGTATTTCTGTTTTCATTTGTATCGGAAAGGTCAGTCACACAAGATGTCAGCTGCTGCTTTAGGGATGGTATCATCTATGAATCTTCTCTATGGTCTTTCTCTTTTTCTCCGGCGTGACAGCTTCATACTCGATATCCCTCCTCGGTCTAACGTTATCTCCAAACCCCTCTGATGCACTCATTTCCACTCTTGTTCATCCTGGTCTTCCTGTCTTTTTGTCATTGCCACCGACTCCATACATCAGAGCAGGTCCCACAATCATCCTGCCTATACTCGTCACCTCTCTCGTGCACCGTCCTCTGCCTTTAGCGGCTGACCCCAGGTTTTTAAACTCGTCCACCTTCACTGCCTCACCTATTTGCATCTTCACCGGCTCATCTGCCCCCCCTCTCGTTCAATTGCATGTATTCTGTCTCGCGTCTACTTTCATTTCTCATTTATCTGGTGCATAACTCAACCAGAACAGATGCCCGATGTACTTTCACCCCCACCCCTGCATCTTCCCTCAGCATCGTCTTGCTGTGTCAGACCTTCTCTATACTTCTCCATCAACACTCTCACAGTAAACATCACATCTGTAGTGCTTCTTCTCAGAACGACACCATGGTGCTGCTTGCTGATCGTCACCTTTCCTCTTAACCTCGCTTGAACTACTCTTTCCCATATCTTCATGGCACATCATCTTTATCCCTCTGTAGTTACTACAACTCTTCACATCAGCCTTGTTGATGAACGTCTCCTTTCTTCTGCCTCATATTCAGTTCACCATTCGTCTTTGCCACCTCTCTCTTTGCTGTACACGCAGCTTCCCAGTAGCTCTTCTCTACTTTAGCTCCCCGGCTATCACACTTTTCAATGCTAACCTCTTCCTTCCCTTCACTTTCCTGTACTTCTTCATTCCACCACCGAGTCTGCTTGTCTTCTTTCCTCTGTCCAAAGGATACATCAAACACCTTCTTGGCAGTTTCCATAAAAATTAAATAATTATGAAATACGTATTCTTTGTTTGGTTAATAGTCCCTCTCCACCAAAATAACAAAGTGCTTCCTGTTGGCTTTTAATAATAAAAACAGTGGCCTTCATCAGTAGATGTTAACAGAACCTCGTGACTCATTCATTTGCAGAGATCATTACTTATCATTACCACCTGACCTTTTACCTTTCACCTTTCCTAGAACCCCTGAGCTGTAGAGGTTGACAATCAGCCTGCATTACGCTGACGTCACTTATTTAGCCTGCGGGCTTTCAGCCCAGGAGTGATGAGATGAACATGACAGGGTCTGACCAGGCTGCTCGACTCTACAGACTCTATGTAACATGTAACATTTGCAGCAGTTTAAGACATTACAGTGAAGAGGGAGCATCTGCACCGGATTATATTACCAACTGCTTATACACTGGAATATTTTAGCTGCATGAAGAAAGTGAAATGTCCTCAAATGCAGTCTCTGTAACAGTCAGGTATAGATGTGCATGTGCATCTCACGACACACTCCATGAGCTGGCATATTATAAGCACGCTCTCTCTCTCCCTCTCTCTGTCTCTCGCTCACATACACACATTAACACATTTGCGCATCTGTGGGCCGAGCGCACATTAAAGGTGCAACAGGGTCAAATAGTAATTTCCTTGATGGGGTCATGTGGGCACACAGCAGATTTGTACAGTCAGTAACAGCCACTTGTGTCACAAAACTTCGTGCAAACATCAGAGAGGAAGCTGACGCGTACACTACAGTGGCGGCGCATAGAAAACAGGTTTCAGTGCAGTCTGTGGGTCGAAGACAATTTTCAAATCATTTTTGTGTGAGATATAAGCAGCAAAATCGTGAGGACACTACTGTGAAAAATCTTTAGCCAGCTCTCATTGCTTTAGTTTTTCATTAATTGAATCATTAATTTATTGAAACATGTCCAGGAACAGATGTAAAAGCAAAAGCAGAGTTTGTACGATCCCAACAAGATTGGACATTAATATTTGGTAAGACCACCTTTATTCTTCAACATGATCTGAACTGCCTAGCTGAGCTTTCTTGCAATTTCTTTCACAAATCTTCAGGAAGAGTTCTGTCAGTCACCTCAAGGCACTTTATATTGTAAGGTAGACCCTACAACAATACATACAGAGAAAAACCCAACAATCATATGACCCCCTATGAGCAAGCACTTTGGTGACAGTGGGAAGGAAAAACTCCCTTTTAACAGGAAGAAACCTCCGGCAGAACCAGGCTCAGGGAGGGGCGGGGCCATCTGCTGTGAGAGAAGGAAGACAGGATAAAGAACAAACCCACTGAATTTCAGTTCTTATATAATTTGGATTACCTCAGCCTTTTCCCTGTTTCTCATCCTTTAGAATGACTTGCTGATGGACACCCTTCCTATGAGACCAACTGTGTCAGGTCCTATTTCTGAAGGATATCACTTTCACATACTGTTCATCTGCTGCAGAGAGTTTGTTTTTTGTTTAGGCCTGACACATCTTTGGTTTTTATTGGTAGATTCAACTAAAGAAACAGCCTGACACTAGCGAAGAGCCTAAAGATATCACTTAGAATCAGTTTTTTGAGCTCTAACTAACTATGTGGCCACTGGTGTCAAATTAAAGCCAGTTCCATTTATTTTAATGAGTGCTAAACCCCCAAATATGTAAATATGATTACATCACATTTCCATCACTGTTCTGTCTCTTCCAAGGCTGGCTTGAAAACAATCCAGACTGCTGTGTGCCGCTGCTAAGGTCTAACAAAAATAATTACTCTTCCTTAAAGATCTGCTTTATTAAATAAAAGGGAAACCACACACTTGCACTGTCCAAGCCCATATATCTAATAAGCAACCGTTTCAACCATCAGCAGCTCCAGATAACGTTATGAGATGCTTCAGGCTCTGTCTAAAATCACTTGAGCAGATTTTAGAGACACTGACTGATCACATCATGCATTTGGCTCTAAGAAATTAATTAGAGTAGCATAGTTACTGCTGTGCTTCCCTTTTATTGCCACCATTCATTTACGGTGACGGGAATAAACGGGAAAAATAGACTTGAACAAAAGTAAAACTTTCCGCTACATTCATAGAAACCACTGCAGTGCAGTTAGCATAAAACAGGCTTTTAAAGAATAACAGCTTGATATAAATTGTTACTGATGGGATGTCAAAATCACAAATATACCAGTCATTGAGAAATGCAGCTCAGAATACGGGTAAGGTTTTTAAAAAGGAAGCTAAGAAACGTTTTTTCCTACTGTCCTACTTCAGATCTATCGATTCACTTATTTTTCTAAAACTACATACCAGTTATTATGTAACAGGCCACAATGTTTTAAATAAAACCATCTATGTTACTGTATAAAAGTTCCTTTACTTTTAATCTCATCTGCTCGATTAGTCGAGTTCACTTAGCTTTGTTGAGTTAGCAGAGCAGCGCAGCGCTGCCGAGACTTTAGCGCCTGTTTCAACAACGTCATTCCAGCCCAGCAGTGACAGGTGAGAGACCTCGCCTCTGGGTGCTGCCTTGAAGAGTTATGATTAAAACTAAGGCTGACAGTTTAATTTCCACAGCGCCCTCTTCTCACATCAGCAGTTAGAAGGACATGCACTCCCACAGCTTGGATGAGGTCAAACATGGTTCTGGCTGTTCTGAAGACAAATGTTGGATAAAGTGAAGACGGTGGATGAGAAATTTGCATGATCCAGTGTGTGTGCACCAACATTAGAGAACAGGCTGCTATTATCTTTAAATGTCAGCACATCTCAGAGAAATGATCTGGTTTCAGCAGTTCGTCCTTCCCAGCAGTACGCTCTGTGCTGAAGCAGCTCGACCTCGAAAAGGAAGAAGCACGTACATGTGCAGCAACATCATGTAGTTACTGCCTGGTTTACTTTGGCACAGGAAATGAGAATCATTTAGTGGCTGGAAAAAACTAGAAAGTTTAAAAATCTATCAACACAACGTTTCAAAAATTGACCTTCCTTCATTTTAAACATGACAATAGCTGTAATTCCTCCCTGGCCTTTAAGGTCGGGTCCTTTCGCACCTCTGGACGTGCAAATCTGAGCACTCGGCCAGACTCGGCGTTCATGTCAAAGATTATTGAGAACACTGCAATGGCAATGTTTCACTCAGCAGCCGTTCCACTCATCAGATGTTCTTCCTTCTCTTTGCCAACATGAAAGTAAGGTGATGTGTCGCTGATGTATGAAAGGACATTGGAAATTTTCAAATGACAAGTGATTAGAGCAGGTTTCATGGAGCACTGAAGAGTGCAGCATATTTAAAGTGTGGGCTGCAAAACTCTGATCGCAGGTTGTAAACAGAACATTTTAAGGATGCATTCTCATACTTCAGGCTGCTTCCCGTCTTTAACACAGCCACACTCTCTACTTTAAAGCTTTCCCCGCACGTGACTGAAAACTGTCTCAATGTCAAAAACGACTTTATTGTCGCACTAAAGGTTGAATCAGTTCTGATACATTAGAAGACTTTACACTTTAACATGTGGGCTAAAGGAGTCAGGGATGATCTCCTGAAAATCAGCTGCCTGTGGCTGAGGAGGAACAACACTGCATCATCCATAATACTGAGGAATTCTAACTGAGACTCTACATAATAACCAGACTGGATTAACTGGATTGAACAATCCTCCTATGAATCCAAAAGGACGGATTCACAGTTTTATCATGAAGACTTCTGGTCCTCGTCAGTCAGTGATAATCCTGTGGATGTGGGGCTTAATGCAAACTAATAAGAATAAAGGAGAAGAAATCGATAGTGCCAAGGTTACTTAAGGCTGAACAACCAGCATGTGCAGTCTGACTCACTTCTCTTATACTACAGCGTTCCCCCACTGTGCACCTGACAGCAGTGCCACTCGTGTTATCACTGGTGTCACTGCTTATGTGGGTGTGGAAAGGATGATCTTATTACTAAATCTTAAGTCAAAGAGGTGGTTCTTTGGTTCGGTCAACAAAGCGGACAAGCAGCTGACGTGTGATCCAGACACCTGGGGAATTTTACCAGCAGGCAGCTGTCAGTCCTCAGGCATCATCTAAGGTCCTGCCAGGCTGAACCGTGGCCATCCATCGAGACGCCGACTACTTAGTTTCATTTGAGAAAATTCAACTTTTAATTTAAAAAAAGCCTTTTCTTTTCATTTCAGTCTCTGTAAAGCATTTATAATAATAAAGGTTAAAGTAGCATATATATGAAATATCATTTTTCTTACACATATAGATGCGTGAGGAGGGGGACAGGACAAATGGACAGGAGAGCAGAGGGGGAGAGAAATGTGACAGGAGATGAGACAGTGTGCAGGTTACAGTTACTGAGGCTGAGAAGACATGAAGAGATGGAAATACGCTCAGGGAGCATCCGTTTAGGGGGAAAAGCTCTGTCAGATGAGGAATAACTGGATGAATGAATGGCAGCCAGCAAGCCACCAGGTAACACCCAGTGGACACACGATTTCTGATATGTTTAAAAGAAAGAGTGACGTCCATATACCGACTCCTGCTCTTGGGTTTAGATTTTATGTGCTGTTCATATTCAGGGAGACAGAGAACCGTGGAAACAAGGATTTCCGATAGGACAGACCAGAAACACCTCGCCTGAACATCCCTAAATGACTCTCCTGATGTGAAGGAGTAGCACCGCGACCCCCACCCCCCTAAACTACCCCACCTACCCTTGAGATGAAGCTCATTTCCACTGCTTGTATCTGCAGAATTATTAGTCCCACTATGAACATGCATTTTTTTCATCCATCCATTCGCTTCTGCTTATCCTTTTCAGGGTCGCGGGGGCGCTGGAGCCTATCCCAGCTGTTATAGGGCGAGAGGCGGGTACACCCTGGACAGGTCGCCAGTCCGTCACAGGGCCAACACACAGGGACAGACAACCATTCGCACATTCACACCTAGTGGCAATTTGGATTATCCAATTAACCTATCCCCACAAGCTGCATGTCTTTGGACGGTGGGAGGAAGCCGGAGTACCCGGAGGGAGCCCACGCAAACACGGGGAGAACATGCAAACTCCACACAGAAAGACCCCGGCTTGATGGTGGAATTGAACTCAGGACCTTCTTGCTGTGCGGCAGCAGTACTAACCACCGTGTCACCCTGCTGCCCTTTTTTTTAAAATACATATTTCACAGCAAATGATTTCTGATCCTTGTCTCACAAGCTGCTCTTCTGGCACAGACCTTGGTCTTCAGTTCACAGGTCGGGGTTTTGTGCAGGCCAGTCAGTAAGACTCACTTTGGTCTTTTGGAGGTAGTTCTTCACCAGGAGTGACGGATGTTTTGGGTCAGAGAATAAAGCAACGACCCAGGCTTATCAGAAGTCTCTACGTTTTCTGTTATATTTGGACATTTAATTAAATAGTCAGAGGCCAAAACCTCTTTGGCAGCATTTGTCATATTCAGATAAAATTTTAAAACGCATGTATTTTATTCGAGTTATGGTGCAGTTATATATCTTTATCCCAAGAAAGAGAAGCTTTGGCTGTGAGATCGGTGACTTGGCTGATCTGCAGCTATAGGCGGAGGCAGCTTTGTAACCAGCATGGAAGCTGTGACTCATACAGTACTGCAAGCTCAACAAGCCGGTCAGGAGGGGCAACCCCCCTGTGTCCGGCCACACACACACTTGCACACAGACAGGCTTAGAAAGCTTGGGTTTTGTACAGCCTCTCTATGAAATTAGGTTTCCATTATCTCCATTGTGATTACTAACGTTCCACTGAGACAGCAGCACAGTCACAGTGACGTCAAAGGAAGTCCTTGATGGAGAAGCAGCATTAAGTCACCTGGTAAGGAGTTCAACAAGTTTGAGTGTGTGTGTGTGTGTGTGTGTGTGTGTGTGTGTGTGTGTGTGTGTGTGTGTGTGTGTGTGTGTGTGTGTGTGAGAGAGAGAGAGAGGCACTGATGGGAAGGGTGATGCTAAATTATGTTTAGTGAGAACATTTTACAGGAGGGAATGAAAATTATATTGACGTGAAAATGTGTCATCACCGCAGCAATTACAGTTTTGATCAAATCCAGATAATCACTATAAGTCGATGCAACATCCTGTGAAGACACACAACTGTACATGTGGTGGAAAACGAGAGAAAAGGAAGAGTACTCACTGCAGAGAGCGATGATGTGGCTGCTGTCTTCGTGGACAAACTTCTTAGTCACTGCTTCCTCCATAATCTGCTTCACCTGCACACAGAAGAGCCGGAGTGACTCTGTGCTAAGAGTCATTGTCTTTAACCTTAACCTTAGAGATGGTAGCCGCATCCAGTCTCATGGTCAAGCTAATCTGCATCAGTTTTACATAAAAGCTACTGTCACAGGAACTGAACACACACACAATGTTTTTCTATGGAACGTAAATTACCCCATTACCAGATATCTATCTATCGATCGATCGATCGATCGATCGAGAGAGAGAGAGAAAGAACAACATCGGAGATCTTTGTCCAGAAGAGTCCCAGGAACAGCTAGGATACTGAGCAGGACCGTCAAGCTCCCAGGCCTCTGGTAGGGGACCCGAGTTTGAAGGATAGGCCACCCACAGGGGCGAGAGGGGAATTTTTTTTGAAAATATATATAAATAAGAGTGACGCAGTCTCCCCTTCAAATTGTGACACGTAGGAATAACAGCTCTGACAATCTCACCCAAACATCCGCACTGCTGACTTCCAATTAATATCTTGGCATCCTGGAAACATTCAAATGAGTCTTTCTGCTGCTATCTGTTGTGTCTCTGGGGAGGAGAGCCTGAGCGAGTTCAGCAACACTGACTCAATCTGCCGTTCGCTTGTCCAAGTTCGCTCTCTCCAAAAAATTAATTGCAGTCGGTAATTAATCCAGGACGTGTCTGGCACCTCCGCCTGGTTTGGGTCTAATTGATAAACAGAATGGATTTAATTGCTTGTGTGGTTGTGTTATAATGAAGCTCTTACTACAATATCGTTCTTTCGCTCATAACCTTTTCCCTGTATTGTGGAGGAGTGGGAGGTTGTTAAGATTTTAGTAAGGGAGGGGCTAAATCGCTCGATTTGGAGAGCCAAAAAAAAACAAACAGCTGCTATAGACTTGTTGTTCCTGAAAAGAAGAATAGGAGGAAGAACCTTCAGTTTAAAACAGCTCCAAACTTTCCTTTTTGTTAAAGCGTATAGTTAGGGCTGGATCAGGTGACCCTGAATCCTCCCTTAGTTGTAGGCTGCTGGGGGATTCCCATGATGCACTGGGTGTTTCTTCTTCACTCACTATGTGTTAATTAACAGACCTCTCTGCACTGCATCATACCTGTTATTAATCTCTGTCTCTCTTCCACAGCATGTCTTTCTTCTATCACACCAACCAATCACAGCAGATGGCCCCGCCCCTCCCTGAGCCTGGTTCTGCTGGAGGTTTCTTCCTGTTAAAAGGGAGTTTTTCCTTCCCACTGTTGCCAAAGTGCTCAAAGGGGGTCATATGATTGTTGGGTTTTTCTCTGTGTGTAATATTCTAGGATCTACTGTACAATATAAAGCACCTTGATGCGACTGTTGTTGTGTGATTGTGATTTGGTGCTGTATAAATAACATTGAAATGAGCTGAACAGTCGACAGGTTAAACTGGTCACAAAGAGCTTATACGAGGCTGCACTGAAAACCTGCAAATACAAATAGTCACAAAGAGGTGTTGAGCCTGTGAAAAATTATTTTCTGCATCAGGGTTAAATTTGTACTTGTTAAATAAAACTTCAGTGTGGTAAAAATACATTTTTATTAACTGCTGGAAGGCGAAGCAAACAGCAGTTTCTACTAGTAGTCTTATAGTATTATAGTAGGGCGATCGTGGCTCCAGAGTTGGGAGTTCGCCTTGTAATCGGAAGGTTGCCGGTTTGAGCCCGTCTCGGTCGTTGTGTCCTTGGGCAAGACACTTCACCTGTTGCCTACTGGTGGTGGTCAGAGGGCCCGGTGGCGCCAGTGTCCGGCAGCCTCGCCTCTGTCAGTGCGCCCCAGGGTGGCTGTGGCTACAATGTAGCTGCCATCACCAGTGTGTGAATGGATATGTAAAGCACTTTGGGGTCCTTAGGGACTATTAAAGCGCTATATAAATACAGGCCATTTACCATAGTAGTACTGCTGGGCTCTGGGGTCATTCCCTTAAAGGAAAGAAGCAATTTTTCATAAAAATCAAACTTCCTAATGACGGAGCCTGTTATGTTACCAGATGGACACATGCCAGTAGCCCACAGATCCAGTCAAACTGGCTCTTTACCATTCCTGTCTCAGCGTAACAGTCAGTCATAGATGCCACAAGGAAAAACAAGGAAATGTCGTGGCATTTGAAGGTCAGAGTGGCAAACACTGAGTCATCTGTTAACACATATTCTAAATATTATATTTCTGCGATTACAGCGATACCTTTAATGAAAACAAAATGCTATTTTCAGTCTACCACCAAATACCGCTCAGTTATAAAGGCTTCACTATTACCTGCTCCTGTATTTGGCAGGTACATTTCCAGTCAGTATGCTAAAAGATCCATGACTCAGAAGCTTGAATTAACAGAACATGTACACAGAGACAGGAGCAGACCCATGAGTCAGGTTAGGGGAACTTTCTCCTTCTCATCCAGTTTTATAGATGTGCAAGTAGATCCATATATTCATGCAGAGAGCAGCTCCACCCACACCAGCAGCTCCACAGAGCGGGATCAATACCTTCACCTGGTGGGACTATGAAACTAACAAGTTTAATTAGTTCTAGTTGTCAGTGATTACACAGACTTGCAGTGAGCTCTAGTAGTTTTAATTCCAGCAGATAACGTAACATCACATTTGCAATAAACATGGTTAAAAATCCAAATTCATAGTGAATGTTTCTTAAAAACACACAGATGTTAATAACTGCTCAGATCGGCCGTTAACGAGGAGGCGTATATACACTGCAGGTCAAACTCACATGACTGGAGCATGTTAGAAGCTCGTTTTGTTGGCACAAAGGTCACATGACCTCAGAGATACCTGCATTTATTGGCTTTAGCTTAAAGATGACGTTCCTGCATTAATAAGCATGCACTTCCAGGGACAACGTTGAAGACAAACTCACTGTGTTTGGGGTTTTGTGTCGTTAATGGCTGAGCAGAGCTGGGTGATTCTGACACACTTCTACGAATCCTGAAGCTAATGCTTTCTGGGAGGAATGGAGAAAGGAGCTCATTAGCCCCCTTCTGTTACATAAGGAGACGTTTAATTTTCCCTTTATCTCATGTTCGTGACTAAACAAACAGCCGAACACCAACAGTTTGTTTGTGCTCACCACCAAGAACCATGCTCCTGATGCAAATGTGCTCCACACAGTGGAAAATACAGTAAGTGACGGGACTGTGCAGCAGACAGTTTGCTAATTCAGGCTGTTTCTCGTCCACCCAGGGTGGTACTGAGTTTATGATTAAGGGAAGAGTAATCAGGGCTTGTTCACTTCCTGAGGTGAGTCAGTTTATCGGAGCACCAGCCTCTTTGGTTTGTGATAAATAACAATATTAAAGCATTTTTGTGCCACCTTTAAATGTGCTTCACTATTTTAAATGACCATAAGGTGACAGCCGAGAATTTCACATTAATTTGTCACATTTTCAGCTCATCACTTTGTAATTAGCGTGAAGCACGGCACTCTTCTCTGAAAGGTAAACAACAGCGGCACGGGTGCGCGCTTTTAGATACGAGTCTGGCTCATTAACGGCGGCACAGGTGTTTCCACTTCCTGCTGATTAGACCCGTGTCTAAGAGTGGAACACGGGCAGCGCTGTGACGGGAATTACTCTCGACTTTAACACAAATAATTAGGTTGAATGGATGCTGAAGCCCGAGCAGCACAGTCGCCATTGTTAGTTTTTATCAATTACAAGTTTGTCCTACTGTGAAAAATACCTCCGACCCAGGTGGGATCTTTGCTGCCCCAACAGGTGGAGGAGGCAATGACAGCCTGTCTCTATTAGGTCACTTGTGTGTTTGATAAAGGTGCACCATGTGTGACTTTTAAAACAGCGCACTGCAAAAATTAGGATGGTGTTAACTGCTCGCTCGTTTGTCAGCTCTCTCCGCTCGTCCCGTCTCCGTATCAGGTGGGAATTTAGAGGAAGCGCTTTGCTTTGAGATAATGCAGAAATTACAATGTTGTCCAAAATAAGTGTGATTATGATTTTTGCAATAATCTCAGAGCCTCACGTGTGTTTCTGAGATTCGTTTCACAGTTGGAAAACCAGCCACACTGACTTTATCTAATCCTGGGTGGATGTTCAATTTGATGGCTTATAAAAACTGTAATAAATGACTGTTTATGTGTTTGTTTGTTTGTTATTAAGACTTTTGGTTTCAAAACTGAGCGTCCATGTTGTTGAAGAAGCCTCTAACTCAGGGGTGGGGGGCCACAGCAGAGACACCGTCATTAATGAGGTCATGAGCAATGCCCTCGTAACACTGGTGGTGGCAGAGGGAGGCTGAAGGATGAGTTGGTGGACTTCATTTGTCCTCACTCATAATGCAGTTGTTGACCTGATGCTGCTTTTCACAGATACTATGACCCTGAGATAACTCTCTCCTTAAAGAGACATATCCTGTATCAAACCAATACCTCTGATATTCCTGTAAAGAAAACGTAATTAGCGTTTACCCTTAAGAGTATAAAATATCAAGTAGATGTCTGTGTAGTTTTACGAGCTGCTCTGGCTTTGAAGCTCTCGTAGCAGCAGCCATAAAACAAGATTGTTACAGGAAGAAATTATTTGGTTCTGGAGAAAGTGTCAGTCTGAGGGAAACGTTACCCAACACTCTATTTTGTAGGGGTGGGGGGAAAAAATCGATACTGTGTAGTATCGTGATATTTTGTTTGCTAATAATGTATCGATACAGGGACAGCAGAAATCGATATTTTGTTACAAAAAAGGTTTTTGTGCTCTGACTTCAGAGCACGTTGATCCTTTTTCTGAGCAAGAATCCTGACATTCCTTCACTGTCCAAATGTGTTTAACTTGTTTTTGGCAGCAATAAACATGACAGTTTACTTATTTAATTTAAGACATGTTTTATTTTAATTAAGTTTAAAACTTTTTTATTTAATGTAAAATTATATTTTGTTTTAATTTACTTTCAAATTCTTCAGTTGCTGAAGGGGCTGCATAGTTTTCATAAATTGCATAGTTCAGAATAGCTGTAATTGTACCAGATGGTTGCATTCAGTTAAGTTGGACTAGACCGTAATACAAACCGTTCAGTTTGTCAACAATAAAACTGAAATGAGAGAAAGACTGAGTGCGAGACTTTGATATTAGATAAAATGAATATTGATAAAGTTTACCTTTATGTGCAGAATCTGAATATCGCAAAATATTTTTAAAAATTGCAATAATATCGTATCGTGCGTTAAGTATTGCGATAATATCGTATCGTGGGATGTATGGTGATTCCCACCTCTACTATTTTGTAATGCTAGAATATTTCTTCAGAGAAGAAACTATTTAATGCTGTTACACAGCAGCATCCAAGGCTACCCAGTGTAGTACGTAAAGGAAATGAAAGCCAACTTCCAACACTACGGTCACAGTATTGATGTTGGTCATGTGACAGTTTCCTGATCTTGAAGATGATTTTCCATTTTCTGTGAGCAGCTGGGGAAGTACTCATGAAGAGCTTTTACAACTATACAACTTTTCATGGGTGGAGTGTGTGTGTGTGTGTGTGTGTGTGTGTGTGTGTGTGTGTGTGTGTGTGGTGTGTGTGGTGTGTGTGGTGTGTGTGCGCGCGCACACACACACACATGCATTTCACCCGGCTCTCTGCTTCTTCTAAAGAGAGCCTTTATTTCTATCACAGAGCAAACGCGACGGCCAACATGTGCAGAGCTGTTACACTGACACGTGTAAACACTACAGTATTTAATCACTCATATCAGCATGCATGGCTACAGTTACATGAGGGTAACAGTTCAGTACAGCTACATGCACTTGCACTGTACCTGAGCTGAATCAAGTATGAAACACTCGATTCAGCTCAGGTTTGAGTGAAGTATCTTTTACTGCAGCAGGAAAACAGAAAAACCCGGGATACTATATTTTAAGCACACAGAGCCTCTTTCATATACTTTGATTTGTTATCTGACTAGTTAAGAAACTGCTAGAAAAGCTCTGTGTTTAGGGGGAAATTAATTTCCTCCAAAAATCTTCTATGTTGTGGAGACAGAGAAAAGTATTGATCTACAGGACGACTAAGCTGCTTCTGGAACCACCAGAAAACTACGACAGATTTTAGAAAAGGAGAAGGATGCGTAAGGAAACAGGTGACTACAGAAAGGCACTTTTTGACTCGGTATAAGAGACCACCTGACAGGGCCGCCTCACTGCTGAGATATTAATCGCCAACTGATGCAATTTAACTTCTTTGGGAGCTGCACAGGCTTTCAGTTGCCAAGCAATAGTGAGCGAACAGAGTGCCGCTTAAAGAGACAGAGAGCTTTAACGCAGGAGCCAGTCAGCCCCGTTCAAACCAGGCTCTCTCAACACAGCTGAATTTGCCATGCTTTAAAACATCCTGAGACAGTGACGGGCGTGCCACGGATGAACTCTGGGATAATCGTGTATACCAAATATATACAGAACATGAAGAGTTAGAGCAGTTAGAGCATATGGCAAAAACAGATAACTGATGCTTTCTTAAGCAACAGCATCTCCTTCACGTGAGGGCACATCAATCCTAGTCTAAAGTTAAAAGATCTGCATTTAGTTGACAGAAAACAGGAATTGGTGTGTATGAAAAAAAGAAACTGACAATAACCCCTGTGTTTGAGAAGCACTACGCTGAAGAAGCAGATGGTTCAATATTACATGTTGAACAGATCTCAGAAACAGGACCACCTCATCACATGTAGAGAGGATTTTAATACAACTTAAATTATTTCAAAATTCAAATACAAAGACACTCCACCGAGACACCGAGGCGTTGTTTAAATGTTAACAGCCAGCATGCATTAACAATTGATGCTACTGCAGCACAAGACAGTGACCGGAGGTGTATTTGAAGACGCAGCTCGGTGTATCAACACACACCTGTCAGTGGCTCAGTCACCCAAGACTGCAACAGTCTTTTGCTTTTCCCACGTGGTCTGTGTTTAGTAGACGCAGACCCCACCACCTGCAGTCATCCTGAGAACTGGAGCTATTTTGAGCCTGAGGCGATGCTATGACTCAATTATTTAAGACTCAAACCTGTAGGTGACTCTGGAATAGCTGGAGGAGAACACAAGTGTTTAGCCTAGATATTCAAAATTAGTCTTGCACCTCAGACTGCACAGGAGCTATTTTAACCATTTCCCAGTATGTATGACAGGCAGGAGAAACACCCTTCAACCACGTAATTAATACTGATGTTTTACAGTTTGTCCACCAGAGGGCACTCTGCAACCTCCCTTTGCTGGCAACACAAAGACGGAGAGTAAAGAAGTATTCAATGACTTCTAGCAATAAAAAAGGATATTTTTAAACTGCACTCATATATACAACACATTACAAGTGTTAGGAAAATCTGTTTATTATTGTGGGTCTGAAAAAAAATGAACCAACATATCACATGTTTTGAAATCACTAAATATTAATATTGGCCTTAAAAATCCTGTCAATCAATCTATAATAATGATAAAACTGCGTATGTTCATGTTTAATGTTACTTGTTTGAAATACAGGTTTATCAGCCCAGAATTCTGCATCCTGACTGGACATGAAGAGAAAAGGTAACACACTGTTAAGTGGTCAACACAGAATGAAAGAAACAACTACAGGAATAATGATCATATTTAGGTCTCACTGCTAGTTCTGTTGATTCAAATGTAATGTGCATGCTGTCAGCAGGCCATCAGCATTTGGCATCTTTAGTCAGTTGTAAAAGGAAGATGAAAAGTGTGGTGAGGTTTGCACAATGGCTCCAAATGTCCAACTCAGCTGCAGCTTTTATTCCCTTAAAGTAAAAGTGTTTCCATTTTCTGCTTTCGTCTTCTTTTAGATGCAGCAGTGATATTAACCCACTAAACCACAATCTTCAGTCAATGTATCTGAATACTGGAGCAAACATGACAACTCAACTATATCAAGTCATTCGCTGCCTAAAGCGAAGCAGTGACGGAGAACTAATGAGGTACTGTTTGATGAACGGGATACTTTAACTCACAGCACAGAGAGCACTGATTAGGTAATCCCCCCACCTCTTCGCTCTATCAGATTTTTGGCCTGTTATTTTTAGCCTGACCTTTCTTCTCCATTATAATGGCAGGAGCTTCATGCTCAGACTGAGGTACAAGCAGTGAGCCACACCTCGCCACATCCAGCCTCCTAAGAGGCTGCTTTTGGTTTTTACTGACATTTCATCTGCAGGGAAATATCTCCAGTTGTAGCTTTCAGCATGAGGATTACAACGAGAGTGGGTAGAAAGGTTAAAGGGGTAATGATTTATTCCTCACTGGGGAGATGTGAGACATTCATCATCAGGAAGAGAAAAAGCCTGTAGCACAGCGTGCACCGTGGATGTTAGTGCTGCTGGTAGATGCCGCGGCTTATCACTTAAAACACGAGGTTTCTAATGCAATCCTCCTGGAGGGCTCGCTTATGATTGGATGCAAATTACGTACATCATCATGTCGATACAAATAGTTTGGAAAATAAGGGGTTCCTCCTCCCCACTTCTGCCAAATGTTTGATGATCGTTAGCTGTCAGATCATTAGGCAAAATACTTGATATCATTTAAACATGTAATTACCCCAGACTGGGCTTTCACATACAGCCACGCCACATTTTAAAAAGCCTTCATGTGTACTCGAAAGTGGAATTACTGTGGACAAAAACAGACATGCTAACATATTTGAAATATCCAGCTTCGTAACGTAACAGTAATAAACACGAAGCAAAGAAAACAGGCATTTTATCACTGACGGAGTGCAGGTGGATGAGGACTGATGGTGCATTTATTGAACTGTTTGGCAACTTGAACTTGTGACGCTGACAGCTGAGCCCCACACAGCACGAACACGGTCCCCTTCCACCCCAAACACCCCCCTCTCTGTGGGCATTTTCGAGTCCAATAAAGTAATAGAGTACTGATGTGCAGCTCGGCAGGCCGTCACGTGTGAGCGCCTACCTCTCGTTTGACGTTCCATAGTAATTTCTCCTTGTATTCTTCCTCCGTGCAGCCCTCCATGTCCGCGGTGTTCTTCACGACGCGTCTGTATGTCCCCGTCACGCTCCGTGCGCTCCGCTCGGCCTTTCCGAAGCGCTCTCCTTTTATTTCTTGGTTCCTTCTTCCTTGGTTCAGCAGGACTCTGACGCAGCCGAGCAGCTTGACGGCGACGTCAGAGGATCCGCCTTCCTCGCGTTACTGATCAATGGAAGCGCAAGAAAGGAGGAAAACAATCACTGGAGCCCACAGCATCCAGCCCCTCCTCAACCTGCCGCCTGCAGCCACTCAGCATCCAACACACCAACCTGTAGAGCCTCGAGTTATTTATAGCATATTCTGTGAAGACGTGTGAAAATGCTGCTCCGGCTCAGTCGATGTTTGCAGCTTGTAAATCCCCCCACTTTATGTTTGTCTGGAGCAAACGCCTCCTCACAGCTTTCCACCGGGACTCCGGTGCCGTGAACGTGGAGTGAGATCGTTAGGTGCAGTATTCCTTCTGTCTTTATCCACACGCTTATAGGCACAGGAGGGGGCAGCATGTGATTACAGCACATGTGGACAGCGCAGTCGCCTCTGATGCCAGGTCGGCCTGATGCAAAATGAATGACGTCACGGTAACGTGACGCACAGTAATCTCTAGTGGAGACCCCGTCATGAAACTTTGTGTTTGTGCCTCCGTGTGGACTGAGTGTGCACCTGCAGCACGACTTATGTCGTTTCACGTGAATGTGACAGTAAAGTCAACTCGACATGCAGCAAATGCATGCTGCGTGTAAGTGACGTTAGAGGATGTCAGAGGTGCTTTTTACAGCACGGACTGCATCTCTGCAACGGACTCGGGGATTGCTTCAAGAAGTGCCTTTAAATCTTTTCCACGTCGTGTTGACTCTTATTCTGGCTCAGCTGGTTTCTGCTCTGAGAGCTGCCTGAACTACACGCGTGGGAGTGTGCGCCTTCACAAATAAGCCGCCATTAGTAACGACCTTGGCTCGCTCTTTTGTCCGTGGCGTGTAACAGGTGGCAGGATGGGGCTGATGTCAGGGTCAAAGCTTCCTGTCTGCTCCTGCTAGCATGATAAGTACCGGCACGAAAGAGAAGCCACGTATGTGGAGCTGATCTCTTCCCAAAGTCATCATCAATATTGTTACACCAGTACTAACGGAAAGATGACTCTTCATTATGTCCCGGTTGGGGAATTCATTACTAGCACTAACGCAGCCTCTGCCTAACAGAGCTGAGCTGTGTCACCGAACGCAACCGACAGCTGTCATTGTCCGAGCAGTGCAACTCCGAGAAAAGAAAACGTGTTTGCTTCTTTTCACAACATACTGACACGCTGCAGCTACTGCGCGCATCATGGCGTGCACAGTTTCATCATTTCAAAACTCCCAGAAACCACAACTTCCATTGATTTGACCCACAATGAATAAATGTGGCTCAGTCCGGGACCTGGAACAGCCTCGACGGACAGTAACACAGGTACAGATGAGGATCAGGGCCACTGGGAACTAATAAATGGGGGGGTTGGATTCCGTTTTGTTTTTTTCAGAATTGTGACTTTTTTTTCCCTCAAAACAGCCCCCCCCCCCTCTTTGTGTCCCCCCCAGCAGCCCCAATCCTCTTTCATGAGATACACGCTTTAGAATGAAAATGATGAATTTGTCTTGGAGATTTTCTCTAAGTAGGAGAAAAATTGTTTTAGTGCTTATCACCCCCCCCCAATTTTTTTAAATTAAATTTCTCAACAATTTCCTGAACAAGCACAGTTCAGCACGTCGATGAATGCAGATGAGATGGAAACATTTTAAGGGAACATTCTGGGAATGTACCAATGCAGAGCCTTTCCTTGGAGCGGGCTAGTTTGTTGAACCCGTTGAGATCAAGAATCATCCTGAAATTGGACCTTTCCATCCTGGAGCAGCTGTCATGCGTGGATCCAGATCCCTGCCAGTGTGAAGTGGAACAACTTTTTCCTCTACAGTGAGCTTATCTGTTTACATTTTGAACTCCTTCATCAATGCCTGTTTGACTGCTGTCATCATAATCAGCGCTTCCTTATAAGAGAACTGAGTATAATTTTATATCAGCTGCCAAATGCCCCGTCCTACCTGAGTTCCATGGTGACCTCAGACCTGGTGATGTAATGGTTGTGGACCTCTATCAGCGTCCTATCAAAGTCAAAATCATTGACTCTGGCCCTGCACGTCCCATGTTTGCAGTGATTCTTGGTGTCTGTGTGCACATGGTTTGGTTCAGGGCACCAATTCAATTCAGTTTTATTTACATAGCACCAAATCACAACAACATTTGCCTCAAGGTGTTTTAGATTGTAAGATAAAGACTCAACAATAATACAGCGAAAACCCCAACAATCATATGAACCCCTATGAGCAAGCACTTTGGCGACAGTGGGAAGGAAAAACTCCCTTTTAACAGGAAAGTTAAAAGGGAGTTTTTATGAAAATCTTAAAAGTAGAGATAGTGTCTGTCTACCGAATCCAAACTGGAAGCTGGTTCCACAGAAGAGGGGCCTGAAAACTGAAGGCTCTCCCTCCCATTCTACTTTTAAATACTCTAGGAACAACAAGTAGGCCTGCAGAGCGAGAGCGAAGTGCTCTAATAGGGTGATATGGTACTACAAGGTCATTAAGGTAAGATTGGGGCCTGATTATTTAAGACCTTGTATGTGTGCTCTCACTGAAGCATTCTGTAACAATACTCATCTTGTTGCATACAGCCTCTATGTTGGTCTTCCACTTCAGCAAATTGTCAGAGTGGGCGCCCAGGTACTCCTCCATCACAGCAGCTGATGATTCCCGCCAGATGTTTCCGCAAAATCCTCAGCGGGAGCTCCTGTCACTAACACATCCGTCCAGTTGTATTTGTGAGTATTTGTGTGGGTGACATGACCCGAAGTCGTGCTGAAAGTCTTAGTTGATGGTGAACAGAAACAGAGATCACAGTCGCCTTGTACGGGTACGTTTCAAGACATGTTTTCACCTGTGGTCTGAGGTGGGCCACGACCTGGTGATGTAATGGTTGTGGACCTCTATCAGTGTCTCCAGTACCTTCATCACATGTGATCGAGGGCAACTGACAACCTGTTAAACTTTGATGGCGGTGACTTCTTTGATGCAGGAACTAGACAGTATCTCAGTTTCCTGTAGCACAGTCAGGTTTGATCAGTCTATATGTGTGTGCACACTCGCCCTCTTGTGGCCAAAGAGGGTATTACACATTTCCAGTGAACAGCTTTGTTCCGTCATCCATTTAAGACTAAATGAAATTTTACATCCAGTTCTGTTTCACAAAGAAACTGTATATTTGGTTGGGACAGGCCAAGGGTTCAGCATTAGTGAGCATTATGCCCGCTATGATTTAATAATGACACCTGACTTGAACCCACAGGATGATGAGTGGATCCGCCTGTGTCACTGAAAGTGGGAACAAGCTCCAAGGCAGAGGACACAAGGTAAGTGTTGCAGTGAGTACTGTGATCCTGCAAAGGTACCAACACATTTGCTCTTTCAGCATTTATGCATCGGTGCTTTGGGTGAATAATAAAGAGCCGCAGTCATGCTGTAGCAGCCGTTCCTCCATCTGTGTCCGTTGCTTCAGGTGTTTCAATGCCAGCAGCTCAGAGTCACCATGGTTGACTTAGAATACTTGTTTGCACAATTTCCCTTTACACAAACACTTTGTATTGTACTCCATTACAAATGAATCAATATTAAACCTGTAAAAATCTCCAAATACATTTTTCCCTCCCAAAACATCCATGCTCCTGCTACGGTTTGGAAACCCTTGGTGGGATGTGGTGCTGCTGTAGAGCTCAACCTTCATCTCTGCAGCTACAGCAATAGAAGGATTGGCTGTTTAAGTGCTGCCCATTTACATACATGTAGGTAAATGCTGTCTGTGAACATCATCACAACTCCAGCTCCAAGTTTTGCAAGTATCAACCTTCTTCATGCTTCAGTCCTCGAGGGCCGGCATCCTGAAACTTTTCCATGTGTCCCTGCTGTGACACACCTGACTAACACAAGTCGGTCATTAGCAAGACTGTAGAACCTGACTGCATGCTGGGTCAGGAAAGCTCTCACCCCACTCAAGTAAATTAAAGTGAAGTGTTTGGAAAAATGTAAAAGTACTTTTATTGCACCGTGTTCATTCAGTCATGAGCTGCTGTAACATGAATCAAGTGACTGAGCTGCCACCTCAGCATGTAGTCAGGTTCTATAGAGTCTTGCTAATGTCATTCAGGTGTGTTTCAGCAGGGACACGAGGAAAAGTTTCAGGACGCCGGCCCTCGAGGACTGGAGTTTGACACCTGTGCTTTAGAGCATCTCCCTGCTTCCCTTTTCCTTTATCCCGACGACAAAATCAACTCTCAGTAATGGAGAATCACCTTGTTGCTAGGTTCCTGTTTTTAA
This sequence comes from Simochromis diagramma, assembly GCF_900408965.1. Taxonomy (NCBI): domain Eukaryota; kingdom Metazoa; phylum Chordata; class Actinopteri; order Cichliformes; family Cichlidae; genus Simochromis; species Simochromis diagramma. Next base: position 2,030,738 of record NW_024387332.1, on the reverse strand, counting down.
ATGCTTGAATGACAAACAAAAACCCCAACAGTCCTCTGAAAATGGTCAAAGTTGTCTGAAGACTGAAAGCTGAGGCGTTAGAATAGCTCAGCATCAGCTGGTCTCCGAGTCGACTGCGTTTGAATCCTCTGACAGCTGAGCTCAAACCACAATAACACCTGCCTCCCACAAACAAAGACAAACAAATACAGAACAACACTAACTTTTATCTTAGAGGCATTATGAAAAACTCCATTAAAACATCTTTGAGGCAAAGCATTTCCAGTAAACCTCCAACAGATTCGTCACCGGCAAACAACAACCTGGAAATGTGTCTGTGAAAAATACAGTCAATAAATGTGAAACGTGCTTTGCTGCTACGTGTGCTATGATGGTTCTAATAAACAGTGCATGGTAGTGGTTTTCTTTGTTGCACTTCGAAATGTAAATTTGATTAGAAAAGAAAAAGCTGCAGGTATTCGGTGTTTAACGCTGCTCTGAATCCTGATGATGTGTAAAGTATGAATGAGCAGAGAACATCTACAGTCAGGTGAGGTTTCACTGAGGCCATCACTTGCACCTCTGAGACGGCAGAAAGTAATAAAAGAAAAACATATGAGCATCAATCGGACTTTAAGTTCATCATCATCAAAAAAAAAAAAAGCTGCAGTCTGTCCAGCGGTCCTAGTGTCCCAGCTGCCTGTCGTCGTATGTGCTGTACCTCTTGACGTGGATTCTACGGACACGCTCGCGCAGTTCTGGACCTCCAGGCCCCTCCTCCTCCTCGCTGTGAGAGCCACAGTTGTTGTATCTCCGACGCGTGGCCTCGAGCAGGGAGTTGTCGGGCAGCGGCATCGTCTCGTAAAGCAAGGTGTTCAGAGTCTCCTCGTAGATTCGCGCTTCAGGGAATTCCACCTGAGAAGGAGTGATTGCAAGGAAACTTTGAAATCCCACCACCCAGCTTAGTCACATCACCTGGAGCGTCACAGCAGGTAAAGCAATCCACCTTTGCTGCCACTCACACCATACAAACTGTGCTAACCGCTGCAGGTCCAGTGTTTAGCCTCATCCATTAGCTCAGTTTTTAATGTTTTCTTACTTCCTTTTAGTTCACAAACTCAACGACCTGTACGTGTGTAAAAAAGCAACAAAGTGCACAAAGCTGCTATCAAACAAGAAGAGCTGGCAAACACAGCGCAGTCATCAGCATGCCGGCAGCAGAGCCTTCAGTCCAGCGTCCATGATGAAGGGTCAGAGGTTATGGCTGTGACCCAGAAACTATGCTGAGCACAATAAGAATCTAACTGGAGGAACTCGGTACCCCGAAGAAAACCCACAAAACACAAAGAGCAACACGGGAGATTCCCACCAGCTGCTCCTCCTCACCTTGGTCTGCTTCTTCTCAGTGGCGTAGACGATGGAGGTGCAGCAAACCTCAGCCAGCTTGCGACCCTGGCCATAGAAGGACCAGCAGCAGATCTCGTCCCCGATGACGTCTTTGATGAAGAGGATGCGGCCGTTGAAGCTGAGAGACAGCCGGTCGAACAGCTCGATGTTCTTCAGCAGGTGGTCGTCAGAGTTGCTGTTGAGATAAAGGCGGGGTGATGTAGAGCAGAGGTCCACGAGCTCATTACAGTTTATCAGCTTCAAAACAACCAACAGTCTCCCCTCACAGAGTACTTTGAAAGGAAGGAAAACAATTGTTCTTGCATTACGAGAGCCAATAAGATCTTTGGAGGAACCTTTGTTACCTGGTGTAGGAGTACTTGTTGTTGCTTCTGTTGTATACCAGCTTCACGACAGGCTACCAGGAGCAAGCACAAAGACCAAACATCTGAACTCCACTGCGTTAATATTCAAGCAGGCATTTCAAATACTGCAAGAGTACTAATATATATATATATATATATATATATATATATATATATATACAACAGTGATGCTCTGCATGTACCTTGGTAGAAGACTGGATGAGCTTCTCTTCTTCCTTAATTGAGGTGACTACAGGTATAACACACATGGGCTGCTCTTTATTACCCTGTTAACAATAATTATAATTTACAGTTTACATCTGAGATCATAACAGTCTTGCTTTTCCTGGAAGTTTAACAATAACCAACCAGACAGAGGCTGATCCACAGAGACGTTTGTAGCTTCACACAGAACCTGAGACAAACTGTGGGTGGTTACAGTGGGCAGAGTTCTTACACAGGCCGTCGTTCCCGTCACAGCCCCAAACAAGACTCTGTGTTCCTGGCTGGAATTGGACCAGCAACCTTACACTTGCTAAGTAAATGTGAAAGCCACTACACTGAAGGCCAGCACTGTGGGCGACACCCCTGAATTTAAATGTAACTCCTCAGTGACCACATGAGTAACACAAACTAGAATTTGGGGAGTCACATGATCAGACACTGCTCGCTTTACACCTCCGATATTTCTATTTTTTTTTTTTAAAGTCAACAGCGAGATGAATATTTGAGAGCTTCGAAAAAGATATTTTATCTCCAAATGTTTTCTTCTCAGCACTTTCGTGGCTCCTGCACAGCAAGAACAGAGTAACGCGTTTCCAGCACATGATACCAAAAGCCTTCACTAAATTCAAAAACACAGGGACTGTGTCACAGGCGAGACGGAGCTCATCTCTGGGCCTGCACGTCTGCCAGGTGAACTGGCATTTATAGATAATCTCACTGCTAATGCAAGGAACAGGTTGACAGGAGTAACCACAGAGGTTACATCATGGAGAACTGGAGCCCTGCTGTGTTCATCACCTGATCCCAGAGCTGAAGATCAGACTAAAGGCTGCGTCCACACAACCAACAAGAATCAGTAATCTTATGATTATTAATGATGACGATAATGTGCTAATATGAGGGTCTAGAGCAACTCCCATTTCAGTACTTAGATCACAGTTTGGCACTTGAAAGTAGTTTCCAGTATTTCATTTTTGGGTACTGAAGCGCTGCAGTCTGAAGAGCAACAAAGTGCCCAAACACTGTGTGGACCGTACGAGTCCGTATCAAATCAAACTGTATTTATAGAGCACATAGTAAAACAACAGTGTTGACCATAGTGCTTCACAGTCAGTAAAAGCATGAGACAATTAAAACAAACAATAAAACAGGACAACAAACAAACACACAACAAGCTAGAACAGCCAACTAGTCAGAATCAAAAGCCAAAGTAACAAGATAAGTTTTAAGACGTGATTTAAAAGACTGGATCGACTCGGCAGTACGAACATGAACAGGGAGGTTATTCCAGAGGTGCCACGGTTGCAAAGGCCCGGTCACCGCTCGACTTCATTCGAGACCTAGGTTGTGCTAGGAGCCTGTGATTGGATGATCTAAGTGCTCTGTTGGGATTGTATAAGTGGAGGAGTTCAGAAAGATAGCTGGGCGCTAAATTATTCAGAATATTAAAAGTGAACAAAAGAATTTTAAAATCTATGCGATATTTAACAGGGAGCCAATGTAGTTTGGCTAAAACTGGAGTTATGCGCAGGGATGGAACTGACCTGCAGCGAGTTTTGGCAGAGCTCTACTAGGCCCTGGACGAGGAAATGCTTTGCCTCGACCAGCAGCTCCTGGACGGCCTGTCGACCTTTGGGTAAGGCAACTCTGCCATCTCGAAGGTAACACAGGATGCTGCCAAAGTGCTTCCCGCTGCGGTCGATCAGGATCCAACCTGAGCAAAGAGACAGTGCTGAGAACATGGACCTGCTGTGGCACCTCAAAGGAAACAGCGTGTAGCCGACATGGCAGCAAACCCAGCATCTCTGAGAGGAAGCTGTGTGCAAGTCTCGCTGGTGTTACTGCTGTCAAAATGTCTTATCCACTGTTGGACCGGCCTTTTATTATCAAGCCCATAGGTTTGTATTTCAGACACATTCATGGAGACCTGTCTCTAGAAAATTATAAAGGTCATAAAACTTTATATTTTAACTGGTCTGTGCAATTTCTGCGGCTTGCTGCTAAAACCTTGTTGGTAAACATCACTGTGAAACTTTTCTGCACGAGTTCATGGTAAACATGTTCCTGTTCATGTAAGAAAAAGCATATATGAAGCTTTAGAAGACAATTAAGCATTTCCTCTTCTGTGCTTGTCTGGGTGCAGATGTCAGAGTCCGACTATCAACAGCTGACAAGTCTGTTTGATATCAAATAGAGTTTAGATCAGTGCAACTCTGCAGATGAACTTCTCCATAAGAAAGACGTCTGCTGAAAAACTAATTGTTGCATAGTTGACGTCAACTAGCATTTTCCACAAAGGACAGAGTGAGTTTAGAGCATGCCTCCCCACTATCCAAAAGCACCTGTTGTTCAATCAGTACAGATTGAAATAAATGAATAAATACTGGCAGCTAAAATTTAATTCAAAGTGACTGAAATTTAAAGTCAAGCTTGGATTCGTGAGCCAGAATCTCGACTTAAACATTTAGTGGAACTTTTGTAATCTTTCCTACTTTAAACACAGTGAATGTATGCATGCAGTGTATGTGAGGTTATACTTTGGGAAACTTGTATCTGCAGCTCAGAAATGCTCACCGTCTTTATCTGTGAACACTTCCTTCTTTCCACTGAACATAGCCTTCAGCATGGAGTTTTGCTTGGTCAGCACCTGCAGCGTCGTATAAAACAGCATCCCTCCAACGTTGAGCCGAACATACTTGTTGCCTAAGCCCACTGCTCCGTGATGACTACAGGTCTTGGTCTTGGGACAAGCCAGAGGAAGGTCTGGGGAGGTGGTTTCGGACTTGCTGAGGTCCTGGGGTAGGCAGCTGTCCCCAGACATGTCCCTTTGGAGATAGATGACCACCCTGCAGATGGAGGTCCGCAGGTCCCCCGCCGTGTTGACCACTATTGATGAGGCCGCCACAACCTCCTGGTGCTCCAGGTCATTCCTGAAAAACAACAAAACAAACAAGAGTCCTGAATTACACCCCAAAATTCTCTGTGGAGCTACACGGAGGTCAGCGTTGATCAAAACTGTTGCATTAATCATATAAAACACGCAGAGATGGAGGGGAATCTGCCCAGCCCAGAGTGGAAACCACCTTCCCTACTGCTATCTCTCCCTCAGAGGAATGAGGCTGGACCGGAAACTGAAAGGGTGGGGAGGGGGCACATATCATTAGTCACTGAAAAGGGCCACATAAAAAGCTTAAATCGCGTTTTATGTTTTTCTCGGGAATGGTAGTAAAAATATTTATTTTTCAACTTTAAAATCACTAATAACGAGTAAAAGGCTAATAACAATAATCTCGTACAGCTTTTGTTGAGTGCGCATGTCAAAGAAAGAGACCGTTTAGCAGCAGAATGACTTTCAGCAAACTAACCAGATGCGTTCACGTGTCAGTGGGGGGGTCAGGTCACTCGGCATGCTTTGTTCGGTCGAAACGTTATTATGTACTCATTTCACACCGTTACGTTATTACCGATAATTCACCGGATCCTTGAAATAGTAACGCTACTGGATTATTAGCTTTGCGTCAATGTTTCACCGCTAGTTCCTGCGCATGTGTTTCGCTAAGGTTAGCTAATGTTTGAGCAGGATGTCAAGACTTCGAACGCGAAAACCTGGAAATCCTAGATCTTGAAAATGTGTTTGTGTGAGCACGATTTGAATCTATTCAAAGATAGCAAAGCTTAAATATGACGCAGAGAAACTTTACGTTGCCCAGTAAGTGTGTCACACTCAACAAGTCACATGAAACTGACAGATTTTAGTGGAAAGCTTAACGTTGTCGCCCTTCGCTACATCCTGAGAGTAAACGACACTAAATACGTCTGCAAACATTTACTCACCGACCTCCCTGCGCTGTATTTCAGTTGTTAGATAAATGTACACAAGCAGTCAACTTTATCGCCGCTGCGTAAGAAAAAGAAGTCCAACCAACTCAAGCCCACGCCTTCTTCTTCCACCGAGTTTACTAGTGATGTGTCGGTCGCGAACGAAACGGCTCTTAGAGCTGGCTCTTTGACGTGAACGACACGAGCCGGTGTTGTGCCAAAAAGTGATTGTCTGCCAAAAACTGATTTCCGGTATTTGCCAAAAAGCGATTGCTCATATTTAAAGTGCTATAAGTAACTTGTTGGGCTATAATATGTTAAACATATGTCAAATGCATCCCTTATGGATGACATAAAGTCATCTTGAGCCACAAACAACATTCGTGTAACAAGATACAAGCCGCAATCAGTTTTTGGCAGCGACTTTTATATAACCTTTATTTATGCAGTAAAAAAAAATCTCATTAACATTAAAAATGTATTTTGTAAGAGTAAGTTGCCCAACAGGACAGCAGAAATGGCAGCAAATATTACAATAGTTCTGTAAAAGTATTTTACGTGGGGATAAAGGACCGGATTGGTTATAATGTAAGTACAAGTTGTAAAGATACTTAAAAAAACAGATAATTTTTTAATTCTTTATGTAACCCCTTTGTATCCCCTGTTCACCGAAGTCTATTTACGAACATACGTAAAGATATTACACATAAAAAATACGCAGAAACACTGGAAATCAGTTTTTGGCAGACAATCACTTTTTGGCACAACACCGGCTCCTTATCGCAAGCTGTGGGGTTTGTTTTTTTCTTTCTCTCACCCTCTCTCTCTCACCCTTTTTCCGCTTCACTCCACAGAGCCTTGTGCTTTGCGCTGGGCAGAGGGGGGAGGGGCGTTAGTTACACTCAGTAGCACAGGAACAGAGCGGGAGGGAGAGAGAGAGCCAGGGACAACAACGTCACATTAGAAAGGTATAGTAATCATCCACAACTATTTTCAGTTGCGGATGATAAAGGATTCAGAAAGTTTATTCATGCAGGCCCATATGACAGAGAATATGCATGTTCTTTTTGTTTTCATATTTTAATTTATATTTAATTGTGTTGTGGTTTGCAGTGTTTTGTGTTGTTTCACTTTAATTTTGTTTAAAAGGAAAAAGCTGAAAATTTAAATAGTTAAAAGTTGAAATGTAAATAGTTGTTTTTTGTATTATATGATTTATTTATTACATTTTATGTGGAGTAAATAAACCAAAGTATATTTACGGTGGCCCCCAGAGACAAAGCACGTACAGACTCCAAAACATGTACGAACTCCGAAGCACGTACAAACTCCAAAACACATAAAAACTCCGAAACACGTATAAAACACAACAGAAGTGCTCCAGGATGCTAGGGGGCAGTGTTGAGCTTTTGTTACCTAATGGCTACACAAGCCAGGAAGTACGAACGACCGGATTTGGTGTGTGGTAGTAACAGGTAAATGAACATATTTTAAATTATTTGAATATATATGAGTGCTTGTGTATAAATACACAAACAATACACATATGCTTTCGATTGTGTAATTTAAGTGATCTAGGTAGCTCTGTTTTGGAAGTTCAGTTAACGCTAGAAATGTGTTTTGGAGTTTGTACGTGCTTTTTGGAGTTTGTACGTGCTTCGTCTCTAGGGGCCACTGTATATATTTACATAAAAACATATATAAATAAAACCACTTTTTTTTGCATAATTTTATATTGTTGTTAATAATAAATTAATTAAAGCAACAAAACAACCTGAAGAGCCGGTTGGAAGCCGAAAGAGCCGGTTGGAAGCCGAAAGAGCCGGCTCCTTTTTATTGAGACGAGCCGAAAGAACCGGTTCTCTAAAAAGCTCCGGAAATCCCATCACTAGAGTTTACGCTGGCCAGGCCTTCAATTGCAAAGCACAATGCTGCCCTCGTCCGTCAGTAACAGATATTGCAAGACAAACTGCCCTGCCTTCATTGGATTGGAATGTTCGTGTACACGCCAGTCCCGTTCCATTTCATTCAGCTATCACGCCTCCCACAGGTCTTACCTTGGTTTTTCAGTTTTAACTCTTTGTTGTGACTGTAGGAAGCACCTTTTATAAAATACAGAAGTGCCTTCATATCATAGGGCTCTGGATGAGGCAGGTTACGGAAACAAACGCGCACACACACAAACACAGGGAGGAGCGTTTGGTTTCCCTGGCAGCGAGAAGATGAGGAGGAGCTTTGGTTGGTTGTTACTCTGCCACATAGTCAAACAACAGAGAACCATCTGTGACTGCGGTTAGAAGAGGTAAAATCACACGTACAAGCGTTTTTAAATCATGTTAGGGATTAATGAAACCGTGTTGTCCTCGTAGGTTTATTAGCTTTAACGGGGTTAATGTGTTGCGTCCAACTAGCGTTAGTGAGCAGCTTAGCTAACTAGCTATTTGAATTAGCTAACTAATTTTAGCAAGCTAGCTAACAGTGTTAGCCTGTGTCACAGTTAGTGATTTCGACTGGCAAGAAATAGTGAGTAATACTACAGCTTTCTTTTGTTTTACTTACAGACTGTTTATAACGTTTTTGTACATTCAAATAAGTTAAGGTTAGTTTCCATTGTATCCGATGTTAATGTGATTCTGATGACTTGCACTGGAGAAGCCTGTAGTTATGTGTACGTGTTTATTTAATGATAATTTGACCGTGAATAGAGCTGCTTGTAAAATGTTCGTTTCGAACCTGTCACTGAAGACCACAGTTCAACGAAAAGTTCATTTTGCATGAACGGACCATATGTTACCGTTAGTGGCTAAACGTGACTGGACGTCCAGACATACAGTCAAAAACAAGGCTCCGACGTCTGGTTGGAAACACCGACGTCATGTGACCATGGCTGAGGTCTTCGGTTTCAAACAGGTGGCTTCCCTGCGGCGATATCTTTAATTGTTAGCCAGTAGAACAAACATGATGACACTAAACTCCCAGAAACCTTCAGTCAGCAGCAGCAGAAACAACCACAGCACAGGGCTCAACAGATAGTGCTGTGGCACTAAAGACGTAACAGTGACCTCACTAGACCTTCCAGTTTAGTTTGTTGGTTTCTTTACCTGCAGTTTGATCTATTTTGTGACTTTTGATGTTTTGGAAGACTGCAAATAATGAACAAAAATACAATATTATTTTAGTATTATTCTAATTATTTTATAACTTATGTATATAATATATAATAATGTTATTATATTGTTGTTGTTAGGCACCATAGGGTGAGACTATATGTCACTGATCTGTCACAGGGCTAACACAGAGAGACAGACAGCCATTTGCACTCACGGTCACATCTATGGGCAATTTTGATTCAGTTAACCTAACCCCACTAACTGCATGTCTCTGTGGGAGGAAGCTGAAGAAAACCGATGCAAACACAGTGTTAGTAAATGAGGGCCAGATGAAGTCATCTGTACTGTAAGATTTTATATCGGGCTGGAAAGCCTGCTAACTACAGTAGCAGTTAAAGGACTTGTTCTGGATGCTGATGCTGATATCAAAGCTATATGTTTTATACGTGTTTAACTTCTCTCATGCCGGTCTTCCTCTATCACTCTTTCTGTCTCCTTTATGGCAGGCCCCGTGGCCATGGCTACAGACCCATTAGCTGAGGCAGGCTTTTATTTTGATGAACTCAACAAGCTGCGAGTGTTGGAGCCTGATGTCAGCCAGAAGACTTCAGAGCTCAAAGAAGAGTGCAAAGAGTTTGTGGACAGTAAGCACAGATCACATTTAGTTTAACCTGCTCTCCTAACATTAGCAGGTCCTGCATCTACAGATACGTGTTCTTCTTTACAGAAATTGGCCAGTTTCAGAAGATAGTGGGAGGGCTGATTGAGCTCGTGGATGAACTGGCAAAAGAAGCAGAGACAGAAAAGATGAAGGTAAGCTCGATATTTGAAGACTTTTCATTGGCTCTTGCAAAAGAAGTTGTAGTGCTCGTGTACTAAAGCTTTATAACATCTGAGTGTGTCTGTATGATATGTGATCATGAGAATAAGACTTTTATCAGGTATGATTCTGTGTTATTCTCCTTCAGGCCATTGGAGCCAGAAACCTGCTGACGTCTGTAGCAAAGCAAAGAGAGGCCCAGCAGCAGCAGCTTCAGGCTCTCATAGCAGAGAAGAAGATGCAGCTTGAAAGGTAATATAGGGAAAAAAAGAGTGGGTAGAGACACCCATCTGTGCAGGACAGTAGGCTATGATGTCCCATGTGTATAATCGGGGATATGACAATTCTCCAAAACCTTAGTGGTTTTTTTGTTTGTTTTTTTACAGGATGTGAAACACAATAGGAAAAAAACACATTTAGCATAAACTTTCCAGCTTTCATCAGACCAGCACGCTCCATGTTGTTGTCACACAGTTATACAATATTGCATTTATATTGTATTCCAATGTTTAATTGTAACACTCCTAAAAAAATTATAATAGTACTTGTGTGTGCCTAAATAAAGGCCTTGTGTGGAGAACATATATATTTTCTGTGCAGGGTAGAAACATTTCCATACACATGCTAGCGGAGGAGGCCCAGTGCTGTCCTAATGTGTGGTAGGCGTAAGTAAAGGATAGTCAGGTATCCCTTTCTTATGTCTGTCTGCTGTTTTCTGTTGTGTCCCTGTCACAGATATCGTGTAGAGTACGAAGCTTTGTCCAAAGTGGAGTCAGAGCAGAACGAGTTCATCGACCAGTTTATTCTCCAGAAGTAAGAACTCCCGAGACCAGTCTGCGACTTTCCTCAGTGCCTATCCCATTTTCAGAGAACTACTCCGCTGCAGCTCCTTTTCCGAAGCAGTCCCAAAACTCTGACGTCACGGACGCCTCCTCCTCTGACGTGCTGTGTGTGAACTGACTGCCTGCTGTTTCCCACTGTGGACAGCAGGTGTGTGCATTTACAGTGCAGCTTCACGTGCTCATCTCTGCTGGCATCAAGTGTCTCAACATGTCACACCAACACTGAAGACGATGGAGCTATTTATACAAAGAGAACCTATTTATACTATTTATACTTTAGTCTGTATATCTAGTTTTATTACTTTTTGTATCAATGGAGATTAATACTGCATGTGCACGTAGCTGTAAATAAGTTTCAGTTCAAGAAAAATGAGCAGATCAGGATGTTTTTGTTTTATTCCATTGGTTGGTGAGGCCAGTACATGCGAAACATTCTCATTGTTTTCTTGTATGTGTATCCTTGTTATCCAGCATTTATTTGAGAAAAATGGTTATACTTGAATACTGTATGTTGCACAAAAGTATCACCTTTGCCTCCAAGCTGTAGAAGAGATGCGTGAGCAAAGTTTAACAATGTGCAATTAAGTATTGTGTTAATAAAGATTACGTGATATGCAAATATTCTGGCACTGTTTTACCTCACATAGGGAAGAAAGCATGTCACAAGCCTAAAACTGCATAGGGCAGTTCACGTGTGCTTTTATATACTGTAGGTCCACGGATGGAGTCACCTAAACTCCTTCCTGGTTGTGACAAACTGGCTGAAATCTGATCTCGAGTCAGTTCTTTTTCTTCTTTCAGTACTTAAATAGCAACACTTGAAAATCCTCATTTACTAAAAGAAAAGAGAAATATCTTTGCTTCCCCTGCAATCCTGGATCGGACACCCTCCACTGATGCAACATGAGAGCAGCTTTTCTATTCGTCCAACCACCAACTAGACATTGACCTGCAAATCTGCTGAAACAGGCCTTTTGGATCTAACCCAGGAAGTCTGAAAGGGCAGCCTGACAGCTAAAGTACACTTTGAATGATTTTCTTTCAGGTGGTTAACATTGATTTTGTTGTTGACACCATCAATAGGAGTACATTATATTACACGGTCTGCTTTTTCAAACGTGTCCATCACCACTGTGTGCAGTACACTGACCGTAGCACTCGTCCCACGTTTTGTCGCGTTCCAGCCTTTTTCCAAACTAGATTCATTTTTCGCTTCAAATTTCGACACACAACACACCATAACCCCGTGCAGTCAGGTCGTACTGTAAATATGCGAACTGTTAAAGGTGGGATATTTTTAATTGGTGACACGATTGTCCTCCAAGCGTTGCAACAGATTAGTAGTATTGTTGTTGGATGATGAAATGTTTTTCTCCCTTTTGTTTGAAGTCGTCTTTACTAAAGTCAAACGTGTCCAAACAACAGACGTGAGATTTGAAGTTGTGCGCTCAGCTCGATGTGTTGATTTGTTTGTTTTTCTCCATGATGCTGCAGACGGCACAGAGTCACGTGACAACACAGAATTAAAAAAACTGAAATAACCGACACGGGAAAGATTAGGTGGATTAGAGATTCCCAGTGTCAGTTTTGATTCCTTTTTGACTGCCCGGCTCTAGTAAGGAACACAGCTGATTTGATGCTAGCTGTCTCAAACAAAGTAGTAAAGTGTGTTTCAGGACAAGAATGTAAAGTACTTCCATACCAGACTTTTACTATTAACAAGTACGGGCAGCGATATGTTAGCAGCTGTACTTGCTGCCATCTTCCATGTTCTCCTTCTTCTTCTTCAGCATGGAAGATAATCTAGAACCCTTGTCGGTCGTATGTCGTCCCCTTCAGTTCTGCTTCTACATCATTACATACGCAGCCTGAGGAACCTACGGCAGTAAAGGAAAAACAAACAAAAAACAAGTACTGTAGCATTTTTCACAGTTCTGGTACGAACGTTAGTACCTTTTTTAGTAGGCTGTAAACATATTTAAAGTTTTAAACGTGCATTAAGGTGGGAGTCGCTTCTGGCGCCATGCTCAGACAACACTGGACCAACTACTGCGTGTGTTCATCATTCAGACACAGAGGCTGTAGAGGACATCGATATGTATATAAAGCATAAAACCATGAACTCTTTGTAGTTCGCTGAATAGTTTCAGTTTCCATCTCCTGTTCGACTTTTGCTCCAAGGAACAAACCAACTAAGTTCATGCACATTTAATGGCATAGTTTGAGAACAGTATTTACAGCGAGTCATTGGTCATCCCTCAAAAAAACCATAACACCCTGAGCACTCGCAGACAGGGACAGCACCTTCACCAGTGTGACTCCAGGACAGCCCTGCAAAATGCACCGCCGTGGACACAGCTCATTTCTTCTTGGTATACTGTGAATGACAAACGAAATGAACATTACGCTTTATGTTCATGTGTGTAAGACCTTGGAGGTCTTCTTTCCTTTATCCTTACTTTATCGAGAATCCAATCAGCATCTGCAATCGCTCTCTGGATGATCATCTGTGTCCTCTCAGGGTCGTCTTCATCTGAGTGGCTGTTGTAACCCTGGAAACAAACAGCAAACAAAGACTTTATGATCTTGGCAGAAACTACTTTCAGCAGTAATGATGATGATGATGATACATTAATGGTGCATGAGTCACAGTTATTGGTTGTTATGGTGACCATAAACATGTCAGCACTATAATAATACAAATCAATAGTGCAGCACAAAGGTCAAAGGTCGGGAGTTTGCCTTCACAGGAAACGGCTCGTTAACAATTCAACTGTTCTACTGCTGCTGCCAGCCAATCACATCACAACAGAAACCGAAAATAAGGTTAGTGATGAAGGCAGCGTTAGATGGGCCTCTTCACGTCACTGCAACAACCGTTTGTAGAACTGTGCATGAGTTATTTTTAAGATATTTTGTTGCTTTTCTCCATTTTATATTATATCTGTTTAAAAATGGTCAGATTTTTAACATTTCTGTTGACTTAAAATACACAACACACGTGTCTAAAGTGGTCAGTATGGACTCTAAGACTGGTGTTTTCAGTACAGTCAACAAAAGATGAATTGTATTCACCATCACCCAAATCTCCTGACACAAGTCATTTCTAATCCCCATAACGATATAATCACAATATTGGCATTTTCTGTAAATTCAGTGAATAGTTTATATAACCAACACATTGAAAGTACTGCTCGTTTTTTACTTCATTGAAATAATAAAAAGTTAAATAAATATGATTATAAATACACCCCACACAGTCACGTGTTGTGTGTTTTGATCAGTGAACAAAACCATATATGTATATTTATCTTCAGGATTCTTTGTGCTTCTCATTCACAAACACGCGATTCTTGCTTAGGTGGTGTCAGAGGTCTGTGGTGTGGGTGTCTGTGGAGGGGGCCGGGTCGGCACAGTTTTCTGCTCCATGTCAGACTCGGTTACAGAGGTAACCCCTCGTCTAGCAACGAGCCCCTCGATTTGTTTTGTATGCTCCTTCTGTGTTGCCGTGGTGACTACTGTCATCTAAAGCGGCGGTGCAAAAGTATCGCAGTTATCGGTGTATTTCGCACAATACAAGATAAACTGTAGAGTATAATATGAAACAATCGGCTTTGTCATTTGATATATTTCATCACATCACACGGCCCTAAATTCAGTTTTATTTATAAAGCGCTACTCTCCTCAAGGCACTTTATATTGTAAGATCAAGACTCTACAGCAGGGGTCGCCAATCCCAGTCCTCGAGGGCCGGTGTCCCTGCAGGTTTTAGATGTGTCCTTGATTTAAATGGATAAATTACCTCCTCAACATGTCTTGAAGTTCTCCAGAGGCTGGTAATGAACTAATCATGTGATTCAGGTGTGTTGACCCAGGGTGAGATCTAAAACCTGCAGGACACCGGCCCTCATGGACTGGGATTGGGGACCCCTGCTCTACAGTAATACAAAGATTACTGAATTATCCCGAAAACACACCAGGTTGGGTGGGTCTCTTCCTGTTAAAGTGAAGTTCTTCCTCCCCACTGTCACCCTGTGATTGTGTGACTGTTCTCTCTTTATTAATGCCAGGTCCCTAAAATAACTATTGCTGTGAACTGGTGCTTAATAAAGACGGCTCACTAATTCTGCATTGAGACAATTTTCATCGTTTTCCCAATCCTCACTATGTGCAGGATTATATGAATACTTCATGAGCACAGATTGATTCTCAATGAGCTGTTTAAAAACATTTCTCTGCGTCAGATGTGATGTAGCTCAGTTAGTCTTGTCACACAAGAGTCCAAAAGGTATTAAAGTTACCGTCACAGTTTCACTTGGAAAACATTTTGCTTGTCATTGATCGGTGCATAAGATGACCTCACCTGTCTTATGGCATGTCGATAGTGTTGTTGCATTGCTGTGGACGGTAACTGCCTGCAGCACCTGAGCAGGTATCGATACAGCTGCAATGGAGTGTGGACCAACTCGGCTCCAGCTAAAGGTGGCATCCCTTCCTGGTTAAACAGCTGTTGGTAAAAATAAAAACGGACTCTATGTGTAGACTGCAGATGTAAGAACATCTGGGCTAAGTGTGTGTCAGCAGGGGAAAGCACATGCGTTTTAATATAATGTTGTGAAGCTTTTATAGAGATGATTCCCCAACAGCAGTAACACTAACAAGATGCCTGGAAACATAAATCTGGTACAGGCATGTGGTTAATGATTTCAGACAGATGAAGTATTAGTAATGCCAACACCAGTGTTGTGCCAAAAACTGATTTCAAATGTTTCTGTGTTTTTTATGTGTAATATCTTTATGTATGTTGGTTAATAGACTTCAGTGAACAGATTACTCTGAAAAAAAGACATTTTTAATGTCAACAAGATGTTTTTTTAACTGGAAAAATTAAGGATATATAAAAGTCACTGCCAAAAAACGACTGCAGCTTCTAGTAAGTAAGTAAGTAAGTAAAGTAAGTAAAATTTATTTATATAGCACTTTTTAAGACAAAAACGCTGTTACAAAGTGCTTCACATAAAGACATGTCAAACGAACAATATAGCAACATAGAGGAAATATAAAAGCATATCAAACAAGCAATAGTACAATATAAATATAAAATAAGACAACATATTACCCAAATGCCTGTCTAAACAGATGAGTTTTAAGCTGTTTTTTTAAAAGAGGCCACCATGTCGATGGTGCGTAGTGAGGAGGGTAAACCGTTCCACAGTATTGGAGCCAGGGTTTGAAAAGCGTGATCCCCCTTTGTTTTCAGACGAGTCCGTGGAATAGATAAACGACCACTATCAGTGGATCTAAGAGTCCGCTTTGGAGAATAGGGTTTGAGAAGCTCCGAGATATAGATGGGGGCCTCACCTTGTAGAGACATAAACGTAAAGGTGAGGATTTTAAACTTATATCTATACCCAATCGGAAGCCAATGCAAGGATTTTAGTATAGGAGTGATATGGGAAAATTTATTGCTGTGGGTTAAAAGCCTTGCTGCAGCATTTTGAACCGCTTGGAGCCGATTTAGTGAGGCCTTAGATACGCACGCTTCTACCTTGTGACATGAATGTTGTTTGTGCCTCAAGATGACTTGATAGCATTCATGAGGGATACATTTGACATTTGTTTCACATATTACAGACCAACAAGTTATTTATAGCAGTTTAAATACGAGCTATCATTTTTTGGCACAACACCGGCCTGGATCAGAAGGACACTGGCTAGCTTGTGAGGTTTTGTGTAGGTTTGGCGCCCTGGGGAAAAGAGAGCTGGGCTAAAGTAGTTCAAAGTACATTAAAAATAATAATACTGACAAATGGAGATACAACAATACCTCAGATACAGCAGAGACGTGGACACCATAAAGATCACCTATCAGCCACAAACATGAAACAGTGTCCATCATTCAGTTTCCAGTTAATCAAGCAGGACTACTCTCAGTTAGCCAGCTAACTTGGAAACTTATTCCAATGTAGCAATATTAAAAATTAAAAAGCTCCACGTGACAGTAAAATATTTAGGTTTCGCTCTCGGTGTTTAGAAATTGCTTTCATCCTGACCTTCCAGGTTTACGCTTGGCTGCTCTGGATGTAAACAGTGTTGCTAACTGAGGCTAGCTACTCACTGACAGAAGCATTCTTTTCCACAGGTCGGAGGCTACACTGTTACTATAAAGCACGCGTGGGTATGCTTACTGTAGCTGTCAGGGTGAACGAAACATCACACACTCTCCTCAGTGTTCTTACCAAACTTCTATGACCACTGCATTCATAAGCTCCGACTATAATATTACCCGGATGTACTTGATGCCCCGTCTTCTTCTATGGTTGGCAAAAATGTTACATTGAAAGAGCATCGACTCCTGTTGTTGGATCTATAAACTACAAACATAGGTACACACATCTGGACCTAAAGAGTCAAAGTAATGTGTAATACATAAGCTTTGGTCATTGTTCATAAAGTCGTGTTTATCTTATTTAAGACCTGAGGATTTGTCTAATGTTCTGGTACATGACTGTAGCTCAGAGTAGATCATCCAGATCTTTCTGTGGATTGTCCTTAGCCACTGTTGACACTTTAAATGCAGAATCTTAAATCTTATTTCTTGGAATTTTGATTGGATATTTCATGTTTTGTTATTAATTAAACAAAGCATCTGTCATATCAGTGTTTATTGGAAGTTTACAGAGCTGTACAGAACTTTTGGCTGTTATGTGTTTCAACATGGAATGGATTAATAAACATACAAGTGGTCATAACAAAAACAGAACACAATGTAAAAAATATGAAGACACGTGCAGATTCATTAGCAGTCTTTGGTCGCTCAGTATGCTGTAATGTGCAGTCCCAACATCTGCTTTTTAAAAAAACGTGTAATTAAAATGAAATGTGAGATAGCACCAAGATCAGTGGCATTGCTGGACGTAGAGCGGACACAAAAACAGTAATGACAGTACAGTAACTCACCTATGTAGCTTAAATACAATAATGAATTTCGTAAGGGGTGAGTATCCTGGACCAGAGATATAGTCTGCCAGAGCAGAAAAGCAAGATGTCAGTTCTGCTCCTGAGTCCCACCTGCTTGGCTCTAACTGAACTGCATATGCATAGAGTACTAAAGATAATAAAACATAGTGGAATATGATTAAGGCTTGTCCTCGTGATCATCACTAACAGATTTATTTAGATTCATGATTATAATGTGGAAGTACAAAAAATATCAAATTTCTTCAGGCGATCATAGCAAAGCTCAATTTACAACTATCAATATGATAAAAACCACAGCTTTGAGAAGTTAATGTTTTTAGGGCTACGGCCCAAATCCGCTCTCTCTTTCAGTGATACAAAGACCGCGTGATTGTTGCTTTTTCACTCTTTCTGGCACATTATCAAACATCTTTAGTGCAACTTCATTTTTTTTTTTGGCTTACAAAAGTAAACACTTTTTTTGCATTTGAATTTCGTAAGGGGTGAGTATCCTGGACCAGAGATATACTCTGCCAGAGCAGCAGCACAGTGTGGACTAAAGCAAGATGTCAGTTCTGCTACCGAGTCCCATCTGCTTGGCTCTAAAAACTTCTCTAAGTTATAAAACGTACAGCACGTGTAGCTGAATGTGGCTCAGTCTCTGTAACATGGCTTTGTGCATGCCCATTAGTTCTTGATGAGGTAAAATAGCTGTATAGTGGTTTAAAGGACTGTCACCAGCTGGCAGGAGAACACAACCAGAATTTGTTCTGTCCACTTAGCAGCAACATGTAAAATGAAATGAAACAAACTCCCACATGACGTGACAGGTTCTCTCTGCACAGGAAAGAGTCCAGAGTCTAGGGGGGGTCGTGTGTTTTGGAGATGAGCTGAAGAGAATCTATCGCTCTGACTTGACCTTGTAGCGGAGGACAAGGTAAGTGGCCAGACGTAGGATGATGAAGAAACTTCCCAGGACAATAAAATCTACATAGAGCTTTGCATCCTCCACATCTAGCAGCTGCAGAACCTCTTCAGGCTGTTGGAACTTACACACCGGCCCTGGACACTCCAGCTCTGTGCGGTTCATCCCATAGATAGACAGGAGGACCCCTTCAAAGCCATACCTACGAGAGAGACGAAGTCTTATCTGTAAACAGCCCGGTCACAATAGCTCAAATATTGCTTACTGTTTCTGTAATAAATGCGGAAGACTTTGGTAATCAGGCCCAGCCATCGAGGATTTGAATGCATCTTACAAATAGTTAGCATCCTATGAATAACTTTTGGACAAAAAATGCTTGAAAGGATCAGTCAGATACATCTAAGTGTCAGTACAGGTAGACCCTGTGGAGTGGAAAGTAGTGGACCCAAATGCACGAAACGTGGAAACGGAACTGGATTTTAACAAATGGCGTGCCTTTTATTGAGGCCGAAAAACAGAACATGAACCAAATACCAAAAAAAAAAAAAACAGATAAATGAGAAACTAATCACAAAAACCTAAACCGGGAAAACGAAATACACAAAAACCAGGAATACTAGGAAATACATGAATACCTGAGACATGGACGGTTAGCAGTGGATGATAAGCAGATGAACCGATGGGTAAGAAAGCACACACACATACACAGAGGGTAACGAGGGAAATACACAACAGAAGAAAGACACAGCTGAACCTAATCAGACACGACGAGACAGAAGAAGCAAAACAGAATAGACTCACACAGGACGCGGAACTATCACAATAAAACAGGAAACCAGAGATGCAGATTGACAGAACATAAGGAACAGAGGCAGAAACATGGGAAACAGAACCAAACCTACACTAGAGACATGACACACTAAACACGGGAGGCACAGGAACAAAACCTAAGAACTAGAAATCACTGAAACATAACCAGAAACTAACTGAAACGAAGCACATTAATAAGCAAAAAGCACAAACACAGAGTCACCATGACTGCACAGAACCAGATGTAAATGTGTTAACAGTGTTTTACCATTAGTTATTTGTCCACTAATCTCCACTTATTACAGTAGGCTGAAGCATTTTGTGCTGGAGGGCAGCAGCTGGTGCTTCACTTGATGCTGCAGCAGCAAGCTTTGTGTTGCAGATTGTTTATATTTTTATGAGTGTGGTTTTTTATCCATATGAGATTGACATCCTTGTCTTAAGTTAACATGAATGACTGAAAGTGACCAAATTAAGCAAAACACTTAAGATACCAAGTCTTCCAGGTTTTGGCAGCTGCTAAAGAAATAAAACATTCACAAATCATATATTAATCAGCCAAACTCAAATACTGTTAACTTCATAATCTTTGGGGCAAGAAAACATAGTTTTATAATTTTATGATTAAAGCTGAAAGTTTGCACTTCAGTCTTTTCTTAAATGCTTGATGTAAAATGTGCTGTGATGGTGTACAGACAGAAAAGCAATGTGTCATTCCTCAAAACCCTGTGGACCCGACTGAACCTGCAGCTGTGATGTTCCTCCCAGCGACACTCACCTGACATAGGAAACATAGGAGCTCCACTGCAGATACTTGGGGATTGTGTCAAAGTTGACAAAGAATCCAGAGAACAGCAGCACAGGGACAGCTGTAACAGGCCCTACAAATGTGGCTACCTGGGAGGTGTAGAGGATATACATCGTGTTACATATTACATCAGCCAAGAAAATGTGTATTAAACAATGCAAACATGCACTACCTGTAGTGAGGTGGAGGCAGCGCCAACCAACAGCCCAAGAGACTGGGCTACCAGGGCAGTGCAGGTGGACAGGGCTATGAAGAGCAGGTAGCGACTTGCCTCAGGAGGCTGCTCTGTCATCCAGTACACTATGCTGCAGTACATGATGGGGCAGATCACCTAAAATAACACGTTCATTAACTGATGTTTAGTAGAGGAACAGCGAGGACACCCTGTCACAGATGTTAAAGTGTGCTGCAGCTACAGTCGCATCCAAACACAGAGCCCTCAGCTCCCGTGCCAGCCAATCACAATGACTGGAGTACTGCACAATGGTTTATTTAATAGATATAAATGTTGATGGATTTAATACAAATTAAGGTTGTACTCAATGACAATGATGGTCAGCAGGATCAAAAGTAGCTTTCCAAATCACTGTGACATTTACCTCGTTTCCATTTCAATCCATGATAACGCCCACGCATTACATCTGAGAACGTTTGACTCTGCTGCTCTACAGTGTAACCAATAACAGACACTTGGGTGACTTCTTTGACATGATGACACCCAACAATAATGTTGGCAAACTAATCTGCTCCTACAACCTGCAAGCACCATCTGCTAACACTAGAGTACAGTGTTGTGAAGCTAAGTGGATATATTTTGCTGTTTGTCAGCACTCAGGCCCTCAGTGAGTAAACCCACCAATCCAATCACAGCACTGCCAGCTCACCTGGAAGGGAATATCAGCCATGGTCTTGGCCAGGTAGTAGGCTTTCAGGCTGTACCAGTAGTTCAGATGCTCCCTCAGGAATACAGACATCTCCAGAGGAACTGCCAAAAGCCCAAAATATTTACACACATTTATGAGATTTATCATAATAGTATCAACAGGGGAGGAAGTCCATAACCTCTCGATCATACTCACAGGTCAACACAGTAGGCATGAGTGCTCCAAACATGAGGAAGAGCATAGAGAAGAAGAGAAATCCAGTGTTGTTAAACACCCTGCTGGCATCATTGCCAATGTTGAGATAGAGCAAACCTATTAACACACCTATGCAGATGTGGGATATCACTCTGAGGTGGGTCAAAACCTGAGAATGGACGACAGCGGAGAAAGAAAACATCCATGATCAGGCTCGTTTCAGGTAAGAGCACATCTGATCTGTTCGTAACAGCTGTGATTATTGAAGCGATCCTTCCACCCACCTGGTCTCGACATACAGTTATGAAGGTTCTCTTGAAGAGGATGTGGAACTGTGTTAGCGTACTTGTGGCAAAAGTGTGGCTTTCTATGTGCCTGGCATCCTGGAAAAATGGAAGAAATGATCATCGTCAACTCAACACAAAGCATCCTGCAGTCAGAGCTGAATCAACTGGGTAAAAATAGAGCAACAGACCATTTTTATGGGTTTCTGGTATTGCCAGAACATATTGGTTCTACTTCCTGCTGTCAGTTTGTCTTTATTGACACAGCTAGCATAGTGGACTGGTGATTAGCACCGTCGTCTCACAACAAGAAGGTCCCGAGTCTGAATCCACTGTCTGGCCTTCCTGTGGGCAGTTTGCATGTTCTCCTTGTGTCTCGGTGGATTCTCTCCAGGTACAGTTGCTGGAATTAGGTTAAACTGGTGATTCTAGGTTGTCCACAGGCGTAAATGGTTGTCAGTCTCGCTGAGTGTACCCTGCTTCCTGCCCTATGGCAGACAGGCCATAGGACCATATCAGCTGAACTCTGTGTTCTTCTGTTGGGACTTTTGAGGTCTCTGCAGGCTTTGGTAGTTCTTGGTTTTTATAGTTAGCTAAGCTCTACCCATTTCCTGCCAGCCCTTATTTTTCTAGTATGACAGGTCCCAGTTTGGGTAATGGTTTCCTGCTTTGGTTCTGAGTTTAGGAAGCAACACAATCATCCAGAGAAACAGAAATGGACACAGCTAAGCTAAACTGTTAATGTGAGAGGACTGTAAATCAATCTAAGAATAAATGGCGAATGCCTTGATGCAGTGGGGCGGGGCCACATTCTTGTGGTTGGCAGGGCACAGCAATGGTTCAGAGGAGTTTGATTTAATTTTAAATGTAATTTTAAAACAGCAGTACAAACACTGAGAGATCTGCTGAGCATTGGTGCTGCATGTTTTCTGGTCATCCTGGAGAAGAAGTACCTGTGTTTATTGCACTGAATCACCCTCGTTTCAGTCATGACCACTAAGCTTCAGGAGTTTCTCGTCTAGGAACAGGTACTGCAGGAGCAAACTGCACCTAATGCACCTCACTCAGATAATGGTCAACATGGTTCTTTAAACTCTGTTGTAGTGATGTGTCGGTCACGAACGAAATGGCTCTTAGAGCCGGCTCCTCATCGCGAGCCGTGGTTTTTTTTCCCTTTCTTTCTCTCTCTCTTTCTCTCTCTCTCTCTCTCTCTCTCTCTCTCTCTTTCCCGCTTCACTCAGCATGCCAGCCTTGTGCTTTACACTGGGCAGAGGGGGGAGGGGCGGTAGTTACACTCAGTAGCACAGGAACAGAGCGGGAGGGAGAGAGAGAGAGAGAGAGCCAGGGACAACAACGTCACATTAGAAAGGTATAGTAATCATCCACAACTATTTTCAGTTGCAGATGATAAAGGATTCAGAAAGTTTATTCATGCAGGTCCATATGACAGAGAATATGCATCTTCTTTTTGTTTTCATATTTTAATTTATATTTAATTGTGTTGTGGTTTGCAGCGTTTTGTGTTGTTTCATTTTAAATTTGTTTAAAAAGGAAAAAGCTGAAAATTTAAATAGTTAAAAGCTGAAATGTGAATAGTTGGTTTTTGTATTATATGATTTATTTATTACATTTTATGTGGAGTGAATAAATAAAAGTATATTTACGGTGGCCCCTACAGACAAAACATGTACGAACTCCAAAACACGTACAAACACAACAGAAGTGCTCCAGGATGCTAGGGGGCAGTGTTGAGCTTTGTTATAGTGGCTACACAAGCCAGGAAGTACCAACGACCGGATTTGGTGTGTGGTAGTAACAGGTAAATGAACTTTTTTTTAAAATTATTTGAATATATACGAGTGCCTGTGTATAAATACACAAACAATACACATATGCTTTCAATTGTGTAATTTAAGTGATCTAGGTAGCTCTGTTTTGAAGTTCAGTTCATGCTAGAAATGTGTTTTGGAGTTTGTACGTGGTTTGTCTCTAGGGGCCACCGCATATATTTATATATAAACATATATAAATAAAACCACTTTTTTTTTAACTTTAGTAATTCCTTTTGTGCATAATTTTATATTATTGTTAATAATAAATTAATTAAAGCAACAAAAAAACCTGAAGAGCCGGTTCGGAGCCGAAAGAGTCGGTTCTCTAAAAAGAGCCGGAAATTCCATCACTACTCTGTTGCAAATAATCCTCTCCTTCCAGAACAAGCGTCACTTTTATTCTCTGGTTGTATGGAGCAACCTTTAGTGGAACATGTGGTTCTGCTATGGGGGACTGGGTGGAAGAGATCAGGGACTTGTAGATCGGGCTAATTTTATTTATGATCTGGGCAGCGGGAATCTGTCTTCTAGATTGTTATAGCACCTCCATGCCGCTCCCCACTGGTTGTTGCTGCCTTTCAGCCTTCAGGAGCCCCCCCAAGAGTGCCTTCAGACTCTTGGGGGGGCTGTCCGCTCCAGCAAAATACCCTCACTGATAATACTGTGAGTAATAAAATAAATCAATAAAACAAAACGATTGACAAGAAGAGCGTACAGAGACTCTATAGTGGTCGTCTTGGCAGGGCAATATGTCCTAGCAAGTTTCTTCCTTGCTTGATGCCACTGCTGTCACTGTAACTTCTCTGCAGCACACTCTCCCATGTGTGGAATAGCATCTGTTACTTACAACGGGGCAGATTGTTGCACAGACTGATTGATTCTTCTCCTCTAAAGCACACATTCCACCTTGGACTGCTTCAAACAGCACCGGGTTCAGGTCTCCATACTCTCCTGATGCCACTTCAATGACTGAATCACAAGCAAAAGCAGAAAGACGTGAACAGAATGAACTCCCTGGAAATGCTGCTATCATGCAGAAAAGTTGGGGAACATGAACTAGCAATAACAGGTACTGTAAGGTGAACATACTGAAGTCTGCAGGGTTGTGGTAGGTAGGACAGTAGAGGCCGAGCGTCTTCAGATAGGGTATGAGGTAAGGGACGGTGCCTTTGTAGATGCACTGTCCCTGACTGAGGATGTAAAGCTGTGGAGCAAAAACATTCAGGTTTGACAAAAAGCAGCCTCTACAGAAGCTTACAGAACTGCAACTTATTTTTCTTTACATGGCAGTGGTGTATATTAAAAGGTGGAGATAGCTATGGATATCCCCCACTGGTTCTCAGACACTTGGCTCCAAATACCAACATGGTGGCAGCCAAAACAATACGCTGAGGTTTCAAAATACAGCGTCTATGCTTCTGTCCATTATTTCCTCCTTCATTGGCAGATACACACCTTGTCAAACATCTCAAACAGTTTGGCACTGGGCTGGTGAATAGTGCAGATGATGGTACGCCCGCCCTGTGCCAGAGAACGCATTAGGGACACCACCTGGTAGCATGACACGCTGTCTAAGCCACTTAAAACACAGAGACAAGATCCATGAATACCGGTCTAAAAGAAACGGAAGAGTAGATAAATCACAATGACTTGCAGATTCACTGTGTCACATAAGAGTTTAGCTAAACATGAGAAAGCTTGAGGATGATATCTTTCTATTAAAAAAATCAGTCGTTATTGTATCAGCTTAGTAATTTTGGAAACACGTTTTCTCAGTTGTCTGCAGATTTTAAAGGAAACGGACACACTAATGATACACTACCATACAGGATGTACACCGTTTAAGCTCCGTCCTACAACCAGAAAACGTGGCTTTATGTAAAAACTGGAAAACTGCAAAAAATAACATAATTAATACATAAAGTAAAATAACTGTATGATTTTAATTGTTAATCTGTTAAATTTAGATAAGTCTATAAACCTTAAAGCTCCCACATAAATGTTACTATAATGGCTAGCCATAGCGGCTAGCTGCTACCATGTTGGTTCATGTTGCTATCAGCTAACTGCTAATAGTTTGACAACTAAAGCTAAAGCTCTTGTTGCTGTTTACAACATCAGTGTTTTTCTTACATTTCTGTAATTGTTATTGAAGCTGCTGAAATGCACCGAATGGTTCTCTGGATAAAAGTTTATATGAGAAAAATCTAAGAATCCGAAACACAAACATGTGTAATGTTAGTTGAGAGGCTGGAAGACTGGATACCAAAATTGTACTAACAGCTGGAATGCTAACAGCAACCTTTTGAAGTGCTGAATCTAGTAAGCTATTGTGTAAAACTGTCGGAAGCTCAGGTCTGCACACAAAGATGAAGGAAAGTACTGACATTTCATCTGTATTTGAAAATGTCTCGAGCAGCAGCTGCATTTGATATAAAGAAACATGACGAGAGAGAGAGGTGCGATTTAAAAACAGGTATTCCAGTTCTGACACTCACTGAGTCTTTGAACCAGCAGTCAACTATCAGCATGTGATTTTATGGAAGCACATCTCACATAATAAAAAGATATAATTTAGGTATACAATCGGCAACACATCATCTCCTCCCCGTTCACCTGGTGGGCTCATCAAAGAACATGACTGGAGGATTGTTAACCAGTTCGAGGGCGATGGCCAGACGTTTACACTGACCACCTGACAGTGAGCTGGTACGAGTGTGGGCGCAGTCAAGGAGCCCTAAAGCAGTCAGAATCTCGTTCACCTGAACAGAGAAGAGAGAAAGGCACAGTGCCGGATTTCACTGATTATCAAAGCACCAATAAAAAATGTCTTCTTTATATTTATATCTAAACAGGGAGACAAAACATGAAAATGCTCGGCAGGAATAAGAATGTGGTGCTACATAACAAAATAGATGGTGAGTAATAAAATACTGCTTGTGGACATCATGAGTAAACTGGCTGGTTCAGTTTACAGCGCATGGTAAACTGCTCTCACCAGTTCCTTCTTCACATCCATAGTTTCATCCAGCTTTAAGTTGGCTGAAACCTGAGCAAAGAGAAAGTAGATCGCATTAACGTAATCACAAGCTAAAAAAAGCTACGAAACAAAACACAAAGCCAGATTCAGATGCTAAGCAAAAGCAACGCTTCAAAATGTGCTCCGAGGCTGAGTTTACGGCTCACCATCATGGCCTCCCTGGCAGTGAGGTGTGGCAGCAGCATGTCTTCCTGCATGATGTAGCAGGACATTTTCCTGAAGGTCCTCAGGTCCCTGGGTTTCCCATTTACCAGGATCTGACCCTTCATCCCTGTTTCCCTGAGCAGCACGAAGGACAGATACCAAACATTTCACTGCCCAGACAAACTTTACTAATTAACTACACCTTATGTTTGTATCACACAGGCCTCATTTATGTCATCATAACTGTATCAGAGAGTCGGCTCACCTGTACCCTGCTAGAATGTTCATCAGGGTGGACTTCCCTGCCCCCGATGGTCCCATGATCCCTATAAGCTCCCTGCTGCAGAACCTTCCTGACAGGCACTTTAATAAGGCTTTGAAACCTTCAAATAAGTGACAGGGTATTCATGGGAATGAGCAGTGATATTATATTACTCCACAAGAACAAACTTTATGTAAGCATAATA
Source organism: Simochromis diagramma (assembly GCF_900408965.1). Classification (NCBI taxonomy): domain Eukaryota; kingdom Metazoa; phylum Chordata; class Actinopteri; order Cichliformes; family Cichlidae; genus Simochromis; species Simochromis diagramma. The sequence continues at coordinate 2,003,843 of NW_024387332.1, read as the reverse complement.
CAAATACTCATGTTAAATAGGAGCTGCTAGTTCCAAAAAAAGCCACTTGGAATAAAAGACCTCACCACTGCCCCCATCACCGAACAGAGCAGGAGTCCGTGAACACATATGACACAGATGAAAGTCAGTCCTGGGGCAGAGGAGGGTTGTAAAGTGGTTTGTAGATGCACAGCAACTGTGGCTAAGTAACATAAATATTGAGTCCTCAATTAAACATGCATAGAAGGGTTTCCACTGAGATATGAGCTGGTGGGGCCAGGTGTTCCCCACTGTGTTACAAGCCGGGGCATGAGAGGATCCCTGCTTTCCCTAAACACCAGGGGCAAGCAGGGACAAGAAATGAAACTGTTCAGTTAGCTAACATATCCTATTTTTCTGCTGCTCTGTTCATCATTTAACACGTATAGGAACTGCTTAAAACTTTAAAAGAAATGTAAGCACAGGGGGAAATGTTTTGAGCTAATACAACAAGGTAAGAATTTGAGGTTCAATATTCCACCTTCCACTGATTATAACATAATGTCTTCAGAGCTACAGTCGCACATTATTCTCTACTAGAAGTGGCTCATATGGAATAATATTAATACATGTCTGACAGTAAAACTGACCAGTAAATTCAGCTGGCAGATGCATCAACACTTACAGCACAAATATGGTTGGTTAAAGTGGATGAATGTCCTCTGCACTTTGGGATGGTGATGACTGATGATCCCCAGTAAACTTCCCACACTCCCAACTCTGGATTCACCGGGGTCACATTTTCTGAGAGGTTGATAAATGCTTTTCCCACTACACAATCTGACAGCCTCAAACACATTGTAAGTAACAGTTGCCTCAAGGCGCTTAATTTTAGGTCCAAGTTATAATGAATCTGAGATTGTTGTACAAATGAGCAGTAAAAACTGGCCCTTGCTTTTGACAGTAAGCTGTTATATTACAGTAGACTGTACAGAATCACATGTCAATGTCAAGTTTACCAGCATCAACATGGAGCACCAACTATGCTGTGGGTGAGGGTGGTTGTTTATGGTTCCTTATACAAGTCTCTCATAATTTAAAACAATTCTTCGATGTCTTCTAGTTTATGGCTGAAGTGATTATTGAGTGTTTTTGCTTTCATATGTGTTTCTCTCTGCTTTCTGAGTCTCTATACTAGTTTTTGAGCCATTTTCACTCACTATGTGTTAACAGACCTCTCTGCATTGAATCATATCTGTTATTAACCTCTGTCTCTCTTCCACAGCATGTCTTTATCCTGTCTTCCTTCTCTCACTTCAACCAATCACAGCAGATGGCCCCGCCCCTCCCTGAGCCTGGTTCTGCTGGAGGTTTCTTCCTGTTAAAAGGGAGTTTTTCCTTCCCACTGTCGCCAAAGTGCTTGCTCATAGGGGGTCATATGATTGTTGCTCTGCATGTATTGTTGTAGGGTCTACCTTACAAGTCTTAAGGTGACAGTTGTTGTGATTTGGCGCTGTATAAATAAAATTGAATTGAATTGAATTTCATAATACCTTGGTTTCTTTCTAATTTTATTAATTTATTCTAGTATCCGCGGCACCATTTTTAGTGCGTGTTCCCTTAGTAAAGCTGTGACGTTGTCTTGTTATTCAGACAGATTTCTGGTTATGAGTTTGCGATCCCTGACTTTTCAGCAATCCACAGGACACTGAGCAGCACATCCCCAGTGTTATTGTCATCTGTGTCATCTTAAAATTCCTTATCTCTGTGTTCTGTAAAGCTTGTCATAAGTCTAAAGACTGCATTTTTCTTTATATTGCCCACAAGTAAAGTTAATTAAACAACCCATGTGTTTTGTGTCTGTTTGAGTTCAAAGTTAAAAAATCATCAATCTTAAAAGGAACTCTCTGACTTACTGATTAGAAAATGAATTGTTTTGTTTTGGATGAAAATGTCTCTCTCTCTCTGGGTGGGGGTGAGTAAGGTGTACTGGGAGGCCAGGCATCCAGCAAAGACAAAGGTGGCAAAGGAAATGGCCTGCTGTCAGTTATATGTGAGGCTGGACACCAAAGAAGGAGAGAAGGACTTGTATTCATTGGCTGGAAAAGATGTGCAGCTTGTTTGGATGTTTAAGGATACAAATGGAAATGTAATAACACGTGAAGAGAGGCTGCTTAGAAATACAAGGAGGGCTTCAAGGAGCTGATGGTAAATGGCCTGTATTTGTATAGCGCTTAGCTGATGAATGTAGAACATAAGACAGGAAGAAAGATGTGCGTTAAGACATGACCTGCCTGGACAAATGACCAACAAACTTTTGTACGAGTGTTAAAGACTGGTGGTGCAAATATTCTTGAGTGAGGTTGGTTCAGGAATCTTGCATTCAATCATAAATTCAGTATCAGATCTAAAAGTTAAGGCAGTGCATGCAAGAAAATCAAATACACATAATATTTGCATTTCGTTGCCCTGTACCTGTGCATGTGCAATGACAATAAAGTTGAATTCTATTCTATTCTATTCTATTTGTACTGACTAAAGTACATGCAGTAATAGCCACAGCATCTGTGTGTTAGTCTCTGTGAGCGATGTATGGTGTGGATTGATCGGGGGTGTGAACAGGGTGGATCGTGGGGAGGGCAGCGTGTCAGAAACAATCAGCCTCGCCTCCTCTGTGTGACGGGGAAATAAGAAAAATCAGTAGAGATCAGGGTTACAACAGCTGGAAGCACACACTGCTGTCAGTGAATGTGTCACCGTTTCATCTTCTGGTGATTCAGTCACAAAGAAACACACGAGAGAAATATTAGTGAAAAATGATTTTTTTTGTCAGCTGCATAAAGCAGATAAACGTCCAGCCCAAATAAAGAGTCATAATTTACCCACGATGTGTGTTATTGTAGGCTATACCGCTGATAACAAAATATTAACAGTTTAAATGAGTCTGCAAAACTACAGGAAATCATTGTCATTTATAACATGTGGAGGGTAGACCTCGTGCTGTGTTTGAGCCAGTGTCATCAAAAACGTGAGGAGACATACCCGTGACTGCACTGCACCTCATGCATCTTAAAGCTGACAGGCAAGGAGAATGATTTGTGTACCTGAGTATCACTACAATGCACAAAACAACTGAGCAGCCCATCATGACACAACCAAATCCAGTTATGTGTTTTCTATATATTAAATAATAAAGATGCCTCTGCAGCATGACTGACAAGCTTACACAATACATTCAGAAACCTTCCCACCTAAACTGAAAGACTGAGTGCAGATTTAAACCACTTATTAATTTTTTCTGTCAGCGTTGCAAAACTGTTATTTCCACATCTCCAGTATCAAATGTGAAACGTGCACCCTGCCGTTTACTGTGCAGCATGAATGCGCTGCACAGCAAACAGAGAAGACACAGGCCAGAGATTTCCTAACACTTTATGTCAGAGGCGCCTTTTAAACCTGAAGGCAGCAAATATTTAACACACAGCGCGGTGACAAAAGCTGAATGACTGAATGGAGAAACAGAGAATGATTCCATATGAGCCGAGCGTTCACCGACCGAAGCGAACATAGACTTTACTTGGGTGAACACCCACCGATACTGATGTTGGTCCAAGTTTATTTTTGTTTTTGACATCCATTAAATAACTCTTATTATTTCATTTTATTATTATTAGTTTGAAGAAGTACTACCGTGTCCATCTACTGTGATGTCTCCCGCTTAGAAACAATGAATGATCTAACTGTTCTCGACTTTTTAAGCATTGTGCTCGCTCGCTGTCTCTGGGAACACTTTTAGATACATGCGGTTTATTTTGGGGTTCATCCATCCACACATCTACTGTCTCGTGTCTTGATTTTGCCTTTTCACAGTATCTTTACTCAGTTAGAAACTGGTTAAAGTGGAAAGCTGTATATAAAGGATGGTCAGAAGTCTGTTACCTCTCCTCCTCCAGCACGGTCCCTCCCGAATGGTGTAGGAGATGTTGATGAACTCCAGGTCAACAGCTGAGCGTCGGGGTAGGTGGGTGAATCGCTGTGCCTCAGTGATCTGGTTCTCAACCTTCTTCAGGTGGGTCAGCATGGATACCTCCTGTTGCGGCTGAGGCTGAGCAGCAGGCTGGCTGTCACCATTACATATGACCACCTCCTCCATAGGGAGGCTAACAGAGTCAAGTTCCAGTGCCTTATTATCCATATTAGATCACAGACTGTGGGTGGAGGAGTGAGGGGAGGAAAGAGACGAGACAAAAAGGAGAAGGGAGGTCATTCACGGTTCAACGGTCTAATTTTACAGGTGAGGTTTTGTGCTTGAGTTATCTATCAACGCTGAAACAACAGAACAGCAGAGAAGCTGAGCCAGCGAGCAGCTCTGCTCAGAACAGAGACGATGTTTTTGCCCTTTTCACTGCCGGCTTGCACACTGTTTCAGTTTCACATCCACACTGCTGTGAATTATGAGGCCAGCAACCAGCTAAAAATAGGCTGACCAATTCATGAAACGTTATTGGTGCTTAGGCAACAAGGCCTACCTGGATAGGGTCAAGTAAAAAAATAAATCAGTGATGTTATACCACAGAAATGTACCTGGTTAGGTTTACATCAGGACTTGTGTCATAATCCATAGTAAACCTGTATGTTAAAGGAGCATGCTGGGAGTGACAGCCACTAACGCCACCGCACCAGCACAAGTCACAACATGGCACAAACACAGCACTGGAAGCATTCTTCTGATGGTGTCATTCCAAACATCTGAGGTTGTATAATGTTCATTATTTATAAAGATTTGCTTTATGTGAATGGGTTACATTTAATTAGGCATAGAGATATAATTATGACTGAGCCTGGAATATCATCTACAAGAGAGTTAAAAAAAATTGAATATGCATCAGAGAGCAGGGCCAGGGAGTCTTCCTCTTCCTCCTCACATGTATTCATCATCAAAAAATGGGGAAAAACAGAAGTCAGAACATAAAGAAGAAAGCAGAAAGAAAGCAAAGTGTAAATAAAAATATTCATCAGTTTATTGTTAATCCTGATGTGTTCAATTCTGGATTTGCATTTAGTTCTTACTTTCATGGCCTTACGAGGTGACGCCCTAACCTATATTATCAATCTACTCCCGCCCTCGGTCTGCAGATACGGTTCTTTTGATCCCAAACATGCAATTCAATTCAATTCAATTCAATTCAATTCAATTTTATTTATATAGCGCCAAATCACAACAAAAGTCGCCTCAAGGCGCTTCATAGATACAGAGAAAAACCCAACAATCATATGACCCCCTATGAGCAAGCACTTTGGCGACAGTGGGAAGGAAAAACTCCCTTTTAACAGGAAGACACCTCCGGCAGAACCAGGCTCAGGGAGGGGCGGGGCCATCTGCTGTGATTGGTTGGGGTGAGAGAAGGAAGACAGGATAAAGACATGCTGTGGAAGAGAGACAGAGGTTAATAACAGATATGATTCAATGCAGAGAGGTCTGTTAATACATAGTGAGTGAGAAAGGTGACTGGAAAGGAAAAACTCAATGCATCATGGGAATCCCCCGGCAGCCTATGTCTATTGCAGCATAACTAAGGGAGGATTCAGGGTCACCCGGTCCAGCCCTAACTATATGCTTTAGCAAAAAGGAAAGTTTGAAGCCTAATCTTAAAAGTAGAGATAGTGTCTGTCTCCTGAATCCAAACTGGAAGCTGGTTCCACAGAAGAGGGGCCTGAAAACTGAAGGCTCTGCCTCCCATTCTACTTTTAAATACTCTAGGAACAACAAGTAGGCCTGCAGAGCGAGAGCGAAGTGCTCTGATAGGGTGATATGGTACTACAAGGTCATTAAGATAAGATGCGTCTGAAAACTAAGAGTGTGTCCAAAAACTTTGCTCCAAAACTCTGAAACAGCTCGCCACCCTCTCTTTTGCACCCTGTAACGTCCCTAAAAGTTAATGTGTGTGTTCCGGCTCTGCTTTGGGTTTTGTTGTTTCACAGGTTCGCGTGTGTGTGTGTTCATTCTTGCACAAGCTTTGATGAAGTAATTTCTTTATTTCTTTATTTGTTGAGATCGCTGTATTACAGTTTTTTCCAGTCGCTAACAAGCGTTTGTCCAAACAGTTGTCACATTTGCAAAACTCTAAACACAATTAGCACAGCATCAGTCTGTTGTGGCCATACCATTCTCACATTTCATGTCGTGTTCACCCAATATGCAGTCAGTGAACACATTTCCACAATGCTTACATTTTCTTAACAGACAAGCTATACCTCCCAACAAAATTATGGACTGTTTTTGTAGTATCTACGAATGTTAACACACAACATCCCACAATAGCAAAAACAATATTCCAAACCGTAGATACAGTATAAAAACCTCTGCTTCTGCAATGATATCAGTACAAAAACAATATCAATATCAAAAATATATCTCAGCTGATAATAAACAAACAATTGAATAATTGACACACAGCTGATTTATGTTGGGTAAATTGGGCCAACCACAGCTTCTTCCATTCTGGCTTAGACTCAGTGGGGTTTATAAGGCAAGACCTTGAGGAGTGATGTTTTTGGAAACAAAAAAAAGACAAACACTGTAATGTCTGGTCAAGGAAGAGTAAGAGCAAGGGGCCCAGGGAGAAGAGCAGGCCCAAGGAGAGGGCAAGGTAGAGGTGTAAGAATGCGTGGTGGTGGCATTCCAAGGGCTGCAAGAACAGTAGTCAGTGATGAAATTCGTGCCACTATCATTGACCATGTAATCAACCATGGTCTTTCACTAAGAGAGGCTGGTGAAAGAGTGCAGCCCAATTTGAGGCGGTCAACGGTTGCCTCCATTATACGCATCTTTCAACAAACCAACAGGTAAGTATTGCATTTTACATGGATTGTTTCTATTCTCACTTGACATGTCAATATGGTCATACAGTAATGCATATGTTGAATTTTTTTGTCTTTCTAAAGAATGCAACGTCTTCCACCCTCTGGGGGAAGAGGAAAGCTCCTCAGTAATGATCAGGAGCTTGCCATTGTAGAAATGGTTACTGCAAATAATGCAATAAAACTGCGTGAAATTCAAACTAGAATTGTGGCGGACCATGAGATATTTGACAATATCGATAGAATCAGCCTCACAACCATTACGCGGACATTGTCCAAACACAGAGTGCGGATGAAGCAGCTCTACACTGTTCCCTTTGAGAGGAACAGTGAGAGGGTCAAGGAGCTACGACGACAATATGTCCAGGTATAGTGTATATTCAATCCAATGTCCAGTTCTATAAGCTTTGCACTTTGCAAGTAGGTAACCTACACAATACTAGGTTACAGTACAGTATAGTATACAGTAATAACATGACTTACATTAACTTTGTTTCAGAGAGTTATGGAATTGGAGGCCAACCAGGCCCCTCATGAATTCATATACATCGATGAGGCAGGATTCAATCTGGCCAAAAGGCGTCGACGTGGACGAAATGTAATTGGAAAAAGGGCCACAGTTGATGTGCCAGGACAGAGAGGGGCAAACATTACCATGTGTGCAGCAATTGCAAATGCAGGATTACTCCTTCACAGATGTCAGGTTGGACCCTATAATACAGAGCGCTTGCTTGCCTTTCTCAATGATCTCCACCAGCGCCTGGTTCCAGAGCAGGGTCAGGAGGGTGAAAACATGAGGACCTTTGTAATTACCTGGGACAATGTGGCTTTCCATCACTCGCAAGCAATAACAACATGGTTTGAAGTCCACCCAAGACTGGTAAGTCTCTTCCTTCCACCCTATTCACCTTTCCTCAACCCCATAGAGGAGTTCTTTTCTGCATGGAGGTGGAAGGTTTATGACCATCAGCCACATGACCAGATGTCCCTCCTCGAAGCCATGGATGCTGGCTCCAGGGACATCACAGTTGACGATTGCCAAGGGTGGATCCGACATACCAGGCGGTTTTATCCCAGGTGCATCGACTTGGATAACATCTGATGTGATGTTGATGACAACATGTGGCCTAACCCTGAAGATCGCAGAGATTAGATGCAAAGTTTTGCCTTTTTTTAGCCCCCCTCCCCCTCCCCTCCCCCTTTTTATCTTGGCTTTTTGCTGTTGTTTTTTTGTTCAGAATGCTCTTGTGTGTTTCATGGATATTTTGTTCACTGTAAGCAATACTGTAAAACTTTCTCTGTCCTATCATACCGTGTTACTACTGTACCTCCTGTAGTAAACAGTAAAGACACAGAAACTTGTTTGCTTTTTACTGGAATGCTTTTGAATGTGAACATTACTGTACATGTGGACATACAGTTACCAACCAAGACATTTCTGGTGTCAAAATGGTGGATTCCATGTTTCGCATGCAAGTACCTGTAAAACTGAAACATAAAAGTCTATGCAGTTTTTGTAATGTCAATAATAGCCAGTATTTTGAAACCTGGTGTACTTTGATTGACTACATGTACCTTGTGAAGTGAAAACAAGTGTTATTCTTTGACAGACTACTTTCATTTTGAGTCAGATTTATAGTGTTTTTGTACAGTTAGTGCGTGCAGAGAAAGATGTGTTCTATTTTGAAATGAAGAGTTAGTATATATCTAACAAAATGTATTTTTGAGAAGAAAATTATCCATTTGGCCAATTGTGTTTTGTAGGTGTGAGTCTGTGTTGAGAGTTTAGAGAAAGTATCTGAAGTATGGGTAGGCGCTTGTTAGCGATTGAAAAAAACTGTAATTAGGGGCTGATTTCTTGCTCTGAAAAGCACTAATAAATAAATGTTACTTGCTAGGTTATATACTGCTAAGTACTTCTTTGTAAATACTTTAATTTTACGTAAAGTACATGGAAATTCAATTTAATTCTAAGGAAATTAAAGCCTTAGTCCTGAGCGGTGTTATAAAATGTTATTAATAATATTATTAATGCTTCAGGTTCAGCAAGAGGATACTGATAGTTTGCAATCAGTATGAATTTTGTATTTGTAGCAGCTAACAATTAGTATTATCTATTAATCTCTCAGGTTTATATTTTATTAATACTTTCAGTCTTTTGATCTATGTAATGTGATGCAATTAATGTTCCATTTTAATGTTGAAGTTAACTAATCTATGAGTTGTGTTTTTTTAAAGTCCATTTCCCCAAACGCGAGAATCACACAGAAATAATAAAAAAATGATGGTTAGTAACAAAGACTGTCTCATCCACTTGGTTTATATCAATCTGTCTTCTCAACATTGACACTCATGCAAATTAGAAATGTAAGGTGATTATTTTAATACTTGCTCTTCCAGGCAGTGATGTTGATCCAGTCTGCAGCACGTATAAAATGCCTGTGATTCCACTTCCTCTCCACTATCAGTTATAACATAAATTACATCCTGGCTGTTCCTCAAAGTTTCATGAGCAGGTTTGTGAGCTTTATATTAATCATATCATTTCCTTTTGATGCATTTCAGCCCATGATGAATTATATCTTTGTGTTAAAGTTAAGATAATCCCGGGATCTGTAACAACAACAAGTTCTGGATCACAACAAGTGTCAACATTTCTTTTAATTTTCATGTCATCTATACAGAGGAAATTTCATGAAACACTGTAGTATCTAAAAACTACGCTGCAGATAAACAGTGACTCCCAAAGTATCCAAAACTAATACGAGGGTTTCTTCCTGCTACAGTAGGTGTCACCATGGCAACTGACTGGTGAAAAAAACACCACCCACAACTGGTAACAATGGGTGCTTATGAGCTGGCGTTCATCCCCATGGTAACCAAAGGAGGTGATGCTGAAGACGAGAGATCACAAAATCAGCACTTACTGATTTCCTACATAATGAATTTATCGACCAATCAGTTCCAAGAATTATTAGAATTAACCGTGTTCCTATTTTTTACCTGTTGGCTACATTCAGTTAAGTTTTATTTATCTGGTGCAGTTGTGTTGACTTCAGCCTGTATCATGTTTTTAACCTCACGATATTTTTCTGATATTGTAGTTTGTAAAATCAGCTCCTCGGCTGCTGGTAGACCTTTCTATGACCGGGTTAGGTTAATTAGGTTCTGCCAAAAACCCGCCCTTTGATCTGAACACCACATTAGGAATATTGTAACTTATTGGGAAACCCTGGGCTGAGTGACCAGTTGATAAACACCTTTATGTGACCACATGATTCCTGATGTTAATGAAGCCGTATCCAGAAAAAGAAAATATATGTATGCTGAACTTGCTTTGTAGTACATGTACAGTGGGGCAAAAAAGTATTTAGTCAGCCACCGATTGTGCAAGTTCCCCCACCTAAAATGATGACAGAGGTCAGTAATTTGCACCAGAGGTACACTTCAACTGTGAGAGACAGAATGTGAAAAAAAAATCCATGAATTCACATGGTAGGATTTGTAAAGAATTTATTCGTAAATCAGGGTGGAAAATAAGTATTTGGTCAATAACAAACATACAACTCAATACTTTGTAACATAACCTTGTTGGCAATAACAGAGGTCAAACGTTTACTATGGTCTTTACCAGGTTTGCACACACAGTAGCTGGTATTTTGGCCCATTCCTCCATGCAGATCTTCTCGAGAGCAGTGATGTTTTGGGGCTGTCGCCGAGCAACACGGACTTTCAACTCCCGCCACAGATTTTCTATGGGGTTGAGGTCTGGAGACTGGCTAGGCCACTCCAGGACTTTCAAATGCTTCTTACGGAGCCACTCCTTTGTTGCCCGGGTGGTGTGTTTTGGATCATTGTCATGTTGGAAGACCCAGCCTCGTTTCATCTTCAAAGTTCTCACTGATGGAAGGAGGTTTTGGCTCAAAATCTCACGATACATGGCCCCATTCATTCTGTCCTTAACACGGATCAGTCGTCCTGTCCCCTTGGCAGAAAAACAGCCCCATAGCATGATGTTTCCACCCCCATGCTTCACAGTAGGTATGGTGTTCTTGGGATGCAACTCAGTATTCTTCTTCCTCCAAACACGACGAGTTGAGTTTATACCAAAAAGCTCTACTTTGGTTTCATCTGACCACATGACATTCTCCCAATCCTCTGCTGTATCATCCATGTGCTCTCTGGCAAACTTCAGACGGGCCTGGACATGCACTGGCTTCAGCAGCGGAACACGTCTGGCACTGCGGGATTTGATTCCCTGCCGTTGTAGTGTGTTACTGATGGTGACCTTTGTTACTTTGGTCCCAGCTCTCTGCAGGTCATTCACCAGGTCCCCCCGTGTGGTTCTGGGATCTTTGTTCACCGTTCTCATGATCATTTTGACCCCACGGGATGAGATCTTGCGTGGAGCCCCAGATCGAGGGAGATTATCAATGGTCTTGTATGTCTTCCATTTTCTGATGATTGCTCCCACAGTTGATTTTTTCACACCAAGCTGCTTGCCTATTGTAGATTCACTCTTCCCAGTCTGGTGCAGGTCTACAATACTTTTCCTGGTGTCCTTCGAAAGCTCTTTGGTCTTGGCCATGGCGGAGTTTGGAGTCTGACTGTTTGAGGCTGTGGACAGGTGTCTTTTATACAGATGATGAGTTCAAACAGGTGCCATTCATACAGGTAACGAGTGGGGGACAGAAAAGCTTCTTACAGAAGACGTTACAGGTCTGTGAGAGCCAGAGATTTTCCTTGTTTGAGGTGACCAAATACTTATTTTCCACCCTAATTTACGAATAAATTCTTTACAAATCCTACCATGTGAATTCATAGATTTTTTTTTCACATTCTGTCTCTCACAGTTGAAGTGTACCTCTGGTGCAAATTACTGACCTCTGTCATCATTTTAAGTGGGGGAACTTGCACAATCGGTGGCTGACTAAATACTTTTTTGCCCCACTGTACTTGGAGAGCTACGTCATGTCAACAACAGGTTTCCTGTGTAGTTTGAAGTAAGTGCCCAGTTTTGATTAGTTATCTGTGGACAACAAGGAATACCCACACTATCCTAGAAAGGTATTACAGCAAGACTGTAACGTTCATTTTTTCCACTACCAAATTTGTTTTATTGGATCGTTGATCCAATTCCCCTTCATATGGTTTAGTGCAGTGGTTCCCAACCCCGGGGCCACGGACCGGTATCAGTCGTTTGGTACCGGGCTATGAGAGTTGAGGCTTGGGTGTGAAATCTATGGTTTTCAGGATTTTTATCGGTTTTTAGCTTTAACTTGGTTTCCCTGGGTCTTTTCTCGTGTGTTATGAATAAATCTTCTCCTTTTTTTTTACCAGTACTGGTTTGTATTTATCTGCGACACCTTAAAGGCCGGTCTGTGAAAACATTGTCGGACAAAAAAGGTTGGCGATCACTGGGTTAGCGCACTAGAAAAGCTTTCTGACAGAAGGTAAAGATCTCCCGTGTGCAATAACCTTCCTCTCAGTTGTCAAAGTTCAGATCACTTGGGTGATAAGTCCCAGCCCGTCTGAAGCACTGACAGTAAAGACAGAATCAAGGGTTGCTTATGCTGCCTTGTTTTAAACGATCTCGCAGCGTTGCAGTTTGACTGTTTGAACACAGATAGAGATCCCTGTGTAATTAACACTGTTTTTCTGTCCTGATCTTAATTCCATGTTACAAATACCAGAAATTAGATGAAGAAGATTGATGCTAATCTTACAACTGTATTCTAAGAAGTAGGACACCGAACAATAGCTTGGTGTAAGTTCTGAAATCAGTGAGAAAAAACTGTCCTGGGTTACTCCTAAGACAGGTTGGCTGCTTTACTGAATACTGCTTCATATGACTGATATTGCCTTTGTTCAGTTTTGTACGTAATGCATCGCTATTCTAAAACACACCAGGACTCACATTAGCCAGAACGTTTTTGATTTCACCATTCAAAAACCTGAAGTACAACGCTGCCTCTGACTGTCTCCCATTCATTAAGCCAAGTATAAAACAAGACATGGCTTGTATGTTTCTTCAGTAAGATGTAGAAGTATTACTTGAGGAGCGCAAATGCAAGCTATTGATTTAATCAGTGACAACTGATAATTCAGTATAACTAAGTTGGAAATGTCCTGAGTAGACTTTCTTGTGATTATTAGTTCATTAGTCTAGATTAAGTGTAAACATCTATACATTTCCTGGGAAAAGACAGCTTAGGCACGACTAGCGTCACACAAAACCCACTTCTACTATCTATGCACAGTGTTGCCAACTCCTCAGTAAGGAAAATCGCTATTGGTTGTCGTAAAAGTCGCTAGAAGTCGCTAAATGACGTCATCGCCTAATTTGCATAATTGGTCATGCTAATCTAATTGTAACCTATGTTGTTGGAGAGAGAAATAACATCGTGGAAGAGACATAAAGTGAGTAAAAAACGTCCTAAATGCATTTAGAGTTTATTTAGAACTACAAATTAAATTTCTTTTAGCAATTATTGTTTTTTTTTATGTCACAATACCAACCCTGCTCCTTTACCCGGGCTTGGACTGGCAAAAGTGACCCGAAATAGGCACTCTGGTGGAGTTACTTTGTGTGTGTGTGTGTTTATAAGTAGTTTTAAACCTTGTGATCCACAAAACAGCATAAGAGTAAAAGAAGAACTGACTGCTTTACAGCACCCGCTGCTTGTTGAGAGTAAAAGCGATACGCGCTTTCACGTCTTTTTTAGCGACTTTTTTTCTTAAAAAAGTTGCTAAGGGGTCTGAAAACTCGCTAAATATAGCGACAAAGTCACTAAGTTGGCAACACTGTCTATGCAGAACTTTAAGCAGCAGAAATATGCAATCTCCTGACGTGACTAATGATCACTGAAACTGAGATACGTCTAATCTACTTTGTTCTGCACAGACCACTGTAAAAATGGTTCCCAAGTCTGAGGTGGTACAGTAATTTGTCCTTTTTGAGACAGAAGCCTCATTTAATCACTCATGGGGTTCTTAATCCGCTTGGGGATTAAAATGAACTTTCTTTTATTTCCTTGATCTGCAGGAGGGGCTGTAGTTACTGCCTTGGGAAAAAATCTGCAGAGTCAGGCACACTACCAAGCACCCAACCGAGGTAACGTATGGGAATCGACTGCTCCACGCACGTAGAGGAGCCAGAGGTCTTGGTGTCAAAGGGTACAAATGAGAAATGAGACATGTTATGTATGCCAACGTGTCACGAGTCAGCTTGGATGGTCCTGTACTGCTCTGGAGAGAGGGAAGGTCCACGGAGGGAAGAGAGGATAAGGAAAGAACTCCATGACCTGGGATTAGACTGCTTTAGATTATCTACTGTACTGCTGTTACACTTTTTTCTGACTCCAAGGCTTAGAGTTAGATGAAATAACTCTCGCTCTGCAGGCCTACTTGTTGTTCCTAGAGTATTTAAAAGTAGAATGGGAGGCAGAGCCTTCAGTTTTCAGGCCCCTCTTCTGTGGAACCAGCTTCCAGTTTGGATTCAGGAGACAGACACTATCTCTACTTTTAAGATTAGGCTTCAAACCTTCCATTTGATAATGCCTGTAGTTATGCATTATCAAAACCCTTTCCTAGAGTCTCCTGTCTGTACCACATAATTTCTCTAAAAACTCTACTTTCAGGATTTTCCACTTTGTTCATGCTTTGTTAGCCTTTGGCTTTGTTATAGCTTCAAGGTGACAATTTTGTGACTCACCATTCAAAAGCATGTGTGGAGCACGAAAAAATAGTAATCAAAGTCTCTAATCAATGATATACATAAGTGAAAAGTACACAAGTATCTTTTCTTTGTAGGAAAACTCCTATCTTTAATAACACTCCAATAAGTGTCAGTGAATTTGTTTTGAGCTGGTCTACTGTAGTCTGCTTTTGTTGCCTTGAGATTGCAGGTAAAATCTAAGTGGTTTTTCCTCCACGTGCTGGTCCTTCTGACCCCGGGATGATGGATTGCCTAGTTGGCGTTGATGAACCTTGTTCTGCTAATGAAAACTTTCAGCAGGTGAGGACTGCCTCATGCGCCGCTGCACTGAGAACGAGGTGAAGTACACCTACACGATGAGAAACTCACTGGAGAGAAAGACTTTTTATATGTATCGGGAAACAAATCACACCAACAACTGTCTAAAAATAATTTGTATTATAATATCAAAGAGACAATCAGATGACCAAGGACTTAGCAACAGCGAGAAGTAAAAACTCTTTTAACTGTGAGAAACGTGCAGCCACAGCAGGTTCAGAGACGGACTTTTCATACTTGAGAGGAAACAGACAGACAGATGGTTTAACTGATTTTTATCATTGGGCTTCATGGATAAACACAACTGGGTATCACCTGCATAGCAATGCAAAGCAATGACAAAGTTTGGTGTGTTCTGTAATAATAATGTTTAAGGAAGTAAGAAGTCATGTAAAAAGTGCAGGTCCCAGCACAGAACCTTGTGGAATCCCATGACTAACATTTGCACGTGAAAACTCCCCTCATGAAAAATCGCGTGTGGTTGTTTTTAAGCACGCGACACTTCCAACACCCATGAACACCACTACAACCACACATACAGAGAGAGAGACCCAAAGAACCAAATAGTGGTGCAAACACATAAACAGACTCGAAACATAAAGAAATTGAAAATGACGACAAAGAGAACAAAACAACAACAAACTGAATCAAACAGTGATGGAGAAATGACCGCAGCAAAGCTGGATCTGTTTGCCTCATAATCCATCCACATCTCACACAAGCAGATCAACCCATTAAAAACAAATAAAGCTTTTAATACATGGCATTACACTTGAGCCAACGAGCTTTGTAACACCCATCTGTGGTTGAAATGCCAAAGTACTTGTACTATTGCTCCTGTCTCCTACAAGCAGACATATTTTCTACCAGGGCTGATTAAAGGATCTGAGTTCTCTTTTTTAAAAATGCAAGACTTGCAATTAAAGATATCAAAACTTTAGTGGATAAAAATGTCACTTTCTATACAGTAAGGATAGCTCGCATTATTGCACATGAACAAGTCGTCGAAGAGAAAGGAAAGAGTACTACTAAAAAAGCCACAACAGCTTTTCTGTGTGTTGCATCTCTGTGAAATATGACAGATCCTTACATCTGCTGGAAAAACAGGATTTCTCTTTGGAACTTAAACATGGTCGGCTTGTTCTGCTAAAGCTTATAGTAGAGCAGGCTGTTCTTACATGACATGAGAACAGTGACCATAAGGATAAGTTCCAACCCAAGAAAGTATGTTAATACTACTGGTCTCCCATGACTTTGAAAGAATGAGAACTAAATCACTGAAAAGGCTTTGGCTGAGAAAAAAAATCATGAAAGCTTGTGCACATTCCTACAGTTACAGCACAGAGAGGCTGATAAGCTATAATCATTTTTACATGTAGGGGCTTGAAATTATTTGAGTGAAAACATGAATATGAATCTTCTTTTTTCTTCCTGTAATGTGAGTAAATTCAGCTAATCAATTTACTTCAAAGCAAACTTGTTTTCTTTCAGGGCTTCACTTCAGTTTTTACCCAACAGTTCATGTTTGAGCTGCTTTTCCATCCATATCCGTCTTACACTTATCCAATTCAGGGTTGCAGGAGCGCTGCAATTTCACTAAGATTGAGTTCAAATATTCTTCCACCAGTTTTTCTTTCTGTACTTGCATTTCAGTTGCAGATTCAGACAAGTCGGTGTTTAGCTTCCATCTATGATTTTAGCTGAAACACATCAATGAACAAAATATACATCTTATTTTGAAAGTTGTATCCAAGTTTGCATTACTTCCCTGATTAGTACATCCTTGCTGAGCAACATGTTAGCATAAATGGAATTATTGTAAGCAGGAGTAATAAAAATACATAAACTGTGTTTTCATACGTTTTGATTTTCTTTAAATGTTTCTGACCAGGTTTGACTCTAAATGCAGAGTCGGTGTACAAACCGATGCAGCTTAAATTCATGGTAAGGCATCAATAAACCACAATATGTTATTCAATGAAGAGAAATCACCTGACATGCCACTGATACACAGGTATCGTCAGCTTGTTGTCTGTAGATGCAAATCATTAAATATACTAAAATTTTTGTAACAGGCTTTGTTGTAGAACAAAATCTGCTTAGTGTCACTAATGTTAGCTATTGATTATGTTAGACACAGGTTAGCTTTATGAAGCAGGATAAAACTGTCATTTTTGGCTAGGCCCATTCAAAATACAATGCTCTAGCTAAATGTTACACAATACAAACCCGGTTCAAAAAGACATTTTAAGTATTTTAAGTAAGCTTTAATATAAAGAGTGCAACACAGATTAAGACATGGGCAGCCTGTCAGTAGGAGACACAGAGAGAAGAGGGCAAACAAAAAGCTTACAATGACTGCTGTCGGGTGACTGTCCTTCTCGGTGTCTGTCAGTATGTTGTTATCTCTCCGGCTGCAGCATCCACTACCAAACACCTTCCAGTCTGCCACATCTACAGCATCTCTGCACGCTGAGCAGGGCAGAGCAGACTGGGAGGGGCGGGGTGGGGCCTGGTGAACTGATGGAGGAGGGACACTGGATCTGACAGGGGAGGAAAATTCTCCTTTACTTCGTAGAAACGTGGATTTCTGCATTTCTAAGCTTTATCATGAGAGACAGGTGCCGGCTTATGTTTCTGTAACCCACATTTCCAAAACCATAGCCTGTAGCCTTATTTTACACTAACCCCTGCTTCACAATGTGCAAAGTGCAGTCATTGGGAAGGTAAAGAGATGATTTAAAGATGATTTATGGTATTTGCAGGTCCTGCTGAACACTAAACAGTAGTAGCCTGTAACTGTGCAGCCTACGTATAATGTAGAGATACAGCAGATGCCACCGTATCTACTGAGTGAAAGTCAAGGATGTGAATTTTTCAGAGTCTTCAAAGATGTGACAAGTACAGCAACACTCTTAAAATCATGTCTTAAACTCATGAAATCATTATCAAAAAAGTGCATTTTGTATTTACTCAGGTTATCTTTGCCTAATATTAAAATTTGCTTGATGATCTGAAATGTGAGTGTGACAAATGTGCAAAAAGAAAGAAAGAAAGTGTCAAATACCTTTTCACAGCACATCCCTCTCTACCTGGGACATGCCCTGAACACACCTGGTGTCAAACAGGGACGACGGGGCCCTTCAGACGTGTTGCTTCACTCCCAACAGTGACGAGATTTAAACACAACAGAAAAAACAGGCGACTTGCAAAGAGACATTTTGAAAACCTGTGTTTACAAAGTGAATGAAAACTTTATTGACTGAGTCGATTTCAGGTGAGAAGTTGCATTTCCACACTCTGCAGTTAAGATTTGTTTTCAACACCGTCATACAAAGGACGCACCAGGAATATGACTAAGGCTTCCCCTAAAAAGAAGCGAATACTGAGAGATTAGCTCATTTTTGATATGAGCAAGCTATGCAAGCAGTCATTGTTGCTGTGTGTTACTTTGGACACTAAATGAAGTTTAGAAGGAAGAGTAAAAATCCACACATGTATGTAATCTGTCAAATTCTCCTCATAAAACAACATATACATTAAATATTTTCTGTAAATCCTTGTAGAAAACACTGGTCACAGTTTCCAGGCTTATGTGTCCTCTGTACCCTCATAAAGATGTAACATGTGAAAATGTCACTCAACAAGAGTCTGAAAATAGTTTTGTACTAACTGTCATAAAAGTAATAAAGAATATTTATTTACCGTATTTACCGCACTATAAGGCGCACGTAAAATCCTTAAATCTTCACAAAGATCGACAGTGCGCCTTATAATCTGGTGCGCCTTATGTATGAATTTTGGTTTGTGCTTACTGACCTCGAACCGGTTTTATGTGGCACACTATGCTCAAAAATCTGTCAAAAAAAGATTTTTAGTGCCACTTTTTGGAGCATTACGGTTACCGTTGCCAGGAGCCTCGCGGAGTAATACGTACTGTGCTCCAACACAACATTACCATGTTGTGTGTGTATAACGACTCCAAAATGGCACCCGCGAAGAGACACGCTTACGAAGCTGATTTTAAACTTCGAGCAATTAGTTATGCAGAAGAGAATGGAAATAGAGCAGCTGCCAGACAATTCAGCATTAATGAGTCCATGGTGCGCAAGTGGAGGAAGCAAGAAGATGACCTAAAACAAGTAAAGAAGACCAAAAGGAGTTTCCGAGGGAACAAGGCGCGATGGCCGCAGTTAGAGGACAAAATTGAACAGTGGGTTATTGAACAGAGAACAGCAGGTAGAAGTGTCTCTACAATCTCTATTCGACTCAAGGCAACAGCGGTAGCACGTGACATGCAGATCAACGACTTTCGAGGGGACATTCTTGGTGCTTCCGTTTTATGAAAAGGCATAATCTCTCAATCCGCACAAGAACTACTGTCTCACAGCAACTGCCAAACGATTACAAAGAAAAGTTGGCCATTTTCCGCACGTACTGCCAGAATAAGATCACTGAAAAGAAGACCCGGCCAGAACACATCACTAACATGGACGAGGTCCCCCTCACCTTTGACATCCCCGTGAACCGTACTGTCGAGAAAACAGGGACCAGTACGGTATCTATATGCACCACAGGGAACGAGAAGTCATCCTTCACTGTAGTTCTGGGCTGCCAAGCTAATGGCCAGAAACTACCACCCATGGTCATTTTCAAGAGGAAGACTTTGCCAAAAGAAAAGTTTCCGGCCGGCGTCATCGTCAAGGCTAACTCAAAGGGCTGGATGGACGAAGAGAAAATGAGCGAGTGGCTGAGGGAAGTTTATGTCAAGAGACCGGATAGCTTTTTCCACAAATCTCCGTCTCTTTTGATCTACGACTCCATGCGCGCCCATCTCACCGAGGCTGTCAAAACCCAAGTGAAGCAAACTAATTCGGAGCTTGCCGTCATTCCGGGTGGATTAACCAAAGAACTCCAACCACTAGATATTGGTATCAACAGGTCGTTCAAAGTTAAATTACGAGCTGCGTGGGAGCATTGGATGACAGAAGGCGAACACACATTCACCAAGACAGGGAGGCAACGCCGAGCGAGTTACGCCACTATCTGCCAATGGATCGTGGCTGCTTGGGCTAAGGTATCAGTCTCAAGTGTCGTCCGAGCTTTCACGAAGGCTGGAATAATCACTGAACAGCTAAGTAACAGCAACGAGACTGATTCGGATAATGATGAGAGGGATCCGGGCATGCTTGATGCCGAAATTGCCCAGCTGTTTACCGTAACTCAGACACGGAAGGTGAAGAGTTTGATGGATTTGTGGAAGTTGAATGTACTGGAAATGTAAGTGTATTGTTCAATATTTGATGTTTAACAGCTCAACAATGTTAATAGTTACTGTGAATGAGTTGGTTAAATTTTAACTGATCCGATTGTTTTATTCTGCTGAATGCACTTTAAACGCCTTTTAATCCGGTGTGAGAGGGATCCGGGCATGCTTGATGCCGAAATTGCCCAGCCTGTTTACCGTAACTCGGACACGGAAGGTGAAGAGTTTGAGGGAATTGTGGAAGTTGAATGTACCGTACTGGAAAAAGTGTGTATTTTTCAATATTTAATGTGTTACAGCTTAACAGTGTTAAGAGTTACTGTGAATGAGCTTAATAAAGGTCGAGTTATTTTTTGTTTGTCTTAATGCGTCTTATAATATGATGCGCCTTATGTATGAAAACAGAGCCAGTCTTCAACAGTGCGCCTTATAACCTGGTGAGCCTTATAGTGCGGTAAATACGGTAGTAAAAATTTACAACCCTATTTAAGTAATGTATCATTCAGTTTTTAAATGCACATAGAGTACCCAGTATTAGTAGATCATTATATAGAATCACAAACATGATTTTATTGATTGATTCATGAGTCACTTTAATGCTGTAGCTATTAGCAAACAATTAAAGTCAACCAAACTGGTCTAAATAATACAGAAAGGGTTGAACAGAAAATGTAATTCGAAATGACTAAACACCACCCCCTGGTGGACACAAATGGGCTACTGCACAGGGATAGACTCCATCTTTACTTTGGGCAGCTCAGTTTACAAGGGTGGCGCCATTTTGGTCAAATCAACATGAGTAACTACGGCCACGGTCTCGTGGCGACACAAACCACTGGCAAACTCTATATAAGTATCACACGACATACATGGGCGAGTATAGGATGAGTTACAACCATAGAACAAATACAAGGCACTTACTTATCACTGAAGTCTGGGCTCGGGTGAGCCTGAGTGTCCTGGAGGTACTTTCCCTGCCGGATACACGATGAACGGGTGGCATAACTGGAGGGTCGTGTGCCTGGCGGGACTGTCGATCGAAGACGCTGAAGATATCTACCTATTCGGAACCATGATAACAGGGTTTTTGCTGATCGGAGCTGGCTTGGCCCTGGCTTATCGGAGATTAAAGAAAGCAGAATCGGCTGTTCAAACCCCCACAAGGCTGGGATTGAAACAATGGGACGAGTCGTGAGTTCTCAAAATGGGCTCATTGAGTGCAGCACGGATAAGATCTTGGAGAAGCTACGGCTGCCGTGAACACTCAGAATAAGACCTCTGAGCGCAAATTGGATTACATCTTGGAGAAGCTCACTGTGGTCGTGAGTTCTCAGAATCTGCTCTTTGAGCACAAGAATGACAAGATCACGGAACGTAAGGTTGATAACATCATGGAGAAGCTCGCGGCTCTCCAACGGGAGATTGAGAGGCCAGTGTTGGAGTGTTAGAACAGCTTTGAAATTCACATGAGTTGTTCGCACTAAAGTATAAACCACCATCACTTCATGCGGAGACCACTTCGGCGCCAACTGCGCTCTCAAGGCTGGAGCTGAACAAAAACACCCTGATGACGACGGTGTTGAGTCTGTTCCTTCCCACTCAAGGCCACCTGGGTTGGCTGGAAGACTGTTTACTTAGCCTGGCAGGGCGAAGGACACTGTCTCAGCTGAACTCTGGACACACACACACACATACACTGATACACACTCATCCCCCCTCCCTTTCCAAACGCCTTCGATGCTTGTGCCCTCCCGGGGAAGATGGCGGTCGACTGGACCAGCGCAGACATGCTGCAGGACCGGATGCGCTGTCTACACCGGCTCTCTTACCCTTTACCCGCCCTGTTGCTTGTCTTGTGTTTCATGGTGTATTGACAGTCATGTGCTTTTTGTGCTGAGGTGGTTTTTTTCTGTTATCAAACTGTTCTCCCACTAGGAGCTCAGTCTGAGTGGAGTTTTCTCTCCTCTCACCTCATGTTATGTATTGTCGTTGTTTTTTCCTATCAGCCTACCTTTCTGACATGTCTTCCCAATGTGTTGTTTGTGTAAGTCTGGTCAGAAGGTTCCTTTGTAACGGTGTGTTCACACCGAACGCGATGGACGTGAACAAAACGCCCCAAACGCCCCTAATTTGACACGTGCACATTCGCGTCTCAACGCGTGTCCAAGAAAAATCCATCGCGCGTCAAAATATCATATTTTGATACCTGTGCTAATATGCTAAACCATCCATTTATACACTGCTAACATGGATGTGCTATGCTAACAGTGAATGCTCTCGGTGTTTACTGAAAGCAAACTGTGGTAAGGAGACGACTCTTTATAATATTTCTAGTGATACTCAGAAGGTCTCATCAAGTCCCGATTTAATTCGATTTATGCTGTTATCAGTGTTTGCGATGATAGCATGGCTGTGGTGTCACATCAATGTATGCGCTCGGTGTTTGCTGATATCAAACTGTAGCATTAGGACCACTGAGTTAACCTTTGTAGTGATACTCACTCTTTTTTATTTAGACCTGGTTTGATTCTGGGATAGTTGAATATTTGTATATAATCCCTGCAACTGTCAGACTCTATAACAGGGGTCACCAGCCTTTATTAAAACAGAGTTAGATAAAACTGTGAACAGTTTGGTTCATCTTTAGTTATATGGTTCTATCTTGATAAGCTGTCTTATCACAGATTAATTTTTCAAAAATATTAATGATTTAAGCAAGGAAAGGGCTACATGTCAACATACAACTCTTTATTTCTATTAATGTCTTACTTCATTCCTACCTGATTGACATGTTTAGGAATTATGAGTGATTGGCTCACTGTAGTTGTAAAAGTTGCTACCAATCAAATTATGATATGTTAAAGTTAAAACAAAACACAACTGCTTTTAGATATGATCTAATATACATTTTGTAATTATCCTTATAATTACAAAATGTTTTATGTAAGATTTAAGTTTTGTGATTTAAATCTGACATCACAAAAGTATTTTGGAATTTGAATAATGTATTTTGTAACTGCAGTACACATAATACTGATTTTGAACAATTTTGTCCAGGTTCCTTGTCACCGCGGACTCCTTCACGACCAAGCGTTCAGTTACAGAGTCGGTGTGTCCACGGTGAGCCAGATCACCCCCCAGGCAGCGACGGCCATCTGGGACTGTTTTATTGTAACAACCAAGGATTTATACAGGAAAATAATGTCTATTAACAAGGTTGCCCAAACTTTTGCATCCCACTGTATTAGTATATTTTGTCATTAGTATAATATGAAATAAATTCTACATGTGTCAAGTCGTGTGCCAACATTTGCTGTGTAGTAGAACTGAGACATTAGTCATTATAAAAATTTATTTGAAATAATATTAAAATTCTCAAACTGAAAAACATTAAACATAAATATATAAAATATAAGAATTTACAGAGAGACAGGAATAAAAAGGACCAGCTGCTCTCCAGAGCAGGAACAAGGCTGAGGAGGAAATGCTCCATTGGAGACTGGTGTGGCCTCTTCAGGGACTCCAGGATGGCCAGCTCCACCGCCGATGGACCGTCCTGGGACCCGTCCCTCATCTGCCTCGGAGCCGTCCTCCCCTGTGGGCCTGTAAAACAGCACAAAACACAAAGAAATGAGAAGGCTGCTACTAGATTTTAATTTCAACATTGAAAAAAAAACAAAAACAATAACAGGATATAATCAGATTGGTTGTAGATATTTAGTAAAGGTGATCACAAGGCAATCCCACCGACTAAAAAGCTATCAGTGCTTGCTATACATACCTGTGGGTGCAGCAGCAGGAGCTCAGGGACTGGGGATGCTCTGCTGCAGAATCAGTTGGTTCTATCAATACAGTATTAAATGTTAACAGGTTGAATATAATAATCATAGAGTTGACAGTGGTCCCTCATTTATTGCAGCAGGGGTTCTCAGAATAACTAGCCCCTGGTCACGCACTTTATACACTTTTTTCCCCACACACATGAACATTGGTCACAGTTCTCACGATTGATTCTGAAAGTGCAAACCTTTGTAGATTGCAAAACGTAAAAGTATTATTATGCCGCGGTTTGTCTTCATCTGCCCGCCACTTTCGTGCGCCTTTTTCCCTCGCGGTGCAGGTGTCTATTTCCGAATGAGGGTCATAGTTATGGGTGTTTTTGTGCTGTTTTTTCTATTGGACGTGATGGTTATCAAAACCAAACGTGACAAATTTGGCAAGCGCAGGAGACACGACACGGAGCAGATTTGTCAATCAGGCTGCAGAATGCAATGCTGTACGGTGCAATAACAAATCAGCGAAAAAGCAAAGCAGTGACGGATGAGCGGGACCACTGTGTGCTGTTTATTAATAAACAATAAAATATATTCCTAAATGACAACATGCATAAAAGCAGAACGGTATTTGTACGTCAGTGGGAAAATAGCGGTGGCTTGCTAGCTTTTGTGCGGCTTCCCCGGGTCAGCGAAAACTTTCAAAAGAGAAATGAATGAACTTACCAGGTTGCCCGATCTCTTCACATATCTTCCTCCAAGCTCGGTCCTTTTTATTCCTGTCTCGGTACAGAAAGCAGCTGGTGTCGTACAGCTCCGGGTTGTTTGCTACGCGTTGATTAGCCTTCCCTCCATTGAAGTATGAAGGGCTTTGGCTGGATCTGCCCCTTTGACCTAGGTAACAGCCACGTCACCAGGCTCCTGATTGGTTGTCGCGGCGTGATTTGACGCTGGAGTTCAGATTTTTCCAACTCGAGCGGTAGACGCGAAACATGTGTATGCAAAAAATGCAACACAAAAACTGACGCGAGTATTTTTATTCACGCGTCAAACGCGCTACACTGACGCGCGTTTGACGCGTTTTGGCGTTTTCGCGATGCAAATCTGCTTCCGAATTTTCGCGGGACCTGCAATCGCGTGTCATCGCGCCTTTCCATTGACTTTACATGTAAACCTGACGCTCTATTCGCGTCCATCGCGTTCGGTGTGAACACACCGTAACGGTGTGTTCACACCGAACGCGATGGGCGCGTGAAAAAAGCCCCAAACGCCCCTAACTTGACGCGTGCACATTCGCACCCTCTACGCGTGTCCAAGAAAAATCCATCGCGCCCCAAAATATCATATTTTAACGCGCGTGAACCGGAAATGTGGGAGGGATGTGGGAGGAAGTTTTGCAAGACCGGTATCTTTGCAAGATGGCAGCTGTCGAGCTAGCGCTTGAAGAGAGAGTCTCCCTTCTCTATTTACTGTGGAGAGCAGAGTAGCGGCGTAAAGGACATCCTTGCCGTACCTGGGTCCATCAGGTCCTCCAGAGGCGTGAGCAGTTTGGTGAGTTTCACCACTTGCTCCAGGAGCTGCGCCTGGATGACGGACGATTCCAGCGCTATCACTGTCATTCACTCGGCCAGTTTGAGGACCTGCTGTCCCGCGTCAGTCCCAGAATCGCCCGCCTAGATACCAATTACAGGCGCTCAATCCCACCTGCAGAGCGCCTGTCCGTCTGCCTGAGGTTAGTAAAAGTGTTTAATACGGTAGTCCTTTATTGATACCTGTGCTAATATATGCTAAACCATCCATTTATACACTGCTAACATGGATGTGCTATGCTAACAGTGAATGCTGTCGGTGTTTACTGAAAGCAAACTGTGGTACGGAGACGACTCTTTATAATATTTCTAGTGATACTCAGAAGGTCTCATCAAGTCCCGATTTAATTCGATTTATGCTGTTATCAGTGTTTGAATGATAGCGTGGCTGTGGTGTCACATCAATGTATGCGCTCGGTGTTTGCTGATATCAAACTGTAGCATTAGCACCACTGAGTTAACCTTTGTAGTGATACTCACTCCTTTTTATTTAGACCTGGTTTGATTCTGGGATAGTTGAATATTTGTATATAATCCCTGCAGCTGTCAGACTCTATAGCAGGGGTCACCAGCCTTTATTAAAACAGAGTTAGATAAAACTGAACAGTTTGGTTCATCTTTAGTTACATGGTTCTATCTTGATAAGCTGTCTTATCAGATTAATTTTTCAAAAATATTAATGATTTAAGCAAGGAAAGGGCTACATGTCAACATACAACTCTTTATTTCTATTAACGTCTTACTTCATTCCTACCTGATTGACATGTTTATGAATTATGAGTGATTGGCTCACTGTAGTTGTGAAAGTTGCTACCAATCAAATTATGATATGTTAAAGTTAAAACAAAACACAACTGCTTTAGATATGATCTAATATACATTTTGTAATTATCCTTATAATTACAAAATGTTTTATGTAAGATTAAGTTTTGTGATTTAAATCTGACATCACAAAAGTATTTTGGAATTTGAATAATGTATTTTGTAACTGCAGTACACATAATACTGATTTTGAACAATTTTGTCCAGGTTCCTTGTCACCGCGGACTCCTTCAGCACCAAGCGTTCAGTTACAGAGTCGGTGTGTCCACGGTGAGCCAGATCACCCCCCAGGCAGCGACGGCCACCTGGGACTGTCTAGTGGACGACTTCATGGCTGTGCCTTCACCTGGAGACTGGCGGTCCATCACAGAGGGATTCCAGGAGCGCTGGAACTTTCCTCTGTGCTGTGCAGCTCTGGATGGGAAGCACGTCCAGACAAAGGCACCCCATATATCATATAGGAGACACACACATTGATATACACTAAATATTTATTTCATTTATTTTTTGTGGTGCCCAAATTTATGGACCTGCCTGATTTTGTTTAAACAATTATTGCACACTTTCTGTAAATCCAGTAAACTTCTTTTCACTTCTCAAATATCACTGTGTGTGTCTCCTGTATGATATTTAACTGACATTTTTTATTGTAACAACCAAGGATTTATACAGGAAAATAATGTCTATTAACAAGGTTGCCCAAACCTTTGCATCTCACTGTATTAGTATATTTTGTCATTAGTATAATATGAAATAAATTCTACATGTGTCAAGTCGTGTGCCAACATTTGCTGTGTAGTAGAACTGAGACATTAGTCATTATAAAAATTTATTTGAGACTTTTAATATTATTTCAAACAGAAAAACATTAAACATAAATATATAAAATATAAGTATTTACAGAGAGACAGGAATAAAAAGGACCAGCTGCTCTCCAGAGCAGGAACATGGCTGAGGAGGAAATGCTCCATTGGAGACTGGCGTGGCCTCTTCAGGGACTTCAGGATGGCCAGCTCCACCGCCGATGGAACGTCCTGGGACCCGTCCCTCATCTGCCTCGGAGCCGTCCTCCCCTGTGGGCCTGTAAAAAAAGCACAAAACACAAAGAAATGGGAAGGCTGCTACTAGATTTTAATTTCAACATTGAAAAAAACAAACAAAACAAAAACAGGATATAATCAGATTGGTTGTAGATATTTAAGGTGATCACAAGGCAATCCCACCGACTAAAAAGGTATCAGTGCTTGCTGTACATACCTGTGGGTGCAGCAGCAGGAGCTCAGGGACTGGGGAGCCAGGAGAAGCAACAGGGGATGCTCTGCTGCAGAATCAGTTGGTTCTATCAATACAGTATTAAATGTTAACATGTTGAATATAATAATCATAGAGTAGACAGTGGTCCCTCATTTATTGCAGCAGGGGTTCTCAGAATAACTAGCCCCTGGTCACGCACTTTATACACTTTTTTTCCCCACACACATGAACATTGGTCACAGTTCTCACAATTGATTCTCAAAGTACAAACCTTTGTAGATTGCAAAACGTAAAAGTATTATTATGCCGTGTTTTGTCTTCATCTGCCTGCCACTTTCGTGCGCCTTTTTCCCTCGCGGTGCAGGTGTCTATTTCCGAATGAGGGTCGTAGTTATGGGTGTTTTTGTGCTGTTTTTTCTATTGGACGTGATAGTTATCAAAACCAAACATGATAAATTTGGCAAGCGCAGGAGACACGACACGAAGGAGATTTGTCAATCAGGCTGCAGAATGCAATGCTGTACGGTGCAAAAAAAAGAATAGAAAAAGAAAATCAGCGAAAAAGCAAAGCAGTGACGGATGAACAGCGGGACCACTGTGTGCTGTTTATTAATAAACAAAATATATTCCTAAATGACAACATGCATAAAAGCAGAATGGTATTTGTATGTCAGAGGGAAAATAGCGGTGGCTTGCTAGCTTTTGTGCGGCTTCCCCGGGTCAGTGAAAACTTTAGAGAAAACTTAAGAGAAATGAATGAACTTACCAGGTTGCCCGATCTCTTCACATATCTTCCTCCAAGCTCGGTCCTTTATATTCCTGTCTCGGTACAGAAAGCAGCTGGTGTCGTAGAGCTCCGGGTTGTTTGCTACCGCATTGATTAGCCTTCCTTCCATTGAAGTATGAAAGGCTTTGGCTGGATCTGCCCCTTTGACCTAGGTAACAGCCACGTCACCAAGCTCCTGATTGGTTGTCGCGGCGCGATTTGACGCTGGAGTTCAGATTTTTCCAACTCGAGCGGTAGACGCGAAACGCGCGTATGCACAAAATGCAACACAAAAACTCACACGCGTTTTTTTTTTCGCGAGTCAAACGCCTGAAACGCGCTACACTGACGCGCGTTTCACGCGTTTTGGCGTTTTCGCGACGCAAATCTGCTTCCGAATTTTCGCGGGAGCCGCAATCGCGGGTCATCGCGCCTTTCCATTGACTTTACATGTAAACCTGACGCTCTATTCGCGTCCATCGCGTTCGGTGTGAACACACCGTAAGTGTGCATGTGCCATTAGCGTGCTGCCTGCTGTAACCTATAATTTCCTTCGGGATTAATAAAGTATTCTGATTCTGATTTATCATAAAGTAATTCAGAGTCATTCATACGAGAGTAACCAGAGAGCACAACATATATTTAACTTTCTACAGGACTTAAAGATATTATGTAAAAGTCCAGACCCTCTGAGGATTATCTGAGTACTTCTAACATTACACAAAGCAAAGGTCTCCATCAGTGTTCATGAAATGCTGGGTTTATCCATCTTCTGGGGTGGGCCTACAGTGGAGCTCAGAAGACTTCAATGTGAGGGAGCTGCTGGTGAAGATCACGAGCCCTGCTTGATCCCTGCGATGAGTTTCAGTGTTCCTGGTGTTTCTCAAATGATGCCTCTTATTGTGGGTCAACAGAACATCTGGCACAGGACAACTGTAATGAAATAAAGGGAAGAAATTTTTTTTTAAAAATCTTGGAAATGACCTACAGAAATAACTTTTAAAAATGCAGATTTTTTATTTACTTTTTTTTTTTGCCAATCAAGATAACTAAAAGTATAATTTTCACCATACAATTACTAACCTTGTCATCTCCTGCACTGTCTGTTTTGGGCTCTGGGCTTGTCCTTCCCAGCGCTCATGAGTAGGGATGGGTATCGTTTAGGTTTTATCCGATACCGGTGCCAAACCGGTACTTTTGAAACGGTGCCGGTGCTTAAACGGTGCTCAAACCGGTGCTTAAAGAATGGAGAACACAAAATTGGTCCAAAAACCTCTCATGTTCAGCTGTTTTTATGTAAAAAGATAACAATGTTAGCCTTTTCTGCAGCTATGGGACATATATGGTATCACTCTTGGCTGGAAGCAGTGCTTAAACAATGGAAAAAACACAAACTTTGTCCAAAAACCTCTCATGTTTAACTGTTTTCCACTTTTTCTTTGGTCATTTTAGCCTTTTTGGCCAGGGTGAAGGGAGCATCTGCCATCAAACAAGAAGACAGCTGCATGTAGCTATGATGATGTTTGCTAGTTCACCTTACATGCATTAATGTAATAGCTTGGTTAGCCTACTCAACGTAAATTACACACGAACAACATTAAGCTACTCACGCAGAGAAGAACGGCTGCTGCTGCATCATCATCCGTCATCATTTCTGCTACTCTGGCAGGGCTAGGGGCCAGGACTCTCCTCTTCGGGTTTTTGGGGGATGTTGCTAAACTCCGGGTCCGATAACAGGCACCACACCGGCAGTAGACGTGCACGGTGTGAGGTCTCGCAGCAAGCTATCAAATACGGCGCATTTCTCGGCTTTTTAAAAAAAACGCTATGCGTTGCCAGGTGTTTCATCGGATTCGAGGTGTTACCTCCTTTGACAGTATCACAGTATCAGCTTAAAGCACTTGTTGCAGGCTGCTGAGTTTGCATCTTTTGCTGTGAAGTACAGCCAGACTTTTGACCGCTTGGCCTTGGGCATTTTTAATCTGTAGCTCTGCTCTAAAAGAACGTACGTACCTGGGCCCGCCTACTATCCTCGGAAACGTAAAATGATTGGCTAGAAGTGTATCACAGCTCAGGAAAAAAAAGCACCGAAATAAAGCACCGAAATGTGCGCTGCTTTTCGGTCTGGTTACTACCGTTTATGTCAGAACCGGTGCCATCATGGCACCGGATACCGGTACCCATCCCTACTCATGAGACTGCTTTTGCTGCACTGTGGTATGAGGTGCTAACCTGTTGACAATGTTGGGAAGGTTACTTTTAAAATTTATTCCATTACACATTACAGAAGTAACGTATTCTGAATACTTTACAACTACATGAATGTACTATTGCTGTGTGATTTATTACTATTACTGAAGGTTATTCGCCATACCAACACCAACTAGATTTTTAAATCTTAATATAAATGAGTAACAGTAGGTGGACAGTAGGTAAGGCTGCACTTTTTGCAGCGATCTCGTATAGAAAACTATTCGGCTGCTCTGAACCGTAGTAAAGGGACCTCTGGCTAATACGTCGGGTTCATGTCGGGCTCGTAGCTGAAAAGTATGGCGTTATTTTTGTGCCACTATTCTGACGCACGTAAAAAAAATTCGAGTGCACGTAAAAAAAATTTGCAGGTGCAAGTGTTGCATTTTGAGGAGAAATTTATTATGAGCGAAGAAAAGCTAAATTTGAGTGAACAAAACTCATTGCTGCATGCAAAAAATGTATTTCAGTGTTTGCTATTATCCACACAATAGCAGCCCCTCTCGCTCAATTTTTCATTCTGGGATATTGCATTTTGTCATTTCGAGCTGAGACCAGCCAATCAGATTTTTTTGCATCCAAGTCTGTGATTGGCTGGTTTTGTGACACAAATATGTAGAGAAAGAGTTGAACGCGCACGGGCAGAAATGTTGAGAGCGCGAGCAACACATTGCGAGCGAGCGCAAATGGAAAAACTGAGCGAGAGGGGCTGCTGTGTGTGTGTGTGGATAATAGCAAACACTGAAATACATTTTTTAGCAATGAGTTTTGTTCACTCAAATTCAGCTTTTCTTCGCTCAAAATAAATTTCTCCTCAAAATACAACACTTGCACCTGCATTTTTTTTTTTTTACGTGTGCTCAGAATGGTGGCACAAAAATAACGCCATAGAAAACTAGCTTTACTGTGTTGTCTGGGTCGACTTTGCTAGCGAGAGACAGAAAGAGGCGTTGAAAGGCTGCTCCAACAAAACTTATTGTTTCAGAGGAAAACACGAACACAGCGTACAGTCGAGTCTTAATAGCTTACTTACAGCTGGGCTCGTCAGGCACTCTTCTTGGCTGCAGTGGTTATTATTATATTTACATGCTTCCAGCTCCCGTTTCTGCTCGGTGACAGCTCGTTCTTTTCCTTTTTCTCCCTCCCTCGCTCACAGATACATAACAGGTATGGCGGTCCATTCTCCCTGCAGCAGGGACTACACTGCCCATGAGGCTACATTCTTTAGGGCGATGCCCGTAACACTCTGCCTTTTGCCTTCATATTAAATCATTTTTGCATAATAATTTTTAAAAATATTTCTTCACTCACGGGCCGTAAGTAGTGGTGACATGGGCCGCGAGATTGAGACACAGGCGTTAAGAGCTTCTTATTGCGTGTTTTGTTTGGGTTTCCACCGGGTGTTCTGGGAATCCATCCTACCTGACAAACCATCCTGTTTCTGCGAAATTAAGTGCCAAACCATACCTTTGTGAATGTTACCTACAAGCATACTTTAACGGGTAAAATGAAGTGGCAAACCATCCAGGCTTTATGAATATGAGCTACAAGCATACTCTGATGGGCAAAGTTAAGTGGCAGTGCTGGAATTACTCTGTGACAGCAGAAATGTGCATAAACTACTTACAGTAGGACGTTTTGCCAAAGGATGGTTTATCAGAACTGCGTGGAATTAACAAAAATAGATTGGGGGCAGCCTAACATATGAAACAGGAAAAGACCTCCATGTAATCCACTTATTTCAACAAAGTAACTGTATTCGGAATACCACCTTTTTAAATGGTAACTGTAACAGAATACAGTTACTCATATTTTGTATTTTAAATGCATAATGCCGGCACATGTATTCTGTTACTCCCCAACACTGCAGGACATACCTGCTGCAGCCGCACATGTTACAGATGACACTGTAAACACTAGACTGTGCACCACAAACCTCATTGCACAGGTATCATTAGGTGCAGATGGTGAATATGAAAGTACTCTTGGGACTTCTTTGAACCTCTTTGAATGAGGTTTAGGAAGGTGATAAGCACGTGTTGTAATGTGGACTGTGGTAGCTAAACTAATACATACAGTCTGGTACAAATGTATTCGGACGATGACACAATGTTTGGAATTTGCCTCTGTACACCATCACGGTGGATTTTAAATCAAACAAACAAGATGTGATTAAAGCGAAGACCTTTAGGTTTAGCTCAGATGGTTTAACAAACAATCTGAAGCATTACATTTATTCAGGAATTATAGACATTTTTATACATAAACCCACAATTTTATAAGCTCAGATGTATTCAGTCAATCGATCAACAAACAAATTAATGTTTAGCTGAGACATTTTCCCTTCATTTTTCCATTCAAGCAGAATGACCTGAAAGACAATAGAAGACAACTGAAGTGGATAATTCGAAATTTTCGTCCTTGTTAAAAAAATAAAAACAAAACAAGACAAAACATCTTGAGGAGTTAGATCCATCATTACATTCATGGATGGAAAAACAATAACGTCTTTTTTCCCATTAATATTGATGATTTAGTTTACTTTATGTACAGTTTGATGTTCTATAATGCTCTGCCATATAGTTTGCTATAAATGCCCTTTTATTGTCATCATCTCATGCTGCTGCAACTAAAGATTGTTGAAATCTGAAAAAAACAAGATTAAAACTGGGCAAATTAATAAATGAGACAACTGAGCGAAAACCTGTTAATGTACATCCTTAATGAGCGATGCAGTTCTTTGCAAGCCCGCTGCTATCCCTAATATTAGTCTGCCTGCTGTTCACTATTGTACCACACACTTTTTGCATTGTCTGTTGGTTTTGTTCCTTCTTGAGTTGCTCGATTATGTGTTATCTGCCTGTCTGATGCAGTATTTGTGTTAGATTGGATGTTATTCGTGAAGTGTGTTTTCACATGGTTTGTTTGGTGGGACTTTATGTAAATTAGGGTGTGTTGAGATGTTTAAGGATGTGTGCAGCTTAACTTTGAACTTTTATATCTTTCTTTTTAGCCTTTGCCATATTTTCTCATGAGGCTTGGCTGTTTGGCAGGCCACCATGGTAAATAACCGTGTGCTCTTAATAACTTGCCTCGTTAAATGATTAACATAAATGATGTGTTCTCACATGGTTTGTTTGGTGTGACTGTATGTAGAAAAGGATGTGTGGAGATGTATACGGATGTGTGCTGCTGATCTTTGAACCTTTTATATTTCTTTTTAGCCTTTGCCATATTTTCTCAATAGGCTTGGCTGTTTGGCAGGCCACCACGGTAAATAGCCGTGTGCTCCTAATAACTTGCCTGATTAAATAATTATAATAGGCAAAGGTACAATAACCTTATTGAACTTCCTTTGCAAGCACATGGTTAATGATTGCAGTTCTGAAGTGTCAAGCAGCATTCATGTATATGGATAAGGACTGTGTAGACTAAAAGATGAAATTTGTCATTTAATATTTAATGTTACACTGTATATAGAATCATCCAGAAGGATGCAGTATTTTCATAGGAGTGTTATCATTGTTATAGGTACCAACTAGGACATGTAGGGACCATACTGAAAGCAATAATTAAACTTTTTTTGTGTTTTTGGACATAAAGAAATACCCAAGATATTAAGAGAACTTTATTAATAATTTCAAAACCCAAAGTAAACCTATCTGAGAGATTGCAAAAACTTTAGGAGTAGACAAATCAATAATCTGGTACATTCTTAAAAAGAAAGAATGCATTGGGCAGCTCAGCAACACCAAAAGACCTGAAAGACCATGAAATAATACTGAAGTGAATCATTCTAAATTTCTTCCTTTTTTAAGAAAAAAAACTTGAGGCCTTACGTCTATCATTGCCAGCAGGGCCGTGCAGAGAGGTTTAAAGGGGCGGGTGCTCAAAGTTAAAAAGGGGCACATTGAACCAGGCTGAATAACAACAACACACATTCATCAAGAATCTAATATGGGCAACAAGGCAAAGCAAACGTAGCCGATGCTTTACCTGATGGGTACAATGTTGCTGTTGAGGGGTTGCTGTGGATAGTGCTGGAGGGCAGGGCTGTGCTGATCTGAGACTGAAGACATTAAAAAGTCCACAGGAGAGATGGTAGCTGATTAAACAAGTGTCATGAGATAATAACTAAATGCAAAGATTGGTGACAGCGCTTGGAACCATAAGGCAACAAAAAACTGTGAGAAATAATTTAGGCTCTGCCTGTGAATCACTCTTTGCTTCTCTTCTTCCTTCCATCCCATCATTTCATATATCACTCTCCACTTGCTGTCTTTCTGAGAACAAGGCACAACTTGCTATTGCAATAAACTATAATCTAATTATCCACACCTAACAACTCTTGCACTTAATCTATAATAAAATGATGACAGAAAAATGTTATAGCCCTGCCTTTAGTAGCCTCACACAGCTCCTGCTGTTTCCTCCTCATGTCCTTACCAGGCATGTCTGGACAATGTTATATCATGAGTAATAATTTAAAATAATCCATATACATAAAACACACACATGCACGCACACACAGTGACATTTTAGACCTTCTTCAGAATACTGTATATACTATGGGCATCATGGTGCTGATCCAGAATCCTTACATTATTATTTATTACTAGAGCTACAATAATAAAGCAATGAGGAGGGGGAAGTAATAAATATGAAATAATGTCATTATGACGATTCCATTTGTTTCACTATCCACTCTGTGCAGGGGCAAAGCTTATTACATGCTTAAACTGTAGAGAT
This sequence comes from Simochromis diagramma, assembly GCF_900408965.1. Taxonomy (NCBI): domain Eukaryota; kingdom Metazoa; phylum Chordata; class Actinopteri; order Cichliformes; family Cichlidae; genus Simochromis; species Simochromis diagramma. The sequence continues at coordinate 1,968,520 of NW_024387332.1, read as the reverse complement.
ACAATCATTTTACTGGTGTAAAATCCAAATTTTGTCTTATTTAAAATATAAATCTAATATAATCTGCTTCTTGGGGCGATCGTGGCTCAAGAGTTGGAAGTTTGCCTTGTAATCGGAAGGTTGCCGGTTCGAGCCCCGGCTCCGACAGTCTCGGTCGTTGTGTCCTTGGGCAAGACGCTTCACCCGTTGCCTACTGGTGGTGGTCAGAGGGCCCGGTGGTGCCAGTGTCCGGCAGCCTCGCCTCTGTCAGTGCGCCCCAGGGTGGCTGTGGCTACAATGTAGCTGCCATCACCTGTGTGTGAATGGGTGGATGACTGGATGTGTAAAGCGCTTTAGTAAAATACAAATACAGGCCATTTACCACTTAATGTATGTTCTTTAAAATACAGCGTGTGTTTTTTAAAATATTATAATTATAACAATGCATAATTATGTGGACATGCATATTAGATCGTTTTTAGTGAAATATAATCCCTCCAGAAAGGCCGGAAAAGCCCGGAAACTTACTTTAAAACTAAATATGTTTCTAAATACTTTAAAACTAAATATGTTCCCTAAAACGGTGACAGAGCTACAGACCCATGACAGCCTTACACAGGTAGCCAGCAGCTATGACCAGCACTACTTGTGCAGTTAATAAAAGGACAGGTAATGTTTGTCGCGCTGTTGCACACACAGCACGCTCGTTTGTTTCAGTTCGTCAGTTGCAACAAGACAGCTTACCAACGTGTACGTAATAAGCTAATACTCCTGGGTGCTACACACTACAGTGTACGCTGTACACCTACTTACTGGTTTTGTCGCATCAGTCTGTGTCTCTGAGTTAACTTGTGTTTCTCCTACAGCTCCGGACCGGAAAAAAATGCGCGTGCTCTTTGTGAGCTCGTTCCCGGCTCGTAACCAGCGCGTTCTGTCGTCAAGGGCGATCATTGGTTAAATGTGATCATGTGACTGATGCAAGCCAGATCCTTTTATTTAGCAAAACTGTGATTAATAGTTAAATATTATTGTTGAGGGGCACAGACAGGACTCCGCACGCACACACACATTAAAAATAATAATAATAATTTTTTTTAAAAAGTTGCCTCAACAAAAGGGCACCTTGGGCACCCATCAGGAAAGGGGCAGGTGCTCAAGCCCCTCTAGCCCCCCCCCCTCTGCACGTGCCTGATTGCCAGAGCCTACGATCAGGAGATGTATTCATGAATGAAAATACAACAAGATCAGGAAAACCAGATTTGAGTTTTCCGATAAAGATCTAAAAGAATCTGGAGAGAATCTGAAAACAAAAGAACCTAGTTGGTCACAGCAGATGGCCCCGCCCCTCCCTGAGCCTGGTTCTGCCGGAGGTTTCTTCCTGTTAAAAGGGAGTTTTTCCTTCCCACTGTCGTCAAAGTGCTTGCTCATAGGGGGTCATATGATTGTTGGGTTTTTCTCTGTATCTATGAAGCACCTTGAGGCGACTTTTGTTGTGATTTGGCGCTATATGAATAAAATTGAATTGAATTGACGATGAAACCAGGATCAACTTTCCTTTTCCAGAATGACTGGAAGCTCATGATCCAAAATATACCATATCATTTGTCTGACATAGCAGAAGCAGTATAATGGCATGGGTATGGGCGTCATGTTCATGTATGAGTTGTATAGATTTAATGTTTTATTTGGGAACAGAATGGTGTGTATGTGTAAGTTTGGTGATGGAGTTTTTATTATGAATGAATGATGAATTTTTATGAATTATTATGTCTATTTTTTTATGTTTAAGAACAACAGATGGAAATTAGCCTTTGGCTATAATCTGGCATGTTTACATTCATGTAATTTTTTTACATTTATGTTCATTAACATGCACTGTCCTAAATAAATAAATAAATAAATGTTCATTAGTGTCAGCAGTGTTCACTGTGTGTTTACACTTCCATCATTACCCTTCTGTGTATTTAAGTCCTCTGTTTCCTTTTGTTCATTGTCAGGTTGTCTGTTTTCCCTTGTCTCATGTTTCTTAGAACAAATGAGATGTCACAGCGAGTGAGAGGAGCCGTGTGGAGGAGGAAAAGGAGGATCCACACGCAGGCAGTCGTGAAGGTGTAAAAGGTGATTTATTGAACACAAAAGGAGAGGCAAACGGCAACACGGAGAACTAAACTATACTGGGAAACAACTAAAACTACAAAGCACAAACCTGAATGAGAATGAGCAGAGGAGAATGATGATGGACAGCAGGGAGAACACACAGGTGAGACATGGTAGAAACGCTGATGAGGCAGGGTGGAATACACAGACGGACCAGCAACTACAATGACGGAGGACACGACTTAAATACACACAGAGAAATACGGGAATTACACACAGGTGGTGGACACAGCTGGGAACAATCAGTAAGACGAGACAGAGGTAAAACTGAACACACTCACATGAGACGCAGACCTTCACAATAAAACATCACACGCAGGCTCGACATCGAGAGACAGACAGGAAATAACATATGAAACTAAACCCGCATCTTAAACCCAGATAAACAGAAACATGGAACTCTAATAATAAACATCATAATCATCATCATAAACACAACAAGAGAACAAGAAAACAATCCCCGATGCAAACTAAAACCCAAACATAATAAAACTCAAAATACTGGGTCCAACGGACCCAGAACCGTGACATGAGATTCCTGATGTTGACTGAAGTGTCAAGCAGCATTCATTTATGTAGATAGGCATTGTGAAACAAAAACAAAATATCCAAGATATTAAGGGTACAGAAATAATAATTTAATAAAAACCCTGTAAAACTGTCATTTTTACACTTTTGTTGTTTTCTTTTCATTTCTTGCTGATGTGCACAAAGTTTAAGCAATGTTAAAAAACAAAAATCCCAATCCAGAAAGGTCATGGGAGAGTTCACTGATGTTGGCACATGATGCAGCATGTTGGTACGTCATTGTTCATTGTACAGTTACAAAGTTATCAGTTCAAACATGATTTCACAACAAGGACTCAAGGTGACATTAGAGTTGGTTCAATGGATAACTTTGTTTGCTTTTTCAAACCAAGATCAATAAAGTCTGTATGTAAACACTGATCAGTGAAATAAAACATGGGGAGTGAGCATCATCATCAGTGAAGTCGAACTCCTAACAGCCATGATGACAATGATGCCCTCTCTCCTCTCTGCAGCCCTGTTGCTCTCACTGATTCCTTGGACTTTGACTGAAGGTAAGTTTCATAACAATAAGTGTAATTTTTATTAGAATGACTGTCATTATCATTTAATATCTATTTTTAACCTTTTGTCTGTGGCTCATTTAGCATCGCCAATGATTCCCATTGCTATAATGGTGAAGAACACCTTACAAAACAAACCTCTACAAACCTACAAGACTGAAGTGATTAGTGGGGGGATCCTGCTGGGTGCGATGAAGAGACTCAGTAACTCCGATGCAGGCTTCAAGTGAGATAACAGCATCAGTTGGAACCTCAGTCTTTTAATTTACATGCAGAAATTTATGTTGACACAAGAATTTTAATAATCTTATAACTTCTAGGATGTTTTAAAGGACATGTAATCTCCATTGAGCAACTATGGCTAACATACATCTATGAAATCTGGTGCATACATCTAATATACTAAGATATGCACAGAACATCATGGAACCATGCCTTAATCCCAATATGACGCTCACCATACTTTGAATGAAATTTGCAGCTTTTCATTTTGCACTGAAGGACTGTCTGTGGCAGCTTTGCAACTGTTTAACTCCTCTCCTCGTGTCAGTATGTTGTTATCAACTGTCACATCATTACTGAGTTTAGTTACAGATTCCACAGAACACATCGTCACAGAAGGCAGTAAAATACTAGTATACAGTACATCGTTTTAAAAAAAATATGAAATGGTATCTGTTATGACAGTTACTAATCCTGTTGTCAGATTTATCCACATTTACAATTTATAGCTTAAGCCTGTTTCAATACATCCTCTTTCCAATAAAACGTAGACTACAACAGATGAGGCAGGGTGTACATTAGGGTGTTGCTGCCATTTAATTGACAGTCCAACCCAGTATCACAGGAAAGAGTGTAACAGACACGCCAGTCCACTGTGTCCATTTCACGCTTTGCCTCTCCACAGACATGCACGTAGCTCCAGTACATTGCAGTAAGCTTCAGTACCAGAAGAGGGTGATAGTTTATTTCAAGCCAACACCAAAATAATCATGGGAAAGTGTTTAAACACACATGTAAATACATATTATCCACGTAGCATAATTGTTTCTAACATCACCCTGGAAAGGACTTCATACCTTCTTCGGTAACGAGCACTTTATGGCTTTAGATACATTATCTCCTCCTGCTGGTATTTCAGCTTTTGCATGTGCATCTATTTCAGACTCTGGAGAGAAAAAGTGTGAAATGGACACATTGGACCTGTGTGTCTGTTACATGCCCCGAAAAGGCCTTCAGCTTCTGAGTCAGATCCATGCCTTACTCTCCTCTACTCCAATCTGCTCACCGAATAATTTCATCATCATCATCATCGTTTATTTATATAGTACTTTAAAAACACACCTGATAGACCAAAGTGCTCTACAAAACAAATATAAATATAGTAATAAAATAGCAAAAACCAAACATAGCAATAAAAGAAATAAAAATGTCAGTGACCCACACAGTAAAAGCCAGGGAATAAAAATAGGTTTTTAATCTGGACTTGAAATTAATTGTATTTTTAAAATCTATGATAGCCAATTGCCAAACATGTAGCTTTAAAAAACACCACTTTGGTGACATAAGGATCTTCTGTATAGTCTATGCTGTAAGTATTTGAGATTATCTGGACATCAATTGTCTACCCAAATTAACCAATCTGATATACACTTTCTTTGAAGTTAGAGTGACCCGTAGCAGCCATACTAATTATACTGAGCTGATGTAGTTGCAGAGCCATAACTCAGCACTGAGAGGAGGTCTTGGTGATGTTTGGGACAGGAAGGCTGCTGTTTGTTTTCAAAACTGATGGTCAGTGTTTTGTCTTTGGCCGTTTCTAACTTTAAGTGGCTGTTTATACTCTTATACATGATGACTTTCATCGTCATGTTACACATACATAACACCAAACCAAGATCGTTCCCTCACCCGAACCACGTTAGAAAGAAAGAAGAAATGCAAACACAGCTGCCACGTAACAGGAAATTTGCTGAGGAAGTGAGCTCAAATACTGAGCCTGACTGCTGTTGTTGATCATTTACAAGGTCTTTTCTTTCTCACAGATTCACCTACAGTGACAATGATAACTATGGGCCTTATCTGGAGAGTGTGAATGGCGTGGCTGGGAATAATGAAGCTCGTACCTACTGGCAGCTGCTGGCCAATGTCACAAACAGTGAATTCAAACCAACCGAAGTTGGTAAGCTCACTGTAAAATGTTCCATAACATTTCTTGTTGTATTCAACTTATCATACTTTATTGATACATCTATTGAATATTTCTAATACTGAACTGTTTGCAGGTATCGGCTGTATCATTCCCAGCCCATATCAGCAAATTATCCTGAACTTTACAGTGTGGTAAATATTCATCAGTCTGAATGCAACAGAATGACTTCAAAGGCTAATCCTGGAAGTGACTGCAGAGGAATTGATTTCATAGATCAGTAACATCTAGCTGTTTGTCGCTGAGTGACAATAAATTTGAATAAAGCATCATTACAAGTGTTGGTGTTGTTAGTCTGCAAGAGGCATACAGCATTACTGACACGGCAACACCTGACATCTTTGAATTTATCATCATCACTTACAACAATTATATGTATGCAACACAGTTATACAGATGTGTTATACAGTTATACAGATGTGCTGAAGGCAGCAACCTGAAAAAAATGCAATATATGTTCTCAAGAACAGATCCTGGCAGAGAAAAGAAACAAAAGATGCTTTCTGCTTGATTTGGGTGAATGATGTGTCCATGATCGAGTCCATGATGTCTGCTAATTATGACCCAGTGTCGTCACTCAGACGATGCCAGGGCTTTTGCATTTTATTTTAAAACTAAAGAACCACTATATAATTACAGTCTTCTCCCATACGTCCACGTATAACAATTTTTAACTTTGTTACATTTGAACTTAACAAAAAGTGACACTTCAGTGTCATTTAGCAATAACTATTTCATATTCATACACACAACAAAAACAGCAACATTTTCTTAAATTCAATGTGGTTTCCAGATGTGACAAATAATATTTACGTGATGAAATCAATTAAATGATCATTTATCATTACTGGAACCTCAGTCCAGTCCTCTATAATCCAGACAAGTCCCATCTTAAACCTTCTACCCGTACGAAAACTGAAACTGAGACAAGACTTCTTTATTCTTTCATGTCTTATAAAACCATTTCATGTCACTCCTCCTGCAACCCTGGTAAAGATAACCAGAAGAGACTGGATGCATATTTCATACTAGTATTTACTTCTCCAAGTTCCCACTTGTGCATTATGTGTTGCTTTGTAAATTCTTGTGATGTCTCAAGTAGAGATGGACCGATCCGATATTACGTATCGGTATCGGTCCGATACTGACCTAAATTACTGGATCGGATATCGGAGAAAAATAAAAAATGTAATCCGATCCATTAAATATCACGAAAGCACCTTACAAAACTTGCAACACGCCGTAACTCACCTCAGAACGTTAGCACGTCGGAGCAGTATGCATCACGTGATAGAGCGGCTGTGGCATGCGGGACCTGTCGGTGGTCTGGATAGCATTTGGAGCTTCGCTAGCAACCCGGCATTTCATCTCCGACAAAGTTATCCCCGAGAGAAGTAAAGCAAGTGTGTAAGTCCATCTCTGAATGTTTGTAAAGCAGTCCTGCGTTAAGCTTAACAAGCGATATATGGAGCGACTGCCTCTTCTTGCTGCTACTTCAATCATGAAACTGCTTAACGATCAGCTGATCGGCTTTTCTGTCGGGAGTCCGTGTCTCTAGTTTGTTTTTGGCCCACTTTGCACCAGAAAGAGGAAACCAGCGGCTGAACAACAGCAGCACGTTTAAGCTTGATCAGCTGTTGTTAGAATGTATTTAATATTACTTTCTACTCGAGGATCTTTTTCTACGTAGCTGACGCTGGTAACTGTGCAGGGGCGGATCTAGCAAAGTTTAGCCAGGGGGGCCGATAGGGCATTAACAGGGAAAAGGGGGCACAAAGACATACTTTTCTTTCTTATTCTCATTTAAAATGTCTAGCTTTTAATAAATAATTATCTGACACCCAAAGTTTTAATTTGATGCAAAATGAATAGAAGTCAATTACTGTATATAGTAACTATTAAGTCTAATATATATACCCTAGTAAGCTATAGTACTTTTTCCTTTGGGAAGGTACCATCTGTGCAGTCTGCAATTTTGTTGAAGAAAGATGTTGAATCTATTTAATATTTCTTGAAAAATAATTGATTTCTGTGCATTTTTTTTCACACTGCATCAAATTAAGGTTGATTACGTCGATTAAGCATCATGAGGTGGAGCGTGAGGGGTGGTTCCCTATTTTTTATTTATTTATTTTTGTTGTTGCTGGGAGTTGGAACCCTATTAGTTAGGTTGCTTAATATTTATGCTAAGTACTCTTTAAAATACCAGAATAGGGAGGATGGTGTAGGTTTAAGTTTATTAGATTGATCAGTATTGCTGAACTATGAAATATTTTTTTTTGCATACAGGTATAACAGAATAGCTTTAGTGTAGTTGTTGTTTTAAACTTGAGTATGAACTTATACAAAATGCAGCAAGATATTTAAAAAACAGTTTTGTTGATTAAAAAACACTATATCGGATTCATATCGGTATCGGCAGATATCCAAATTTATGATATCGGTATCGGTATCGGACATAAAAAAGTGGTATCGTGCCATCTCTAGTCTCAAGCTGAAGTTTTACTGCTGCCATCAGTGTTTTGAAACAGGATGTAATAAGTGAAGAGTCAATGTACTTGAGAAATTTGGAGACGTTTTCTTACTTTAATGAGATGATAATAGACAAAATGAACATGTTCAGACTTGAAATTAGCATCTGACATAATTTAAGCACAAGCAAACACACAGACATGATAGGAAAGTGCAGTTTGTTACACAGTGTGTCTGTGAACTAAAATAGCAAAGCCCAATATTTATGTACTGACACCAACTACGGCTGTTTGGCAGCTTAAGTTGAAATTTATTTTTAATTTAACCACTGATGACTTTTTCAGCACTGTTTTTAAAAAAAAAAAAAAAAGTTTGTTTCAAACATTCAGGTAAAAAAAACAGTCTGAATGATTTTTAATGACCTTCAGTCTTCCGGATGTTTCTGAAATGATGCCTCTCTCAGAGGGTCAACAGAACATCTGGCACAGGACAGCTGTGATGAAAGAAAGGGAGGAGGTTTCCCCAAACCTCTGGATCCAGGAAACCCAGTTTGGTCCTGATGGTCTCCCTCACTAGTTTCCCCCCAGGGTGGACGTAGCTGTTGATAATATTGTGGACTCTATTATTAAATGAAAAGAATAAATTACACTTCTATGAAACCGTCTGCTGTGTTTTTAATTTAAAGTTTCCATGTTAGCAGGCTGTAGAGTGCTCTGTAAGTGTAATGGATCTAAAACTGTTTAAATCTTCAGTTTTATATCATCCTCAGTCTTATTTTAAAATCCTAAAGGACAACATTACATTTCTGATATTAACAGTAACTCTGGGCCTCTGTGGAGTGTGCAGCTGATGTCATATCTGTCTAAAAAGGATAAAAAAAACAAGTAAGGAGTGCTGCATCACTCAAAAATACAGACTATTAGAGTAACAGGTGTATGGCACTGCTAACTAGCTAGCAAAACAAGCCTCTAACACACAGTGTGTATGCTAATGGATAATCTAGGAAACTAATTAACAACAGAGTGATTTCAGATATTGTAGAACTATAAGATGATAAACTGTGTGTCTTTTTAATAATAGTGATGTGGTTGTATTTACCTTAATTTAGTGAGTCGTCAGTAAAACCATCAGCAGATAAACTGGAGCAGCCTGGCTACGTAAGAAGTGTAGGGGGGCGTGTTCGCGGTCACATCCAGTGAAGGTACTCAACTAGTGATGGGATTTCCGGCTCTTTTTACAGAACTGGCTCTTTCGGCTCCGAACCAACTCTTCAGGTTGTTTTGTTGCTTTAATTAATTTATTATTAACAATAATATAAAATTACGCACAAAAGGAATTACTAATGTAAAAAAAAGTTGTTTTATTTATATATGTTTATATATAATTATAAATATATATATTCGTCACTTTTTGCTATATCTGCCATAATCTTGCATGGGCATCATGCAAATTCGCTACAGTAGAGACACTCTGGTTTCTATTGGGCTACAATTCACGAACATTTCACCATGTTTAACTCCGGACCCAACCTGGCCAAAGGAGATCCTGAGAGAGAACAAAGGACGCGACCCTAAGCGACGGCCTCGAGGGAAACGAGCCGGCATCAGGAACAGGCTACGGGCTCGCGCACACCGCGCACCCATGCCCAGTATCCTGCCAATGTTCAATCCATTGAGAACAAGCTCGATGACCTCAGAGCCAGAATCAAGTTCCAGAGAGACATTCGGGACTACAACCTCCTCTGCTTCACCGAGACTTGGCTGAACCCAGCGATACCAGACCACGCCGTGCAGCCGACGGGATTCTTTTCGGTTTACCGCATGGACAGGACAATGGAGTCAGGGAAGAAAAGAGGTGGTGGAGTGTGTTTGATGGTGAACAACAGATGGTGCGACAGCACAAACATCTCCCCACTCACACGCTCTTGCTCGCCCAATCTGGAACTTTTGATCATTAAATGTCGACCTTTCTATCTCCCTCGGGAATTCACTGCGGTCATTGCCTGCACTGTTTACATTCCGCCTCGCGCGGACTTGGACACTGCCTTATGTGAGCTACATGAGGCTCTCACACATCAACAAACACTTCACCAAGATGCCGCACTCATTGTTATGGGAGATTTTAACAGAGTGAATCTCAAACGGACATTTCACAACCTTCACCAGCACATCAACTGCCCCACCCGGGGCACGAGGACATTAGACCACTGCTACACCCCGTTCAAGAACTGTTACAAGGCTCAGCCCCTGCCGGCATTTGGAAAATCGGACCATGCTGCCATCTTCCTCATGCCTGCTTACAAACAAAGGCTAAAGCAGCAACCACCAATCAGGAGGGAGGTCGCTCGGTCGACGGACCAATCAGTGGCCGCGCTGCAGGACGCACTGGATGACGCAGACTGGGACATGTTTCGGCGCAGCTCTGATGACATCAACATGTTTACGGAAGCGGTTGTGGGATTTATCGAGAAACTAGTGGACGACACAGCAGAAAGAACTATCATCTGAACGTTTCCCAACCAGAAGCCGTGGGTGGATAAAAACATCCGCAACGCTCTGAGATCACGCACCGCTGCCTACAATGAAGGGCTCGTCTCCGGTAATATGGACCTATACAAGGCTGCGTCCTACAACATGCGCAGCGCGGTCAGAAAGGCAAAGCGGAGCTACGGGGAAAACTAGAGTCACAGCTATGACAGTGCGACTCTAGGAGCCTGTGGAAAGGACTGTGGACTATAACGGACTATAAACGACCAGCTTCTTCAATGAGGAATGCCGATGCTTCACTGGCTGATGAGCTGAACACGTTTTATGCTCGCTTCGACGCCGCAGCAATTAAAACAACAAACGGCTGCGCGCGCTCGAAGTGCACCAGTGCAGAAAATGCATTCGTAATCACAGAGCATGCCGTGAGGAACACCTTTAGGAGGGTGAACACCAGGAAGGTAGCAGGACCAGATGCAATCCCTGGCCGGGTCCTGAGAGCCTGCGCTGACCAGCTAGCACCGGTGTTCACGGAGATCTTCAACCTCTCCCTGGCCCAAGCTGTGGTTCCCACGTGCTTCAAACAGTCCATCATTGTTCCTGTTCCAAAGAAACAACAGCCCGCTTGCCACAATGACTACCGTCCAGTACCACTGACTTCAATTGTGATGAAGTGTTTTGAAAGACTGATGAGAGATCACATCACTTCTTCACTTCCTGCCACCATCGACTCATTTCAGTTTGCTTACCGGACTAATCGTTCCACAGACGATGCCATATCTCACCTGCTCCACACATCCCTGAGTCACCTGGACACTGGCAGAGGGAATTATGTTAGGATGCTGTTCGTGGACTACAGTTCAGCATTCAACACAATAATTCCCTCTAAGCTTTTCACCAAGTTGACGGATCTAGGACTCAGCTCATCACTGTGTCAGTGGATCCTCAACTTCCTCACAGACAGACCCCAATCAGTGAGCGTGGGAAAACAAGTCTCCCCCTCCATCTCACTCAGCACTGGAGTGCCTCAGGGCTGTGTTTGAAGCCCCCTGCTGTACTCACTGTACACTTATGACTGTGTAGCCACATCAGACACCACCTCCATTGTCAAGTTTGCTGACGACACTGCTGTTGTGGGCCTGATCTCCGACAACATCGAGACGGCCTACCTGGAGGAGATTAGGAACCTGGAGACCTGGTGCCAGGAGAATAATCTCCTCCTAAACATCAGCAACACTAAGGAGCTGATCGTGGACTTCACTACAAAGCAGGCGAGGAATTACAAACCCCTCAACATCAGTGGCATGCCAGTGGAGAGAGTGGACAGCTTCCGATACCTGGGTGTCCACATCACTCAGGACCTGTCATGGTCCTGCCACATCAACACCCTGGTTAAGAAAGCTCGTCAGCGTCTCTTCTTCCTCAGAAGACTTAGAGACTTCCATCTGCCACTGAGGGTGCTCAAGAACTTCTACTCCTGCACCATCGAGAGCGTCCTGACGGCAAACATCTGCACCTGGTTTGGGAACAGCACCAAGCAGGACAGACGAGATCTGCAAAGAGTGGTGCGCTCAGCCGAACGCATCATTCAATCAGAGCTCCCTGACCTGCTGTCCATCTACACCAAGCGGTGCAAGACCAAAGCTAGGAAGACTATGATGGACCTCTCCCATCCCAACAATGGACTCTTCTCACTGTTGAGGTCTGGGAAACGCTTCCGCTCCCTTAAGGCCAAAACAGAGAGAATGAGGAGGAGCTTCTTCCCCCAGGCTATTCGGGCCCTGAACCAGGTGTAGGACTGGACTCTCACACACACATCACATCACCACACGCACTCTGGTTTTTCTTTTTCTCTATGCACACTTCCTATAATTTATAATCTTTATAATCTCTTTCTGCTATTTGCACATTTTTTACTGTAAATTTCTAAGTTAAATTGTAAATTTTTGTAGTGACCTGTAAATTGTAAATACTGTAAAACTTTTTTCTGTCATTTAATGGTCGGGCATTGCATTGCACAGCTACAAGCATTTCACCCCATGTCATACTGTGTATGGTTGTGTGTGTGTGACAAATAAAATTTGAATTTGAATAAATATATGCGGTGGCCCCTGGGAAAAAAGCACGTACAAACTCCAAAACACATTTCTAGCATGAACTGAACTTCCAAAACAGAGCTACCTAGATCACTTAAATTACACAATTGAATGCATATGTGTATTGTTTGTGTATTTATACACAAGCACTCATATATATTCAAATAATTTAAAAAAAAAGTTCATTTACCTGTTGCTACCACACACCAAATCCGGTCGTTGGTACTTGCTGACTTGTGTAGCCACTAGGTAACAAAAGCTCAACACTGCAGCCTAGCATCCTGGAGCACTTCTGTTGTGTTTGTACGTTTTTTGGAGTTTTTATGCGCTTCTGAGTTTTTACGTGTTTTGGAGTTTGTACGTGTTTTGTCTCTAGGGGCCACCGCATATATCTATATATAAACATATATAAATAAAACCACTTTTTTTACGTTAGTAATTCCTTTTGTGCATAATTTTATATTATTGTTAATAATAAATTAATTAAAGCAACAAAACAACCTGAAGAGCCGGTTCGGAGCTGAAAGATCCGGTTCTTTTTAGTGAGCCGAACCGAAAGAGCCGGATCTCTAAAAAGAGCCGGAAATCCCATCACTACAAATTACAGGGACACCAGCTCAAACTTCAGTATGCACAACAGACAGGTACTTTTTGCTCAAGGGCAAAAACCCGAAGTATTCTCTGACCGATCTTGATAATGAAAACTTTAGGTTGGTTACTTACAAGCTTTGTGTACTCAGAATGTTCCAAGGGATTAATAGTTCTCTGAAGTCCCTCCAAGGTTTCCTCATCCAGTGGGCATTCAACTTCAGGAACCACAACTGTGCTGTTAGATTCTTCTTGCAGTACAGCACTCTCCCAGTCAATGCCAGGATCCTGAAGCTCCTTCAAATCCACAAACATATATAATAGTCATTATTCAAGAATAGGTACTTTTGGGAGGAATGTTATTTTGTGTAAGCGTTTTTTCCATTAAATACAACAATTTAAAAAGAATGCCTTTGTTTTCATGTTCTTCTTACTGTAATTTAGATTAGTGGTAATTGATAAGCAAGAATGTATAAAATCACCAGAAGCATCTCCCAGATGTGCTACAAGAGTTTAATTTGTTAATTTCAGAAGAGCAGAGTTAACTGCTAACTAAAATTTTGAAATTCAACATTTAAATAAATCAAAAAAAAATCGGATTATGATCTGGTACCTCAAGTCTCTCGCCCTCGTCCAGCTCTTGTAGATGTCCCATACACCAGAGCTGTTCAGGAGTGAGACCCCCTTCTGTCCTGAGGGGATGATTATTCCATCCTCCAACAAAGGTGACAAGATCTGCTCGGAGTCGAGGGACAAAGATGTAGTGGACACCAAAGAGATGAATGACATCTGAAATGTCAAGCAGGCCATCCTCCTCGAGTGAGTGAAGAATATCATGGTACTTGCTAGTGACTGCAATCCAGACATCACGCCAAAGTCGTTCTACTCTGTAAATACATTTGAATTTCAGGTATTTCATGCTTCAAATCAATATCAGAACTGCTACAACAATCTACCCATGCAGTCAATAATAATATAAAAAACATCAAAAGACTAACCTCTGATTGTGGACACTCTTTCCAGATATGAAACTCCCTCTCCCTGTTCCTCTTGTGGCAAACATGAAATGTGCAATGTCCAGGTTTTCTACTCCTTGATCTGCCCTAACCCTATGATAAAAATACATTTTTAAGGAATTTTTAAAGTTTTCTTTAATGAAACTTGTTGCTAGCATATAAATTTAATCAGGGCATAAAACCTTGATGGCAAGCCGTGAAGCTGGGCTGATCTCAGGAAAAATGAGAATGCAGTTTTTGCCCTGTTGTTAGTTGTTGCATCCAAGTACAGGACCTGCAGTAAAAACAAATAGAAAATTAAAGATCTGGGCCCTATTTCAGGAAGCCGGTTTAGAAAACTCAGAGTGAAAAACGATACTCAGGGTTGAGTAACCCCGAACTTTCCAACTCGGAATATTCGGTTTCAGAAAGGCTGATAACAATTAGTTCAATCAACGCGGAGTTGCTTTAACCCCAAGTTAAGCGCGCGCACGAGGATACATAAAGCCCTGATTAGTGGAGCACAGATTAAGCGAGTCACCATGGAGACGGAGGGAAAGAAGGCGCGGTCAATGTATCTTACAGCGCTTGAGGCCGAAATTCTGATGGCAGCATATGCCGATAACATGCAAATTATGCGGAAAAAAAGGTAACACAGCCTCAGCTGCAAAAGAAAGGGAGCATGCATGGCAAAACATAGCCGACAGAGTCAATGCGTGAGTGTTAATTTAAACATTGATCTAGGGATTTCCACCCATTTAACACGTTATTTTATTATATTTTATTTTATTTTTTATTTTATACATTTGATTTTGTGATGTGATGTGATTTGAGCGCAGGTGCAACCCAACAGGCCCCAAACGTTCCTGGCAGCAAGTAAAAATGAAATATAAAAATATAGTCCAAACAGGTAAGGTGTAATTATATTATGAGCCATAGTGCTTGGTCTGTTTGTCCGATGTCAATCAATTGCAGTTAGAGGCTACATTAATTTCCTTTCTGTAAGCACTTATTGAAATTATCTGAGCACATTACAAGTACATATTTGCTTACTCTGTATGCTCAAATGTGACCCGTTATAGCCAACAGAAAAAGAAGCGGAGGCCCGAAAAACAGGTGGAGGTCCTCCACCACCACCACTCACAGAGGCTGAGCAGTTGGCTTCCACATTTGTGATAATGTTGGCAGCATCACATATGATCTTCACAGTGCAGAGAACACAAATTGGCATCCATTACTATAATGAAATAATTTGTTAGTTTGAAATGCTACAGGGAACTATGTACCTGTACATTAATGCTGTGGAAAGACTTCCTGTTCACATAGTCTCCTTCATTTACTGAAGGAGCAATGATTGGAATGTGAGTGCCATCTATACAGCCAATCACGCCTGGGAACCGTGAGAATAAATGTAAAATTTAAGTAGTAGTTCAAGTATCACCACATCATGAATTAAGTTTCGTTCATCCTGATACCTGCAATTTTGTGGCATCCCTCTTTGATAAATCTTGTGGGTCTATGACCGGGGAACACCACCAACGAGTACAGGAGACGTTTCAGTGCAACTGTAACATTCCTGACTGCCCGACAGACGGTAGCCTTGGAAACGTGCTCAGCGTCACCAATATTATACAGAAAGCTCCCGTTTGCAAAAAACCGAAGTGCAATACAAATAATATGTACAGAACTGAGAGAATGTCCGCGGTGTGTCACATGAGCAGTATTAGGCCTGAGGATGTTATTCGAATGAATTATAGATTGTGCTGAAAAACAGTAACGTTCACACAGAAAATCATCAGGAAATGATCAAATGTCCAAACGCGCTCTAATCACTCTCTCCCGGCAGAGAGCTCTGCGGAGAATTTGGGCTTCAACATCTACTGGCTCTTCAAGGAAGGGACACGCCATGTCTGACACTTCCTACAGTCAGGTGTCCGACAAAGAGGCGGAGAAAGTCAGGGTTAGTTGAAGTAAACCTGCTAGGGGGCAGGTTAGCTTCACGGAGTGTGTCGTCATAGTAACTCACTCAGAATTAATCTAAACTCGCTTTGTGAAACCGAAAACCCAGAGTTTTCGTTAACTCAGGGTATACTTACTCAGAGTTTGCACTAAACCGGCTTCCTGAAATAGGGCCCTGGTTTCAGATCATGTATAGTTTTTCAGTTAATAATGCAGTTTCATAATAAGTGTTCAAGGAATATTGTACGGTTCTATGTTCATTACCATAATTCAAAGCTTGAGTAGTCTATACATCAATATTGGTAGTACTTATCAAAAAATGAAAATGGCCTTTTAGTTGAACCTTTTCTTTGTAAAGAACTGATTAGAAATTTTAAAAAATGCAAATCGTCCACTATGTTGGCTTGCTGAATAATTGATGTTCATAAAAAATAACCTAATAAAGCTCTCATTTCAAAACTACCAAATATTCTACATAACAGTTACAATTTTACCTTCCTTGAGTAGCCATCCACTCCACCAAAGATCACAACATTGTACCTGTTTCAGAGGGAAAACAATCTCACTAAGGCTGGATTTGCAGAACATGTAAGACATTGAAAATACATTTTTCATACGCACACTTGCCACTGATTTAAACTGGACACTTGTCAGGTGTGCTGAAAATAATACCAACATTTTTAGATGTGAAAGTGGATAAGTTCAATGAGACTAAATATTTTAGTTCTCTTGTCATGATTTTCTGGAGCACTTACCGTATTATGTGTTGATAGGCTTGTTATCATGGAAAATATCGATATACAAAGTGTAAATAATTGCTCAAGAAAATTTACAATTAACAATATTACTGGTTATGTTACACATCCTGTATTCCCTTTACTTAATATTACTCTATCAAGTGCTTTTTAAAATATTATAAATACACTGAAAGCGTGTAATTGTACCTGTGCATGTGCAATGACAATAAAGTTGAATTCTATTCTATTCTATTCTAAAGACCTATCAGATAAGGTTGATTAAAGCAGATTTAAAGTATAACGTGCATCTTTCTGCCCAACTTGTGTCAGAGCTATATAAGTGGGTATTTTACCTTATTAGCTTGTGATTTGTGTCTATGTGGACCAGGGAGAGAGGGCCTCGCACCGAGTAGCTTCTTTGCACAACACAGCCTAGTTCTGTGATCCGTGTGAAGATCCCTACAGCATCAACTCGATGCATGGAGTACGGTGTACATTTTAGGACATCGTCAGGTCTCAGGAAAAAAGTTGTCAGGTCTCAGTCTCACATGAAAAAATGTCAGGTCAAATCTGAATAAACTTTTAGGCATTACGCTGACGGACAGATGGATGGACCATGAATGCTTTCTCATCCTTCTTGTCATGCACCATGGAAGTGTCTGAGGGGCTTTTCCACTTGGAATCGGGATACTGTGTCCACACTTCAGAGGTGGAATTTCCAGCATCTCACCTGGGCCTCATCTGCAAACAATCAGCAGGAGGGCTTCTTAAACCAGCGCTGCCTGCTACTCCTCGCCAGTTTGTTCTGCCATCTCCAGTGGTAACTAGGCTTCCCCTCTGCTCCAGTTCTGGCGTGCTCCTTGCCTGTGTTTAACCTTGTTTTCCCTGTGTTTAGGTCTCCTCTGCCAACATACTCATCCTACCCTCAAACTCCCTTACCCGTCCAGCAACTTCTTCTCCCTCTGTTGCAGAATTCCCGTTGGATTGTTCCCATCAGGAGCCAGGTGTTCAGT
Source organism: Simochromis diagramma (assembly GCF_900408965.1). Lineage (NCBI taxonomy): Eukaryota > Metazoa > Chordata > Actinopteri > Cichliformes > Cichlidae > Simochromis > Simochromis diagramma. The sequence goes on along the minus strand of NW_024387332.1, from coordinate 1,950,741 downwards.
CTCTCGATAGCTTTTCCTCTGGTTCCTGCTCTCTGCTGACACTCCTAGCTCGAGCCACGTTCTCCATTCCCTCTCTTTAAACAAAGTCTCATAAATAGTTTAACCATGTGCATTGAATCTGCATTTGGGTCTAAGCTTTCTATGGAGGCAAGAAATCATCACAGTGACATCTATTCAATTTTTAATTCAATTTTATTTAAAGAGCGCCAAATGACAGCAACAGTCACCTGAAGGCGCTTTATATTGTAAGATATACTTACAAAGAAAACCCCAACAATCATATGACCCCCTATGAGCAAGCACTTTGGCGACAGTGGGAAGGAAAAACTCCCTTTTAACAGGAAGAAACCTCCGGCAGAACCAGGCTCAGGGAGGGGCGGCCATCTGCTGCGACCGGTTGGGGAGGGGCAAGGAAAACAGGATAAAGACATGCTGTGGAAGAGAGACAGAGGTTAATAACAAGTACCATTCAGTGCAGAGAGGTCTATTAAACATAGTGGGTGAAGAAGAAACACCCAGTGCATCATGGGAATCCCCCGGCAGCCTAATGCTGGGCATACACTGTGCGATTTTTGGCCCATTTTGAGCCGATTTTTCAGTCGTGCGACCGTTTTGGGGGTCGTTCCGAGTTTGGCCTTGATCGTGTGTCGTGCATCGTCTACATAACGAGGGTAACGGGGTAACGAGAAGCGATTAAAACCTCACGACCAGCTCCCGATTGATGATCGGGAGCTGGTCGTAAGAAATCGTAAGAAAATCAAACCTGCTTGAAATCCTGTGGGTCGTCCTGAGGGTGTCACCGCAGCGTCTCACACCGCGCACGTGCAAACGCAGAAATGAGAGCGAAAAGACGGAGTAGAACGGCGGTGCGGCGTGTGATCGGGACACAAGCGATGGAGGCACAAACTTCTCACCCCTGCGAGTCAATCGTACAGTTTGAGCAGGAGCTGAATAACGCGACTGAAAGAAATCGCAGCACAGTGTATGCCCAGCTTATTGCAGCATGGAGGATTCAGGGTCACCTGAGTAGGCCATCAGCCTACTAAAAGGATACTGAAGAAACCCGTCGAAATAGGCTTAGTCTTCATCACTGCTGCTGCTGGACTCATTTGAACACCTCCGAAGTTTGCAAACAGGCAAGTATTCCTCTTCTTCCTCAAAGTCCTCTCGGGAACGCTTCCTCGAGCCTCCAGCTTCATGGTTGTCAAGCTCTTCGTGTGCATCTTCAAAAAGTCCATCACTGCTGCTCTCAGAGTGGTCGTACACAGTTGAGCTGGTCCCCGAATCAGAGTTTGCAAGCCTGGATTTTTTGCTATTACGCTCTTCTTCGTCTACATCTTCCTCTCTGGACCTTTTCGTGGATCCACCAGGCTGCGGTTCTTCTTCTCTTACCTGCTGACTGATGTCCTCATCGGCAATATTACCAGCATGAGGACAGCCCTCGCTATCAGTGTCAGAAGCAGAGAAGAAGTCAGAGTCATCATCGCTCCATCTGATTCTTTTGTTTGGTTCCACATCTTCTTCATCCAGCTCTCTAGACCTCCTCCTGGAAACACCTGGCTGAGGGTCCTCTTCTGGGATGTACTGGTGAACATCCACACGGTCTTCAAATGCCTCATTTTCAATGCCACCAACCACAGCATTACGATCCTGGTGCTGTTCATTGTTGTCAGCATTGGCATTATTGTCCCTCACATTAATATTTTGAGCGTTGACATTGTTGTCATTGTCATCGTCATCGCTACCGTAGAGGTCATCATATTGTTCCAGTACTGAAGCTATTAGCTCATGCAGAAACCAACGAATATCACGGAGAGCGAGATACAGATTGCTCACGAAGCCTCCATTAACTGGTTCATTAGCAGGTTGCTGATCTCCATTTGCAAACCTTTGTTGGTTAACCTGTTGGCCTGCAAGATCATTAAATCTTTTAATTAACATCCATAACTATCTGCTGAAAATCTGTTTTTCATCAATTTCAAGACTGAGCACATGTGCTTACCGTTTTGGTTATTTTGTGGTCCGTCTCCACTTGCACTCATTTTGACTACAAGGAACACAAAACAACAATGATCAGTAAACCTCAACTAAGAATGTTCAGAGAATTTGCTTTTTTTGTGATGACTTCAGGCTGCGTCCGAACGTACGCGGCTATGTTTGAAAACGCACGTTTTCCTTTTTTGTTTAAAAGAAATCCAGTCCACATGTGCAGTTTTGAAAAAATATCTCCTTCCACATCTAAACGCTAAAAACAAAGTGAAACGCTGTCAAGAACACGCCAAATCTTAACCGTGTAGAAATGTTGGCCAATCAGAAGTCTAGAAGCCTGGGTGGGAAAACCTCATAAAACCTTACGTACTTCTGAGAAGTTTTTGTCTTTTTCTGGAAAAGCAGCTAATTTTGTGTTACTTTCACGTGCCTTCATCGTTTCAAATGTTAATAACTAAAGACAGCTTTTTGGCTGGAACAGACTCACAACTTTGTAATGGACAAAATGCATACAGCATACATAAATGTCATTTTTTTAAATGACATTTATTCCAAACCGACGTCAGGATTTGGGTTGGGAGAGCGTCTGTGTTGAATGTAGAAGCCACGTCTGATGCCTCTGTGTTTCTAAATGGAGGCACAGTAACTGTGTGTGTATGTAAGTGTGTAAAAACTGCAGATACTAAGATGAACAGACACAGTATGTTGTCTACATCCGCCATTGTAGAAACTGATCTCATGTAAACACTAACGTGGCCACAGCGTCAACAGCGGCGCACACTTTTGACATTACCTGAGTAAATGTCCGTTTTCCTCGTCCACACCTAAACACAAAAACTTCGTTTTTAAAAATCTCACCTTTCAGTGACTCAATCTGCTGTTTAGGTGTGGAAGAAAGGCCCAAATGCAGAGACAAAGCTGCGCTTTCAGAAATGTGGACGCAGCCTCAGGTTCTCAGAAATTCTAATAGTTTGTTTGAGAATAAAACTTAAGTCTTCTCTATTTTCCTAAATGAACAAAATAATCTCAGAAATAATCGTGTTAAAAAGAGCTTCTGTCACTCTAACATATGATTAAGAACATTTTCTCATTTATGTACATTTGTTTTCCTGAATAGATCCACATCATCCTCTCTATGATGGAAAATATAGTCTAGTCTTGCACAATGTAAAGTACATAAATACTGTCCTGGCAGGCAGGAAAATCAGGCTTTATATATTTAAGTAAATGCTCTTAAGTTTATAAAGTGAAATTTGAGCTTACTTTAGTTCTTGGTAAATTGCAGAGCAGTTAATCCTCAGGGAAACGTCGAAATGTCACTAAATAGTGGTCTGCTTTCATACGGTTGGAGTGTCTCTTCAGTTTTGTGTTCATATGCTGATGTTTTCATTCAAAACATGCTTAAATGCTGTGATGTCACTTTAGCAGCAAAGACTGTGGAATGTGCAGAGATTCTTTTTACATTTGCTCAGAGTTTGATATCTTTTAAATGGAGACAAAACAAAACAGACAGAAGTGAATCTAAAAGACTAAAGCAGTCAAAGTGTTATTATTTTTATTTATTCTAATAGTTCCTGTAAAGTTCTACTCTAAGAGATTCATCTCGGCCTTCATGCAGGATTAAAGCTCAATAATCAGGACACACACACACAAAATATAAAACATTTCTTTATGGTTGTTAGGCAAAGTTATCAAAGCATATATCCACTAATATGCTCTCATTCTTGCTCTGCTCCCTAATTTTTCCCTGGAGGCATCGCTATGGCAACAAAACAACAAGCTGTTTCCAGAGCTTAATATTTAACATGTCTTTGTTATAAACTTTATTTGTACAAACCAACTATTCACAGTTCAACTTTTAACTATTTAAATTTTCAGCTTTTTCTTTTTAAACAAATTTAAAATGAAACAACACAAAACACTGCAAACCACAACACAATTAAATATAAATTAAAATATGAAAACAAAAAGAAGATGCACATTCTCTGTCATATGGACCTGCATGAATAAACTTTCTGAATCCTTTATCATCTGCAACTGAAAATAGTTGTAGATGATTACTATACCTTTCTAATGTGACGTTGTTATTGTTGTCCCTGGCTCTCTCTCTCCCGCCCGCTCTGTTCCTGTGCTACTGAGTGTAACTACCGCCCCTCCCCCCTCTGCTCAGCGTAAAGCACAAGGCTGGCATGCTGAGTAGAGAGAGAGAGAGAGAGAGAGAGAGAGAGCGAGAGCGAGAGAGAGAGAGAGAGAGCGAGAGAACAAAACAAACAAGGAGCCGGCTCTAAGAGCAGTTTCGTTCGCGAACGACCCATCACTGCTCTTCTCAGCCCGTTCTCAAGTGTGACACGTTTGTGCGCTCGCTCCAGTGGTTCCCCCTCAGAGAAAGCTCAATTAAATAAAGACAGCATCCGCTGCATTCCCAGTGCTCACTTATATTTCAGAGGCACTCAGCAGCCATCTGTAGTCCACTAGTCTAGTCTCCTTGATGGTGCTCATATTGCTTTCATAATTTCTGTGTATGCCCTCTCTCAGTGGGCCACTGCTGCTGTTCTAGTTTCCAATTATTTTGCTGTATCAGTTAACCAATCAGAAAAAAATTATTTTTTCAATTCACTCTCGTCAGCCAGCAGGTCATCAGCTGTTCACTTGGTTTTGGGCACCACCAGTATTTCGTCACCGTCTTGGATGCTGTAGGAGTGGAGAGCTCGTGTGTTGTACTTCATTTCCTCTGGACCGAAGGCACTGCCCTTGTCGATGTAGTAGAGCGTCATGCTGTTGGTAGACAGCTGGACCACTGCTCGCCTGCTCCCTCCAGGCAGCTATGGAGCTGCCCAGCACAGCGTCCGTAGAAAGCTGAGTAAGCAGAGGGTTGCTCCGAATGATGGCATCTACAGCGCTTAGCCCAACTGCCATGGTCCTCAAATCGTTGGCCTGAGCAATGCGGTCCAGGAGCTTAATCATCCGCTCCATCTCAGCGTTGAATTCAAAAGCTGAAAAGTCTGCGGGGTCCATGTTCTGGTCGTGATCTTCTGTCATGGAGCGGCTGTGTGCAGGCAGGAGTGGAAGTAGAAGGACCCAAAGTGCAGACACTCGGAGGCGGAAAGCAACTCAAAACTCAGCTTTTATTGCTGGATGGCAAAACGTGGCAAACGTAACAAAAATCCAAATAAACTTACATGAACAGGCAGACAAGACCACACAGCATAAATGAGAGTAGATCCCGACACAGAAACACAGGGCTTAAATACACAGAGGGAGCAATCAGGGAATGGGTAACAGGAGGGAAACACAGCTGGGGCAAATCAGGCCTGACGAGACAAGGGGAAGCAAAACCAGACACGTTAACATCAGACATGGACTTTCAAAGTAAAACAGGAAACACAGACTCACAAGCAGGCATTATAACAAAGGGAACAGAGACGTGGGACCAGGGCAGACACTGACTGGACGTGGGGATACAGCAGACAGGGGAGACAGCAACTATGGAACACAGACAGAAAAGCAGAACACTAAAACTCTAACCAAACCCACCCAGAGAACCTAAACTAAGAATAACCCTAAAACCCATAAAGCAAAGCTAGAATATAATGAAATAACAAAATCAACCAAAAACACAAAACACTGGGTCAACGACCCAGGGACCCTAACACTAGCAGCAACTCCCTCTACATTACATGCAGCTGTGGGGTTTATTGGTAATATAAAAATACTGATTCAAGCACCTGTAAACTATGACTGAAATGTCAGTGTTTGGGACAAAAATGCATATTTCTATATAAATTTCACTACGATTGTTTCTAATATATGTGCAATCTTTTGAAAATTTAGGATTTGCAAATAAATGTAAAACTGTATTTTTTTAAGGTTTTGTTGTTTTGAGTTTTTGTGGGCTTGAACAAACATGTGCACTGATTACATCATTGATAAAGTATACCCAAGCAAAATAAATCATCTCCAGGGTCCTTCACAGCAAAGGTATTTTAAAATGTTAAACTGGTGCTGATTGAACTATTAAAATTGTTTTATAGTACTAGTTTTTAACACCGAGTTTTGTAAACTCTGTGTTAAGAGATTTCATCTACTTCTAAATGTCAAGTGCTTAGGCACTAAGGGCAAAGTACAAAGGCACAAGTCATTTACTAAAGTGATTCACAGTGGTATGAGTAGTAGAGAAGGAAAAGAAAGCAACGGTTACATTTTATAACATTTTATAATTTCCAAAAGGTATTTTTCATTCGAGGATTCTCCAGAACAGCAGATTATTAAATGCCACACTGACCTGTTCTACTTTTTCCTCACAGTGAACCTCCACCTGGGCACGGCAGCGAGGTCGGAGGTCAATCTCAGCAAGTGGTTCAAGCTTGCCATACTTGTTTACGAGGGAATGGTATCTGAGGAGGAGAGCAGGGTGTGTCGTCTGTTTTAACAGCACTTACTGTAGCACACATAAACCAACACTCATACCACTGCTCATACAGTGTAAACAAGGGTGTGGGTGTACCTATAAGGCAGCTCCTCTTCAGGGTAGTCTAAGTAGTAACGGATGAAGAACCTCTCTGCGTCCTCTCTCTCACTGTCAGTCACAGCACTGCCGTTTAGCAGTGATACTGAGGGAAGCCTGAAGAGGAGATATGACATATTGTGCAGGTGTCTGTTTATTGACCTTCTGCAGGTCAGAGTACAGCTCAGATCTGTGGATTATTCAAGCTCTCATCAATGTCCTCTACTTGCTGTGAAGGATGTCATTTCTCTCTAATGTCACAGACTTACTGCGCTATCATGAGGCTGCGTCGCTCTGCATTGGTGTAGGCCTGCAGTAAGGGAATGCCCTGCAGGCGCACCTCCTCCAGCATGGGGAAGAAGTTCCGCTTCTCTACATCTTCCCACTGGTTTAGACCTGACAGTGCACGTGCGCGCACCAGCACACACACAAACACAAACACACATAGATGTCATGTTTCAAGCTTGCACACCAAAAAGTCTTTATAGGGATGAGGTGTGAAACTGCATATGTGATGAAAGTTGGACACTTGCACGATTTTTATTTATTGAGGAAGCTGTGTGATAAATGCCATCAAGTGGAGTCAACTGAGTTGGGATCGGGGATGTAACGTTAAAATTAAGCCAGCTCACCAGACCTCTACAGTCTGGCTCTGTAGTAGCTACTCATGTCCACTTAAGACAGACAACCTGAGCCTACCTTACTTACAAGACATTATATATACAGTATAATATAACAGATGCAATATAATATCACACAAATAACCCTCCATCATATTACACAATATACATATAACATTATGTCACTCTATTTAAACATGATACTTCATGTTAGTTTTAAAATGGTCCTATTGTGCATTTCCCCATTTACATATCTACTATTACAGTGATGGATATGCATATTTAACCTGGTCACGGTTTTAAGTGGTGTGATCAGAGCATAAACAAATGGATCCTTTGAGCCAGAAGCTCAAGCTCAGACTGCTGTAGCCTAAGCTTTTGTGCCTGACAGTGTTTCCTACCCTTGCCTCTGCATGATGTCAATTACAAAGGAGTGTTCTACATTAGCTGATACTAGAACAGCTATATCTGCAGCTGAACCTTCAGAGGTCATGTATTGCAGGAAATCTAGTTGTCAGGTTTTGATAAAGAAGAACCCCGTGCATGTTCATCTATGCTCTCCTTTTTTTCCTCTTCTTTTTACCCTCAACCCCAACAGGACCTGGTAGATGGCCGCTCCTGACTACAGAATCAGAATCAGAGAGACTTTATTTATCCCCAAGGGGCAATTAAGATACAGAGCAGCATGATGTTAAAAATAAGGACAGGGCATAAACAGGCAATAAGAATGATATAAAAAAATGCTTAAAGTATACAGTATACACAGTTTTAAAATTAAAGTGACTGAATAAGTGAATAAATAACTGTAAGTGACTAAAACTGAATAAAGTGTCGGCAGTGTAAATGGGCGTAGGATATGGTCTTATTGGCTGGAGTTAAAAAGCAGAGTGGCTTTGAGGACAAAGGTGGCGCTCCTCCTCTCAGTCCTGCAGGAAGTGCAGTGGACGCGCAGCGCAGCAGGGAGCCATTGAAATGCAGGACGAAGAATACGAGAGGGGTCATTGATAATTTTGGCTGCCTGTCTAAGGACCTGTTGGCTGAAAACCTGTGCAAGAGTTCTGACAGGCAGGCCGATGATTTTTGAGCACACTCATGCAGTGCCCTGCAGTCTGCTCCTGTTCTGAAGGCTGAGGGAGTGGAACCAGCAGGTAATGGAGACGGTCATGATGCTTTCCAGGAATACATAGTTAAAAAGTCATCATGATGGGTGTGCTGACTCCAAAGGAGCTGTTTCCTAAGGAGGTATAGCCGTTGGTGGCACCTCCTGAGAATCTCCTCTGTGTTAGCAGAGAATTTCAGGAGGTTGTCAAACCTCCTGAAATTCTTGTTCTTCTTGTTGCTCAGTGTCCAGTCTCACCGGTAACTCGCTATAAGCCTTGTCCTCTGCGACTTCTCTATGCTGTACACTTCTAAGCACAAAGATGAAATTCAACATCCAACAGCTAATACACCATCTTTCATTAATAGTTTGATATTCATGGTTACCCGTGTCACACAGTGCTTAAAGTGCTTCTTTTTTTAGATGTAGTAGAGCCTCATGCTGTTGGTAGACAGCTGGACCACTTGTAGCATCCCCGGTTGAAAAGATGGTCTCTCAAACTGATGGTTCACAATCCTTTTATTAAACAGCCGTGTATGTGAACACACCGTAAGAGCTACAACACACAGAATAAAAGACTATTAGTAAATCAAACAGTGTGTTACCTTTAACCTTTTGACTTATTCATTAATCACAAATTAATTCTCCTTACCTTACATAACAAATAACACTAAAACTTGTAAATTATTGCATATAACAGGAAAATCGTTGCATCGCTGCCTAAACATGACGAGGTACGTTAGCACCTTCTAGTGGGTGAAAACTTAGCCTTTATGCTTAGTAGCGGTCAGCAGCTATATGCTCCGTAAAACAACAGAATACATATCTACAGGACAAACTTTGTTACAAACCTTGTTCCCTCATCAACCAGGTGCTAAGAAACTGCTTTCAACTCAGTGTTGCACCTTAATAGCCGTTCTTTTCCCCATTCCTGTCCATTAACCATAGAGCACACCTTCTCTCTGTGCATTAAAACTCGCGCTTCTGCTTTATGGTTTACGCCACTTGATTTACGGCACCTTGTCGCTCTGTGACTTTCAAAATAAAAGCACCCGCTCCAACAATATAATAGTCACTCATAACTTTACAAAACAATTTACAAAATATTAATGAGGTGATTTACACCACTGTCGTGAACTGCTTTTTCAGCTCAGCCACTGTCTGGTCCAAACGGATGCTCAGCTGGCACAAAGACAAACAATTTCTACGTTTGCGACTTTCAGAGTAACAGCAAGAGCACAGCAGGTTAAAGTTAGGAGCCGTCTGTAGGTTGACAGCTATACTGTTAAAAGTGAACCAACACAACCCAGGTCATGAACTCAAGAAGCTGCAGTTCACGCTGTTACGAACAGACTCTGAAACAGGAAGAGACCGCCGTGTAAGCCGTTTCATTAGTTATATTTAAGAAGAGTTAAGTTATTCACCTAAATGAATGGGTTTTTTTTTTCATTTTGCATTGTGTTGTACATGTAGAGATCAACAAATCACTAGTCGTACTGAATTTTAAGGTTTAAGCTTGTGTAATTACACGTTCAGCAGACATCAAAGTACATCCTCATCCAGCTCAACTGGTATCTTTTTTTCATCTTATAAATTCCAATCTAAAGTGAATTTACTGTTTGAGCTCAGCTTTGGTCTTAAACTTCCAAAAACAACACGTGGCTCAATAATCTTTGCCTGATGATTGACAGATAGCTCGCCAAGGCTGGAAGTAAAGCAAGAGAAACTCTAACTGAAAGAAAAAATCTAAAGAATGTTGAATTTTTTGAATAAATAATTTTCAGGGAAGGATATTCCCAAAAGTTAAGTTCCTGTGGACCTTTTTCCAAGGGAAGAATGTTTTGTTACTCATGTAAGTGACTTCTTAAGTAATCTGCAGTCACATAGATGAGTGATGAAATGTTTCTCCCACTAGCTAAAAACGGTAGCTAGCTAGTACTGCTGGGACGCAATATTTTCATAAGCTAAGATGATCTTGAAAGTCCATTCATAGCTGCCGCCACTTCCTCCTCACTAATCCTCTACACTTCCTGACTTTCTTTGTCTCTGTCTCATTTTCTACATTCATGAGCTTCATGTGCTCCAGCTGTTTTCTCAACACACTCCCTTTATTTGTCACTACGTTTTCATTTTTGTCCTTGATTACCTTAATTTGCTGAATATTCCTTCTCTGGTCCTTTTCTTGTTGCTCAGTGTCCAGTCTCACCGGTAACTCGCTATAAGCCTTTTCCTCTGCGACTTCTCTATGCTGTACACTTCTCAGTACTCCTGTCTTTTTTCGTCATCTCCCTGACTGACCTTTCTTTCATCCTACAGACCACCATCTGATGCTGCCTTGTTGCATTCTCCTGACACCACCTTGGATTCTCCTGTCTCTTTCAGATTGCATCTTCTGCATAAGCTGTAGTCCACCTGTGTCCACCCTCCTCCCCTCTTATGTAACCCAACGTTCCTCCCTCTCCTGCTGCCTCTGTTCCATCCCACTTATCCAACACCACCTTATCACCTCTGTTCCCTTCACTTCCATGTCCACTGAAGTCTACTTCCATCACCACTCTCTGCTACTTCATCCGACCTACTCCAGAATTCCTGTCTCTTTTCTGACAACATCCAACAGCTAATACACCATCTTTCATTAATAGTTTGATATTCATGGTTACCCGTGTCACACAGTGCTTAAAAGCGTTTTAATTAGTTTAAGTCTGCCCCAGGGCAGCTGTGGCTACAACTGTAGCTGCCTCCACCAGTGTATGAATGTGAGAGTGAATGAATAGTGGTATTGTAAAGCGCTTTGGGTGCCTAGAAAAGCGCTATATAAATCCAATCCATTATTATTATTATTATTATTATTATTATTAATTCATCTGTGTCAGGCTGTGGGTCTCAAAACCAGAGCAATGCTAAACTGCTCTGTAGAGTTGGCGTGAGGCACAGATGATGATGCCCATTGAACCATTCTGGGAATGTTTCACAACTGCACGTCTGCCATTTCTCCACAAGAGTGAGCCATAAAACAAACTCTTCATTTCCATGACTAAATGCCAGAATGAGTCCATAGATTTTTAGCGCCAGTTCAGCCAGAAAAGTGTGGCTTTAAGTACATCAGACACCAGGTGTTCTCAGGTTGCTCTCCTCCCAAGCGTAGGCAGCTGTCGATAACAAATATGTTTCCATTCTAGCGTCGCGTGATAAACTTGAAACAGGCCTGTACAGTAGAATGCAGAATGTAATGAAATATTCTCGTATTTCCAGTTTGCAGCCAAAAAAGATGATCTGCCTCTGTGGCCTCACTCAACCTCAGCCCAGTGAGCTGCATCCCATCCCATGCAGCCATGCATGCATTTCACCACACCGCTGTGGACAGGCTGAGGTACACAGTGTTTATATGTTACTGTAAAACTCAAATCCAAGGTAGTTCAATAAGTTCAACTTAAAAAAATATCTGTTTTTGTTTTTTCATTTGGCTGCACATACTTTGGTCTTGGCCACAAAAGGCTTCTTGTTGGGTTGAGTGAAAAACATTGTGCACTGTTTTTGGAACAGTTATTTGCTGCTGTACATAAATGCACATAAAAGGCTACAGCCTGGACAGATAACCTGAAATGAGCCCATCTCGACATCATGTTGCAGTGTCTGCCTTTTTTTTAGCAAATTAAACTGAATCTTTTTTCATAATGTTGAGCAGTTTTGCAGATTAAGTACACACTGCATAAAAGTGTGCATTTGTATTGTTTCAAAGGCAATTTTATTATAGTGAAGATTTCTAACACAAAGAAGCAATGCATGAATCATATTAACCCTTTAAAGCCGGTCGGAACGGCACGCTCCATTTTGCATAACTATTTTTAAATCCCGGTAGCACTGCAACCATGTAAGCTAGCGCAATAATTTTTTTTGCATATGAAATAGTGATGGGATTTCTGGCTCTTTCGGTTCGGCTCACTAAAAAGAGCCGGCACTTTCGGCTCCGAACCGGCTCTTCAGGTTGTTTTGTTGCTATAATTAATTTATTATTAACAATAATATAAAATTATGCACAAAAGGAATTACTAACGTTAAAAAAAAAGTGGTTTTGTTTGTACGTGTTTTGTCTCTAGGGGCACCGCATATATTTATATATAAACATATATAAATAAAACCACTTTTTTTTTACATTAGTAATTCCTTTTGTGCATAATTTTATATTATTGTTAATAATAAATTAATTAAAGCAACAAAACAACCTGAAGAGCCGGTTTGGAGCCGAAAGAGCCGGAAATCCCATCACTACTCTGCCCAGCGTAAAGCACAAGGCTCGCATGCAGGGTGAAGCGGAAAAAAAGTGCAAGAGAGAGGGTGAGAGAAAGAAAAAAAAATACAACCCACGTGACGGCTCGTGATAAGGATACGGCTCGTGTCGTTCACGTCAAAGAGCCGGCTCTAAGAGCCATTTCGTTTGCGAACGACCCATCACTAATATGAAACCGGAGGAGTTGTACTTACATCTTATGCCATCAGTATAATTCCCTCGAAGCACAGGCAGACGCAAGTGGTTTTCTGTCACTGGTTTATTTGAAGACTTCTCTCCAAAGCCACCGTGAAAACTATACAGCATTAACAAAATAAAACTCAGCGTAAGACACAGCAGTAAAAACTAGGGGTGCAACGATACACAAAGTTCATGGTTCGGTTCGGTTCGATACTTTGGTGTCACGGTTCGATATTTTTTCGATACAAAAAAAATGTTCATGCATTTTTAATTTGTCATTTATTAAAATTATAAATATATATTTTAACTCAAAAGTACAGTTTTTAAATTTAACCCTAACCCTTGTGCGTGTTTTTTATTTTGACAGCGAATGCGCACCTGCGGACCACTTATGTGCAGCCCTGGTTATTTAGCTCGTCATATTGCAGCCACAGAAATTCTTTTGTCCATGAAACCATAAAGCTGCACTTTCTTTTTGCCTTATAGTCTGATTTGTCATAACTTCTCCGTTTTGTGGTAAGCTTTTCTTTGGCTGTCACTTCTTCACCCTGACCTGTCTTATTTGGCTCAGCAGAACTGAAATGCTTTTACACGCTCACTCACATAAGCTCAGCGATTCTCTGCGCGATCAACCTCTCACATGTTTAAGCTGCGGGAGATTTCACTTGTCATGTTTGCATAGTAAGCTAACGATTAATAAGACTATGTCAGAGGAATTGGTGCACAAATTATCATCACTCACAGATCAGTGCTGTCGCTCTCTATACACAGTTCGCACGATTGCAAAGTGAAAGCAAAAAAACAAGCGCAAATTCAAACGCGATTTCAATATGTCACATATTGACAGTGGCTCACCGATGCCAATGACATAATTACCCGGCTACATTTCTGAAAGAATGCAAAAGCATTGACATATATTTTTCCTTCCTACAATAGGCCGACGGGCAGGGAAGAGATAGATTTTGGTAGCCCGACTGAAAAAATCGCTAGCTCCGGGACGTCGGGCTAGCGATATTGCAAGCCCTGTATCTGATTGAGGAATCACTCATCTTTGGAAAAGAGAGTTTATTACAGAGAAATGTCTCTTTCCAAAATAAAAGCTATACTATCCGCTTCTTCTGGGCTATATTCTCAGCAGCATAAGGAGAATCATGTGCTAACAGCTGTCTAAATGACTCGGCTAAAGTTAGTAGCATGCTTGCTTTTTTGTCTGCTTCACTTGTCTTTGCACTAGGATGATGTCGGCGTAAATGTGCAGTCATATTCGTTGTGTTCCCACTAGTGCTTTCAGGTTAATCTCGTTGAAATGACCTTAACGCCACAACACGGCAAATCTCCGTTAACGAGCTACCGCCAATCGCTCCGTGCATGGGGCTAGACGGCAAACACGTTAACGAGCTAACTGCGCTAACACACTAGTTCACACCAATGTAATTGAGCATTGCATGGCACATCCAACATACTGTTTTACTTTAGTCCATGACTCGCTTACCTTCAGGGTCATACGTCACATGAAAACCAAAATAATTCCAAACGCCAGATCTGAATGAGGTTCAATTTGCCTGTTGCAAGTAGAGCTTAACTTCTGTCTCGCTAGCTTGCCCTGCTCTCTTCCTTCTGACTATGCTGTCTGTGTTGAGCGCTCAGTGGATCTGCGCTCGACAGTGCAGCCTAGGCGGAGTAGTCGAACGCAGATTCACTGAGCGCTCAACACAGACAGCATCGTCAGAAGGAAAATTGATAAAATAAATTACAAATGTTGTATTGTTCGATACATATGCGTACCGAACCGAAAGCACTGTATCGAACGGTTCAATATCGATACGAATATCGTTGCACCCCTAGTAAAAACACTGTACAACAAACACGATAAATAAATAAATACCTCGTTGGCTGCATGCTGCAAAAAGGGAATTAGCCGCCGTTCTTCTGAGGTTTCCTTTAACCGTTTAACTGTGTGTAGTTAAAGTCCACTTAACATGTCTTTCAATAAAACCATCCTTTCTGCGCGCTTACAGGTGTTTTTCTTTGTTCTACCCAAAGCGGAAACTAGCGCAACTTGTAAGCGAACTTGACTTTCAAAATAAAAGCACCAAAACGTTGACTACAAAAAACAAACAAAGTAATGTACAGCTTAAACAATTTACAATCATGACATGGATCTTGACAAGATAAAGAAATAATCCAAATTATATACCATGTCATCATGCCAACAGTTACAATCAGCTTGTCCTAGGTCACGGTTTCCTTCCACATATAGCTTTGCAAAAACTGCATAAAAAGCGCTTGCAGCAACAAAAACATAATATTCCAGAACAGGCTTTGCCGATCCGATCAGCTGTTTGTAACACTTCCTACGTTGGAATAGACGTCAGCGCGAACTATCACATCTCCGCCATTACCTGCCCAAAACCGGAAGTGACATCATTTCGCGGAAATGTAGTTTTTTTTACCTTCAGGGCCTATACAAGTATATACTGGTGTTTTTAAAGGTTATGTTTGACTTTATGACTTTCTGTGTCGTTTCTGGGATGCTTAGAAGTCAAATTGCACTGCTGGAAATAGTTTATTTTGATGCATATGCTGTTTTTTTGCAAATTTGCACTATAATATTTATTTTCATTTTTCCTGCAGTATATAATAATTGGTGTGTTTAAAAAATAAAACTTTGAAGACACTCAAAATAAATTTCATGTGGTGGGAAACTATTTTGTGCAACTTTTTTGTATTTACAGTTTTGAGGGATAAACCTCTTAAATTTCTCTAACTAGAAATATATGTTAAAAAAGCAAAAATGATTTTCAATTTTTTTGTAGTTTATTGCACTTTCTTGCAATTTATGTAATTACCAGAGGTGGGACCAAGTCATTGTTTCGCAAGTCTCAAGTAAGTCTCAAGTCTTTATCCTCAAGTCTCAAGTCAAGTCTCAAGTAATGTCAGGCAAGTCAGAGTCGAGTCTCAAGTCACTGGTGTAAAAGTCCGAGTAAAGTCACAAGTCTGAAATTTTGAATTTCAAGTCCAAACGAAAAAAGCATGTTGCAGTTATATGCTAAATGTAAATATTAGACCATGTAATTTTTAAATCTGTGTTTTTCTCAACACATGACAAAATAGTGAACGTAGAAAATATACACAAATTGTGAAATTGCACCTCTTTAGAATGCACCTCAATTAAACCTAGCTCCAAGAATAATTTTCACCGACAGTTCTGAGATAAGCTGCATGTTATTCTTGGATGCGGTTGTAGGACCGGCTTTAAAATCGCATGACAAAAATATACATACATATTAAAAAAAACTGCATCACCAACGTAGCCTGGAAAACATTTGCTAGTTAGATGAAGTCAGCTATCTCATTGTAGCATATTTATATGCATATTTATAATCATACGGTTCTTGGAGTGAGCGCATACACTCATGAAGTTTAGTAACTTCCGGTCACTGCAACAAGCCCAGGTACAGTTTACTGACGGATGGGTGCAGGACCTTGAAATGCACCGTGTAGAAAGTAAAGACCATCGTACGTATCATAAGTTTACCAGTCTCACAAATCGTCGTCATAAATACACATTCGTTAACCGTTTATTAATAGGACCTTTGAGCTCAACGATAATTAATTAGCAGTGGAAATAATTTCTGGTAGCATCACAGAAATGTAGCAGTGACAATAATACTGTATGCTGTAATCGTACTGGGCAATTAGTGATACAAAACAACTGTTTTATCCTGTGAATAAAATGTTTTTGTCAGTGTACCATAATAACAGAAGCGAAACGCAATATTGTGTCAGGACAATTCACTATTTATGCACAATAAACAAAGGAGCATAGCGCGACAATTTCTGTTCAGCGCCAGACTTGCTTGTAACCTATATCACCAATTATGTTAAGAAAAATGTTAAGAAAAATGACTACAACAGCAGACTGACCTTTGTGTAAATGCTTGGAGCAGACTAACCTGTGAGCTGGAGTGTTCTGGGACGTTATATTTGGTCTTTGAATGGCTGCAATCCAGGCCATCCGTCGCGTCTTTGTTACTTCGGAAACATGGCTCGAACAATTTCTCCTCAACGACGTAATCCGATAACAACCGATCTCTTTACCCGTCGGCTTCCCGTGGCTGTCATGCGACCGGCTATTGCAGTTAATAATACAACAGCTTCTTGCCATTTTTGTGTTTCTTATTATCGCTGTGTAACTGATTTCAATTGAAAGCCTGCGTGCACTAGTACCTCTTGCCACGAGTTCCCAGAATCCTTTGCGGTTTTACCCCTGAATGACGTCACATTTTCAATCTCTATATAATATGCATGTTAAATTTTATATTTGGGGTGAAATATCAAGTCTTTTCAAGTAAACCGGTTCAAGTCCAATTCAAGTCCCAAGTCATTGGTGTAAAAGTCCAAGTCAAGTCACAAGTCTTAGAACATTTTTTCAAGTCAAGTCTAAAGTCATAAAATTAATGACTCGAGTCCAAGTCATGTGACTCGAGTCCACACCTCTGGTAATTACTATGCACTTAATGCAGACATATTATTAGAATTTAGGCTGTAAGCGTTGTATTGATGTATATCAACTTGAAATGCTCCTCAAAATGGCTCCACAGCATGTAAAAATATAATATAAGCTCTGGCGGACTTGGTTCTATGGTAGGTCTTAAAGGGTTAAAGATGATCAAAAATCAAACACAGATTGTTGGCGCTGACAACCAAACACAGGCTAATTATCTGCTCAAAACTGCAAAGTGAACGTCTCTGTCGAAGGTTTGGAAGACAAAGGAAAGTCTGTGTATGTTTCAATCTGACAAAAAGAGCAGCAATGCTGAGTTAAAGTAACAAAGAAGGAATATTTGTAACTCCATCCTTTGGATGAGATAGTAACATACTGTACAGTAATAGAAGTGGAACAGTAAAGTTAACATTTACTCACTTCACAGTATGTTACTGTGTTTTACTATCATTTACAACCTTAATGTATTTTTTACAGTGTAGAACCATCGGCTTCAACCCAGAGGAAAAATACTGTGTGTTTGTAGCTCCAGCCAAGAGAGATTAGATCAAGATTTGCAGTTCATCGTGTCTCATTAAAAGGCCTGATGTTTATGAATATCAGTCAGATAAATGCTCATTCTGTGTCTGATCCTCCTCTAGTTTGCAATAGGACACTGTGATAAAACAAACCCAGGGACCTTGGCCCCTTTTAAACATCCAAAGCAATTATTGGAGAGCAGTGAATCTTTGTGATCTAATAGTGCTCTCGGTGTTCTTTTTGAGCTTTTAAACTAATTCCTGATTGATCGCTAATTATCGGTGACGGGGTCTCTAGAGGGAGCTGGGCCCCCCCCTTCTTTTACCACCAAGTACGAAGCAGCTATAACTTTCAAAGACTCTGCTGCTTCCTGTTGCAGCTCGATATTCTGCAAGAATATTAATCGTAGCCTTTCTTTCCAATAAAGAGGGTGGCGCTTCCCCACAGCAAAACAGTGGAATCCCAATAGCACCTGGTGGATGGTGCAGTAGTCTGGGAAACAGCTTTATTGATCTCAAGTAGTTTGACTGTATCATAATTTCAGGTGCATGTCCATACCAATCAGCTGTTGAACTTTAATTCTCAAGTCCAGCATCAAGTGAGTCCTGCTGCACTTTTTCTCTGTATTGACTTTGATGCCGAATCAAAAACATGGAACTGATAACCTTCTGTGTTAATGACAGAAGCGTCTCTTAATGGCACATCGATTGATGTTTGCTGTTTGGATGTGAATTGCTCTGCCAACAAAAGCATTAACAAAGAGGATCATTGATGACAACGTATTTATTTCTTTCAAGGTCGGATCAATCGAGGTGCAGGTTTTGTCTTGGAAATCTATTCCTTCAATTTGCACCGTGCAGCAGGATCCAGGCTATAAAGGTGGAGGCGGTGTGGTTGTGCAGCTCAAAGCTGCTGTCCTGCTTTAACCGGAGAGGCACTCTGAAGGCTCAAGGAACTGCCGTTAGACTGCAGACCTGTGAAGGTATGGTCATGGCTTTGTGATATGCAACATTCGGAAAGGTCAGTTTTTATGATTATTACCATCATCTCATAATAGCCCTGAGCCAGCTGACATCACTGATTGCTCCTCTGGAAAGTTTTTCAAGTGTAACGCCCCAAAACAGGCTCCTTCATCTAAATGACCACATGTATTACGGATGTTTCCAGGCTTGTCTTTCTGTCTGAAGTTGTTTTATTTTAACTGTAAATTTGGTGAAACAACTATCAGAATCTTTACTTTTGTCACAATCCTCTGTAAGTAATAATGAAAACGGTTTAAGGATCAAAACTGACCTCCTCTCCATTTGTGGCCGGCCTCCTTGTGGGGGACTGTGGTAGAGTGGATCAGTCAGAACGTCACTGGTCCAGTCCCTGACTACTCCAGTTTGCACACTGGAGTCCCCCACTGAAGCACGATACTGGCTCCAGTGCATCTGTCAGAGTGTGAGTGTGTGCATGAATGTGACTGAGTGAATGAGGCTTGTAGTAACAAGTGCTTCGAGTGCTCAGTTAGAAATTCACTATATACGTCTCAGTCTGTTTACCATTTCATGTCCTAGCCTTCCTCGGATTTGCTTTAATCTCTCCTCGGCGGTATTCCTCTAGAATGAAACGATGACACAGCCTCATTGATATTCACAAAATATCCCAAACTGTTCTTTGTTGTCTTTGGCTGTTATTACTGTAACACCACAATTACTGTTCCAGCAACAGTGTAGTCCAAATTGCTGACTTTCTTTTTAATAAGTACGAGTATACCTTTCTCACTTTTACAGTGGAAAAAAACATTGACTGGAGGAGAAAATGATTGTGTACACTGCAGTATGTCTAAAAGCCAAAAGGAGGCACTAGTGCTCCACACACTGGCTGATTCTATACATACAAGCGGTTCAACAGCGAAGCACAAGAGGGAAATGTTGAGCTCCGTCCCGTCTCCGAGTCTTCAGTCCTGCAACACATCTACCCAAAAGTATCAGTCAGTTCTCTGCTGAAAAAATTAAAAATAAAAGATCGTGTTTCAGATGGAAAAACACATACGGAGATCATAGGAGGATACAGGACAGTGTTCAGATATCATTATTGCTACTGATACTGCCAACGTGTCATTAATAAAGATTGCATATCAACAGCTGGAAAGATCAGATCCATACTTTCACAAAACCAATTTGTTGGTTTATCGGTGGGAGTTATTTAACATCAGCATGTCTAACCAGCTGTTTGACCTTTCGCGACATGCTTTTAGTTCAGCTCGTTTAGAAATAAATGTCAAAACCTCAATCGTCAAAGGAGCTTGCAAAGAAAAGCGTCTGGACTTCTTTAAGTTGCTTGAAGACGTTTCACCTCTCATCCGAGAAGCTTCTTCAGTTCTAAGGTCAAATGGTGAAATGGTGGGGAGTCCAAAACCTCAATCCGACAAAGTCCCAAGCTCATTGATTTAATTAAAGGCACAGTCCACTAAATCCATAGATTGTACCGAGTGTCTGATAATAGGATGCTTTTCTTACCCAAAACTGATTCCTGAGGTCTGAAGATCCACCGTGTTCATGATCTTCAATAATTATGAACAAAAAATCCCTGAAACTTTTTCATCATTGCTGTGGTAGGCTATGGCATGCTGTATAAAAATGCAGTGTTTGAGAATTTAACAGTAAACTCATTGATTGTACTTGCTTTTTCACATCTGTTAGAAAGGTGATCATAGTGAGCCAATTTTCAGCACAGGATACTGAATGAATTTCCTGTTTCACGCCAGTAAAATATGATCAATAAAAAGCGGTAGCGGCATCCTCCATGCAGGCGCCACACTGCTTAACAAGTTCAACATGTCTGTGTGTTCTCTAGCTACTTGTTATTGGTTTATTGACTGGAGGAACGAGAAAACAAACAACTGACTCGCCACCATTATTGCTTTTAACCCCCCCGCCCCCGCACTTAGTGTTCATTTGCCGCACTTTAACGAGACATGTGACACGTCTGTTTGCACAGGAGCAGGTGGATGGTCACTGTTCATCTATTGCCTGTAAGCAGCTTGTCATTCTTGGCCTCTTCTGATGGAGGGAGCAGCGGGCGGGTGGTCGTCAGAGGGGTTAAAGTTTGTCTGACCCGCTTTATTTCATTTTCCCGGCTGGTTTGTGGGGGCTGCAGGTCAAAGTCTGAGAGGGCAGCCAAGCCGGAGTTAATGTCAGGGCTTTGTTTGCTGCTCGGTCCCTCATCGGGATAGACCCGAGCCAGACAATAGCTGGGATCACAGGTCACCAGAGAGCCAGTGTGAGAGGGCCGGTGTATGTATGCTGTGTGTTTCAGTCCGGGCAGGATGCTGCAGAACCACAGCTCGGGCACATAGCACTTGTTCCCACAGAGGTTGATTATTTGAGCTTTAGAATTCTTAAGATGGGATGAATCACAAAGATGGTGATGTTTATTGGGAGTTATTATTTAGTATGGTCAGAGATTATATAGAATCAATGTGAGTATTAGGGCAGACGCTGATATGTGCAAAGAAACCCAACCCTACTGGAATAGACTGAATAGAGTTTAGACAAAGGCCCGACTGGGGTTCAGGATTAAGTCTTGAATGTCATTCAGAGACTCGGTTCTTCCTGGATCTGTTTTAACTCTAAGTAGCATGAGCAGGTTGAATAACTCTGCCTGACTGAAGTATACACTCGAGCGGACTTCAAACAAGCAGCTGAGATGCCTTTTCTATTTTCCATTGGGTATCCTGAATATCTGCGGGGAAAATGAAGGCTTCACTTGTTCTAAAACAAAGTTCTGGCTTGATTGCCTAACGCTATGCAGTAATCTGTCCTACGTTTACTTTTTACATGCTTCACACTTCAGTCGCTGTGATGTGCTTGGCCGAGTGTGACGCTGCGAATACCTCCCAGGAGGGACTGTTTGCAAGTGCGTGTCCATATCTCCAGACAACCAAGACAGCAAGTTCTGGAGAAAGCTCATGTCGCCTGCAGAAAGTTGTGAATGTGGTTTGAGAAGACACTTTGCCCAAACTGTGTAGTAACGGTGGTTTCGTCAAGCTCGTCTATCGTCCTCTGCGGCTTTTAATTTGGATCTTGTTCCGCTCCCACCCCCACGCTCTATCCTTCCATCAATCGACCCCGGCACATGTGGCTCTGACTTATCCAGCCATGGCATTGACCCCTCTATTCATATTGACTGGCTGTTTCTCATGACCTCTTGACCTCTCGGGGTCAACCCTGCAGCCGTCTGGACCTCCTCCTCCTCCTCCACCTGGCTCCTATCTCCACCCCTCAGATGCTCCAGATGGATTACTTTCTGCTCAAACCGTCCACAGGATTACGCTGTTGTCTCGACACAGCACGGGTCCCTGGCTACGGTTAAAAATGTTCCCTGAACCGGCCGCTCATTTCAAAGTATTTTCTCTGAATTTGTCTGCAGATGCCGGGGGAACTTTCTCTGCCCGTCTTTCTTTCATTGCCCGTCTGCCGCTCTCTGAACTCGCTGTCCTCGTTCCACAGCCTGGTTTTGATACATGGCGTCCTGATGGTTTGCTAGGGAGAATCTGGGTCAGTGTGGGGAGCCTGAGATAGAGATTGCACAGGCACGAGGCTGGCTTGCTGAAGAAATGCGTCACACAATGCCGTCCAGAGTCTAGAGAAAACAATGGTGCTTTAGAGATTTCAAGTGGCAGAGTCCACATACCTCACATAGCTGTCAGAGTGCTCTGCTTGAGATCTGCAAATATCACCATCAGCGATAAGGCGCAAGAGAGCCGGGCCCAAGCAGTCCTTGAGTAGGATGTCACACGGGTCCAGATAATATTTGATCTGTTTGGAGCAGAAGCGACGCAGGAAACTGTTTATATGAAAACATTTCATTAGCAAAAGTGAGTGTGGCTGATTTGTGTGTGATCCTGAGTGACACGTCCATTAGTTTTGGATTAAATATGACATAACTGAAGTCCAGACAGGATTCTAACATGCACATGATTGAATTACATAGATTGGAAATGTTCAGCAAGCCTACGATATTTTTGGCAGCAAAGTCATCAAAGAGAGTGTCATCTTTCTGTCGCAGCAGCCGTCCCAGTACTTTTAGTTGTGCTGAAGTTGTGATATTTTCCATGCAAAGTGGGGCTTGTCCCGTGGAGCTGAGTGGACTTTGGACTAGCACCAGCAATCCCTGATCCCTGCTAAACCGAGCTATAGGGAGAGGGGAGGGAGGCAGAGAAAGGGCTGTGAGAGAGGTGGGGGAAGGCAAGAACGAGAGAGGAAGTGAGTGTTCATCACAAAGTGTGCCACGGTTGTGGGCATGCCCAGTAGAGTTCGACTCACAGCCTGAAATCCAGCCTCTAAATTTGAACAGGAGGGAGACGAGGTGACTGAGCAGACTTTTGTTGCTGCTTTCTCTCCCCGACTCTCTCCTTCCCGCTCGCCCTCGCTCTCTCTCACAACATATTATTTTTCCCCTCCTCCCTCCATTAGTGAGTGTGTGTGGAGAGGTTTGCGTTTTGCTATGGAAGAGCAAGAGGAGGTGCAGAATTTCACCTAGAGAAAGAGACAACAAGGGAGAAGAGAAGTAAAGAAAATAGGAGGAAGAGGACAAGAAGTGGGACAAAAAGGCAAGAGAGAGCCCACGTTTCTCCTGCTCTCCCCTCCCTCCTCCACCAACGAGTTTCACCTCAAAAAGAGCAGAGGGACCAACTTCAAAAGGCAGTCAGGAGGGAGCTGGAGTGTGAAACGTGAGGAGAGAAGAAGATGAGAGGCTGACCGGCGCTGTGCTTGCTGTGCTGTCCAGGTCAGTGCCCAGAAAAGACTGAACAAGCGCTCGCTCTTTCGCTTTGCTTGGTTTTTATGCTTGCAAACTCCAGCAGTGTGCATCCAGTGTTTTTCTCATTTACCCGTGTTGTGTGCATGCGTGTGTGTTGGTGGGGAATTGAGCGACTGATTGACAGCCTCTGCACCGTCTCCTCTCAGCGCCGTCCGACCGGTGTCGCCGCAGCCGAGCCAAAGTACAGAAACTCCAGCTGCTCCCTTTAGCGCTGCACATGGGAACTGTTATAGCTCAGATGTTCACATGCATACACGTGTTGAGGGAGGACAGACTCTGCGAACGTAGCCACGTGGTTACAATAAGGGAGAAATCACAGAGCCGTGCTGCTGGCCGGGCACTCGCACTCACTCACGCTGAGCTGGAGCGCAAAGACGTGACGAATTTTCTCTTTTAGTGAAGAGATTTTCAACAGAAGCCCTTCCTGTGATGCTTGGATGTGTTTGTTAGATCAGCCGTGGTGGTTCAGACGCTCGTCTTTGCAACGCGCTGTAATTACATATATACCTTTTATCAATGATGGCATCTCTGGCGTCATCTCCCACCAAGTAGAGCTACAGTTATGTAAGACGGTTATTTTATTTACTAATCAATGGATCCTTTTGTCAAACAGCTGAAAAATATTTATTAAATTATTATTATCACATAAAATATACTTCAGCATGTTCACCAATCAATGAAATATCTTTAAATATGTGTTTCCTGACTAATAATGTCTAATTTCTCCTTTGTGGAAATCCCAGTGGTGTCCAGTATGAAGCAATCCTCGTTAGTCACAAGCTGCACTTGTGTTTAGAGGAGTAGTGGCTGCTGTTGCCGTCTCTGACATACCAGACATGCTGTAGCTAACTCTGTGACTTGAAGTCCATTATTAGATTCATTACCCATTTAGATATTTAGGGATTACAGGAAGTGCTGCAGCAAAATGTTCCTCTGCTGGCCTGTGCTTGTAGATTTAGTGCCTTTTTTTCTGGTCACAATTAACATGTTAATAAAACACAACTGATATGTATCTGTGTACTTGGCTCAGCAATGATCTGTGGAGAGCAGAGCTACTATTAAATATAGAAGCTAGAGATCGGAGAGAGGTCAGATCAGATGTGCACGTTCTTCTTCGACAATGTTTAGATGTTGACGCTTTAATGTAACAAAACCAAATTCATGTCACATCCAAAAAAAACATACAAACAAACAAAAACAGCAATTTGATGTTGTAACTATTTTCTTTGTAATGCACTACATGCACCAATCACACGACTCCACCAAACAAAGCAAACAGATGGAGACATCTGTACAGCCAGCATCTCACTCAGAAACATCAGAAAGGAGAAAAAGCCCTGCTGAAAAACACGCACACGTGATATTTGGGTGAACTGTCCCTTTAAATGCAGACGTCAGATTCATTTGGTTGCTTCTTTGTCCTGCAGTTGATTTTATTCACGTGGAAACCAGCTGTCCGCACAGTTTCTAACTTTCTGCAGTCACAAAGCAACACAGGTGCAGGTAACATCGTGTTGTTGTTACCTGAAGCAGCCAGTGGAGTTTTGTCCAGTGTTGTGTCTATTTTGGTTCTGGTTTTGGGCTCCCCAATGTCCAACTGTGGACAAGAAATAGATGGTAGATGACCAGGACACCAAAGAAAACAGCGTACGTCCTGTGCCAAAATGAAAAATAATAATTTAAGTCACTAAAAATCACAATTGATCTGTTTTGTAAGTTTAATGAGTGATTAAAAAGTGAGCTTTCTGAATAGGGGGCTGCATGACCAAAAAGAGAACCTCTTGTCCA
Organism: Simochromis diagramma; assembly: GCF_900408965.1. Lineage (NCBI taxonomy): Eukaryota > Metazoa > Chordata > Actinopteri > Cichliformes > Cichlidae > Simochromis > Simochromis diagramma. The sequence goes on along the minus strand of NW_024387332.1, from coordinate 1,925,439 downwards.
TATTGAAATTAATATAATTATTATTGTAATGATTATTATTAGTTACAATTGTATTTTTTTAGTACCTAAATTCTTGTGTTGCACACCGGCTGGTGTTTAGACCAGAGAGAGTGAGAGGAGCTCTGAATGATGAGCTGGGACTTGGTGTGAAGCTCGTTTATCTTTTCTTTTCATTCTAAAGAATTTTTTTGGACTCATCATCTAACAGGACCTTCCATAGACACAGTGCTCACTTTCCTCCCCACGGCCTGTGTGACTCTTACTCTGAAGGTTTGTGTGGCTGAGAAGTTTGGAGTATGAGGGCAGTGGTTTAATTAACAAGCCTACCGAGGAGCACTATGGGAAATGTAGTTTTGTTACAGTTTCTATTTTTTCTTCTTTTATTCTCGAACAAATTGCACTACATGCTCTGAGTGGATTGTTGAGGCCTTAAAAGCATCGGTCCTGTCATTTCTGAGCAGCAGCAGCGTTGTGGCTCCACATGGAGCGGCTCAGGAAGCAGCTGAGGCAGCTTCCATCTTTTCATTTATTTAGCCAGCACCATGACTCCCTTATTCCTCGGAGACTGGGTTCCCATGCGTAACTGCTCGGGTCTCGCCCCCGATGGCCCGTCAGAGGCTCCGTGATCCATCACACACCAGGCGGCCGTGTTTTCTGAAAGGGCCGTGAACTTGTTACCTCCCTCAGCCAGCTCGCCTGAATGTCAAACTCATTTTTCTTTTCGTGCGTCCCCTTTCTCTGCTCCTTCCCAGGACTGCTGGTGTATTGAAATAATTGGGCCGCATTCAGTGCGACCAGGTTGCCAGCGCGGCGTTTGAATAGAGATATCGAGTTTGGTGCCACGACTTCCCCCTGACTTCCCTTTCGCAGCTCTTTCCTCCGCCTTCCTCCGAGGTCGTGACGGGTCATCATCGTGACACGGCATCCGCGGTACATTATCTACAGTAGCTGGCCCGCCCTGGAGCTGTGTCTATAGACCATTCTTCCAGGGTCTGTTGTCTCTAGGATCTCTGGATTCACTGTTCGACATGGCACACATTCAAAACGGTAGCCTCGAGGGGCTTTTATTCCTCCAACAGAATTCAATCACTTTTCTCTCTCGTCTTTCTGCCTCTCTGCTGAGTTATTCAGAGTTTAATGAGGGAGGGAAGATAAAGGCAAGCTTATGGTTTGCCAGATCACGAAGAGGCCGCCTTTTTGTTTCTGCTGGAGGACCCACACAGCGAGCGTTCATGTGAAATGAGTTCTTTTTTTTAAACCAGAGGGGAAGGTGATTGAGATGTCTGAGAAAGAGCCGGGGAGTCTGGAAAGGCGCGGGTCATTAAAGTGTCAGAGGAGCTGCAGCTCTTCAAATATTCCTCCATACTTTGCATGCAGTGCAGGATGCAGAGGACTGAGTGAGAAGGGGAATTTTGGGGCAGCACAAGGAGGTATAATCTGCTGCGAGGTATTATGATTATCAAACGTTAATGCACTGGTTTCACCACGGGCATCAAATAGTTATGCAGCGCTACACCTCCTGCGCTGTGCATCATTGAAATGACTGCACAGGATTATCCCCTTACATAAGAAAGTGTGGGTGGTTTGGAGACGGCTCCTGACAGTGTGGGAGGGCATCGGACCGGACCCGAGGAAGCGCCGGGCTGACGCTAGGCTGTTGTTGAGGCTCAGTTTAGGTCAAAGTCCATACTACGTATCAGCTGTCAGAAAGTGTGTTTGCTTTACCGGCTGCACGGGCGTCAGCATCTACGCAAGGCTCCTCTGTCTGACATCAGAGAGGAGAGGTAGAAGGGTTCACGCCTTCTCTCTCACACACTCTGTCACCGAGGTCAACGCTGGTCTGTCTCTTTGGAGCTGTTACTTTTCCCTCGAGCAGTTGCACCAGCCAGCTGCTGGGGACATGCAGAGTGTCCGAGCACATCAGGTTTGTAGGAGCATTGATTATTTCCACTCCTCTCCGAGGTACACGACTCTCCTGGATTTGTTTTTGTAAAGCTGCTGAAATCAGATAAAATGGGTCTTTGTTGCAGAAATGAATTGGGCTTCAAAATTACAAGGACGACGCAGGAACTCGCAGGAACTTGTCCTTTTTGGGTTAGAGGCTAGCTTTAGTGCACAAGATGTCAGACGGTTCAACTGTGGCCAAACTGATAACCACACCTATTTTTGCTGGTTATTATAACCTCTATTAGTCACTAGCTTTTGTGTTTACTGTATCGTTTTATTTTCTTGAATTTGTAGCAAGTAAATCTAAAATGAGTTGGGTGCGGTGTCCAGCTGGGGGACTAGCAGGTGTTTTTGAAGAGTGTTTCTTAATGGGCCATAGTTGGTATTCATCCTGCAGCCTTTACCCGCAGATGTCGGCTTTAAAAGAAAGAAACAGCGCCAGCTCATTTCAACTACAAGAGGACTTAAAAGTCCGTTATCTGCCAAAGCCACAGCCCAGTTCTTCAGTTTCAAAGCAACACATTTAAATCAAATCTAACGTCGTCGTCATTTTGCCAGTTTGAGTGAAATTCGGCCTGGTGTTTGATCCTGGTGGCAAACAGGAAGGAAAACAACAAAACACAGACTCTCACTCATCTGGTTTTGGTCCTTATAAGAGCAACATCATTTCCTGACCTTTCCCAGGTGCTCGTCTCGCAGCACCTTGTATCTTAGATATTACATTACAGAGTAAACATTGTTACATGTGCCGTTGGTGGAACACCCACACCTCACACCCACGATGTCACATATTTATTTAAATATTTAATAATTAAAATTTGAACCTGCTACCACTTCATTCTGAAGTCTGACTTTGTTTGATGTGAAGATATAACATTGCAAAATCTATTTATAAGAAATGATTCGATTCCTGTAAAATTACAGTAGAAATGTTCGGCTGATTTGTCGGATCTGTTAGTGTCTGTTTGCAAAGGACAATAATTAGGCCGTGTTGTTATTGTGCAGGTGCTGCAGTGAAGTTTTCCTGGAGCGCTCAGGCTTTTATGAGCGGATATCCTAGTAATCATAAGATAATAAAAAGCTTTTACAGTGAATGTATTTCCCTAAAATAGAAGCAGGAGAGAGAGAAGGATTGGGCCTGAATACCAAGAACATCCCAGATCAACATAAAACTGTATTATAGTGAATGCATCAGGAGGACCCGTGAAGCCTGATCCTGAACACTGAGTGCATCAGTGTGTCCTGTATTACTGACAGATGTTTCTGCAACATTTTAAATTAAATTTGGAACATTTATCTGTGCTCACATCTCATTTACAGCCTACACAAGCATCATGGAAACTGCAGCTGTACATTAGGGTTTTAATAGTTTTGCAATTTTCATTAGTTTTTATTTTTATTTAGTTTTGACTTCAGATTTTCAATTTTATATCAGTTTTAATTAGTTTTTACCATTTGTTTGCTAGTTTAGTTTAGTTTTTATTTTTTTGAAAATCCTTAGTTTCAGTTATAGTTTTAGTCGTGTTTGCAATAATTAAGTGTAACAACATCCCAGTTTCATCATATCAGTCATGCTCTTCTGCTTATCCTTGGGTATGTTGTTGCTATTCCAGCTACCATACCCTGCACCCTGGACAGGCTGCCTGGGGTTAGCTTCTGTTTCTGGGGATGAGGGTTGAGTGTGCTCCCTTACCTTCTCAAGCTAAGCTAGGTTAGCCTTCTTGCGTGAGCTTTTCAAGTGCACTTTAAGGTTTGTGGGATTTTTTCCCTTCAGAAATGTCCCTCATAATTTGTCTCTTTCCACTACAAGACACTTGCTTTATCCAAAACACAGTCATATTCAAAATAATCCGACATTGGACTCTGGCGCTTTCTCCCGACTTTTGCTGACGTGATTCTGCGCGTGGACGGAGCAGCGACACAGACGACTCGACTAACGTACTGCCACCTGCTGGCACAATGAGACACAGCAAGACAAAAACCTGGAAACTACACTTTATTTTCACCCTCGACTATTGTGTGACACACACACATCAATGAAACTAAACACATTTTCGCTATAAATTCAGTTAATTTTAGTTAGTTTTGTGAACACTCATTAGTTTTAGTTAGTTTTCCTTTTTTTGCAAAGTCTTGTTTTATTTTTATTTCCATTAACGAAAATGTTTTTTCACTTCTAGTTTTCGTTCTAGTTATAACCTTGCTGTACATTAAGTATTATTCATTTAACATTAATCTTAACTCTTGAAAATATTTAATAAGTGAGCTGCTGAACATCACTGACACACGAACACTTCAGACAGAGAAAATCTCAGATATGATTCTGGTAATTAATTTTTTAGAGACTTCTGAGGAGTCTTATTATTCTTACTGTGCACTCCCAGAGTGTAAAAAGAGAAAAAACATCTATTTATATCACATTGGCGCCACGTCTGGTTGTTCTTACTTTATCCCAGCTCGTGATAACAGATCGACAGTGCATGATGGTTTTGGACGCGTGTAGCTTCTCTGCACCACATTTGTTTTTGTGCCCTGCTCAGGGAGGATTTTGATCAGTACTGCACTGCAAGGATGTCTCTTTCTATAATTTGTATTTATATTTATTTGTGAAGATGTAAAGCCACATCACTGTGTATGAATACACCACTCTGCATTAGTTATCATAAACTCTTTTGTCCTGTCTTGCTCCCCGTCCCCCAAACTGGATGTTTTTCCTTCCCGTTTTTAAAGTGCTTGCGTATCGGTGTTCTTCTCATTGTTGGGGTTCCTTTGTATTATTGTAGGTTTGATTTTGCAGCATGACCCAGATCCTGATCATTTTGAAAATTCGAGCACTTCTGTGTCACTAAAATTTGGTTTGATTATGATTGCATGGCCTTCGTGGTGGCGGTTAATTAAGGGAAAGAATGAAGCATAAATGTAATTGGAGGTAACAAATTCTAGTAATTGTGACTCCAAATAAGCAAACAGCTGATTGAAGCTGACTCCAGATGAGGTCCCTCCTGACGCTCGTGTGACACGCCACCCTTCTCAGAAACAGCCTGTCGGTTTGAGAGCTGATCTGTTCTCCTTTGATTCTCTGAGTCCTCACTTGTTGCTGTATATTGTAAACAAAGCAGAATGTATGCAGGTACAGGAAAACAGACAGTCGTATGAAGGTGTCAGAGAAGCTTTTATGTGAAGGATGATTGCTGTTCCACTGAGACTCGAGCCTCTAAGCAGAATGTAATGTTAAAGCTGTGCTCAGTGTGTGGGCGTGTGGGCGTGCTTCTAACCGACACTCCTGCCCTCGCTCTCTGTTTTAACTCTCTTCATCTCTGTCTGCCTCCCTCCACCTCTTTTTTTCATACCCCTCTCCATCGTGCCTCAGCGGGGGTGAGAGTCGCAGGTTGACAGCCTTGCAGGTCTCCTCATTACGCGGCGTCTGAGCCGGTAGAGATTTATCGAGATGATAAAAGCAGTCTGGAGGGCAATAATGACCACAGGCTCTGATGCAGGAGGAGGAAGGAGGGGAGAGGCAGCGGCTTGTCTGGCCGCTCGCTCTGCATCTGATCATTCATCAAATGAAACAGCAGAAAGTTTGCTTCAGTGTTTGCTGAATATATTCGTGCATTATCGTTATGTATCTTTTATTTATTTTACTGGTGCAGTAGTCGATGCAGTGTCAGCATGACACAAGCCATGGAGCCCTGTAGTTTATGTCCCCCTTATAGCTGTGTGCTGCTTGCTTTTAAAAGATATAGTTCATATATGCCTGTTAAATTTTGCAATATATGAATCTGTTTTTTCTTCTTTTTTAGTAATAAAATCAGGCATGTTTTAAATGAAAGTGCTAACTAGGTGTGGCTGTAATTATTTCCCCCAAAAAACACCTCAGATCATTGTGATTTTCTTTTTTTACGCAACAAGACGAACATTTGTGGTTTAGTGAGGTGTACGTGTGAGCTGAAGTGAACATATGTTGCTTCATCACTCAGATATTCCCTGTATTGCGCTTACATGGGGGAATCTATGTCGAAAGGATTTCGGTTCTGCACAGAAACGGGTGTGTAAAATGTGGTTAACCAAACTTTAGTGCTCACACTCCCTAACCCAGTCGTTTAAACATGTAAGCTGGCGTCAGGTATATGGAGTGTAGTGTCCTACGTGATGTTTGTGTGTGTAGCAGAGAGTCGGAGCCGCGGAGCAGGAGTGAACTCGACGGCTTGTCTTGCAGATCAGAGATAATACGAACATATGGTGCGCTCGCAGCGTTGGCGGCGCTCTCCCCATCGCTGTCGGTCCCTTATCTTTTTATTGCAGTTATAGATCAAGTGTCCCTTCCTGGCTGCCACACTTCAGCTGTGGCCTTACGCCAGAGGACAAAGAGGAGCAGCAACAGTCGTGCCTTACAGTCCCAACCATATCAGACTGCAAAATCTCATTTAGTATTTTGTCTGTTTTCATGTTAAAAACCTTCCATTCACTGTAAGAGTGGTTAGGGAGCATGCTCAGTTCTCCCTGGGTGTGGCTGCAGCTCTACGCCGTGCTGTCTCTTTTCGCAGCTCCTCCTGGTCTGTTCTCTTCCCCCCCAGCAACGGCCTCCTCCTCCTCCTCCACCACCACCTTTATTCATCTTCACACCTGCTCTCCACACACCCAGCATTGAGATTCACCTCTTTGCTTCTGCCCCCCTCGGTCTGTGCTGCAGGACTAAAACGGCTGCATTTAGATTAAAAAACACAAACCTACCGTTTGGGAAATGGAATTGTTGGAAAGGCCTGTACCAAATATTTGTTCTGCTCGTATTCACTCTGTCTATTTATGGACTTCATAGTGCGGTGGTTTATACAGTGGCCTAACAAGCTAACTGTCCCTGCTTTAATCCCAGGAGCAGACACAAATCCTTTTCGGGTATCCAGCATAAAAATCTGCCCAATCAAACATGCTGAGCGACCTGCTGTGGTGTGAAAAGGAGGGGCTTTATTCACTATCTGTATCCCTCTTTGACCTTTTAATTTTAAAATTAAACATAGATGTACTTGGTTTTTAAAGGCTGTAAACCTTTGGTTCAGATTTCAAATAATCACTAAAACTTTAACACTTTAAATGATGCTCAATACTCCGGATAGTATTCCTGGCATTGGATAAAATACAAAGACCATTTCCAAGCCAAACACTTCTTTACCAGGACATAATTAGGCTGCTTTAGGCCTGTTAGCAGAGCATGAAAAGATATTCCTCAGGCTGAAACGGGGGGGAAATCCCAGACGCTGCCGTGGCCACGTCTTCTTTCCTTATCTGTCGGTGGGAACTCGTGATGATTGAAGAGAGAAGCAGTGAGTGCTGACAAATACTGAAAGAACAACAACTGTAGTGAAAGAGAAAGAAGCTCCACGGGGATGTGAGGTGTCATTTAACCCGGCACAGAGGTGCTGATCCTTGGACTGAGCTGCTCAAGTTCAAGTTTTTTACTTATTTATTTCTTTGTAAATGCATTTGATGGTCATGCAGTCGATCAGACGTAGAAGTGCTGGTGTCCCAGCCATGTAGCTGAGAACGCTTGGCGCAGAGGTAAGTCACTCGTCCCTCTGAGGTCACAGGTCTGAAGCTGAAGCGTCAGGATACTAGAATATTCTTTCTGAATGATCTCTCATGTAGGTGCATATTTTTGCTAACAGCACGTACATACAGAGACGCATTCGTTAACAAAGTGCTGTAAACGGTGCCGTTTGTGCCACTCTGCTCGCTCGCTCGTGTCTCTCTGTGTCGCTGCTCTCTGTTCCATTTCTCGGGTTCATTCGTATGGTAATAGGGGTCAGGAGATGAGGGGGTTCTCACGTTCAATGTGAAACTTGGCCCTTTGTGTAGCGCCGGCTCGAGCTGCTGTGACAGAGGCCAGAGGTGAAATTGAATTTAGCTGAAATTCCCCAGTGAGTCTAGCCTTGGGCTGGACTGAGCTAGGCTGGCCCGGCCTCGCCTCGGGCAGCACGGCTCTGTGTACGGCCAGAATCCGTAGGTGTTACCGGACCTCGGTGGACTTGGTAAACCCGAGGCTTAGCGAGGGTTACGGCACGCTGTGCCATCAGATTTGTTGTGGAGATGAACAGCAGCTCATTTGTATTTAATTCAGACATGATGTTGTTTTTAATACGACTACTGTGCTGTTTCCTTCTGAGGTCTAAGCAGCTCCCCTAATTCTAACCTCAAAGCCAGTATTTCCAAGACTCAAAAGGCCTTTTTAGGATTAAAAGTAGATAGTCTTAGATGTGTCCGATTTTTGTCATTGATGGTGGCTTTTTTGAAGTTTATGCTAAAAAATGATTTCTACTCTTACATGATTTTAAAATGTATATTTTTCAAAACTCTGTGTTGCTGTGTTGCAGCTATTTTTAAGTCAGCTGATGCTGGGATATGTCAAATATTTGAATAAATAAAACAAATGTTTAGGGCGACAGCTCTCCAAGTGTGTGGCCAGGAAAAAAATCCAAATTCAATGAAACGCTTTTTTTTCCTGGGGAAAATGAAGAAAACAGTTTGCTGAGGTCATCAGGCGTTTTTGCTTTTATTGTAAATGATTGATAAAATTGTAAGCTGTTCAGGCTGGAAGAAGGAGAACCACTGGGTGTCGTTTAAGCATAACCACATGACAGGAGTTTGTCTGCTGCTTTGACCAAAAGGCTAACCAGTAATCTGTCCGAGTTTAATTTACTGACATGCTAACCTGTGCTGAAAATCAAGTATTGCGCTGATCCATGTTTTGACCTATAGTTGTAGATGAAAAGAACACTAATGACAACTTACTAATTTGTCAATTTCATTTAACAAATTATTAAAAAGGTGATTCTACTAAAATCGATGTTGCCTTATTTTATCTAAAAATACAAAGACTGCCTAGTTTGTTACAGTAGGGAACAAATCCATTAGGGACCAACGTTGTATGGGTGCCAGTTTCACTGGATAATATAAAACCCGACCTGATCGTGGCAACGACAACATTAAAATCACTGAAGTCACTGAACCAACCTCTGGGAACCACTAATGCAAATATAACATTCAATCTAGGGCTGGGTGATATGACCCAAAATTCATATCTCGATATTCTTTAGCTGGATGGCGATATACGATAAATATATCTCGATAAATTTTTTTAAAGCCATAAAGTAAGAACAAACATCAAAGCTGTGTCCCAGACGTCACACAGGCACTTTTATTAACATACAGCATAGATGTACATGAAAAAAATTACTCTGAAATAAATTATGAGCATTTATTAAATAATAATTCTCCATAAATAAAATAAAACTGTTGTTTTTGTGCATAACAAAAAGCTCACAATTGTGCAGTCAAAATGTAAACTAACAGACGCTGAGCATAATAACAAGCAGCTGCTCTGTTCCCAACTTCTACTGCGTGACCGACAGCCTGGAGTTTGAAATCCGCTTCGTAACCGTGTCTCTGAACAGGTGCCATTTGTGGTCCTTATACGCACACAATACGGTAATATTACGTTGAAGCACAGTACGTATCACTCCGCCAGGCTCAGCCGCAATGCTCCGAGAATCCATCAAGCCCTGCGGCTCCGTAGCTTACCAAAGTCGTACTAAAACATTTTTTGACAGATTGCTGAGCGCCGTGTTCCACATAAAAACGGTTCGCGGTCATCAAGCACAACCAGAATTCATACATAAGGCGCACTGTCAACTTTCGTGGTTAGCTCGTTAGCGGAGTTAGCTCGTTAACACATTGACGCCGTCCAGCCCCACGCACGAGGTGATCCGCGGTAACTCGTTAACAGAGATTTGCCCCGTTAATGCAGTTCTGGCGTTAAGGTCATGCTGCAGCACTAAAATAGTCTCCAAATGTTTTCTTTTTACCGAGCAGCTCCTCTTTGATAGCTGCCGTGTCCGTCCTGTCGCTGTCTGCAGGTGAAGCGATGGGGGAGGGCGAGACAGAGTAACGCTGCGTAGAGACAAAAGTGGACGAAAGAGAGGCAAACTTGCAGCTCCACAAGTATAATTATAATGTAACATAGACTATATCGATTAAACAATATTGTCACATCTCATATCTCGCATAAAAATATATCGATATTTTTAAAAAACTCGATATATCGCCCAGTCCTAATTCAATCCATCCAATAGTTGTTGAGATATTTACTGTGGAGTGGTGACTCCACAGCCAGCATTGCCACCCTGCTATGACCAACGAGTCATCGTTAAATGTAGATGGATACACTCTAAAGACTACACAGTACACTCCCTAATGTGTATTTTCTGCTTTATGCATTTGAACTGACTATGTTTATTTTGCACAATTATAATCCCTTCAAATGCTATACCAACTATAAAGCACGCAAGTGGAACTCTCCAAGGTGTGCTAGCAGTGCCCAACGGCAGGTCAGACAAGCTTTATTGTAGGTTTTATAAACTTGGGAAAATAACTTTGTCTCTGAGATCTGAGCAGAGCCCAAACTTTGAAAGAACAGGGACAGACCTCTAAAGAAATCCTGCGTGTCGTCTCCTCTGGACCTTTTTTAGTTGGGTTTTTTAATTATTTAGTATTGCTTGTACAGAGAAACAACCTCGAAAAGAGTCGTTAGAAAAGATTGAACACGGTTGTAGATCTGCAGATGTGGTTGTAAGAACAGTGTTGCTTTATAATGCCTTTTGTTGTGTCATTATTTTTGGAGAGTCGGGATGATTCCTAACCTATACTTTTCCCATCTCTTTTAAATAGTGCTCAAACTGCTATGATACTGCACATCTCAGCAGGATTTGTGGATAAACGTTCCAATTTAGAATGAATGGAACGAGATAAGAGTTTCCTCCATCGGGGACTTTCTCCTCTGCAGATCTTCTCCACAATGATCTTTTACTGTTTTGATGCGCTTGGAGGATTTGTTTGCACAGAGAAATACCTCATTGGTTTACGTGCTTGTAAAGCTCAAAACGGGCTCGTCTCTAATGTTGCCCTGTGGCTCCGTCCGACACGGCCTGATAAACATGATTAAACATTCTGCGTGCCCTGCAATCAAAAGCAATTTTCCCAAATTATGTCACAATTATGCGTCTTGATTCATAAACGATTTGTTTTTCTTTTCACTCGTGCTGAAAAAAATGCAAATTTGAGATGAAATCTCACTCTGAGTAACTGTGCAGTAAAATGTGATTCTGAAGGTTGCGGACTGAGAGCTGTGAAGCAGTTTTGTTGAGCTATCAACAGATTCTTCTGAATAGACTTTGGGTGAATGTGTGCGTAACCTTGAGTAAAACTCAGCTCCCCGCTCCCTTTCAAAGACAGAGAGGTCTGTCGTCCTCTCTCAAAAACAAATATTTGTGTCCTTGGAAGCTTGTGCGAGCTCGAGGTCGGACTGCACTTGTCACATTTTTAGGAGAATTTGCGTTTCTGGCATGTGGAGCAGGTGAGGAATCTGGGTTTTAATTGGAATGGAAATGCAGCTGCACGGGAAATCAAGCGTCCAATGATAACAAAATCTCTCCTATGTGTTAATTGCAGCCAAGCTTCAAGCCCTGACAGAGGTGTTCACGCTTCACAATCTACTGATCCTGTTACACTGTGACACTTTTACTTGTTCAGTGTCCCGTATGAGGAAAGACAAAGGCATGAGAGGTGCTATTTTTCAAACTGCTTTCAACATCCACCCACAGCGGTGATGCTGGAGAGAGCAGATGGCTATTTCCAGCTAATGCAGTTGGAGGTCTGAGACAGCAGCTACGTGCATTCAGCTGATTAACAAACAAACAAACAAAAAAACAAATCAGTGTTGGCAGATTTATAGAAGGCTGATAATTCAGCCATATTTGTTTAGTCATTGGCAAAGGCAGTTATGATCGAAACACAATCCATCGAGCTTCTAGCATTTTAGATATAAACACATATTTATTTGATGTATTAGGTGTCACGGAGTCGGGGAGCTACGTGCAGTTCACATAAAAATCCTTTTTACTGCCGTTCTTATGTGCAGTGCAAACAATGTATGGTTTATGTTGACAATACTGGTAATTACCAAAATCATTTTTCATGTTTCTCTGATGGTTAATCCACCAGTGTGTGCAAACGCTTCCAAATCTTTAAATATCAAACAATATTTTTAATGCTGAAAGATAATTAATGTTCAAATTCACTGTCTTACAAAAAAGATTCATAAAGCACATTATTATGCTGTGATTAAGATGCCAGCTTGCAGTTCTTTCCTTGCAGTTCTGAACAGATAGATGGGTTTAATGTGCTAGCTCCAATTTGGGTAAAAATCTGAATTCAGCATAATTTTTAAGCACTCTATTTTTGCTTGCTTGTGCAGAGACACAATGGAAACAAATTTAGCTTTAGGTTGTGGGAAACAGTGCGAATACGCTGCCATCAATACTGGGCGTGGTTTGAGGGCGGAGCTCTCAGATGCCATCGGTGCTGCACAGTCGCAGCTCCTATTTTTCCACTTTGAAGATGACTGTTGGTGCTGGCTAGTTCATGAAAATGATAATGGAGATAATTGTTTAACAGTACAACTCATGATTATTTGACCACTCGTATTACAGCATCTATCCAAAGATTCCTCCTCCTGCTCTGTCAGTGGTGTTAAATAAAAAGCAGGCTGATACATTGAGACATGCAGTAATTAGCATGTGGACACTATGTGAGGAATGTAAGTGTTCTCGTGCACGTTAGCTTTGTTAGTTTGTCTCTTTAGCTGTTAAATGCTTCACTCTGTTGCCGCCTGTCTGTGTGTTTTGTTTTGACGCGAGGCCGAGTGATTATTGTGCAGTTTAATATATTTAGGAGCAACTTTGGCATTTTAGGTTTTCCTCCATCTTTCAGTCCGGGCAGCGCTGGAAGCTGATTGGCAGAGCCCACAAAGTTCTGTGCGGTGAACTTGGTCCATCCCTGATGCTTCTGCAGTCTCACGTGGTGCATAATGTGAATAATGGGAGAGTCTGTAATCATAACTGTACAAAACACACAAATGAAATTATTTACAATATTAACATCTGTGTATCATCAGCACAACATCAGTATTTCACATTTTAAATTCAGTGATCATCGATACAGGTATATCATAGCAATGCAAACACACCACAGAATAGCAGTTTGCATGAACAGTGTGCTCAAATACGCTAAAATGCTCCTTCACTGCATCTTTATGAAACATCTCTGGCTTAAAAATAAATATGTTATAGAGGTAAGCCTGCATTTTTAAATATTTATTATATTGATTTGAGATTGTTGCAGTGGTGGCCATCGTGCCCAGCCCTGTTTAAGACCCTTTTAATCCCTGAACTCATAACACTCGACTTATATGTCATTTATTCAAACATCTTCAGTCATAGTTTTAACTGTGAAGAAGCAATAATGGCACATGTTAGGTGTGTTACAGACGTCTGGGCAAAATGAAACCTTACACAAAATGCAGAGTATAAATGTACTGCAAACCCTACGTGGTGATCAACTGCAATTTAATAAATGACGTGAAAGGTGATTGGCCAAAATGTTGCCTATGAGTTAAACTGTCTTGATGTGACGCAGTGCAGGATGGCGATCATGGAGAGATGGGTTTGCCTATCCTTGGGTGTTGGTGTGGGTCAGCAGCACAGCAGTGTTTGTTTGGTCTGGAGGTGTGTGAGAGTTGTTCCCTCGTCTCTGGCACTGCTCACACTGTCTGTCCTGTAGAATTTCAGTCATCAGGACTCAGAACAGACTCTTCAGGATTTAGATTTGGGATATGTTTTTCCAAATTTAATTGCTGCTTTGTGTGATTTGTAGGATTTTTCTGTTGGATACATGTTTGTTTGGCACCAGAGCCTGACTGATGATATCGGATAGAGGAAATTATATATTAACCTTCAGCAACTCTGCATTTAAACAAAAATGTAAAAGGTGAAGGAGCCACGAGAAGCATGACATCACATAGTTTATCCATCAGAGGGAACAACTCCTCTGATGGCATTACAGTGCAAAGTCATAATTCAATTCAATTCAATTCAATTTTATTTATATAGCGCCAAATCACAACAAAAGTCGCCTCAAAGCGCTTCATAGGTACAGAGAAAAACCCAACAATCATATGACCCCCTATGAGCAGCACTTTGGCGACAGTGGGAAGGAAAAACTCCCTTTTAACAGGAAGAAACCTCCAGCAGAACCAGGCTCAGGGAGGGGCGGGGCCATCTGCTGTGATTGGTTGGGGTGAGAGAAGGAATTAAATAAGACGAACATTCTTTCCTATGCACAGAGTATCAGCATTAAATATATGGCTGTTTATGCTAATGTTAGCTTTGTCTTACACTTTCTTTGTTGCAGTTTTCTGTATGTCTGTATTGAAGGACATAGTGCACCTGGTTTTCTGAATCTGAATTGGTCAATTAACTGATAACAACTAAGTTAGCTAACCTCAAATGCAAAAAACCTGTAAATTATTAGAGATCTGCTAATCAAGCAAAGCTGCAAACTAGAGATGATTTTTTCTGTGGAGATTTGTAATCAGCAGCGTGTTATCACTGATCCATTTATGGATAAAACTGGAGCACATTTGTTTCCTGGCTTTTGCTTTAAGTGCATAGTTATTAAATGCTAGTCTTGTCTTTAAAGATGCTATCACTGACCACCTTGTGAGCGTTACAATGGATGAAATGCAATACTTACGACAGTGCACTGCATTATATTATATACTGCCCTCAGAAACTCTACCAACAGCAGGGTGGAGATGATGTTTTGCACCTTTAGGGAGTATGAGGTGAAAAGGACATTATGTCCGTTTTTAACACTGAAGTGAAAGTTTGAGGTTGGTTTTGAATTACACAACAGGCAGGAGTCATTTATCTGGCCATGCCGAATCCTGTTTAGTTCCCTGTATATCTCACTTCTTGCAGTTTGAGTGTTTGATGGGTAAGCCTGCCTGACTGGACAGATGATTGACAGGTGGTAATGAATTGTGGAGAAATGTGAGAGACCAGCACAGCAAGAGGAAGTGCAGTGAGGGAAGATAGGTGAATGAGACTGCAGTAAATTAAGGCAGAGCTGGAGAGGGGGATAAGTGCACTATCCCCCAGAATGCTTTATTTCATGGTGTAAAAATGACTGCTTCTCACCGCAAACTATTGCCTTGTGTGGCAGGTAATTATTTTGGCGGCCAGCGAATGTCCCCAAAGCCTCTCAGGGGGCCATCTGTGCACAACCAGCCCAGATAAGTGAGAGAAATGTAGGGCATCCATGCTGTGATGTAAGGTGCTCGCCAGGGGCTTTAGAGGCTCCGCCCCTACTTTGTACATAATGGCAGAATGGAAGGCTTAGGAGGGCATGGCAGGCAGCAGGACGTCTTAGGAGAGGTTGGATACAGGTAAGGGGGCCTACCCGGGATGGAGGGGGGGTCGGAAAGTGTGTGAAATAAGCACTAGCTCAGCAGTTTTCTACTGCAAATGTAACTTGACATAAAGATCATACTTGTCTGCTTTTAGATTATTGTTTATCCTGTGTTTGGTTCAACTCTGCTATGAGAGGTGGAGTATTGATGAGGTATAACACAGATGCTACAGCAAGGGGGAGCCAGGACGTCCGGTCAGGGGGGAGGTTGGGTATCACGCCCCAAGTACGACAGAAGAGCAGCCGAACTGAAAGACGGGATCAGGGACTGATCTACACCTCAGCGGCAGCCACAAGGAGCAGTGCCCTCCATGGAGAAGGAGACTAGAGGCCAACACCAAGGCAGCAGAGGGAGGTTAGCTGAGTATCGGAGCTGCAGAAAGGTACAAGAAGTACAGCACGCTGCTCATACCTGAGGCCTTGGAAACTGCCAAGCAAAGGCAGGAGAATAAACCAGCTGTGCTCCACTGAGCCTCCGAGGTGTACTCTCAGTGGAGAGTATACCCTGAGTATACCTCTCAACACATATATTTCATTACTTCCCAACATGGGATATATTAGATTTCCACAAAGGCACCGAGCTGGGTGCAGACATACCTCAGCATCTGCAGCCATCATGGTTTTATGTTGTTGTATCGTTTAACGCAGTTAGAAGCCAACGCTGCATGGAATCAGCACTTCATGGTAGTTATTACATTAGAATAATTAGTGCTTTATTCACCCAGCAATAACAGACAGAAAAGGGTTTTGCTGTTTTCAGCTGGACAGGCTGAATGTGAGTGGAACACGTGCAGGAATCATTTTTCACTCCAAGCTTTAAATAAGTGAATCCATTATATAAACTGAAACAATGCTGTCAAAGACCTGAGACAGTTCTTTGCTACTTTTTTATAGTTCCTGTTTGTGGCATTTTTGGCATTTCACCCTGGAGCTCTTTTCTGTTATAATAATGCAGTCAGTGCAACTCTTTGCATGATGAGTAGGTCACCTGGTGCTCCTGCGACTACACTGGATGCATCACTTGCTGTCTTTCATGTCTGTTGCACCAACCTTTGTACATTTTATGCATTATTGGAGCTCATGATTACCTACAGTGTAATTTACAACATTGATAAGGCATTTCTGGACTGCACATGAGGATAAACAGACCTTTCCCCAAGTTTTCCTTATCTACAGCCCAAGATTGTTCATTTTGGCTTCATAGTTTTGCAGCCGTTATTAAGTTTGGGGATTTTTTCCCCAGGTGGAAATGTCAAACAATAGCCTTGGGCTAGGCAGGCATAAATGATTTAGGTGCAGTGACATCTGTTCTTTCTGTTCTGCAGACATTATATATAAATGCAAATACACAGTCAAACAGCCTACAAGTCAAACCAGAAAAGAAAATATGCAAAAAGTCAAGCCAATGTTGAAATTATGAATACAAACGTGTCAAGACGGTTACATGTGACATGTAAAAATGAAAGTCAGAGTAAAGCAAAAAGTAATACTTGTCTACATAGACAGACACTCTTTGAAGGCCTGAATCTTAATCAGGTTTTGACGACAGTGATCATGTGTGTTCCACTCAGTGAAAAACTGAAGATAACCTTGCTGCAAGTTTGCGGCTTCCTCTGCCCAAATGATTCCTCCTTATTTGCAAATTAAGAGCCAGTTTCAAGCTTCGGGTGTTATGGAATATTTTTAATGAGGGTGCAAAAACCAGATTGTATGTAGTTTACTAACCTTCAGAACGAAGGGACATGCCATCGATATGCAAGAATTCTAGTCAGTGATGTTTGCAGTTATGAAGATGAGATGTTCGTCTAAAGATCAAACTTTGTGTTTTTAACGTCTACTTCGTGCTTTGTTCTCAAACATACCGTTCAGAACTCGTTTTGAGGGGTGAAAATTTGAGCCTTTGATGATGGCGTGACAGCTTTTGGATATTTATTCTCCGCAGCTTTAAAGCTTCAGTAGCGTATACATCATGTTAATTTGGGCTGTTGCTGCCTTAACTAAACACTTCAGAAATTGTGGCTCTGCAGCTTTAATTACCCACAACAACAAGTCCAAGGGACTAGTTAGTTCAGCTGAAACTGTTATATTTTCAGGTTGTGTGGATGTTGTTCCATCTTGAATCCCTGGCCTCCGACCTTACTTAAATGTGAGCACACAACACTCAGACTTACAACTGCTGCAACTTTGATGGTTTTAGGACCCATTTAAACAGGGCAGAGAAACTTCCTGGCAACCACCTGTCACTGGGGAAAAATGCTGCCGGTTGTGAACGTGATTGGTAAACTCGAGACATGCAGGCTGAGAGACACCGCTGCCGTGGGAATCACTGGTTGCAGAAAGGTGATGAATGAGATGATCCCTGTTAGTATTAAGTATCAATATTTGGTGTTTCTGTATTGATAGAATATCATCATGCAAAATATATTATTTCTGCCCCCCCACTCAGCCTTGTTGTCATGAGGCCGGCTCACACACATCTTACAAACTAATTCATTTACCAATGATACACATTGTGGCTTAGACTATATCTGGTTAATAGCAGGTCAGGTAGTGGAAGTGTAATGTTCTCACAGCTGCAGACCTTAAAGAGCTGTCGGTGTAAATGTAGTATGTGGCTGACACACAACCTTGGAAGCCTGCGTCTTTATTAGCACGAGTGAACGTGAGGCAGACACCAGCCTTCTATCATGCACCACACATCAGCCGGTCAGTCAGGTCATCCAGCCAGTCAGTGTTTCATCTGCTCAGCCAGTCATGATTCAGCCAGCCAGCATGGTAGGGAGCAGCAGAGGAGGACATAAATAATACATACTGTACAAGTGAAGACTTTAGAAGTATGGAGCTCGTTCAGTTCCTCTGGGCATCAGACAGCTCATTTTCTTTCTCTCTCATTTTCCTTCTTTCAGACATCTTAATCTCTCTGCACGACTGCATCTCTGCTCCTCAGGCTGTTTCTCCTTTCGTCTTCTGCATCTTATATTTACAGTATGTTTGGAGATTATGTGATGTGCTTTGCTAAAATACAATACATTTGGTCACAAATGAGGGGTTTTAGATTAATTGAAGTTCTGGAAATATTTCATCCACGTAGTTCTCTGAGCTGGATGATATATTGGAAACAGCCATTTTCTGCTTGAAGTTCACTGGGTTCATTGTGTCGTGTTACTCCATTTTCTCCTCGACTGCCATCTCTATTTTTTTACCGCCTTCAGTGGCAAACGTCCTCTCGTGTCCATCTGCCCGTTTCGCTCTCTCTCTTTCTCACACGCGCGCGCACGTACTTCCTCTCAACTTCCTCTTTCTCTGCTGAGCCGTTAACAAGCACTGCTCTGCTCTATAGGTGCCCCAACACAAGGTGCAGTATACACTGGCGACTACAGCAACTCATGAGTTACAGCCCTGTGAGAGAGCTCGGAGCTGGGGCATGCTCAGACGAGGGGGAGAGGAAGAGCTGCCTTCCGTCAGCGATGTACTAAAAGTAGTGGCAGTGGGTGTGTACGTGAGCTGTGTGTGAGCACACTGTGTAGCGTTGCCCTGTGTCTGTCCTCGGCCCCCCAAGTTCTATAACGCTGATCGACTTTAGACTGTTAATGAACATATCAAGCACCTCGTTTGGAGCCAGATAAATACACTGAAATTAAATGAAAACGTGTATTCTTATGTCAGCTCACAATAATGCAGAGAAACATGTTTTAGCAGTCGCACTGCCTGGATCAGTGTTTTTCTCAGTGTTGTGTGTATATTAGATATTTAATGTAAGGACATTGAAGAGTTTTAAATGATTTCCAACGTGGTTTTAACAACAGTAGCAATAAGGCTGTCATCACATATGTTTTAACTGCGTTTAGACTGCGTGTTGGGTTTGGTCTCAGCTGACTGAGATATTTTGTTAATTGTCTCTGAGCTTTCGTTCCTTAGTTAACTTTTCTATGTACCGAGTAGATATGTACGGGGCTAAGCCAGGCTTTCTGTAGAGCGGCACAGTTGGATAATATATTTAGTAGTTTTCAGCAAACCTTAGTTGTACTAAAGTAAAATAATCTGAATTTTATCCTTTAAAAAGGCTTGATGTCTTACTAGCTCTTAACTTTTTTTTGAGTAAAATGAGTTTTGATCACATGGTGACTAAACACTGTAAATGAAAGTATAATATCTATATTTTAGCCACGACCTCAGTCTGGTCGGGATGTGTTTGAGTAATAACAGATCGTATCAGTGGACTAATCTGTGCACTAACCAAAACTAAGTAAGTAAAAGTAAGTAATCTAATAAGTAATCTGTTGACACCGCTTTCATCTGTTAGGTGTAAATATAGTTTGAGAACATCCCAATTAGTGCTTGGATAACAAAAATACATTTGACGTGCACAGTGCAACTTGTGAAAGAAAACAATGACTGCAATCATCAGTAAGACTCTGCACAGCATGTCCCACTCTGCATCAAGAACTCAGTAACCTTCCTGCTGTGTTTAGAGCCACATGAAATCTGAAACTGAAGGTGCTCGGAGCTTAACACTGAGTGGTTACATTGTCATACGTTGTCTTCAAAGGTTCTGAAAGGCTTACATTCACTAAATATGTGCACCATCAGTCATTTTGATGGTGAAGTTTTAGTGCGAATCCATGTCAGTCAAATCAATCAATCAATTTGATATCCCTCAAATAAAACTGTGAAATTACTTTATTTTGTTGTGTTTTTGGCAAATATGTAACTTTAAGTATAAATGCCTAGAGGAGGCCAGAGAGTTAGTGACCAAAGTTGCACAAACGTACGGTAAATAATTGTGTCAGTTCTCTTTCATTATTGACACAATATGGATATTTCATTGGAAATGCATGCTCACTGTGAGAATCCTAGACAGAACAACTCTTATAGTTAAACTTTTTAATTGAAAAACCTTCTGGATTTTCCATTTTAATAGTAGTCTTGATGGTCTTTTTGTATCTCTTCACTCAAATGGGGATTTGAATTGATTTCAGTTGACACCATCCTCCAGTATCTGTCATTGTTGTCAAGAGGTACTGGATATCTGCTTAATAGCATTTAACGGACCTGCTTATATTCTTTATATATATTGTTCTTTTATGCTTTTATATGCATTTCTTTTGCTTCTGTGTTTTCAATGCCATTTAACATGTTGGTACTTTGCCATAGCCTTCATCCTCCCTGTTACTTCATCTTACCCTCTTGTATGTTAAGCACTTTGGTACACCACTGGTTTTTAAATGTGCTATATAAATAAAGTTTGTTGTTGTTGCTGTGCTTTCTTTCCAGGTCAAACTGGCACAAATTACAAAAGATTCACTTTTGTCCTCAGAAATACTTTTGGAGTTATTTATTCACTTGTGCTTTGAGTCTGAAAGGTGGTTGGTGCCTGTTGTGGTGTAATCCCTGAACCACATGGTGGACACCAGAGGTAAAGGGAACCATTAGGCTGAAGAAGGAGTCCTATAGGGCTTGGTTAGTCTGTGGGACTTCGGAGAAAGCTGATAGGTACTGACAGGCCAAGCAAAACGCACCTCGGGCAGTGGCTGAAGCAGAAAACTCGGGTGTGGGGCTGCCTCGAAAGATTCTAGCAAACCGTCAGGCGACTCAGGAAGGAAAGCTGTGCTTTACCTGCACTGTGCAGAAATGAGCTTCCTCCGAAGGGTGGCTGGCCTCTCCCTTAGAGATAGGGTGAGGAGTTCGGCCATCCGGGAGGGGCTCAGAGTAGAGCAGCTGCTGCTCCACATCGAAAGGAGCCAGCTGAGGTGGTTCGGGCATCTGACAAGGATGCCTCCTGGGCGCCTCCAGGTTGAGGTGTTCTGGGCATGTCCCACCAGGAGGAGGCCCCGGGGCAGACCCAGGACACATCGGAGAAATTGTATCTCTCGGCTGGCTGGGAATGCCTTAGTGTTCCCCCTGACAAGCTGGAGGAGGTGGCCTGGGAGAGGGAGGTCTGGGCTTCTCTGCTTAGGCTTCTGCTCCTGTGACCCGGCCCCGGATAAGCAGAAGAAAATCGATAGATGGACGGATGGCACTTTAAGTGGAAGGCTGCAGAATAGGGAGGTTGTATAGGAGTGAGGCAACTTTTGATGATGTAACAGGTAAAGCAGACAGAGGAGTACAGAGACAGCGACTAAACAACATCACCTGATTCCCCTCTGTCCTTTTAATGCCATTACCAGCAAGGACTCAAGCGGACCTCACTGGACAGCACAGACGGAAGCAGGAGTGTGTGTGTGAGGGGGGGTATGAAAAATTCATAATAATTTCACATTTCATCAAAAAAGATTATTTGAGGATTAGTGCGTAACAACAACAAAAAGGGAAAATGCAAAGCACATAGACAGAGAGCGAGTGTGCCAGACAAAAGGTGAGCACGATCGTTCCCTTTCCATCCATTTATCCCTCCCTTTCTCACCCTCCACCCCTCTGCCGACCCCTCTGTCTGCTCTGTCATTCTCTCTGTCCCCTCTCTGCTCTTGCCTTTGTCTGCCTCTGGCCAGAGTCTGGCGAACTCAGACAAAAGAATGCCGCCTGTCATGGAGAAAGAGCAAAGGTCTTGGCTCTCGGGAGGTGGTGGAGGGGTGGCCGGGTGTCAGGGTTGGAAAGGCATTGTCAAAGCTGTGGCTATCTATTGTTGTTTTCTGGGCTTGCTCCCTACCTCGCCCGTCTCCTCTGTCTCCGATTTCCTTTAATGTCCATGTGGGGTTTTTCTGTTTTTTTAACGCTGTAAGAGCGAGGGATGGAGACTGTAGGGAAAAATGGGGAAATGCGACAGATGTCACACTTGAAGCTGTTCGCCCATTTACCGCTGTGGCTCAAGGCTCAGCGGCGTGCTGGTGGTTCTTGCCACACAGCGGGCTCGGGTGCCTCCGGCAGGGTTCAGGTTTTGGAGCGGTTAAGTTTAGGTGATTCATTTTCTTTGCGGAGTGAGCTGCTGTGGAAAGATGAGCATCCAGTGGAGGATGAAGTTTGCTTCTTTGCTCTTGAGTGATGTCACCACAAAAAGTAATTAAAGTAACTAAGTAAGGCATGTACATGAGTATTAAGATACTTGTACTTTACTATACAGTACAGTTCAAAAGAAATGCTTTTTAAAAAAGATGCTGTTTGGCCTGTAACTTCCTAAAATGAGCAGCATGTAAACTGAATTTTACGATGTGAAGTCTTAACCCGAACCCTGAGGCATCACATCACCTGTGCTGTGATGGTTGTTGTCCCAAGCCTTGGCATTCAGTGAGGTGTGACTTCTGTTATTCTCCAAAACATAAAGTTAGGATCAGGTTAGATTTGATAGATTAAGGTTAGATTTAATCATGGTGACTTTAAAGACAGTATAACGTTAACTCTTTGGAAGGAGCTGATTAGTACTGTTCTCTCACTTAACTCCACATGCTTGAGAAACGTCTTTGCTGTGGTTATTGATGGGGTGATTTTTAGAGGGCAAACAGAATAATGTTGGTTCTGTGAATAAGAGAAAGTCATTTGCTTGTGTACGTTCTGGCGCCCTGGTAGTGGATAGAACAAAAATCTTCATATTTTTAATAATGAGATGTAATATGCATGTAAAAGTGAAGAGGATATAAATCTACGGTAGATGAAAGTCCTCTTCTTTTCCTTTCTGAATGCAGCTTGGAGATCCCCGTGCTTTGACAAGGTTACAGTAACACGACTTCCCGTTGTCAGTCTGTATTTGCGCAACGGTCTTTCGATTTGAAAGGTTTTAGGAAGTGCTGGTCAAGTCTTAGTCAGTCTGTTGCCAAATGACAGTCGGCTCTCAAAGGTAAAAAGTTCAACACTGTGACTTGACTGAAGAGCACAAAGTGGAGCTGACACCTGATGTCAAACTGAAGCTGTTCTGCCCTCTGTGGGAATCATAAGTGGGGGATTTAAGCCGATGCCCCTGCCATCGGGCAAGATTTTAATCTCCTTCAATATTTTGCCATTCCTAAACTTTAGCCTAGTCCTTCTGGGTATTTTGCCGCTCTGCGACCAAGTGTTGCTACGCAGCCGTCTGGGGACACATTGATTATTCAGTCTGAAAGCCGGGGCAGCCAGTTGTCTCTGGCTCTGCTTTGATTTGCTGAAATGCCATTCTGACGGATGCCGGGGGTGATACTTCCCACAGTAAACACTAAATATTTACCGAGTCAAAAACAGTCAGCGCCTAAATGTGAATCCTAACACTTATATGGTCTGGACAGTAACTGGCACATATTGCTGCACACACACAAAGTGAGACTTGCATGCATGAGTTTGAAAGGATGTTTGCTTTTGTTGTATACGCCTTGAATAGGCGTTAAGTGCTAACTTGAAATGAATTAGTTAGGTGTGCATCCTTCAGCGATTCCTTAAAGTGTCTGAGAGCAGAGCGAGCGCTGCGTACTGTCACCGGCTCCACTGCAGTTTCTCTGTTGTGCCAGCAGATGGAGAAAGGCAACGTGTTTATAGGATAATGAGAGTGAAAGGCAGCCACATGGTGAGGGATGATTGCAGGGCTCAGTCTCTGTGGTCCGATACCCAGGTCGTCGCTTTGATTGACAGGCAACACTGTTCTTGATATTGTTGAAGGTTTTCTTTTTTAAGGAGGTTCTTTATTAATTCTTTCACTAAAGAAAAGCAGAATATGAACATGTTATTGGCTTTTCTTGCTACCAGTGAAACGAGTATCAAAAATGTTGTTAAATGTTATGGTTGTGTTTTTTTTAAAGTAAAGAAGTGGCTGTCTGTGTATTCAAACATATTTCCTTGAATTTAAATGGAGATGCACAGCTGATCAAAATATAAAACAGTAAAATAGTCCAGTTCAAAGGGTTCTTTACGATGCGCTGAAAGCCTCACCTACACACACACACTCTGTTAAACGAGGGTCTCTGGGAGATGATTTCCTTCCCCGTGTGTCGTCCCCCTCGCGCCCCCCCTCCCTCCTCTGCTACGCAGTGTAAACACAGTGTTCCAGAGGAATGTTGGACTCCCTGACCTCCACTGCAGTTCACTCGGTTCAGCCTGGCCGCGCTGTGCTCCGGCATCGGCAGCGGCAGCCCCCCTACCCTACCTCCCCACACCTTCCCGCTTCCCCCTCCAGAGCCCCTTCCCTCCGTTTTTTTCTTTTTCTTTCCCCCCGCCATGCCTCGCTCCTTCTCCTGTGCCTCCCCTGCTCTTTATCTTCCTCCTCCTCTTTTCTTACCCCATTTTTCTTTTGGTTGTCCTTGTCCCTCACTCCTGCCCCGCCCCCCTCTCTTTTCCCCTCGTTCTCTCCTTTCTCCTTACTTCCTCCCTTTACCTTGCAGTCTTTTCGCTGTGTAGGGATGGATGGTTTCTCTTTATGTGCTTCACTTCACTGATTCGACTAGAAACTAAAGGGGGGTTACAAGTGCATCTGGCCACTAGCTGATTGGATTACTGAGGTGACAAGGTGGCCAGAGCAGACATGTGGTGTTTGCAGTTTTGACCCGACTGTGGCTTTTTCACCATGCAGAGGTTCACAGGGTTTAATTGCTGGAGCATAGAGCAGATCATAAATACATCCAGGCGGTCACTGGAGGTCGGGCTGAATGCAAACGTCTGGAGGAATCAGAGACTGTTTGTGTATTTGTAATAGATGCTGCTTGTGCTGCAGGTGCTACACAGGAACAGCTGTGTCCCCGCCGGCTGCCAGCTAACCTGATCAACAGGATCAGCAGCCAGCCAACAGAAAATCCTGAATATAGATAGATCAGAGGAGGGAACGTGTGTGTGTTTCAGGGTGCTCTTTCAGGTCATGGGAGGCCATTCCTACCATCAAATCCCCCCTTTTAAAAAAAACCCTCGGTGCAAACTGCAGATGCTGTACTTTTGAATGGAATAATTTGATCGATCATGCAGTAAGGTGCACTGCAGTGTGAGTGTCAGTGCACGCAGTGCTAGAAGAAGCAGGGATGTCCTTTCCTGACTACTCTTCACTAGGTGTGCAGCTGTATCTGTCACTGTTTATCAAATCTATCATAAGTAATGCAAAAAAATGTAACTTTATTCATGAACTGTACGGTGAGGAGATCCTGTGGTGGTTTCCTGTAAAGCAATGGTGGGGAACTCTGGTGTCCTGCAGGTTTTAGGGTCAACACACCTGAGTCAAATGATTGGTTCATTACCTGGCCTCTGGAGAACTTGAAGCCATTTAAATCAGCTGTGTTGGATCAAGGACACCTGGATCTAAAACCTGTAGGACACCGCCCTCGAGGCCTGGAGTTCCCCACCCCTGCCATAGAGGGTAATCCAATCAATACAGTTCTGAGTGATCACCTCCATGCTACGGTGAGACTTTTCTATCCTGATGGGAGAGATCTCTTCCAGGCAGGAGTGCAGCCAGGGGGGTGTTTTCAAATTACTTCTTGTTGTATTTCAGCATCATTGCAGAAAAAGAATAAATAAAAAGCAAGACACCGTTTTCTTTGCCAGCCTGTTGGTACCACCACTAGGATGACGATGCTCCCATCCAGAGGAAAAAGGACTCCCTGAGGATGACAGTGATGTGAATCAGTTTGTATGGAATTGGTCGTACTCCCCACTACCATCATTTAAACATTTAATAAGAGAATATCTGTAGGATGAGTGATAATTCCCCTTGTTTTTAATTAGTGGCTCGTCTGTATACCATGCATGATTATAATTTGTGATGTGCTAGATCCTGTCAGCATTTAATAAAAGATATTCTGATGTCATACCTTAAATTACGGCTCTGTCTTTAAATCAAGCAGTAATGTGACAGAATGTGGTATCACGGCATCATGAAATGGGAAAACCTAACTGAAGGTATCTGGAGCTAATTGTGGCAAAGATGCAGGACTGGAGATTATTTCTGTCTGAACCATCCAGCCTCTCAAATATGATCAAATTCAGAGCACAGCGTGTTTGGGAGATTTAACCAGGAGTCGAGCGTATTACAGTTGCTCTCCAAGAACAGGAAGTGGAAATTCAGGTCAGTGATTGATGTGTTACCGTCAGTTGTGGTCTGTCATAAATACAGCGCTAGCTGTGCGGGACACATGTGACATTTGCAGCATTGCAAACACATGCCACCGAAAAGAAAAGAAAGAAAACGGCAGAGCTAGATGATGAGAGCTCACAGCCATCATGTGATAAACAGCCCGACTGACGAGTATGCAGAGACATCTCGTCATCTGTGGCTTATATGGGTTCAAGTACTGTTTACAAAAGCCACAAATGCTCTTGTGCAGAAAATAAAAAGAACTCACTTTGGCCAAAAGTCATTAACACAGATTTCACGCTCTGCGCTCCAACACTAGGAAGCACAGGTGTTTAGGTTGTCCGCTCCTTTATGTCTGCTTCTAACAAGGAAACAAAATCGTGTTCTTCTCATCATCATCTTCAGCCGCATCATCAGCCTGACTCAGTCGTCTCTCGTGGTCCTCCCTTCCATTAACATTAACCTTCACTGGCGTTCTTCCCTGCCCGTCTCTTCCTTCCTGCCTTCTCCTCAGCGATTTGCTTTTATTTGCTTCCATAAATCCCAGCCGCTGTGCAACCAGCCAGTGTCTCTCCATATGTAATTATGGGATCTTTTTCACTCAGATTGTGAGTGTTGCCTGCCTGTTTGCACCGTGGCTGCGAGCACGGCAGTGATCATCAGTTACCTGGGCGGTGTAATTGTTGCACGCAGATAATGAAAACGATGCTGGTGGAGGAACATGTGGCCGTTTTGCTCATTATGCAGACGGGGAAGAGGAACTTGGCTGACCTCTGCTGGGCTCTGACAGGCACTGTTGCAGATGTTGATCGGCGTTAATGACTTGATGCGGGATGTATATGTATTCTCAAAGCTTCCTCTGGCTTCAGTTACCCACAGAGAGGCTTTGGAGATGATTTAGAGGTGCGTCCTGTTATCCAGTAAAGAGCATCTACAGATGTACTAGATGGCAGTATTCTTACATGTAGTCCAGTGTATAATTGATGGGCGTAGGTTTTATTTGTGCATTCTTGCATTCAGGTGAATTTTTATGCATCAGTTTGTGGTGGACATGTGTTGTAGCCCAGAAAACACTGGGCTATAATGTGATCAGGTGTTCTGCATTACTTTTAAATCATCATGTTCACCTTTTCTCATTTAATGTTACTCTTGCTGACTCACAGGTGGACACAGTTTACACAGTTTGCTGGGTTCAAGAGGTGAGACTGAGTTACGCACTGACTGATAACAGGCTCAGACGTGCATGTTTCACCTGTTTGTGCCAATGGCACACATTCGTTTAGCTTCATTTATCAACCCCTGAATTGATTTCTGTTCGCTAATGTTCAAAACGTGTCACACAGACGGTGTAATTCATCATGTGCTTGTCCTGTTTTACTGACAACTGAGTGAAAACCAGAAGGTCTGCAACATTTCCCCGAGATTAGCGAGCAACAGAGCAGCAACACCTGTGCATTAGAAGTCAGCGGCTCCCCGTCCATTCTTTGAGAAAAAAAATGTTTGACATCGACCCTCCTCCTTATTGGGTATCCAGTGAAATCTGCATCTGTGATGTAAATGCAGTTATTTTGACCCTAAATATCTTCATTTTAATTGGAAGGTATAAAGGGCAAAACAATGGTGGTGAGAGCAGGAACCCCTAATAATGAAAAATACATTTTCTAATTTGAATTAAACATGTGGAACCGCATCACCAACCGCAGGCCGGCATAAGAAAGGGAGCAGAATTCGATCTGAGGGACTTTACTGGGAAGGAGAAGACTGATGGCGGGAGCATGAGCGAGCGAGGGAGTGAGACAGAGAGAGAGAAGCAGATGGCTGGAAATATAGCCTGTTAAATTATTCATCTAGGCTGGAGTCTGGAGATAGAGAGATGGATCGGAGCTGGCATGGACACTTTTATTAGGATTCCGAGAGCTGTGAGGAGAGAGTGCTTCAAAATGCTGTGATTGCCTTTTGAGACTATATGAAAAGTAATTGCGTCAGGTCTGGGAACAGCTTTTATGGCAGAGCAATTCAACCTAAAGTCTCAAATTAAAAAAGCAAAATAAGGACAGACATACACAGAGAACCTGCAAAGCATAAAAATGAGTTTCTTTAGACAAGAAAACATCTTTCACTTTACTTTTTGGAGCCATCATTGTCTCTCGACAAGGAGTTCTGGGCATGCTCAGATATTTCAGCTGCAGCGATTCATTTTCAGTTCATGCAGAGGGTAACGCGCAAAAACAGTCGCAAGTTTCCTAATCCCATATTCTGACACTCGTGACTGTGTGTGAGGTGACTGGGGTCACTGCGTGTGGACTGAAAAAGCTGCCCTCAGTTTGGGTTTCAGAGTAAGTTGCTTCAGCCGCAGCCAGGACGAATAAAAATGAAACATGGCTGCAGGGGCAACCGACCCGCTTCGTAAAAGAAGATTTGCGGTGGGCATATGTTGCGAGCGTCTGCAACAGGAAGCCTGCAGAGGAGCGGATGAAGCTGACTATAATTCACAGGAATGTCTAGTAGACTAATAATTTCCAATCCTAACCCTGAGTTTAGTGGTTTAGCTCAAATATTTGCATTAAAAAATCCTTTATTTGCCTTTTAGATGGGTCCTCTTTGCTTTCCCCTCCCCTCCATCCTTTCCTCCGCTGCACATGTTGAGACAGTAAATATGAGGGTTTTTTTTCCATCATGTGCATCATATATGACTCTCCCAGATTCAGAGAACACACACACACGCGTGCACACACTGATGCACACATGCTCCTGAGCAGAGGGCTCTGGGGAAATAGAGCAGAGAGGAAGCTACGTGCCTTCGCCAAGCAAGGGCTGTCTGGTGTCATGGCAACGGGGCTGCAGATTACCCCACCCTCCATCATTCAGGGAGAGGAGAGGAGACACACTCATGCACACATATATAGGTGTGTGGAGACACAGCATTCACAAAAGGGGTTTAAAATGATCTGATATTCACAAATAATCAGCTTAAGTGTGAATTAGTAATGGCAGTAGCATCTCAGCTACATGAGGAGAGGGAGAGGCGAGGGAGGGAAGCGTAAAAGGCGAGCGATGATGAGAGCGGCGCGGGGAGCGCTGGAGATGTGCAGAGGGGCCATAAACATATAGTAGCACTAAATACGTCTGGGGGATATACTGTTATTAAAAGCGGTAAGGTTATCCAGAGAGCAGCTTTACCATGGGGTTGGACGTTTTGCTACGTGCTGCTCGAGTCCTGCTAAAATGAATTTAGCGGGAGATAATATCCTCCCTGTGTGTGAGTGCTGGAGCCTGAGAGCAGAGGCAGTGATGCATGGACGAGCTGACAGCAAGAGAGGAGATAATATTAGAGCCCGCATGAGGGTATAAAAGGGTAGCTGGAGCTTTTTGTAGCAAAAAAAAATGCAAGAAAGACGGGGCGTGGAGGAGATAAATGACACCAGCCTGGAGAGAGAGAGAGAGGATGAGACGGCTAGAAGGGAGGGAGGCGAGGTCGTTTGAGGATATCTCCTCTGAAATTGACTGCGGCACAGCCATCGTCCACAGTTACATCACAGCTGAGCTCAAACTCGGGATGAACCTCTCCCTCCTGCTCACTCGCCTCTTTGTCCCCGCCAACCTTTAAATGCTTCAAAGCCATACGGAAACGAAGCAGCACAGACTGAGCACGTGCAACGAGACGCGTCGCACTTTTAATGGGGTTCGCTGGGACGGGATGCGACCGGGGAACCGAAGCCGGCGTCATTTTCTCGTGAGCCTGCTCAGCGCCGCCAGGTGTCTTTCATGGGCCTCATTAAAGCTCCCTTACACACTGTAAACAAGGCGCCAAACTCGTTTTAAAAGGCTTTGTCCTCCACAGAGGAGCGGCCTGTCATTAGAAATCAGTTAGCGTCACAGCCGAATGATCACATACACACAATCTACCTTCCTCTTATACATCCTTTCAGCGTCAGCAGGCCCCTGACTCTCCACAGACCTTTATCTTTGCAGTGACGCTTTACAGTTGCTTTGCAGTATAATGTAAAACTGCTGCTTCACATTCACGATGTAATCCCCGGGAAATCGGAGAATCTGCCCAGTCCAAATTAAATACCAGTTTTTTCCTCCCAGATTTAATATCTGCACATCAAACTGCATGTGATCATTTTGATGTAGGGCTACGTAAGGCGGCTAAAAGCCATTACCATGACTTGATGACTATAACTGCTAGAAGGAATATTGGATTGCATGATTCACACGTGTGATAAAACAGCGTAGACTGGTCAGATTTGGACTCTCCATGAAAGGGTGCCTTTAAAAACAAGTCCATAGATAAATAAAAGTCATTATTACGTTCAACAAATCAAATCCGTCTCCTCCTGTTTAATCTGAATGAAGACCATCACTCGTCGTATTCCTGACCACAAAGCCCATCAGACGTTTATGGGCTCATTTCCTACCATGATGAATCCAGTCTCTAGGGGTCACACAGTTTGTACCTGGAGATTTTTTCCCACATGGACATCGCTGTTACAACCATAAACATTTTAGCAGCTCTCGGTAAATTCAGCTTTTACGTTTTCCTGGTTTTGTTCTCCCTAAGTATCTTTGTGGTTCTTAAAATCCTCACTGTCTCACCAGCTCTCCCAGCCTAAAAAATTACACAGCTTAAAAACTGCAGAAACATGCCAGCTGTACCAAATATAATACTAAATAAAACTTCTGTGTACAAGTAAATGCTTTTTTTTTATTTGTCAGAAGCTTTGATAGACTTCAAAAACAAACAAAAGGCTTTTCTGACTTTAACTATTAAAGAAGCTTCATGCACTGTTTAAACTTTCAATTGTTTTAAACGTTTGTTTTGTTGGTGCGTTGGCTTGTTGGGGGTAACACTAATTTTAACTAAGTTTACTTGTCCAGGCAGCTCAGATCAACCATTCCTAGTTGGATTTCCCCTTGTCTCAGACTCTCCAGCTGTGGTGGCAGAGAAGCTTTTTAATATTAACTTGTCTCATCTCTCCATCCTTAGGACACAAGCAGAGCCCTGGATCCACAGGTGACTCCTGGCAGTAATGGGTAAGTGATGATTTGACAGTCATCAGTAGTACTAGTAGAGATTTGTCACTGTGAACACTGCTGTTGTTAGCTAGTGCTACCAGCTAACACAGATGTCTCTCTGCTTTCTGAGAAGCTCTCGTGTGCACATTCTGCTCTGTAATAAAAAAGTTACAAAGTTACAGTTTCTTCAAACTTTAAATGGTAACAAAATAAGTTAATGGCTGTGATCCTTTGCTGTCAGTCGTGTCTGGAAAGTAAAAGCAAATCGTAATCCTTGAAGGTCCACCTGAGATCACAGATTTACTTCTATGTTGTTTCCTTGCTGAACTTTACTGATTTCCTCTTCGCGTGTGATGGTAAAACAGTGAAGTGCTCACACTTACAGTAAACCAGGTGTTTTAACTTGTTAGTGTGCTCGTTCTCTTGGTTTGGTTGCACCTGTTTTTCTTTTTGGCCAAATGAATTAACCTGCACTCACCTGTGAAATGAGCTGCCGTGTACAATAACAGCGTGTGCACTAACCGAGCGTTGGAAAGCAACACCATAATTTGTAACTTTAATGAGGCTTCAATATACCTGTTGAACAGGGTTGAATAGAAGTGAGTAAAAAACTGCAGGTACTCACTGACTGGTAATACGTCGCTGCAGCTTATTTTATTTGTCTTGCTAGTGACACATAAATGCAGCATGGAACTGCCCACCTCCAGCTACAGCAGACTCCTAATTATTCTAATGAGTGAAAAAACACTTATGTGGGTGTGCAGCCCCTTTAGGATCAGCAGTGTTTTCACTGCAAAGATTTTAACCTGTCGCAGCAGGAAAAGCACGGGTGGTTTTGTTAAAGTGGTTCACTTACACTACGTGCCATGAGCCTGATGCACAAACACCAAGACCCTGAAATGACTTCACTAAACACTGGTGTATTGGACATCATCACATTTCTGTTTTGGAGCCGGAAGTGATCGTATTTGGAAAAGATGCTGGTGTTCTTAGTTATGAGCTAAAAAGTTGAGTTAGCAAGCTCTGTCCTTAGACTGACTCACTGCATTTGTGCTAAATAACATACTCGTACGCATGCTGTCACCTACCCTAGAAGGTTGTTACATAGACCGCATCCCTTCCAGCAGCACATATACAGTCAAAGAGTCCAGCTGAGATGAGCAGAGGTGATGTTTAGCAGACACTGATTGGTTCCATCTGTGGGTTTTTTTTTTTAGCAGAGCTGAAAACCAACAGATATTTAATATCACTATGAGCTTTTCTAGGATCTTCCACTGTGAACTGCAACACTCTGTAGGAGCGTTCTTTAAGTTACAGGTGAGTAAACGCTGGCCACACGTCTGGTCTCTGCAGGGCCTGACTCACCATGACAGTTGACGGCTGAACATAACTCTGCTTTTTGCCAATAAAAACCAAAAAATCCCAACAAACCACACCCATATAACAACATGCAGCAATTACACTGCCAACTTAAGCCACGTGAAAAATAACACTGACATGGCTCTTTGAGTGTACGGAGACCAGGAGGCATAAATGCTTTTCATTCAGA
The DNA here is from genome assembly GCF_900408965.1 of Simochromis diagramma. Lineage (NCBI taxonomy): Eukaryota > Metazoa > Chordata > Actinopteri > Cichliformes > Cichlidae > Simochromis > Simochromis diagramma. Next base: position 1,892,617 of record NW_024387332.1, on the reverse strand, counting down.
CACGCTGCTGTGGGCTTCAAGTGACTGTTTCTGTATCATCAACAACTGCATTTTTTTGGCACTTCCACGCTGATTCTACTTTTGGTTGGAATCTCAAGCATGATAATTCTATACAGGGATTTATCTGAACTCATGCCCTCGAAGCAGATCGATCTCTACGACTGTGCAAAAGCTGTCATCAGTTTGGATTATCGTCTATGGTGCATTATCATTGGGGAGTCATGGAGGAGCCCTGCAACAGATGGTATGGCCCCCACAGAGCCCTGTCCTCAACATCGTGATGGTGGTCTGGGGTCGGGATGCCATACCGTTCATCGCTGCATATCAGATAAACTATTAATTGCATTTTTAGAGCATCCTCTCCATCTGCAGTCATAGAATAGTACTACAGTAAAACACTCGGACTGACTGATTTGATTTGAAACTCACTTAAATAAAGTGTTGGCACTAAAAAGCTGGCTGCTGACATGTACAAAAGTTTAATTTACATGTTCACAAGCATCTAAAATAGACTTTTTCTTGCAGTTTTATCTTAAAACAGTAGCATGTAAACGTCCCATTGTGGATCAGTGGTATCTACAGGTTAGCAGTTGAACCAGAACAGCAGTTTGTACAGTCTTATTTGCATTGTGCACTTTATGCCCGTCAGCGCTGGGCTGGGCATTAACTGGCTACTCCGGCCATTTTGAGCAGCAGTGAAATTGAAGAGATTCCTGCGTCCTCTCTCTCACTTTCTGTGTTTGTCCCCGTGTGATGCAGCTGTTGTTGTTCTGTGGTCATCACCCTATAAATACAGCAGCTGACTGATGGAGCCTGCAGCAGCTGTCTGCTGCCCCATGACACATACTGTACACACAGATTCAAATGTTCACAAACACATGCAGCGTTTGTTGTTTGCAGCGTTTGGAGGACTTCTGAGTTACTGCAACACATTTCACCTGATGCTTTGGTCACAATAATCTTAATTTACAGCATGATGGGATGAAATCCATCACGTCAGTTTCCAGCTTAACAAAGAACTTTTTTGACTCTTCAAAAATCAGGTCCTTGAGTTGGAAATTTCACAACTTTTGCTTAATGAAATTTGTGACACGTGCTGGCGAAAGCAGCAGATCTGTTGAATCAGAGAAAATAAATAGTCAACAGGAGGGAGGGACAGCGAACCGCAGCTATTCCCTGCTCTGTCTGCCCCACACGACAGCAGAGAGTGGCAGTGAAACAATGATGTTGAGGATCCCAGATTTATCCTCTCTATTCAGCGCTACAGCAGCTGCACAGACATAAGGAGAGGAATCATTACAGTGAGCCGAGGCCTGTTAATAGGCCCGCGACATGGGGGGCCAGACAGCTCTGCAGAGGCCCCATGAGAAGGGAGGTCAGGGGTCAAGAACGAGGGCAAGGTGTGGGAGGAGTGTTTGAGACAGGAGGAGCAGGATGGGGAGGGAGAGGGGGAGGACTAATGTCAATTAAACTCTGTGTCATATATTTTTCTCCCCCCGTTACTGCTGTTTTTCACAGTAATGGATTTTTTTCCTGGTTTGTGCTTTGATGTCACTGTAACCAGGCTGTAACTGTAACCATGACAGCAACGCTGGTACTGCATCTAAGAACTGCTGTCTGAGCAGCTTTTATAAAATGTAGCCTCCAAAATAACCCTGTTAATTTCTGTGTTGACACGTCTCCCAAACAGACTTGCTGTAACATCATGTTGTGTGGGATGCATGGTAAAGATGGGGAAAGGTGAGCATGTCAACACGATGCTTACGCGGATAGAGGTGGAGGATTTGTAGTGAATGTACGATGGATGTGTGCAGTTAGTTGACTACACGATGAGGCATTGCTGCTTTTGCTAACAGGTTCAATACTGTAACACAACACATTTCTTTCTGTCTGCAAATTCCTACTACACAGCAACACAGGTACGTCCATCGTACGGCCCTGGTGGTTCTTATCTAACATACAGTATCATCATATTGACTAGAAATGGGCTAAAATGTCATTTTTGAATACCATAATTTCATGACAGTTACATTCAATTCATAGCCACAAAACTTGAATATTTTTATTATATATTACGACGCCTTAATGTTGCCTGGCAACCACCTAATAATAGACTAAAATGACATTTATATAGTAGAGCCGGACCTAAGCATCGGCGATGACCCACAAAAATGGGCTAATCCTGATTTACCTGTTAATGACCTTTGACTTAAGTTTGCCAACAGCACAAACACTCCAAACACACTCAGCTACTACTAGCTTTATTAATGTTATAGTGCCGTTTAACTCTTCTGAGATGTTGTTGAGGAAAGTGTATATTTGTAATATTTGTATAAGGTGGAAACGGAGCTTGATTGCAGCCATTTAAAGCAGTGTGCTTCTGCAATACTGAGAAATATTTAGACCTAGAAAATGAACACAATGAACATATTTCAGTGTCATATTCATTATATTTTAATTACTTTTTTTTTTTTTTTTGCCTGTCCAGTTTGGATCTTTAGCCATCAGAATTGTTGTCTGACGGCCAAGAAAGATGCCAAGTGGACTTACTTTACCAAGTGGATCATCATGGCCTTGCCATATTGGTCTATTTGATTGACCTTTATTATAATTATGTATTTATTTTATTTTTGTTTTTTAAAGACGGGACAGACATGACTGGGGGAAAGGACAGGGAGAAAGAATGAAAGAAAGAGAGGGAGAGAAATAAAAACAGAGGGGAGAAGAGATGGTGAGAAAGGGGGGAAGAAAAAAAAAGAAAAACAAACAAAACACCGGGATCACCACGATCACCAAAGAGCAACATAATAAAAACAACACCATCACAATAAACTAGCTAACAATAGATAACAGTAGATACTTTTTTAATTTCACCTGTTGAGAAAGAAAAAAGAAAACAAGCAGAAGAGAACAAGAGTAATAGAATAAACAACATCACAATGATATATGGGAATATGACAGTAAATACTAAATATTAAACATTATTGTGCAGCACATAAGATCAACAGAACACAGTGTGCTTTGAGGTAGGAGCCAAAAAGGGTGTAGTTTGTGGGTGTGATCACCCGTGTGTACACCTGTGAGCATGGACGCGCTTGTATTAAAAGGTTACTTCATGTAATGATCTGCTAGAGGGTGTGGGGGGGCCACAGCCCCATCCTCCAGGGCATGAAGCAGGTATGGAGGAGATCAAGACTCCAGACATCCAGAGGCCCCCAGAACACAAGAGACCAAGGAAGACCAACAGAGGGGCAGCCGCGCCACTGTCCCAGAAAGAGCTGAGGAGAGTCCCAGATGAGGGCTCACTCAGCAGCCGCGGAGCAGAAGCCAGGGGGGGTTGCAGTGACGTGCCCGTGAGCTCCGCCGGCAGCCAGCCGTGCCTGAGTGACCGAGCCCCACCTCCGAAGTGGCCCGAGCGAGCCCCAGGCTCCAGGCCCCGATAAGCGGCCGCCAAGGAGTGAGCCGGTGTGTACCTGGACGCCCATCCCCGGACACAAAGAACCACCAACGCACCGATGTCTGAGGGCGTCTGCCACTGGTAGGGGGAGTGGTGGGGGGAGATAGGCCTCCATACCTTGGAGGGCCTGAGATGTCCCCAGAGAGGTGGCGTCTGATACCCGACCTGACATATAGACACAGACATACAGGCACACACAGATACAAAAATCCATTCCCACCCTCATGCTCTCATATGCACTTACTCCACACTCAACCAACGTGGAGACAGACATGAAGAGACGCTGTACACACGATCACACTCCCCAGCACACTCCAGACCGCAGTCGGACGGCCAACTCCTCCTCCTAGCCCCCCCCGCTCCAGCAGGCCGCAGAGAACGGGGGTGAGAGAAGACTCCAAACCTCCCTCCACCCGCTCATATGTAGTGTTGATGCATGTGTGTTCTAAGGTGCATTTAAAACCCAGGAGGGCATGGAGCTACCTGCCAGAGAGCAGCAGGTAAAGCTGACCCCAGTAGGCACTACCAGACTCTGCAACCCGCCAGGGAAAGGGGGCCCAGTCCCATCCGGACCGAGGCCCAGTACAGCAGCGCCGCCCGGCCCCACAGAACCCGGGACAGCACCACCCGATCCCACCTCAGAGAAAACTGCACCCACCCCGTCATCCACTCATCTTCCGGACTACACAAGACAATAGACGCCCAGGCTGAGATCTTCCTCCACCTCTCTTGTATCTCACCCTCCTGCATGGTGAGTTCCTGAAAAGAAGAGAGCTCCTGCAAGATGTAACAACCCCCCCACCCCCACCAGTAGAAGAGCCCCCCAGGTGGCTCGATGCACCAGCGGCACCCTGCACCAGGACTGGGCCCCCATACACCCATCCGCCCACAACCCCGGCAACACACCAGGACCCAAGCCCCCGAGGCCCAGCCAGGGCCCCAGCCCGGAGACGGAGCACCCCCACAACCCCACGCCCGTCCCGGACCCACCCAGGGGCAGCCAGGCTACCAGGTCAGTAATCCACGTCCGTCAGCACAGACCCTCCCCTAGCCCTGCTGCACGCAGCCACGAGGAAACCGTCACCTAAGAGCCAACAGAGCCCCTAATAGGCTGTGACCGCTACCCCGGGTTGAGCCCCCCAAGGAAGATGACCCCGGGGAACCCCTCGACGCCCTAAGCCTGTCCCTACCCCCACACCAATCACAACAGTGAAGGCGGGACCAAACTATGACACCCCCCCCCCACTAGGTGATGGAGCTGATCAAAGGAGCCCAGAGCAATTGATCTGATGTGGTGGCAGAGGCTGTATCAAGACTAATGTAATCTATTAGATAATTTCTATATCGGTTAGAATTAAGATTATTTTTATTTTTCCAGTTCATGAGGACTGTTTTCTTGGCTATGCATAGGGCAGTGAAAACCATATGGGCGATATTCTTATCTGTAGTGACATTATCTAAGCTGCCCAACAAACACACTAAGGGGGAAGTTGGAATGTTACATTTCAGACACTTCGATAAGTCTTCACATATCTCGCGCCAAAACTTCTGAACTCGTGGACAGAACCAAAGAGCGTGGATATAATTGTCCGGTGAATTGGTTTGGCAGTGTGAGCAGTTGTTGGTAGACGTAAAGCCCATCTTGAACATCCGATGACCTGTATAATGCATTCTATGTAGTATTTTGTATTGAATTAATTTAAGACTGGGATTTCTAATTAGATGAAAGGTTTTTAGGCAAATCTGAGACCAGAAGTTTAGGTCTAAGTTAACTGATAAATCTGCTTCCCATTTTGCAATAGGAAGTGATATTGATTCATCTGTTTTAGAAAGCATTCTGTATATTTTGGATAGTAATTTGGGGGTTTTAAGAGTAAGAAATTGAACCACACTTGGTGGTGTTTGTAGTTCAACTTGACCCGGTTTAAATTTCTTTTTTACTATGGATTTAATTTGTTGATATTCTAAAAAGCTTTTCTTGTTGATCCCATATTGTGTAACTAGTCTGTCAAATGAAATAAATTCTGTTCCTTCTAGTATATGTTCTAAATATTTGATTCATTTACCACTCCAATCTGAAAGGTTTATCATATTATTGTTTTGTAATATGTCAGGGTTGTTCCAGATAGGTGTACGTTTGCATGGGATTAATGAAGACGCTGTCAATTTTAGAAACTCCCACCATGCTGTCAGAGAAGAGCTGATGTTGATGCTTTTGAAGCATTCATGTCGTTGGATGTTTGAGCTGATAAATGGTAGATCTGAAATCTCTAGATTATTGCAAAGTGCTTGTTCTACATCTAGCCAAGGTTCATCTAAGAGGGTATGTTTTAGCCATCCTGAGATAAACTGAAGCCTGTTGGCTAAGAAGTAGTGCTGAAAGTTAGGTAGTTCTAGTCCTCCTTTATCCTTGGTCTTTTGTAGTGTTTTTAAGCTTATACGTGGGGGTTTATCTTTCCAAAGGAATTTGGACATACATGAATCTAGAGATCTGAACCAATCTTGTGGCGGTTTAGTTGGGATCATTGAGAATAAATAATTTATTTTTGGTAAGACCATCATTTTTATAGCGGCAACCCTTCCCATGAGTGTTATGGGTAGACATTTCCATCTAGCGAGATCACCTTCTACTTTCTTTAAAAGTGGGATATGGTTTAATTTAGTCAGATCTGCAAGCTTGGGAGAAACATTAATACCTAAATATTTTATATTTCCCGATTGCAGTGGTGTAGAAGAGGAATTATGGAGGGAGCAATTAATCTGAAGGACTGTAGATTTTGACCAGTTAATTGAGTAATCTGATATTCTTGCAAGAGAGTTTATCAATTCAATCACCCCAGAGATATTGGTTTGTGAATTTTGGAGAAAAAGTAACACATCATCCGCATAAAGGCTGATTTTATGTTCCACGTTCTTGCATTTTATGCCCTTAATTACTGAATTCTGTCTAATTGCTGCTGCTAGTGGTTCAATAAAAATTGCAAACAGTGAAGGGGAGAGTGGGCATCCCTGCCTGGTGCCCCTCAAGAGACAGAAGCTGGAGGATGTCTGGTCATTTGTTCTAACACAAGCTGTTGGGGAATTATATAATATTTTTAACCAGTTAATGAAAGAGGATCCAAAACCAAATTTGTGTAAAGTTGCAAATAGAAATTTCCAGTTAACTCTGTCAAATGCTTTTTCTGCATCTAAAGAGAATATTGTAGTTTCTAGGTTTTTACTGTATGAATAGTCAATCAAATTAAGTAATCTACGTGTATTTGTTGATGAGTGCCTACCTTTTATGAAACCAGTTTGGTCAGGATGAATTAAGAGGGGGGTTATTTTCTCCAGTCTCTTTGAGAGATCTTTGCAGATTATTTTAAGGTCTACATTTATAAGGGATATTGGACGATAGCTTGAGGGATATACAGGGTCTTTGCCTGGTTTTAGCAGGAGATTAATGTTTGCAGAATTCATATTTGATGGAAGTCTGCCCTTTTCTTTAATTTCCAACAACGTTCTGTAGAAAACTGGTGCTAGAATCGACCAGAATTCTTTGTAGAATTCTGCAGGGAAGCCGTCTGGACCTGGAGCCTTATTATTGGGCATACTTATCAGGGCTTCCTGGAGTTCACCTGGTGTCAGTGGTGAATCCAGTGCCATTGCTTGAGTGTCTAATAATTTTGGAAGAGTTATGTTGTCCAAAAACTGATCAATTTCCTTTTTAGATGGTTTATTTGTGGTGAATACAACGTTTTATAGAAATCCCTGAAAATGTTGTTTATTTGTTTCGGGTCATATATTGTGTTCCCAGATGAATCTTGAACAGCACATATAGTTGTTTTTTATTTATTTATTTTTAGCTGGTTTGCTAGAAATTGACCGGATTTATTACCATGTTCATAATTTTGTAAGCGTAGTCTTTGTACTAAGAATTTTGTTTTTTATTAATTATCTTAATTAATTATATTTTATTAATTCTAGTTTTGTTTTGCGTATTTTGTTCAATGTTTCCTGATCTTGGTGGGATGCGTAGGCTTCTTCTAGTTTTCTTTTTTCTTTTTATGTGATGAGAAAGAAATTATTTTACCTCTCATCACAGCTTTCCCTGCTTCCCATAGAACAGAAGCTGATGTTTCAGGAGTGTCATTATAGTCCAAATATGAAGTCCACTCTTTTTTAAAATATTTAATAAAGGCTTCATCTTTAAGTAGTGATATATTAAATCTCCAGTTTTTCCTTGGCGTAGTATTATTCTTGTGCATTAGTGTTAAAGATACAGGACCATGATCGCTGACAGCTATAGGGTGAATCTCAGTGTCTGAAATGTCGTTCAGCAGTGAGCTGCTGACCAAAAAATAATCCAGACGAGAGTAGGAGTGATTGACATGTGAGAAAAAAGTATATTCCTTACTGGTGGGGTAAAGGGAGCGCCATGCATCGCAAAGACCAAAGTCGCTCATATACTGTTTGATTATATTTATGGACTGCCATTTACGCTGAGGTCCTGCTGTATTGAGCCTATCCATGTCTTCATTTAGTCCAAGGTTGAGGTCGCCTCCAAGAACAAGTTCCTTTTGTTTGAAGTGGCCGAATTTGGCCACAATAGGACGTGGTCTCCCGGTCGCAGCCTGCATGGGGCTGATGCGATGCAGTCTATTATATTTTAATTACTGATGAAATTCAAATTTCTCTCAAACACAAAAGCTACAGTATATTTTTACAGATGATATTTAACCTGATTTGTTAAGTTGGGCTCAGCTTCAAACTTTGATGCGGGTCATCACATCGCCAGACGTCTTAGCAGGGTGTTGCTAACACTAGCAGTAGCACCACAGGCTCTTCTATGACTTTTGGCGAGTTGTCAGTTATTGTAGGGTCTAGCCTACAGCACACTGTAGAGCAGGGCTATATGACCAAAAATATTTATCACGATATACATTTGAAAATTTGCGATAACGATATAACTGACGATATAATTAACACTAGACAAAATACTTTACAACTCCACAACTTTATTAGTGCAAAAAACCCATCAATGTATTTTCACTTAAACAAGCAGCTGTTTTTTATGTGCATTAAAGATATATAAAAATTTAACAGTGCAAATGCAAATTCCTTGCTGACAGTTTAAACCAGGGGTCAACAACCTTTAAGACCCAAAGAGCCATTTGGACCCGGTTTCCACGCAAACAAAAACTCTGGGAGCTGCAAATACTTTTTGACATCTAAAATGAAGATAACACTGCATACATTGTTTTTTACCTTTACGCTTTGTGTGAACAACTAAGGTGTGTTGCTTATGAAATCCATGAAGTGCTACAGAGAAAATGACATTTTATTTATGTAATTAACACATTTTGAACTCTTAAAGAAACATAACAAAAGCAAAGATGCCCAGCTGAACTAAAATGATCCAGCAAACAAAAACTGTTGTGAGCCACCACCCTTATATCGCCTTTGGGCTTTTGGAGCCTTGACCTGACTTTTAAAAAATAGATGGAAAAAAAGCTCTATGCTGCTGAAAAAATGAAAAAATTCTGCAAAATATTTGCAAAATTCTGCCTAAATGTGTATTTTACCAGTTTAAGGTGTGTGGCGGGGCGTGGTCTGCAGCGCCACTGCAGGGGAGGCGGACGCACCTGATTGCACCCACAATCACGCCTCGCCGCCTTAATGTCTGTGGTATCTATGCTGTTGTGTTGTTGTTGGTGTGTGTCGGGCTGTGAGCTGAAAAGCTACAGCCGGCTGTGTGCGTACAGCAACCGTGTGTGAAAAGTGGTCAATAAAGAGATGCCGAAAAGCCTGTTCATGCAAACATCGTTGGGTCTGCCCTGATATGTTTACAATGGGACTTCTGCTCCTGAACCTCTGCGCACAGTGTCTGCAAATCGGGGCTGTACGAAGTCACTTTATCTTTACGCAGGACTGTAAGCTGTCATCTGTGAGGCGTGAGCGCTGTTTGTTTTTAACATAGTTCACGGTGGAGCTGCTGACATAATGTGGATCCCAAGATCCATAATTGGCCTACCTGGGGTTGAAAGTCTCGATAAATGCACGGCGTTTTGGCGGGTACACCGGCTTCCGCGAGTGTGATGCTTATTTTGAGCGATCAAAAACTAATAGAATATAATTTTATATTTATATTTCAATATCACAATAAGCTTCCAATTTAGAACTACAAGTTAAAAACAAACTAACATAAATAAAATACAATTCAGCTAAATACTTCTAATTTATTTCCCCAAACCACGCAGAGCCGCACTATAAGGACTAAAGAGCCGCAGGTTGCCGACCCCTGGTTTAACCAAAAGGCATTTCCAGTGTAAACTGGCCGACATATCCTCAGCATAACCATGTATAATATCCACAAAACTTAAAAAGAGGTTATACACACACAATACGGTAATATTATGTTGAAGCACAGTACGTATCACTCCGCGAGGCTCCGCCTACGATAGCCGTAATGCTCCGACAATCCATCAAGCGGTGCGGCTTCGTAGCTTAGCAAAGTCGTACTGAAACATTTGACAGATTTTCGAGCGCCGTGTACATAAAATCGTTTCGAGGTCAGTAAACACAACCAGAATTCATACATAAGGCACACGGGGTTATAAGGGGCGCTGTCGATTTTCAGAAAAATCAAAGGATTGATTTTAAGTGCGCCGTATTTTCCAAACAACACGGTAATAACGACGGCCCGCTAGCATGCTCTACCAAAAATAGTGCTTTGTTGTATATCTGACGGACGAAAGCTAAACCAGTTCCACACCACTGGAGTTGCAGCATTTTTACAAACCAGTTCCGGTTCATCTGTTTCATTCGACGATCCACTTTCGCCCTTCTCATTCTCTGTCGCCGCCATGCTTTTTCCGCCATGCGCGTATGAAAACAAAGGCACTGCGCATGTGCGTTTTACTCATATTCTATCGTGATATTTCATTTTCTTATCATTGCCCAACATTACACCGGTATAACTGTGAACGGTATGATATGGCCCAGCCCTAGCACACAGCACCTTGAGGTGATTGTTGTTGTGATTTGGTGCTGTGTAAATAAAGCTGACTTGAATCGTGGTTTTAATGCTGTCCACAGACACATCATATCTCATTAAGCACACGTGAGGTTTACAGCCTTTGGTTTGTTGGTAACATGATGTCTCATCATGGATGAGAGGAATTGTTTTCTCACAAGCTTAACTATTCCCGCACGTCCTTACCTTGGAAACGTACTGGCTATCTAACTGGGTTGTCACCAGCATTCCAAAGCCCACAGTCTAGATGACGCACTCTTTCTAACATTCAGCAGTGCAACTTAAACTGTAAATATGAAAGGATTAAAAATAAAGCGGCTCTATGGATCATAAAAAGATTAAGTCCTACCAAGAGTTGCATAAGGAGAAGAGCAAGTGGCAGCTGCATAGAGCTCTAGCAGCTACCGAGTCATACTCTCAATCACAAAAAACCTGCAGTTTAGTCCTTTGCAGTAATATTGCTCCACATGTAGCTGGTTCACTTTAATCCAGTCTATAATCACACATACTACATCACACATCACAGCTCCAGAGATCAAGGTCAGAGTGGGGCTGGATTGCTTCGAACTGAGTGGATTATTGGTCATTTCTATTTAAATCTGCAAACCATGTAGTGGGGACTGCAGTTTATACTGAGACAATCCCAGAGTGAGTAATAAACGTCTCACCGAGGATGTAGAATATTTGTAAAGTTGGAAAACGAATGAAATATTTTTACATGATCTGGAAACCAGATCTATTTATCCAGACAGGCGGGGAGGCCTGTTTGCTGCTATTTAAGGGGAATTTGACGAGCAAGTAACAATGAGGAAAATGTGATATAACATGCACCAATACAGGTAGAAATGCTGGCGTCCAGCCATCGTTTGCTGAAGGCTTTGACACTTACAGCTATAGAGAATCTCAGGTTTTGTTAGCAGTAGTAACTGGATCCTTCTGTTACATGAGAGCTTTGAGAAACTCTTTTTAGTTTAGCTCGATATATTGTGTAATATCAGAAATGATAGACTGATTTCATCACCTTTTTGTAACTTTTTAATAGCATTAATCCATTTTCAAGCTCGACTGAGAGACTCTGAAGGTAAATAAGATTTTGGTGATTAATGTCTGTTGTTTAATAGCATAAATTGAGATGAACTTTATTCCAGAGTTTCTGTGATGAACTCCTGAGCTCTGCAGCCGTAGGTAGAAGTCCACACAGGTGATGTGGTGGCTGCATGTACGACTACACGCCTGTTACTTTGGAGGAAAATGTTTGTATGCAGTATACAGTTCTAAATTCAACTTCTGCCAGTCTGGCTGACTTTTCCTCGAAATATAATCCTCCTACGGTCAGTGACCATTTTTAAAAGGATGCCATCTTGAATTTCCAAACGCGTTTCACGCTGGTGAAGGAGAGCGCAGCACCTAACCTGTAACTTCCAGCTATCTATGTGCTAATTCTGAGTTCTAATGTTTGACAAAGAAATTTAGATACCCAGAACAAAACTGACTTGCTTTCATTTTCACACCAAACTCTCGTTTTGCCCTGTTTTAAATTGGGCAATCTTTACATTAGTGACCCATCTCAGTTAGTTTAGTCCAGCTGGAGCCAGGATCATGGAGTGGCTGTCAACACCATCCATCTGAAAGTGAGCCTACTGAAGGATCTTTGGGAAAGACAAAGACTGCATCTTTCTTTTCATTAGTCTTCCTGTCATGATGGTGTCCTGAGGCCTGGACATCCCACTTTCAGGCTGTGGATCCTCCAGAGTCCAGCGGTTGATCCTGAGACTGATTTCTGGCAAAAAAAAATGTACAGGAAATCTCCGGTAGGACACGTAACACCCACAAATGCACGATGAGCCCTCTCCTATACTCACTCTACACCTACGACTGCACAGCCACTAACAACTCCAACATCATTGTGAAGTTTGCGGACGACACCACAGTGGTGGGTCTTATCACCAACAGTGATGAGACAGCTTACAGGGAGGAGGTCAGCGCCCTGACCCACTGGTGTCAAGACAACCATCTCACCCTCAACGTCGCAAAGACAAAGGAGTTGATAGTGGACTTCCGGAGGTGCAGAGAAGTACACACCCCCATCACCATCAGCGGCGCTGCTGTGGAGAGAGTGAGCAGCTTCCGGTTCCTTGGTGTACATCTGGCTGAGGATCTTACGTGGTCAGTACACACAAACAAAACAGTGAAGAAGGCGCAGCAGCGCCTCTTCTTTCTCAGGAGACTGAAAAGATTCGGCATGAGCCCCCGCATCCTCAGGACCTTCTATCACTGTGCCATTGAGAGCATCCTCACTGGATGCATCACCACCTGGTATGGCAACAGCACCGCCTACAACTGCAAAGCTCTCCAGCGAGTAGTGCGGTGCTCTGAACGGATAATTGGAGGTGAGCTTCCCTCCCTCCAAGACATCTACAGGAAGCGGTGCCTGAGGAAAGCGGGGAGGATCATCAAGGACTCCAGTCACCCCAGCCATAAACTGTTCAGACTGCTTCCATCAGGAAGGAGGTTCTGCAGCATCCGGTCCCGTACCAGCAGACTGAGAGACAGCTTCTTCCATCAGGCCATCAGACTGCTGAACACGTCATAGACACCTCAGCTTCACTACTGGAACTTTAACATTATGCACTCCATACTGTACAGTAATGCCACTGTTTTGCACATATTCAACTCTGTATATTTTATATATTTATTTTATATATTTTATTTATTGTTTGTGTACACACACACACACACACACACACGTAGAAAAATATTTAGTATACACATCCAGAAATGCATATACTATTATATATTGTACATATATTTATTAGCTTCAGATGTAGCCATTCTTGTATTTTGCTTGTTTACATTATTGTATTTTGCACAACTCTGTTGCTTGTGAAGCTCGCACACAAGAATTTCACTCACATGTGCTGTACCAATGTACCTGCACATGTGATGTGACAATAAAAGTGATTTGATTTGATTTGATTTGATTTGATTTGATGAGGTTGATGAAAAATCCCAATTGCGAGATTTCAGACATAATGGAGCAGCTGCAGCGACTGCAGAGAGTTCATTTTGATCCACTGGACTGTGGCCTGTTGTTTGTATCATCTCTGTGACATTGATATGCCCCAGAATATTTTTGTGTGAGGCTCCATATTTTCATTCCATCTCTACCTGTTTGTCATAATTCATAGCAATGTGTGAGAAATGTTAGGCCTGTAGTTATGGCCTACAAGTACTGACAACATTGTCTCTTTGTGCATCACTGAGTTAACGTGCCAGCGTGAATTAGAAGCGAACCGGACATTTTTTCCCTCCTGGTCTCGATCAAATGAGCTGAGCTGTAAATGTAAAAACACTTCATAGCGGCGGTCAGGTGTCCTTGGTTTTGTTCTCCAGTGTCTTTCTTGTTGCTAAAATGCATGTTTTTCAGAGCGCTTTCATGCATCTGCAGGCTCTGCGGCCTCATTTTGTGTGTGCATGTGTTATCCGAGCTTCTTCTTGACCTTCACAAAGTAATGCCTGCTCGCCACACTCACAGCTCCTTTGTGAGAGTCTGAACGTTCTCTCCTGCAGAGGAGAGGTGGAGTGCTACGCATGGCCTGCAGACATTTTGGGGCAGAACATGATTGGCAAGAAAAAAGTGCAGTTTGTGCTCACGTGCACGTGTGTCTCTCCCACTGGTCCCGGCCGTCTGAAGGTCACACCATCCCCACGCTCAGCGTTGTGGAGAGCTGCCAACGCTGATGGCTGCTGCTGCTGCTGCTGCTGCACTGTGTCTGGCACATGCTTCCCCCACTGCAGGGCATTGATTAAGTGGCACAGCTATGCCTCACCTGCTGGAACCAGCCAATACCAATACAGCAGATAGTCCAGCCAGCCAATAGGAGAGCAGGGAGAGATTTGGAGAGGCTGGAGACAAACTGACATCCAGCAGACAAACAGTTTTCCTTTTTTTCATCTTTTGGATGAAAAAACAAAGAGTGATGGAGGAGGAGGAAAAAATAAGTGGTAAGGTTGGAGAAAAGGGGGAATAAAATATTGAAAAAGGACTAAGACTGAAGGGTAATGACAAAGGACCAGATGGATGATGGAGAAATGAGGGACAATGGGCGTGAAGGAGGGAGATGTTAAAAGAGGGGGAGATGGGAAGAAGGTAAAAACTGCTTTTGAAATAGAGCCGGGGACGCACAGATATGAGGGAAACTTTGTGATCACACACACACACACACACATAAATATTTTCAGTCTTTTCAGGGTGCTTTAATGAAGCTGTCAAGATGAAAAATGAGCTAGTCAAATCTAATAACACGAGAAGTTAAGAAGCAAACTTTTCATGCAGAACTGTGGAGAAAAGAGGATTCTGTGCTGATGAGTGCGAGCAGAGGAGACGTGCAGTATTCGTCAGCTGAATCATTGATCGAATAAAACAGCTTCTGCTCAACATGGATTGATTTCCTGTCTGAACCATCAGACACGGTTTGAAGTCACTCAGTCTGCTCGAGTCATTTACACGTAGAGATTAAATCAAAGAAGGTGAAATTGCAAAAATGAAATGCTTTTTTGTTGTAGCAGTGAAACACTGAAGTGAAATTCTACATTTGGGTTTGGGGATTATATGCGGACAGTTCCTGAGACGATCCCGTCTCAGTCCGTGGTCTGAAGTCATCTAAGTCAGTAATACTTAATGTAAAGTAACTGTGTGAATTCAGTGTTTTCCATACCACTAAGCAACAAAAACTGGAAAAGCTGATTTTTCCTTCCTGAGATGAAATATTTTTGTGCTGTATGACTGTCATCATCATCATCAGCTCCAGTCTAAGACAGCAGAGTTGGACTTCTTTTGGCCAAACTTTCCAGAGGGGAAACATTGTTAGCCACGATATTTTCTTTGGTAGTGCACATGTAGACACATTACAACTCATTACTTCATTAACTTGAACATACATAAGATTCTGCATAATCAGAGGCTTCCCTCACATCTGCACTTGGGATGCTACCATAATAATGGCTGACTGCAGCAGCATAGAAGAATGTATCTCACTTCTTTTTTTTTAACAGTAAAGTTTCAAGTCTGGGAAATATTCAGGAATCCTTGGCTCCTCCCCCTTGGGTCCTCCCCCTTGGCTCTCTTGGTTGCTGGGCAAAACTCAGTTGTGAATTGTTGCTGAAGGTTGCTGACAGTCACTGTGACATCAATTACTAAAGTCCTGTCACACCCACTGTGGTTGCAGTGGGTTGCTTATGTTGCTAGATGAAATTGTTTGAATATATGTATATTTTATATACACACATATATATATAAACATATATATGTTTATATATATATATATATATATATATATATATATATATACACACATACATATGTATGTTTTGTGTCTTTGGTTCATGATGTAAAGTGGGCCATCTTCTAACCAGATGGTCGATGGTTGGATCCCATGTTCTGCCAGCCTGCATGGTTAAAGTGTCCTTAGGCAGGGTACGAACCCCAAATTTTCCCTGATGCTTCCATCGGAATGAGAGTGTGGCCGAGACACTGAGGATGCTCTCAAAGGCAGACAATAAAGCACTCTATAAATCAAGGCAAGTCAAGTGGCTTTATTTTTATTCCACCCATATGCCGTGGCACAGTGCACAGGAAAACGAGACAACGTTCCTCCAACACCACGGTGCTACATACGACAGACAGTCAACACGGGACGAAAAGTGCAAAAATTCCAAAAAACCAAAACAAAGACAGAGCAGACACAACAGTGCACTAGAAATGTGCAAAAGACTGAGCAGTGTGCAAACAGTATCTTGGTGTATGGTGTGTGTGTGTGCGCGCGGGTGTGTGTGTGCGTGTGCGCGTGCGTGGGTAAAAAATAATGCTTTGGGTAAAAACAGCTATGCTACCCGTCCATTTCTTAGATTTAAGGATTTTTTTCATGACTCCCTGGTCTTTGTTGGTCTTCAAGTAGTTCTTCAGAAGTTTGAGTGGTGCTCCTCCTCTTTGGTCGAGGTGGAATCATTTTGGTGCAGGTATCCAAATAATGGTAGCAAACACCGTCAAACTGTGTTTTACTGTGGGTTTGGACCAACGCTATACTATTAGATAATTATATATCATGCTCATGTCCCTCCAACACAGTCGTGTTATTTACCGTTTACTCAGTAAATGAGATTCTTTTTCACAATCTGTTTTAAAGTGCTAATATATCTGAACCCACCTGAAGCGTTTAGCCTTGTTTCCCCTTCTGAGGTGTGGTTTAGAGCTGTCCCACAGACCTTTGGCTAGTATGAAGGCTTCTGATTCCTGACTCACTCACTATGTAATCTTCAAAACTGAATTGTAATGGTTGCCTTCTACACAGCGATTAACATGACTTGTAATTTAATTAGCTAATGATTTCTTATTTCACACTTTCTATAAAAGATGGGCGTGCTGACCAGGAGAACACCCGTCGGTCGGTAGTTCCTTGCTGTGTATCATATTTGGAGTATACCTGGTGACTTATGATTAGTTTAAATTGTGTTTATAATTTTGAATATAAAAACCTGTTTTAACCAAAATATCTTTGCCACACAAATTACTAGCTAACTCTTTATTGGTACAGTGTTGAACAAAAAAAAAAAAATGGCGCCCACCTGTCACCAACATGTCTTTGCCAATAATATTTGGTCACCGTGCAGGTTGCTGCTTTGTAAGCTTACATTGGTAATCTGCATTAGAGCAGAGACACAAGTCCACAGTCCAGAATCCAGAGTTTTGTTGCTTTACAGCAGCGGTCTCCAACCTTTTTTGTGCCACGGACCGGTTTATGCCCGACAATATTTTCACGGACCGGCCTTTAATGTGTCGCGGATAAACACAACAAAATAAAACTAGTACCGGGTACCGAAAAAAGAAGATTTATTCATAACACACGTGAAAAGACCCAGGAAAACCGAGTTAACGATAAAAACGATAACAAAATAACGCTGAAAACCGATAAAAACCCTGAAAACTATACATTTCACACCTGAGCCTCGACTCTCGCGGCCCGGTACCAAACGACTCACGGACCGGTCCGAGGCCCGGGGGTTGGGGACCGCTGCTGTAGAGGGTTAACATGGTTAAAGTTTTCCTATTTCATTTGCAACAAACATGTTTTTAGACTCCAATGAGTGTATGAACCTATTATAAAAATATTTACTGGATAGTTTGTCTCTTGATCCAGAAAAGCAGAAAAGCAAAAGCGCTCATTGAGTCGTTGCCGTTTCATCTCATCTATTAAATTAAGTCTGGGCTTTCACCCAGTGCTGCCTCTTCTTCAGTTTCACTTCTCCATCTGTTCACATAGAACGTGTTTACGCTTTACTTCAAATATGTGTTGGGTCCGCCGATTGCTTCCAGTATGAATGAAGAAAAGTGCAGCGTTTCTATCTCGGCATGCTTGATAAATCTATAGTGTGCTCTGTTTATGCTCAATGCAATGTTTTGATGGAATGAGTAAAGCAGTAAATGGCCTCCAAAGGCTAAAAGGTTCATTAGAAGTTTCATTTTGAATGTTGTGTACAGCAGAAATGTTATCTTTGTGCTGGACACCAATTGTTCTCCTGTTTTTACAGAAATGTAAAAGGAAAGGTCAGAGGATCACAAGTCAACATCACTGCTTTCATGGCAGACTGCCAAATTAATTTTATCATGTATTTGTTAAAAGTTTCTAAAGGTCACAGAGTTCCAACAATCGTTTCTTTTAATGATGATTTCTGTTTTTCCTGTCTGTATCTCTTTATTACATTGCTTTGAGTTTTGTAAAATGTGCATGAAGGTCCAAAGTGTCAGTGAATGTTGTTTAGTTTTATACCTCTGAAATTCCCTCTCAGACTTATGTGGAGGGTAGAGCTGGGCAATAGACAAAAAAATGAAAGCTTTTTTCATATTGGTTGATATTGACGTGCACCAGTCAAAGGTTTGGACACAGCTTCTCATTTAATGGTTTTCTTGATTTCATGACTCTTTGCATTGTAGATTCTCACTGAAGGCATCAAAACTGTGAATGAACACACGTGGAAGTATGTAGTAAACACAAAAGTGTGAAACAACTCAAAACATGTTTGATATTTTACATTCTTCGTAATATCTGCCCTCTGCTTTGACTCCTGCTTCGCTCACTCTTGGCCTTCTGTCCATGAGCTTCATGAGGTCGTCTCCTGAAATGGTTTCCAACAGTCTTGAAGGAGTTCAGAGATGCTGAGCGTTTGTTGGTCCTTTTGCCTTCACTCTGCGCTCCATCTCATCCCAAACCAGCTCCACTGGGTTTAGGTCAGGTGGCTGTGGAGGCCAGGCCTCCATCACTCTCCTTCTTGGTCACAGAGCCCTCACACAGCCTGGAGGTGTGTTTGGGGTCCTTGTGCTGTTGGAAAATAAATGATGGGATGGCATGTGGCTGCAGGATGCTGTGGTGGCCATGCTGGTTCAGTGTGCCTTCAGTTTGGAATAAATCACCAACTGTGAAACCAGCAAAGCCCCCCCACACCATCACGCCTCCTCCTCCATGCTTCACGGTGGGAACCATGCATGTAGAGACCATCGTTCACCTTTTCTGCACAAAGGCACGGCAGGTGGAACCAAAGATCTCAGATTTGGACCCATCAGACCAAAGCACAGATTGCTACATACTTCCATGTATCTTCATATATTTGATGTCTTCAGTTTGTATCTACACTGTAGAAAGTAGTAAATATAAAGAAAACCCCTTAAATGAGAAGGTGTGTCCAAACCTTTGGCTGGTAGTGTACATCACAATGTAAATCAAATCACTATTTCTGTCAAGCTTACTTTTTAGTCCTAAGGGAGAAAATATGAGGTTATTGTTGGTTTAAATATCATTTGCTTCTGTTAGAAGGGACAGACTGACAGAGGCGAGGCTGCCATATCGCACCATCGGCCCCTGTGGCCATCACCAGTAGGCGGTAGGTGAAGAGTCTTGACCACGGACACAACGACCGAGACTGTCCGAGCCGGGGCTCAAATCGGCAACCTTCTGACCACAAGGTGAACTGCCAACTCTTGAGCCACGATCGCCCGAAATAGCAATGATAATAATACTTATTAGGGGTGCAACGATACACAAAATTCACGGTTCGGTTCGGTTCGATACTTTGGTGTCACGGTTCGATATTTTTTCGATACAAAAAAAATGTTCATGCCTTTTTAATTTGTCATTTATTAAAATTATAAATATATATTTTAACTCAAAAGTACAGTTTTTAAATTTAACCCTAACCCTTGTGCGTGTTTTTTACTTTGACAGCGAATGCGCACCTGCGGACCACTTATGTGCAGCCCTGGTTATTTAGCTCGTCATATTGCAGCCACAGAAATTATTTTGTCCATGAAACCATAAAGCTGCACTTTCTTTTTGCCTTATAGTCTGATTTGTCATAACTTCTCCGTTTTGTGGTAAGCTTTTCTTTGGCTGTCACTTCTTCACCCTGACCTGTCTTATTTGGCTCAGCAGAACTAAATATATATGCTGGTTTACACACACACTCACATAAGCTCAGCGATTCTCTGCGCGATCAACCTCTCACATGTTTAAGCTTGCTGCGGGAGATTTCACTTGTCATGTTTGCATAGTAAGCTAACTATTAATAAGACTATGTCAGAGGAATTGGTGCACAAATTATCATCACTCACAGATCAGTGCTGTCGCTCTCTATACACAGTTCGCACGATTGCAAAGTGAAAGCAAAAAACAAGCGCAAATTCAAACGCGATTTCAATATGTCACATATTGACAGTGGCTCACCGATGCCAATGACATAATTACCCAGCTACATTTCTGAAAGAATGCAAAAGCATTGACATATATTTTTCCTTCCTACAATAGCCCGACGGGCAGGGAAGAGATAGATTTTGGTAGCCCGACTGAAAAAATCGCTAGCTCCAGGATGTCGGGCTAGCGATATTGCAAGCCCTGTATCTGATTGAGGAATCACTCATCTTTGGAAAAGAGAGTTTATTACAGAGAAATGTCTCTTTCCAAAATAAAAGCTATACTATCCGCTTCTTCTGGGCTATAGTCTCAGCAGCATAAGGAGAATCATGTGCTAACAGCTGTCTAAATGACTCGGCTAAAGTTAGTAGCATGCTTGTTGTTTTTGTCTTTGCACTAGGATGATGTCGGCGTAAATGTGCAGTCATATTCGTTGTGTTCCCACTAGTGCTTTCAGGTTAATCTCGTTGAAATGACGTTAACGCCACAACACGGCAAATCTCCGTTAACGAGCTACCGCCGATCGCCCCGTGCATGGGGCTAGACGGCCAACACGTTAACGAGCTAACTGCGCTAACACACTAGTTCCCACCCATGTAATTGAGCATTGCATGGCACATCCAACATACTGTTTTACTTTAGTCCATGACTCGCTTACCTTCAGGGTCATACGTCACATGAAAACCAAAATAATTCCAAACGCCAGATCTGAATGAGAGTGGGGGAGGTCCATGTTGCAAGGAGAGCTTAACTTCTGTCTTGCTAGCTTGCCCTGCGCTCTTCCTTCTGACGATGCTGTCTGTGTTGAGCGCTCAGTGGATCTGCGCTCGACAGTGCAGCCTAGGCGGAGTAGTCGAACGCAGATTCACTGAGCGCTCAACACAGACAGCATCGTCAGAAGGAAAGTTGATAAAATAAATTACAAATGTTGTATTGTTCGATACATATGCGTACCGAACCGAAAGCACTGTATCGAACGGTTCAATATCGATACGAATATCGTTGCACCCCTAATACTTATGTGATGTAACACAAGCTTATAGGGATCATGTTATATACTTTTCCATAGCATTACATTTGAATTCAACAGTTCAATCTTTCAAATAACGGACAGATATTTGTGAGATCATGATACATTTGTGAATGAATTTTTACAATCTAAATATGCATATGTACAAAAAAATATATTTAAAAAACAAGTAAATTGTGTTTTACTATATTTACAGTGATGTTATGTTATTTTACCTTTGACATGTAAAATCACAGTCTACTTATGTAAATTTAATGATATTCTAGAAAGACAGTACAACTGTAAAATATACAGTAAGATACTTTGACATTACTATTTTTTGGAACAGTGTAACATGGGTATATATGACAAAGGTCAAATCTTAATTCTGACTAGGCAGAAGTGTCAAGTGTTAGAGAAGAACAGAGTCGAAATTCTTTGATCAGTTCCAAAGAAATATGATCTCTGTTAATACAAAATAAGATATCAGAAACTACCCGCACACTATTTCTTTCTTTCTTCTCTTTTTATATTGAAAAAACTGTTTAAAGTTGTTGGGAAACAATTGCACAAGCAAAAAGATTTTGAATAGATCCTCAGTACAAAAATAAACAAACCTGACATGTTCATGGTCAGTCACACTGTTAACATTTTTTGTTTTCATTTTTATCCTGCTCACATTTCTCATACCAATATGTAGAAACCCAAACATTAACACGTGCTGCTGCTCCACCTACATTCTGCACTGTTTGCATCAACCGACTGGAAATCTTGTCCTAACTGCAAAATTAGAATTTCTGACTTTTGACTTATTCGGGGATGCACCGTAGGAATCTCCCCATCAGACGTTTGTGACTACGCACTGAACGTACAAACTCAGAATTAAGCTTTTGAAAAGTCAAATTTCACGTGTGTCATTTCACATGTAGATAAAAGTTGGAAGTTTTCTTAAATATAAAAACTTCCCAGGATAATCCCAGTATTAACAGTAACTGAGGGGCCCCAGATAGGAACCTTTAAGCTTGACAGAAATACTGATTTATTTTATATTGGGATAAATTTCGGTATGTCCTGCTGTGAATAACATTACTGTGATAAGATTCTTTGCCATATTGCCCAGCATCATTTTGAACTTTGACCTACAACAAAGATCCCTCACCAATCAAATGGTGTGGTTCCACTGTGGAGCGCATGTGGGTCAACCGTTTGAGTCCTTTTGTTGCTCACACATGCTGTTACAGCCTCTGTGTCACCTGACTTTGGTGTCAGGTGGAGGGAGTATGCTACTCGTACTGATTGTTTGGGACAAAACGTATTTGTTGCTCATGATTAGCTGTAGCTTTAGCACACCCACGATAGCCCTGATGGAGACAATTAGCTAAGTGAGTGAGTACTGAGCAGCTTTGTTTGCGTGGTTGTTTAAGAGATAGGTGAAACCAGCTTGAAGCTTACTACACAGCATCCACTTCCTGTGTTAGGAATTAAACTGACCAACATATTAGCATTCAGTGACCCATGGATGCTGACTTGATAGTGATCTTGCTTAAATAAGTGTGCTAGCAAACACCTGACCTGTGGGTGGTACTGTGATGTTCAGAAACTTTCAAAGAATTTAGTTTAGTTGGTTCTGAAGTCATTTTAAATGATGGAGCAGCAGTTGCAGTAGCTGTAAAGGCAACAAACCTTTTCACCTACCACATCGTTATCACTGTTTTCACCTCATCCTTTGTAGGTGCTGAATTTGATTTGACCAAGAAGCAGGAGCTGAAAAATGAGGCAAACCTGGAAATGCTAAAACCCGCAGTCTCCATGGACAGTTTTCCCCTTTACACCACCCGTATGACTGATGATGTTTTTTTCCTATTTTGTAATCATTTATCCAAACAGAAGCTGCAGTCGGGGAAGTTGTATCTCCATAATGTTGGCACATGTAGCTGCTTAGACTTTAGCTCCACTATTTGCACTCAGTGAAGCGACCCTCCCCACCGTGTTTGCTTTTGGTGTGCCGCAGATGATTTTTCATTGAGTTACATTAAAACTAATAGGGCCTGCTGTGTGGTACAGCCAGCCCATAACCTTACTACTAAGTACTGAATAAGAGAGTAACAGAATAGCAGGGTTCACTCACCAAAACTGAAGCAAAGATTCTGGATGTCAGGCTCGGATAACTTGGGTAAGTTAGTTGTTAAAATGCTGCGTCCAAAACCAGTAGGTGATGTCACACTGACATCTTTTAAATACATTACCTTGACCTGAACTGGCGGGTTCGAGTCTGTATGCACCTCCTGCAAGAGCGTGTTGTAAACCAGTGCGTACACAGCAGGCAGTTTTTATCCCACAGCGCACACACGAACACAAAAAAGAAGATGTATGTGCAATGGAGCTCCAGCGAGGCAGCAGACAGTCTGAGATGGATGCAACTTTCTGACTTCCAGTCCCCAACGGCCTTCGACCTGCAGCGTTCTGCAATGTCTGGTGTACGTGAAGCGCTCGTGTGTTTTGTGCGTGTGCTGTGTGTGTGTGTTGCTGTAATAGAACAAAGGATTCTTTTGTACATCGGGCCCGTGGCTGCAGCGTCTCCTCCAAACACTGTGCTCTGCATGTATTTTCGTGTGTGCTGAACACATGTGTGCCTTTTCTTGCTCAATGTTTATTAAGCAAAGCCTGAGCTTCACTCCAGTGTTTTTACATCCCCGTGGAGCGCAGCTTTCGCCCCAGGCCTGGCTGACTTTGGGCCTCCTGCCTTTCGTCAGACCCTGCTCGCCTTCCTTTCCTCTGGCAACCACCTAGTAGACTTCTGCTCCGGCTAATGCTAATCCTTCTCCTGACAGCTCCTTAGCACAGCTGCACTTGTTTTTTTCTTTCTGTTTATACGCCGATATTCAGAGATGCATGAAGAAAGGGTCGCAGGAAGATAAAAATACAGACCGTCTCTTGAACAACAGAAAGAAGCCACCAGTAATTAGATTCCATATTTTGCTTGGACTTGCTTTAGCTCCTGGCATCAGTTTAGTTGGATACGATCCAGTTCAAGCAGCAGTGCTGTTGTCATTTTTTCAGTTTTTTATGCCATTGGCATGAAAATCTGCCTACTTCCTGAAATAAGAAAAAACTCTTCTATGTGTGGAGCATCTATGTGCTTGCTTTTTGAAAAACCATGCAAACTCCACCACTGGTGTGAGTTGGTGGTATCGCCAACAAGACTCCCAGTATGTGAAATTGGTATGTTTGGGTTCCTGCGACATCATCATTGTAACTGACCAATCACAGCGGTTTAATCAGGGATGTTGTAAAATCCTGGTTTCATGTGATGTCACCCTGTGTTTGTGTGTATTAAGCTATGCTAGCTGCTTGGTTAAACTGTACTGCTGTGCCATCTGCCGTGACTCACAGATGTCTCATTTTCACGCTGTTGCAGCAGATGAATAAAAATGACTGCACTGCTCGTCCATTATTACATCTCCGCACCTTTACTGAGTGCGCATTAGGAATGTGATGCCAAGAAGTGTCACCAGCCACGGGCCCATTCGTCTACTAAAAGAGCTCTCATTAATATTTTACCTGTCCCCTCCCACATACACTGTTTGCTCCGTGGAGGTGACACTGTATTGGAATTTGTCCTCGCTAGAACAGCTGCTGGAACGCTTCCCTGCGTGCCGAACCTGACAGCGACATCTTTTCAGCATTTCTAAAATACCGACACCTGGAGCTGAAGAGCGTACAGCACATATGCTGAGCTGCACATCCGTACACTCAAAACCACGCACTCGCCTGGAATATGCAGCCTATGTAATTCCATCGTCTGTGCATGCCCATCCCTCTGTGCTGTGTTTGTTTGGGTTGTATCTAGTTCCATTGCCATATGCTATCCGCAGCCATTGGTATCACACTCTGCAGCAGGCCCTCAGTAGCCTGCTGTTCTCAGGGCTCGGCTCCTCTTGTCCAAACAATGACTCCACTGACAAACACAAGCATTAGAGTTCATGATGAAAGTTTCAGAGCAGACACTTGCATATTGTTTTACTGATCCACTTTCCATGCGCTGTGCACCTCCATCACAGTAGCGCCAAGCACAAGGCTTCTTTTGAAATTGGTCTGCAGTTCTGCAAAAAGTGGCAAGCAGGGCAACAAAATGAGACAGTGCTTAAGTGCAATAAAACTCTTTCAAAGTTTGCAGGAAAACTAAAATTAAAACAAATTCATCTTCATTAGACCCGTCCACCTCTAAGATGTGCCACTAAACGCTCTTAATGCACCATCTGAAAAAAAGCTGAAGCAAACATGTCACACAAAGTCTGTTTCCACTTTAAAACAACACAAGTTCTGAATTTGATCAGTGCTGTTGGAATAAGGTCTGCAAACCAAAATATCGGCAGTGGCAGTCAGGAAAAGGTTACAGTTTGGGATGTCACATGTTGGAAAGCTTGCTGTCACTGTGCTTACTGACAAAACTTAATTATAGCTTGTTTTCCCATCAATGTATTTAAGCTCATTATTAGATTCCTATTAAATTTATTCTTCCTCGCTGTGGTTGCCATTTTTGCATAAAACACTGTGGGCATGTGCATGATTGCACACAGCTTCTTGCCTGCACCTCGGCCCTCTTTAAAATGAATCGCACGAATGTATGTCACACCACGCAGGAGTCAAAGTTCAACCCAGTTGTGTAAGTGCTCCTCGCCAACACACTTGCGCCTTGCTTGCGCAGCACAATCAATAGAAAAGAATGGATTTCAGCAGCGTGTGCGACTTCCTTGATGGAGTAACCTCAGTCATCCTAGCTTGGCATTCTTCACTTGTGGCTGCAGCTCAGGCGGTAGAGCGGGTCGTCTACTGATCAGAAGGTTGGTGGTTCAATTCCTGGCTTCCCCCAGGCTGCATGCCAAATATCCTTGGGCAAGATACTAACCCCAAATTGCTCTCCGATGCGTTCATCGGAGTGTGCGTGTGTGAATGTTACTTAGAAAGCACCTAGAAAAATGTGCTTGTGCGAATGGGTGAGTGTACAAGTTGTGTAAAGCGCTGTGAGTGCTCAGAAGAGTAGAAAAGCGCTATATAAGAACCAGTCCATTTACCATTTACCTGAAGAGTTGTGGAGAAATGTGCTCTTGCACCAAATGGCACATTTCAGCTTTGATAACGACATTAATTGGACGTATGGCAGGATGACATGAACCAGAGAAATATTTCAGTATACTTAGTCATTGCCTAAATGACCTGCAGATCTCGAAAATGAAGCCCAAGTTACTCATTCTGCCTACATGTATATGTGCTTACTGGTCCCAGTTTAAGTGACTGATGGAATCACCTGTGCAGGAGGTATATTTCTGTAACATATATGTCATATTCCCAGTATGAAGTTGTTCAAACCACAGTGTATAAACATTTATGCACTGAGTGTGTATTGGACTCTCTTGAGTCAAATGGTGTGTGCTTCAGTAGTGAGGTCATAGAGCTTGTTACCATGATACAGACTGTCATAGTAACCTGATGTTATTGCCGTCGGTATTACAGGAACTCAGATGTTAGTTAAAATAAATGCGTAGTGTCGTCTCAGTCGTGTCGTCTCTAGTCTCGGCGATCACTCCGCATCAATTCTTTTAAACTCTGAAGGATCATAAAGTAACTTTACCTACACGAGTGTTTTCAGCAGCCACCATGCAGTGATGGCAGCATTAGCCAAGTTAGCACTTTACCCTCTGCAGGTGGTTAGGATGACTCCACTAGTGCACACTTGAAGGATTTAAGGCAAATTGTTCAGTTCAGCACAAACACTTTTAAACTCTGTAGCAGGGCGAAGTTAATGGAGCAAACAGCAGCGTAGATCAATCCCGGGGCCATCCTGGGTCTCTAACCAGTGAAAAAGCAATCTGTGGCAAACTCTCATTTTTCTCTGAGGACTACAAGAGTCACAGAAAGGAAGTACAGAATCTGCAGTTTCAATTCCAGAAAACCAAATTTGTATTCCTGATTCGATTTTTGGATCCATTTACTTATTTCTCTTTTTAAATTGCAATTTTAAAAAAGTATTTCGAAGATGTGATTTTTAATTTTGAAGCTGAATTTCTTTTAAATAAAGTTTTTATGAAGTTTTTCAAGTTGAACTGTTTATTTATAGACTAATAGTGTATTGAGTAATAATAAATTACTTTGTTAATGTCTTAATAAGTAGATATCACTAAATAGAATTAATTAATATAATTGTAAAAGAATGTTTTATATTTTATTGCATAATTAATTCTTCATTTATAAAATTCTTTATATGGATGTTTGTGGGTCTGTGTAGATGTATAAAATAAGTGATGTCACTGATTTCTATGAGGAATTAGAGACTAACTGATTTAAACGTCAGTGTTGGCGTTTATAAAAGCTGATAAATGAAAATTAAGCTGTAAAGAAGAGACTGGAGAAACACCTTCATCAATGTTATTATTATTATTATTATTATTATTATTAATGTTGCTTAGTGTGTCGACCAGAGGACACTCTGCAACTGTGATAAACCCAACGACCAGCTGATCCAAACAGGGTTGTACAGATTAAAGTAAAGTAAAAAAATATATAAAGTAAAAACAAAAGTGAATTAATAACTACACGTACCTGTAGCAAATGTTAGCTAATGTAGGCTAATGATAGCAAATGGGACGTATGTTTATGTGTCGTGTATCTGAAAAAACAAATTTAATATACAAATATTGGACTTTTACATCATGAAAAATCAGTATTGACATCAGTTTTAAACCAGTCAGGCTTTATGTCGAGTGACAGTATACTGAGAATGTTGAAGTAATCCAGTAAAGCTAGTAAGTGCACAAGTCCTGCCCCTATCCTGTTCAGGGTAGCCAGCCTCGGGACCAATGACAGCTGGGATAGAATATTTTCATCGGTTGAATTCTTTTCTGTGAATTTGTAGCAGTTCTAAGACTCTTCCTGCAGTAAGCTCTCAAACTGCTGGTGATTGTTGTGCCCAAAGGCAGCTTGCTGCCCGCCATTGATTGAACTGGCGAGGATCCTTTGTATGGGGAGGAGAGTGGGCGGAGAGGGGAGCAGTTTTGGAACCATATTGTCCGTATGTGCAGACACGTGAGTACGCTACATGTCTGAGTCGGGTGGCTTTGCGTCAGCCTTGGGTAATTTCAGACGGCGGTACAAACTAAATGAGACGGACGTGTCCCTCCCGTTGACTTATTTATTTTGACTTTCTGAAGATATGATTGGCATTGCTGCTATTTTTGACTCCCATCAAAGGCTTTTTAAAAAATCTTTGGCAACTCTGATTGTCCCGAAGCCAACCTGTAATCATTTAATGCACTGTACTTCTGTAGAGAGAAAGAGACACTCTTTCACGCTGCTGTCCTAGAAATTCTCTTTTAACTGCTGCTGTGTATTCTGTTTGAAGCCTCCGTTTGACAGCTTCATTTGTGAAGCGTCTCAATTAGGCAGAATATTTCTGCCGACATATCTCGACGCCCAGACTGTCTTACTCGAACATGAAAGCCCGGGCTTAAGGAAGTCATCACACACCTCAGCAGACACACACACACACACACACACACACACACACACACACACACACACAGGCAAACACTAAAAATAGAGGCAGCTATCCTACTAACACTGGTTAATACTCCTCACCCCAGACAGTCAGATTTGCATATCTTTAATGTGCTTTTTTCTCCTCTGCTTTCCTTTTCTAGTTTCTCCTATTTCTCTCTGTCTTATGTGAGTCAGTCTGGCCTTTTATAGGAATTCTCAGGAGGGCTTGCAGTGCATGTTGGGAAGGAGCATTTTGTATCAGAAAAGCAAGAAAAAAGCAGGCTGAAAAGATTTCAACAATTGCGGTAATTAGAGATTTTTGGAAAGCCGAGACACCCCATCGCCACCGACCCCACCTCTTCCTCGCACTTTCACTCAGTCCTTCTCTCTGAGGCCTTTCAGGCCACTGTAATGGTCTCCATCTGGTCTGTGAGGGAGGGGGAAGGAAAGGTATTGAGTCTCCGGGCTGTATAGGACGACCATCTGGGCTGGGCCACTCCCGTGGCTCTGGGACTGCCTCTCAGCTGCACCGACCGACCAGCAGACACTGGTCCCGGCTACATGCCGTAACCCCGGCAGTAACAATGGCAACAATAGGTCCCGGCCCCATTTATTCCATTAAGCCCATGTGAGTCTTCCAATAAATAGTAAGCATTGCAATCTGCTAGTGGGCTGTCACTCTGCTGCCTGCAGTTAGCATATGCTATACTGATGAAAACATGGCAATGCAGAGCCAGCTGGGATCCTTCCAGTATACAGTGTGTTTATCAAACTCCGGGGACCCATTTGTCCTCTTCCTCCAAGGCCTCCTTCTAGGAGTAAGGCAGCTTTCAAATTCAAGCATAACCCTAACATTACCACCGTAGTTAGTGGCGATTGTTAGCGGCTGCAGCCTGCAAGGCTCGGTTTGGGAGAAACGAGCCCGACTTTTAGAAGGAACAGAATTCCAACTGTTGCATATTTGTCAGTGGTCGTGTTGTTGTAGTTTTTCAATGAAAAGAAATAATGCAAAAATATTTCAAGTCTTTCTTTAGGCAATGAAACGATGCGTCCAAACACCAAAACCGTTGGGGTGAAGGAGGGCGGAGTGATTGTCGGACATCTCCAATATGGTGCCACCTCCTGAGCTAAAATGTAGCTTTTATTTTTCACCAGTGATAAATAAAAGCAAAGTTTTGCAGAAACAAATACAATACAATACAACTTTATTTATATAGCACATTTAAAAACCAAAGTGCTTCTCAATAATACAATAAATTAAAATTAAATTACATATAGCAAAGTACAAACTACACTGACAGGTGGAAGGCACTAATTAACCAGGAATGTAAGTTAAATAAATAAGTATTAGAACATAATTTAAGAATTAAATCAATTCATATACATAAATATCAACTGGAAGGTTATTCCAGCGGTACAATAATATAAATCAAGATTACATAGAGGTGCAGTTGCAAAGTGCAAACACTAACTACCCAAAAATGCTGGGTTAAATAAATATGTTTTCAATTGCGACTGAAAAGATTGGATAGATTCAGATGCACGAATAACGGCTGGAAGGTTGTTCCAGAGGTTGGGTGTGGTGAAAGCAAAGGCACGGCCACCTCTGGTCTTCAGCTGGGACCTAGGTTGCACCAAGAGGAATTGGTCCGATGATTTTAGCGTTCTCCTAGGGGTATACAGGCTGAGGAGTGCAATAAGGTAGCTAGGCGCAATATTGTTTATGATTTTAAAAGTAAGCAATAAAATGTTAAAAACAATACGGTGTTTGATGGGAAGCCAATGTAGGTTGGCAAGAAGTGCAATGATAGAATCAAACCTTCCAGTTCCAATTAAGAGGCGTGCCGCAGCCTTTTGAACGAGCTGCAGTCTATGAAGAAGGACAGATTGGAGGCTGAAGTAACGGGGGTTGCAGTAGTCTAATCTAGGAGTAACAAAGGCATGGATACGTTTTTCAAGATCCTTGCGCGGTATGTAAGGCTTAGCCTTAGAGATTTGAATTAGTTGGTAAAAACTAGATTTTTCTACGGAGGACACTTGTTTATCAAGCTTAAAAGAACTGTCCAGGAAAACACCTAAGTTGCTTACAGTATCAAAGAGAGAATTAGCAAGGGGCAGTGACTTCCCCAACCAGACAGTACAGTCTAGCATTTGGTGGTGTTCACGAGTACTCCACCTGTGACTGGAGCTTATATGCATATCTTTTCCACAAAGTAATTGCAAACTTTAAGTTAATATTGAGCATATTTTAAACCCTGTGATGCATCTGTTTTCCTACACTGTCACTAACACCTTTTCAATATGTGCTGTGTTGTTGTCTTAACATTGCAAGATTCCCTCACCGTTAGCCATCTGACCACTGTTTCATCACATTGTTTTTCTCCAGATGCACACAAATGAAATATTGAAATATCTTATAAAATTATAAAGATATCATCATTTTAACATGACTCTTGTTTGTGGTTTGTTTTTTAGTAAGAAATAAAAAAGAACTGCACTGCTTTACCTAAGATGAAACTGCAGTTTGACACAAATACAAACACGTGCCTGATCTATACTGGGATGGGAGTTTATTATAATATATGGTAAATGCTTAACCAGACCACTTAAAGGATGTTGAAGCAAACACAAAACAGAATTTAAGACCCTGAACCGCCGTTGTTTATTTATTAAATAACTGTGCAGTCGAAACGTCTTCTAATCTAAACACAGCTTGACTTCCTTAAGAGCCCTCCAACTATAAACAGTCCATCCTGTTAGAGCTGACTGTATGTAGTATATTTATTCTTCCCAATTTAAATAAAGTTTCCTGCCGATTGGACGGTCATAAGCAAATAATTTCAACGGAAGCTGCGTGTTGGCATGTGGAGCAGCAGGTATCATCGGATTCATTCCTAAACATGCCCTGTTTACATTCTGGAGAGACGGGAGTTATTGGAGTGTGGTCCCGCCCATGAAGGGAACCGCCAAAACCACAAACTAAGAATCTCTTCCTGTCATTACTTCAATCTCACCTGAAATATATTTCACCATAATAACTAATCAGTGCTTGAGTGAAAAAAAACACTATAAAATATCACCAACAGCACTTACGCTGCACTAAACTAATGTGACTGGCCTGTGGTTCATCGTTGTGGAAGCTGAAACCAGAATATGTTAAAGACACGGCGTGCAGCGGTTTTTCTATAAGAGGAAAATAACATCAGATTCGTTAGGGAATCTAAAGACTGCTGAGCAGACAGTATCTACACCCTCAAGTCACTGTGCATGGTTATTGTAGACTAGCAGAACACTTAAAAAATTCAAAGGAACTTTTTTAAAGGTTGTAGTATTCTTTGGCATCAGGTTTTCAGTCTTACTAATCATTTGTAGTAGTTACATCCAGTGGCTTTAGTAGTAGCTACTAGCTTTCACCACGCACAAGTACTGAAGTAGACATAAAAAAAGCTACGTATGTATAATAGGGCTGTCACCATTACGTCCACTATCAAAATCGTCTAATTTAATAGTTGACGTGTTGTTTGAGACTTCGTAAGATCCTGAAAGACGCAGGAATAAGTAGTAGGATTTAAGAGTGTAATAACGGACTGAAACAGAAGATGGCAGCACTGCATGTACAAGGATGCCAGCTGCCGTTAAACACCAAAGAAGAAGCTGTGTCCAAATTCAGAGGCCGCATCCTTTGGAGGCTGCATTTGTAGGCCGATTACGTCACGAGGACTGTCCAAATTCGAAGAATCCTCCAAATGTGGCCCACAAATGCGTCCTTCATTTCCCCAGATTTGAAGGCTGGGTCGGGTGTATCCTTCGTGGGCCAACCTATCCCAGAATTCATAGCGCGGCCCAGCTCAGTTTCCAACAGTGGCGGCAGCTACTTAGTTTTAATATTACTCTTATTAATCTTTCTGGGTCACAAAATAAACTTTTAAGATATTTTCAGGCGAGGGTGTAGCTGTGTGAACTTCAAATATCTGCTCGGATTATTAAGACACCACATATTTGTAAAAGCGCTCCGATGTTTTCAGAGACGTCTGTTACCCACCCGCTCGATAGCTAGCCGGGAGGTCAAGGGTCACTAGAGCCGTCGAGAACAGTGAACTCCCGGCTTTTCACAGCAGCAGAAAAAATATGTGCTTAATATTGGCAATATGTAAATACACAAAAATGGAACAAATTCAGACCTTTGAATGCACCAGAAGCCTTTTGACAGTGAAAATGATCAGATTGTGAAATGTGTTAAATATCTACATGCATTCAAATTGCTCGGTGATCATTTTAAGGTCAGTTTCTCCATAAATAAGTGGTTTAGGGAAAATTAAGGAATGGGTAGTTAATCATGAAAAAATTCCCCATGCTATATAAAAATGGAGTGTGCGTCATGATATGCTACTTCAGCTGTTCACTCTGTCCAGTAGTACGTCAGTACTGTCAGTAGTACTGTGATGCTGGCTGTTAAGCAGAAGCAGAGACCAGTCTGCACTAAGATAAGTGTTGGACCATAACAAACTCATATTTTTGCTGAAAGCTGAAATGTTTGACATTGTCGCAGTAAGCCTTACTGGTTCTTGTTTCACTCGAGCCGAGGCAATTGATACATGGCATTCAAAGCCCTGAAACCTATATTTTCCCTCCAATTTGTCTCCGATTTGTTATTTCAGACTGCAGCTCAAGGCCGACTGAACACATTAAGTGCGAGCCCTGGCAGCTGAGTGATCGTGTAGCTTCCTTTAGCCTCTTCTAACAGGCTGGTTTTGTCCAGGATCTTTAATGGAAATCAGGAGCATGGAGTTTGTTTGCTGCTGTGATTAAGTCGGGTGGGATAAAGGGTGGATTGGGCGGTAGAAGACGCTTCCATGTAAAAATACCATTAGTATCCATTGTAGCAGCAGTAAATAGGGTATTCCAGATGTCCTTCTTTCCAGGAACGGGTTCAAGCTTCTCTGATGCTAAGGTGCATTGAAAAGTGGCTTACAGTTGTGCAGCAACTGAGGACAGTCAGCAGAGCTTTGCATTGGGCAGTTCAGTGGCTAGAAGGGTATGAAGTCATGTGGAATGGCTAATCATCAGAGACCATGTCGCTGATCAAAAACTTCACCTTTACATGTAGATACAGTATCCTGATGATTTTGACTTTTATTTTGACTCTTTTGTATATTTTATCAGCCAGCCTGCTCTGTCGCACATCATCAGAGGTTTGGTTGGATAGAACTCCCACCTGAGATATATCTAAAGGTATATTGGCACACCGACTGCTGTGTTGCATTGATATAAAACATACCTGACACGAGATATACTTTTGTGTGAGCTGAATACTCACATACGAGCAATAACCTCTGTGCGAATCAGTGGCCTCCACCCCGTTTGTCATCGATTCCCCTCGTCTGCAGTCTGTCTTTGCCTTTGGCCTCTGTCTGCGGTCTGCCTGTCTGTCACCCCTGACTTTCCCTTTCTGTCTCCCAACAGTCATCCAAGCTATACAGCAGCTCAGCCAGTGGAAGAACGCTGGGCGTGTTGCCAGCTATCCAGGGCGCCAGTTGGGCAGTCCATCAGTAGCATTAAAGACATGTTATCCACCCGAGTGTATCCGTCTGGCTTAGAGCCCTTATCCCCCTGTCCGAGTGCCCCCAGCCCCATACTTCCTCTGTAGTCACCGAGGGGCCCTGCGTAAAGTGCAAAGTACCCTTCTTGCTTTATCAGCATGGTACCCAGGCATTCGGCTTGCTGCTTTGGGTCTCTTAAAACACGTACACAAATAAATGAGGAGGCTGCTGGAAATAACTACTTTCTCATCTCCAGCCAAGCTGCCCTGCTGGTCAGGTCATTGTCTTTAAAGGGAAAGGGGAACAGAGAAAGCATGCCACTGCTGACCTCCGCTCGATGCTTTCTTAAAGAATACAAAGTCAGCAAAGTTCATTTAGCTCTCTTGAAATATAAAATAGACGAGTGGTTCTACAGGGGCTTAAAAGGACTGTTTGTTTCCTGTTATACTTGGTTCAATAATGGACCGAGCATTATTTTTAGCTGTGATGGGAAAAAAAAAGACTGTTTCTGTTTTGATCCTGAATATACAGGATTTGTACTGCGTCTTGTCCTCATTCTATCTGCTTTAATATGTATAATGGCCACTGCTTTGTGGCACTCTTATTATTAGTGCTGTCACTTCAAGGGGCAGCTCCGAAGCAAGTTTAGCAATGTTAGGTGAGAAAAAACTTCATTTCTGGCCTTTAACCCAAATCGAAGAGTGGCGTGACATTCAAACTAAACGTTGTCTAATGGGGGAAAAGGAGAGCTGGTGTTCGCAGCAAAGTTCTCTGTTGCCTCACCGAGGCACCGAGTAGTTTTTATCATTCATGTCAGGAAAAGGCCAGCCAATTTTCACAGAGAATCAAATGGAAAAACACGGTATGTGGACATCATTGTCACAGCGAGTGTGCAGAATATAACCCAAAGATTTCTCTTACACACTTTTCTGTAGTTGTGCCAAGAATCCAAGGCAAGCAAACATCCTGGAAACCCTCGACAGTAACCTCGGAGCAAGGCTTGCTGCAAACAAGTTCTGGATGTAGAGCGGTCACTCGCCAATGCTAATTTACACAATGCAACTGAAAACAGAAACTCTAATGCGACCCAAAAAGACCCGAGAAAACATGTCTGTAAAGTCCAAAACCACTGATGGATGCGCAGCTGTCAGCAATATTGGTTTTCACTTCCCTGATGTAATCGTTTGTTCATGAAAGTTTCATGTTCGTGAACGTTAAACAGACCCGGTGGAAAGATTTATTTTCATGCCATTATAGTTTGAAGTAGCCTCTATTGGTCGACAAGGAAAGTGTTGCTGCAGCCATCAAGGGAAACACTAATGGATGGATGTGCAACTAATGTATGCGGAGGAAAACCCAGAAGAATAAATGCTTTCTGTGCGGATGTTCACGGGCACTCTGCCAAAGCCGCCCTAAGCCAGGTCATAGTGCTGATGACATTTTACACTATTAAATAAATTTGCCTGAACAAGCTGAAACAGTATGCAGACCCAGGCAGCAGGCATTGCGTTTGACATTGCCTGTTGATGTTTTTCTTGTTGGTTGAGTCGTAGGTCTCAGTGACTTTGGCCTACAGACCAGTGGTTTAACCCCTGGCAACCAACAGAAATGTCTTTTTCCCAACTGGCTGGTGAAGGCTGCTGGGCCAAGTAGGTTGCAAAGACCTCCTTGTGATTGCTTTGGTCATTAGCAGATTATAGGTGTTTCCTATAGTTTGCGTGGAAATTGCCAAATTGTCTGCTTTGTAAAAGTGGCACCTTTAGAAACAAGCTGGTTTTAGCACACGGCACAACTTTTACTTTGAAGGTGAACAGTTAGTTTCTGGTTTGCGTTGCACTCTACAATATCACAGTTTCTTAGCAAGCAGCTTGCAAGTGTTTGCAGACCGCTCACCATCTTTCAAGTCTGTGGACAATTGCTGCAATCTGCCAGCAACCAAAGGAAGTGCTTGGAGTTTTTGTTTCAGCACTCTGTAATCAGTGGTTACAAGTCTGTGTTACAGGGGCTTAGCAACAGGTTAGGAAATACTCGTTTTTCCCTAGTATCTGACGGCAACCAATCTCTACGCCTGTGTGACCGAGACGTTAATGCTTTCAGTAGACGACTGGGAACTCAACTTATTTGTAGAACCCTGGAAAGCTCATTTTAATTGCACATACGGTTAGTACACCGCTTACCCAGCTTCTCTAATTTGTGAATAAAAGCTCGGCCGTACATTATCGACCTCTCTCATTCTCCCCATAATAAATCTGAAATGCAGTCTTCATCATACACTTGACTGTGTGGCCTGCAGCAGCTGTAGAAAGAAGAGCAGAGTCTGTTTGCAGCTTTATTGAGGAATTTCTCAAGGTGTCATTAAGGGTGGCGGCTGAATGAACTCTGATGAAAGGCTGACTCGGAGTCTTTTGAACCTGTCGAGAATTGATCGTGGCATCGGTGAGCTAAGTGAATGTTGTGCTGGAGCTCACTACACCAATTGAAGGTCAAGTGCTTCCAAAACATCAGAAAGGAATTTTAATCAAAGGATCTCCTTTGGCTTTCACACGCATCTGAAATGATGTTCTACTTCTTACGTTTGTCTTTGTCATTAAGAAAATCTCAGGTTTTCCTTTATTATGGATATGAGTTGGTACAGTTAGTTTCTAACATTAGAATGAATTGGGATGTGAAAGATGGCAGTGGGAGAAAATGACATTTTTTGTGTGGTGTCTCCTTTTGTGCTCAGCTTCTGCCATTGTTTCTGTTCACAGGAGTGTTCGTGGAAGAACTCGCTCCTGAAGGCCCGTGAGAGGACACACAAAAGGTCAGCCAGTCACATTCACTGTACTGAATGGCTGCAAATCTGTTTGGCTTTTTATCTCAGTCTCCTTTCTCTTTTGACGTGACACTTGTGGCGTTCCCGACAGCTCGCACGTGATCCACAGACATGTAGGCATTCAATCCTGGAAGTGCAGTATTCATAGATTTTGAATACAGATTCATGCAAACATGTGAAAATCAATGGTTTTCTCACTTCGGCCCACATTTCTTTTCAGCTCTTTGCAGTTAGAGGACGGTGTATACAGAGTTAAATCTGTCTTTTCTTTGCTCCGACTCATTCTACATGAAAAACATGCACAATAAAGGGCTAATTTTAAGCATAGACATTCGGTTGTCCTACCCAGAATACATCTCAACCAACACCTGGTAACACTTGACAAAAATTGGGGAAACGAGCAGAGTTTGTGCTTTCCTCTGAATCACACAGAATAACAGGGTGCAATGAAAAGAAAAAGCCATAGTTGCTGGGACGTTTTTATCTGTTATTGCTTTACTCATTACCAAATTTACCTTGTAAATTATCCTTTTAAATGGAGTACACATTTTACAGCAAAGCAACATCAAACTGAAATTCACTCAGCTAATATTACTAATATTACAGATTTGTAAATTACACCACGAGAAGGTCCGAGCTCTTTTGTATTTGTTCATCTTGTTTTCACAAAGGAGCCACTGAGAAAATCAACCAGTCCAGCTCTGCAATGCAAAGACTTACCTTTAGTTATTTTCTTAACGTTGTCGGAGTCGCAACCTTCAGAAGCGTTTTGCATTTTGTTCTTTGCAGAGAATTCAGAGTTTTGTAGACTTACGAAATTGTAACTGATGAGCCGAGATGTTTGTAAAATGGCATCTTTATTTGCAATTGGTGTGAAATATTCCAAGCTTTTTATTTAATCTGCCCTCAAGAAGCAGAGAAAGTCCATGATACTGCTGGGAAGCATTCATGTAACAAAGTGTTTTGCAGGTTACCTCTGTGGTGGCCATTGCAGCTCTTTTATAGGCCAGTCTGTATTGAGAAGGCGTGGTCTTTAGAGTATTTAAAGGGAGCAGGAAATGGATTGGGGCCATTTTGAGAAGTTGCTGTCTGTATGGCTGTATCCCAATTCAGGGTCTGCAGCCTTAAAGTACGCAGCCTCAACGATCCTCAAGGGCCACGTACTCAAAGACCGCTAAGGCCGGAAGTGCGAGGCTTGTGAAATGGGGCGGTCTAGCCTCCGTTGACCTGCCCAGGTTGCCTAGCAACCATGATACTAACAGCTGGAAACGTGTCATACAGCTTTGTTTGACAGAGATGAAGGAGAAAATCTTTTGTTCATTTGTTTGTTTCTACATGAGCTTTGATCATTCTCTGTAAGATTAAGCTCAGCTATTGAACGGCGTATATTTTAAAGTAAAGGCTTTAAAACCAAGTTAGTACAAACGTCACTAATGTCACATAACTTTGCCGACATGTGGCCAACAGGAATGTTTTAATGTTCTTCGTTATTAAACATTTGCACATAAATAAGTGACATAATATTCAGTACTTAAAGTTTACTCTTCGGGCGCCCCTTATCCGCCGTTTTTTTTCGGCAAAATTATCCACACCCACCGCCGCGCTATGCATTCTGGGATATGTTGGGCCACGAAGTCTACACTGCCACAGCCTTAAAATTCAGGGAAATGAAGGATGCATTTCAGGGCCGCATTTCGAGCAGCCTTCGAATTGGGACAGCCTTCGTAGCGCCGCTGTGACGTAATCGGCCTTGAAATGCGGCCTTTAAGGCTGCAGACCCTGGATTGGGATACAGCCTGTATGTGCATGATGTTGGCAAGAAAGTAAACCAATTACTTCAGTTAAGATAGAGTGAAGTCTGATGTTTCCCTCACTGCGCCTCTCTGCGTAACAGATACAAAGTGTACCAATTCCCTGTGACCTGGTGTGTGTAGTCCAAAGGTGCTATACTGCACAACGTTTTACCTCAACAAATAGGATTCATGGAGAGAACACAAAGAAGTGTTCATGTGTGATGAAGGGCACTAACAGAACATACAGGCGTAATGTTCAAAAACAAAAAAGGGTTTTTTATAACCCCAAAAAGACAAAATTATTACAAAAATTCAAAAATGACAAAAGCAAGCTGCTTTAAGAACCAGGTGAGCCCATAAAAAAGGTCAACTTAACAAAACACAACTCAGCGAACTGACCTGCAAGCAAATGAACCATGTGTACACCAAAGGTGAAAACCACAGAGATGATAGCGAACCATAATTTGAGAAGAACCCCGTTCCCCCCTGCATGGTCACAGCAGATGGTTCAGTCCATTTTATTGGCCTCTGCATTTAAACCAGCTCCACCCTCAGCCTCCGCTTTCACCCGAACCAGGAAGGACTGGAGCGGCAGCCAGCTAACTCAGAAAGAATAATTAATATATCATATCCCCATGTCACCATAGCACACAACACAAAACAGACTCTATGCCATCATTTGGGCTGTAGCTTACTGCTGTCATGTGTTACAAACCAACTCAAATGTTTGAATTGGTTAACTTATAATCACTGAAGCTTTACAGCACAAAGTAAAAGTAAGACAGAAAGGTAAACATGAGTATGACCCAAATGTTTTAGTTGTGTGATTTTAATATTATTGGTAATTAATAATGTTATAAATCATTTTAAATAAAAATATTATTTTTCTTAAGAACTTTATTTTAAAGAAATCATAACTCACTGTTGTTTTGCTTCTGTAACCTAACTAGACCTGCTGTTGATTATTGCAGACTCATGTTAACAGTTTTTAACTGTGAAACAGATGGTTGTTTGCTGTTTTAAACGTTGGCTGGTAGAAGTGAAACAGTGAATCTAAATTTCAGAAAAATATCTGATTTATTTTGAGCAGCTTAGAAAAACGACGACAAAAAGTAAAGTAAAAAGCCCGATGATTGGTCCAATGAACGCGGATGACAGAGTCTTGTCCTTTGCTGATTCTGATTCTGATATCAGTTCATGCAGACTAGTTTAAATCTAGATAGGCGGGATATTCTTTTTATTACATAAATGTTACTATTTTTTGTGTAAAATATATATTTTCCCTCATTTTTTGTCAGTACCTAATAGAATGCAGTACATTACTACTGCTGGAAGGTGGCAGTCATGCACCTGAAACCTGTTTGCTGACCACCTTTAACAAACAAAAATAGATGAGGGCACCACGAACTACCAGGTGTCAGACCGGGATTATATGTTACCATATAAACAGTAGGGGTGGGGGAAAAAATCGATACTGTGTAGTATCGTGATATTTTGTTTGCTAATAATGTATCGATACAGGGACAGCAGAAATCGATATTTTGTTACAAAAAAGGTTTTTGTGCTCTGACTTCAGAGCACGTTGATCCTTTTTCTGAGCAAGAATCCTGACATTCCTTCACTGTCCAAATGTGTTTAACTTGTTTTTGGCAGCAATAAACATGACAGTTTACTTATTTTAATTTAAGACATGTTTTATTTTAATTAAGTTTAAAACTTTTTTATTTAATGTAAAATTATATTTTGTTTTAATTTACTTTCAAATCCTTCAGTTGCTGAATGGGCTGCATAGTTTTCATAAATTGCATAGTTCAGAATAGCTATAATTGTACCAGATGGTTGCATTCAGTTAAGTTGGACTAGACTGTAATACAAACCGTTCAGTTTGTCAACAATAAAACTGAAATGAGAGAAAGACTGAGTGTGAGACTTTGATATTAGATAAAATGAATATTGATAAAGTTTACCTTTATGTACAGAATTTGAATATCGCAAAATATTTAAAAAAATTGCAATAATATCGTATCGTGCGTTAAGTATTGTGATAATATTGTATCGTGAGTTGTATGGTGATTCCCATCTCTAATAAACAGCTAATAAAAGCTTTTGTATGGAAGTTCTTAACATAATTAACGAAAATGAATCTAATGTCTACTGTGCCGGTAAAGCTAGCATCTCAGAGGTCTATCACACCTGTGTGGACTCATAGTAGCAGTTAAATAATTAAATAATCTGATTTTTAATTTTTTTTCTGTGCCTAAAAGTCTTGTAAACACATTGGTGGCAGAAAATACAGGAATAATTTGAAAAAGCCAAAAACTATTTTTATTTCCAGCTACATGCTGTCCGGCTGGTGAAGACGTAAACCTGACAACATTGTGTCCCTTACATAGTGTTTCTTACATAGACCCTTTTCTATCAGAGATGTGTTCGGCAACGTTACTCCTTCATCCTGTCTATTTAAACACCCTCCAAGTGATACAGCTTTTGCTGCAGCAGATTCACAGGAAGTAATCGCTGATTCTTGTGGGCTTACAGTTAGACATCTTGAAGTTTGCCTGTCTTACTAATACATTTTGAAACCTTGTTGTGGAGTGTTAAACTCCGGTTCTTTTGGATTCTTTAGGGCCAAGAAAGACACGGCTCAAAAGTGGTCTTTTTACTTTAAAAATGATCTTTATTTTACATATCCGGATATGGAGACCTTAGCACACAACACACAACCCCAGGTCTGAAGCACAAACGGAAGCCTAGTTATTTATATACTTGCTCTCTACGTCACACCACACTTTAAGTTTCGATCAAACAGCCTAGTTGGTTTCACTTTCTAGCTGCAAAAGCATGCAGTTTCCCATCAGCACTTTTTGGCACAGAGTACTCAGAGTTAGGCCTTTCTTATATAAAGCAATGTAATCAGCATATAAACATTTAAGATGATAAATTTAAACCCCAACAGGAGTTAGTCAGTCATTGCCCGTACCATCAGCATGATTCACTGCATCATTGATTTTTCAGCTGCATCGTTACAACCAGATACAACCTCAGCATCAGTGCCAGTGGTGAGGCCTACAGACTCTGTAATATCAACATTTGGCTGTAAGTTTGGTTAAAGCTGTCCGAGGGAAGTTCAGCTTAATCTGGTTGTACAGTAAGGTAAAGTCAGTACTTTCAGTCCCGCAGCACAAGTTCATTGTGACCTATGTACATATGCTAATGCCCAGATATTAGGCTTCAAACTTCTGTTGGTCAGTATTATTGTAGAACAAAACCAGCAATTAAAACCAGATTCATCAAGTGCATGATTGTTGTGAGGGCTTAGAATAGAACAGAATAGAACAGAATAGAATAGCCCTTTATTGTCATTGTCCATGTACAATTGTCAGCGTTCCACACCAACTGTGTGAATAAAATATAAATAGTGGACAGCAGGAATGAAAAGCAAACAGGAGAAATATACAAAAGAAGAGAACGGCACACATTCGAGAACAGGCTGCAAAGAAAAGACTTGGTCTGAGTCCGTGTGTGAGCTGAGTGATGAGGGTTACTTAGACCGCAGCTCAGCTTGGTGGGGTGGGTGGGGTTTGGGGGGATAGTGTTTGTCCACAGTCCGAATGACCCGGGGAAGAGGCTGTTAGTGAGTCTGGAGGTGTGGGACCTGACTGAGGGCAGCGGGTCAAACAGTTGGTGGGTGGGGTGCGAGGGGTATCCTGTGATGGCCTTCGTTTTTCTGAGACAGGAGATGGCAGCCATTGTTTTTTGGGCGGTGTTAATTACCCTCTGCCCTGTTCTCAGTAGTGGCCACAGCAGGAGGCTCTCCCCTGAGGAGCAGTAGAAGGTCAGCAGGAGCTTCTAGTCCAAGTTATTCCTCCTCAGGACACGGAGGAGGTGCAGCCGCTCTTACCAGGCTGTTGGTGTTGTGGGTCCAGGTGTAATCGGCCATTCATCCAGATTGCACCACCAGATTGCACCCGAGACAAGTCCTCTACCTCTACCCGATACGCAGAAGATGCAGTCACCATCCTAGGCCATACTGGGCCAATATGGTTTGTGAGTGAAGATGGTGTTGGTATGGACTTTATGTGCTCTTGTGCTGTCGCCCTCCGACCTGATGTGCTGTGTTTATGCTCGGAAACTCTGTACTGAAACCTGGGTCGTAGCTGGAAATCCAGCTCTCGCCACAGGTGATTAACCCCAACATCAAAGTCGGTTCAGTTCTCGGAGAAGTTGATTATTGTTACCTTCAAATTTGGATCCTAACATCGCACAAGATAGGCAAGTGGTCAGAACAGCAGACTAATAGCAGCCACAGGTCTAATGTGCACAAGATGATCACCTGAAGCTGGCATGGTTTTATTATATTGGTGGAGTCACAGAACTATGTTATCATGCCTCACATGAGGTCAGAAAATTGCAGGTCAAGGTTTAGAGCTTTTTACTAGACAAATTAAAGCGTCATCAATAATTTCAGAATGGTCCTTATTAGCCATGAACCTTTAAAAAAAGCTTTAAAACACGACAAAATTCTTTACAAATTGATTGGATGTTTTGGGTTAGCGTCAAACAATTGGCCGTCTGTGTTTTTCCCCTCGTTTCCTCTTGTTTTTAGACGCCACCTGTTTGGTGCAGTGACAGCCTCCCAGCACATCCTGTGGCCCTCTGCACTGAGCCACTGGCAAGGCTTTAGTGAGCTAAGCCATTACTTTATCACAGCGTGATTAAAGCAGACCTGATTTGCATACACCGAAGGAGGCACTTCACAGACTTTGCCCATTATGAAGCAATTAATGAATAATGATCCATCATGAATGGTGAAACTGTCATTTAACAACTTTGAGGTGATGTCTTTACAAATGCCTACTTTCAGTGCCGAGTCAGGAAGTGCCACATCGTCAATATAAAATTTAAGGTTTAATTAGAGGGTGTATATACTGTAGACCTGAAACATGAATGCAGGGGTATCATAATTCTCATGGCTAGCAGGGCTCAGCTACTCTGGTATTACTTGGAAATCTGAATGCAGAAACGTTCCTTTCTCCCTTGCAGTATGACATCAATAAACACTGTCCTGATGATAATCAACTCTTATTGATTATAGCATCTTATGTAAGATATGCTCCTCACTGGCTAACTGAGGAAAACTGGACATAAGACGATATTAATACAAAGTGTGTTTTAGTCTCTGAGATGTCATCCAATGAGAGAGCAGTATCCCCACAGTAAGATCCACACTTGACTCCTTCCACGCACGGGTGAAAATCCTTCTCTTTAGGCTTAATGAGACTTAACTAACTACACTGTAAAAAAAAAATGCAATATAAAAGTATTGTATTTTATCCTGTCTCAGAGTGACGCTGAAAAACTAGTTCATGCATT
The DNA here is from genome assembly GCF_900408965.1 of Simochromis diagramma. Taxonomy (NCBI): domain Eukaryota; kingdom Metazoa; phylum Chordata; class Actinopteri; order Cichliformes; family Cichlidae; genus Simochromis; species Simochromis diagramma. The sequence continues at coordinate 1,848,339 of NW_024387332.1, read as the reverse complement.
TATTACTTCCAGGCTGGACGACTGTAATTCATTATTATCAGGAAGTCCTAAAAACTCCCTGAAAAGCCTTCAGATAATCCAAAATGCTGCAGCAAGAGTCCTGACAGGGACTAGAAAGAGAGAGCAGATTTCTCCTGTTTTGGCTTCCTGTTAAATCCAGAATTGAATTCAAAATCCTGCTCCTCACATACAAGGTCTTAAATAATCAGGCCCCATCTTATCTTAATGACCTTGTAGTACCATATCACCCTATTAGAGCACTTCGCTCTCGCTCTGCAGGCCTACTTGTTGTTCCTAGAGTATTTAAAAGTAGAATGGGAGGCAGAGCCTTCAGTTTTCAGGCCCCTCTTCTGTGGAACCAGCTTCCAGTTTGGATTCAGGAGACAGACACTATCTCTACTTTCAAGATTAGGCTTCAAACTTTCCTTTTTGCTAAAGCATATAGTTAGGGCTGGACCAGGTGACCCTGAATCCTCCCTTAGTTATGCTGCAATAGACGTAGGCTGCCGGGGGTTTCCCATGATGCATTGAGTTTTTCCTTTCCAGTCACCTTTCTCACTCACTATGTGTTAACAGACCTCTCTGCATTGAATCATATCTGTTATTAATCTCTGTCTCTCTTCCACAGCATGTCTTTATCCTGTCTTCCTTCTCTCACCCCAACCAATCACAGCAGATGGCCCTGCCCCTCCCTGAGCCTGGTTCTGCCGGAGGTTTCTTCCTGTTAAAAGGGAGTTTTTCCTTCCCACTGTTGCCAAAGTGCTGCTCATAGGGGGTCATATGATTGTTGGGTTTTTCTCTGTATCTATGAAGCGCCTTGAGGCGACTTTTGTTGTGATTTGGCGCTATATAAATAAAATTGAATTGAATTCATGGGTATCATTCCCTTTATCCTCATCTTTCCAAGACTTTGGCTGATGAGTTTCTATTCCTTTGCCCAAAGTTGACTTTTATCTTTAGAATCATCTATTTTTTAATTTATTTATTTACAAATGTACTAACAACAGCATCAGGATCACTCACACATGACTCAAATGTTGCTGAATTGTATTGTAACAGTAGTCCTGCCGAGGTCTGGGATCGATGATCCTTTGACAAGGACCAGCTTGTTTGGCTGTTTGATTAGGTTGGAAAAAGTCAGTGCTACTGTTTTGTTGCTCTGAAGAGGGACAAATACAAACTAGCAATAAAGTGACAGGTTTGAAAAAAAAAATCTGCTTTTAACTCGAAAGGTTTTGTTAGATTGTAGTACGTTTCAGTTCAGAGGTATTTTGGTGGCATTCAAGTGAACGTGGTCAGTTTAAACAGAGATTACGAAAATGAGGAAGTTACTAACATCATCAGAAGATGTGCAGATAGACAACCTCATCTTGGTTCCTCCAGCTTTTGCGTAGCCTTCAGTAGGAATACGCTGAGGCCGTGAAAACGACTAGAAGTCACCAGAACCATCTCAGAACACACCCAACAAAATCAGTTACAAAACAAGAGCTCCCAAAGCTTCACTTTGGTCACTTAGTTGGGTTATAGCATCAAAGGATTGCCTCCTTTTGTGAAACCCTTTTCTCTAGCTCACTACAGTGTACCATGGCCTTGAAAGAATGCTGATCTCTCCTTGCTGATGATCAGACTTTTCTTTGTGCTTCTCTTTGGGTCAATGCCAGCCTCCCTGGCTGTTGGCTCTCTGGAATTTTTGTCAGCATACTCGTAGGCCCAATGTCACATTGTATTTTCTGATGAATGCCAGTGCTGCTGCTGATTGTTGGTGGAATCTTTCTATTTTATCCTTTGAGATGGATTCAAGATGGTACAGTTTTGCGACGTCGGTGCAAATCAGCGGTAACTTGCACTGTCTTTAGAATAGGGCTATGAAGCCACAGACAAATCTCATCTTTAAGCATAATGTTGCACAGAAGCAAAGATTTTCTCTCGTGCAGTCATTTTTTTTGCTGTGCAGCAAAGCAGACTGTGCTCACGTCCGCCCTGCTAATACCCATCATGCATTTGTCAGAGCGTAGATACGAGAGGGAGGGGGACGGCTGGAAAATCGACTGACACAGTAACAAATGGCAGGCAGCCAGGCTGTCAGCTCACAGCGGCCGTCCTTCACAGGGGGGAACTGGTAAATGGACAAGACAGAGGAGAAGAGGAAGACACAGAGGAGGGCATGAGGAGGGCACGGTTACTTCGTGTTATCCCGAATCCTACAAAAAAGGAAGATTCACACAGCAACTGGGTCACGCTGAAAAAAACCCTTGTTTTGTGTTGCCTCCAAGCACTGATCAGCTTTTCCTTCAAAGACTGGAGTCAAATATACAGCATCTGTAGTCTCAGAGCCTTCAAGGGCTTGAAATCAGGTTTGAGCTCAGCATTTCTTGCTGAAAATCTCTACTTCTAAATAATGCCTACATATTATTGTTTTTATATATTGTTAAAAGAAGATGTTGGTCAGACAAACTGTGATGGATGGTTTGAAGACTGTGGCACTGACAAAAAGGCAGCAGGTCAGAGCTGAAGATCCTGAGGTTCTCGTTGGGTTGGGAGTAATAAGAACGGAGTACATCAGCGGGACAGCTCAGATCACGTGGCTGGAAGACAAAGTTAGAGGCGAGGCTGGTTTGGATGTGTTCAGGGACAGTCGGTGTGTCGGACAAAGGATGCTGAGTATGGGGCCAGGCAGGAGGAAAAGAGGACGACCACAGAGAAGATTCGTGGATGTACAGAAGGAAGAAATGCAGAGGGTTGGTGTGACAGAGGAGGACGTTAGCAGCCAGAATAAGGAGTAGATGATTGGTCTGTGCAGCGCTGACGCTTTTAGTAAATCAGGGCTTTAAATTCTATAACCAATTAAAGATATTAGTGCAGGTTATATAGATCGTTTTTATACGCAGTTGTTTTTAATCCAAATTGTATCTTAATAAATTTATATTTTTAATGACTGATATTTGTCTTACATTTAAAGGCATTGCAAAATATTAATGCAGTAGTACCAGGATTCTCTTTCTCAGGGGATGAACTGATTTAATCTCAAGCAGGTAAAAAAATCAATACAACAAATGCATAATCTATATTTCTTTCAATGTAATGATGTACAAATGTTCTAGGACCATTCTCATTAACACGTGTTGTATTTCTGTGATGTGCTGAACCTGTCACGATCCTGGGTCTTATGACCCAGTGTTTTGAGTTTAGTTTATTTGGATGTTTATATGATTAAGCTCATGAGTTTTTCATATAAACATCCAAATAAACTAAACTCAAAACACTGGGTCATAAGACCCAGGATCGTGACAGAACCACAAATGTTCAATCTAGGAAAAAATATGTATATATAATAAACACCAGTACACAGGAATGTTTCACCTACTGTAGCACACACACACACACACACACACACACACACACACACACACACACACACACACACACACACACACACACACACACAAACCAAACACGCTAAGATAGGAACAGGACGCTGATTACCTTTGTCATCACTGACAGTTACATGCAAGACCGGAAACAACTAGCATCAGTTTAACGAATCGCTGTGGAAGAGATGAGTGTTTCTTCTGTGGAGTGACTGCATTACTTTGCATTTAATGCAATGTGCTGCATGAAAAGCATTGCAGAGGGGACACATTCAACAATGTGTGATCAGTAAGACATATTTCATCCACTTTTTACAGTTGCTCAAATTCCACTTTAAGTGTAGCTGAGCTGAACCCTCTCAGACACCGTAGTATTTATACACGTGTGGCACAGCAGTGACTTTATATATAGATGTGGAAGTGCTGAGACTCACATGGAGCTGGTACAGAACCTGATGTTCAGTTTGTTTCTGTGTGTGAAAAATTACAATAAGATATAAAATAGTTTTTTGTCTTTTGTTTTTTTGATTAGTCAAGCAGCTAGAAAACAACGGCTCTCTCCTGTGCGTGTGTGCGTGTGTGCGTGTGTGTGTGTGCGTGTGTGTGTGCGTGTGTGTGTGCGTGTGTGTGTGTGTGTGCGTGTGTGCGTGTGTGTGTGTGCGTGCGTGTGTGTGTGCGTGCGTGTGTGTGTGCGTGTGCGTGTGTGTGCATGTGTTGTTTACTGCATTTTGATTGGTCTGTATGTAAAACATCCTCATAGAAATAAACCTCCATACTGTATAGTTAAAATGAACTCTGAAGCAGACAGTACACCGTTACAGTACAGCTTTGTAGTAATAATCCAAAAATGTGAGTCTTTTTTTTAAATGTGCACTTTTTAGATTACATTTTATAGCCAATTAGCCAGTAAAGCTAAATTAAAAGCAAAGTGTTGTTGTAGGAACTTGAAACAGAGTAAATTGTTCCAGCCGTTGCTTTGGTCCCACATGTTTGAAGCTGCCATCTTGTTGCAGTGATTCAGAGATATGACTGCTGAGTGTTGGTACAACAGTGATCTCTGCATCATTGTCTTTATATCATTAAGGGCATTATTCATGTTTGCTTTATTTGATGATTCAAAAGTACTAGTAAGTCATAGTAATGGGAATTCACATATCAGGGTTTTTCAGGATCTGCTAAAAACCCAGAAAATCCCCCAAATGCATTAAAGCTTTAAAAGCTGCTGTGATTGGGTGAAATTTGAGAGATTTCCCATTGTGTTAAAAAAAATGCACCCGCTGGCTACAGCTGAGGGGTGCAGAGGAGGCGCTCAACAGGAGGGGAGCTGGACATGTTGTCACGCCAGACTGCGACCTGCAGGGATCTCGCTCTGCACACGATTACGCTTCTGAAACAGAAACAGGCTCCACAGCAAACGTAAAGTCACTTTGACTCATTGGACTGTGATGAAACCCACGTCGGGATTTGATTGGTCATATGCAGCTGTTTCTGAGCGGCTCTGCTCTCAGGCAGATTTGTCCACATATGTGAACTTTGTTGGCCAATCATTAAAAACAAACCCACAGAGATTTAAGTCATTACGCTGTCATTTCTCTAAAATGTGCTTAACCTGCATGTTTTCCCCCTTTTTATTAAATACGAATCATTTACAACATTTCCGTCCTCTATACTACTAGTTCTATACCAAACACCGACTCCTGAAACCTGTTGGGTTGGACTCATTTTCTGAATGAAATGGTTTTAATAATGTATAAAGGAGTTTTCTTAAACCTTTAACAAACGGTGTTTCACGCCACCTGGAGCTGCTGAAAACACTTAACCATCCTCGTGGATTTCATTGAACGGATCCAATCTGTTCAGACTTGTTTGTGAGTTTGATCGTTCGGTGTGAAAGGACCACATTTAGCCCTGCAGTCTTCTTCTTACCAAATCAAGCCCAACGTTGCTCAGCTCTCTCAACATGAGGCAGAATTATCAATGTGTGTTTTTCACCCATTATGCTGCTAATTTATTTGGACGCCCAGATTTAAAACAGTTGTAACCGGAGCTTAAAGCTCTGGTTAGTGGGGCAGGGCAATATGGCCAAAACGCTTTATCCCAATATATATTTGAAAATTTGCGCTAACGATATAACTGACACGAGACAAAAACAAAATACTTTACAACTCCACAACTTTATTAGTGCAAAACCCCATCAATGTATTTTCACTTAAACAAGCAGCTGTTTTTATCTGCATTAAAGCTATTTAAAAATGTAACAGTGCAAATGCAAATTCCTTGCTGACAGTTTAACCAAAAGGCATTTCCAGTGCAAATGGGCCGACATATCCTGAGCATAACCATGTATAATATCCACAAAACTTAAAAAGAGCTGCTTTGCAACATGAAACTGCAGTGTGCCAAATAAGTCAAATACGTATTTTTCGGATAATAAGGCGCACGAAGCGAAACCAAACAGTCAGATAAGTCAAACTTTTCTCAACTCATCCTTCTTGCTTCCTCCACTTCTGCACCGTTGATTCATTAATGCTGAAATCTCTCACAGCTGCTCTATTCCCATGTTCTACTGCGTGACTGCGAGCATGTCTCTTAACAGGAGCCATTTTGAATTCAATTCAATTCAATTTTATTAATACAGCGCCAAATCACAACAACAGTCGCCTCAAGGCGCTTTATATTGTACAATAGATCGTACAATAATAGATACAGAGAAAAACCCAACAATCCTATGACCCCCTATGAGCAGCACTTTGGCAACAGTGGGAAGGAAAAACTCCCTTTTAACAGGAAGAAACCTCCGGCAGAACCAGGCTCAGGGAGGGGCGGGGCCATCTGCTGTGATTGGTTGGGGTGAGAGAAGGAAGACAGGATAAAGACATGCTGTGGAAGAGAGACAGAGGTTAATAACAGATATGATTCAATGCAGAGAGGTCTGTTAACACATAGTGAGTGAGAAAGGTGACTGGAAAGGAAAAACTCAATGCATCATGGGAATCCCCCGGCAGCCTATGTCTATTGCAGCATAACTAAGGGAGGATTCAGGGTCACCTGGTCCAGCCCTAACTATATGCTTTAGCAAAAAGGAAAGTTTTAAGCCTAATCTTGAAAGTAGAGATAGTGTCTGTCTCCTGAATCCAAACTGGAAGCTGGTTCCACAGAAGAGGGGCCTGAAAACTGAAGGCTCTGCCTCCCATTCTACTTTTAAATACTCTAGGAACAACAAGTAGGCCTGCAGAGCGAGAGCGAAGTGCTCTAATAGGGTGATATGGTACTACAAGGTCATTGAGATAAGATGGGGCCTGATTATTTAAGACCTTGTATGTGAGGAGCAGGATTTTGAATTCAATTCTGGATTTAACAGGAAGCCAATGAAGGGAAGCCAAAACAGGAGAAATCTGCTCTCTCTTTCTAGTCCCTGTCAGGACTCTTGCTGCAGCATTTTGGATTAGCTGAAGGCTTTTCAGGGAGTTTTTAGGACTTCCTGATAATAATGAATTACAGTCGTCCAGCCTGGAAGTAATAAAAGCATGAACTAGTTTTTCAGCGTCACTCTGAGACAGGATATTTCTAACTTTAGAGATGTTGCACAAGTGGAAGAAAGCAGTCTTACATATTTGTTTAATATGTGCGTTGAAGGACATGTTGAAGGACATTTTGGGCTCCTTATATAGACACAATGCGGTAATATTACGTTGAAGCACAGTACGTATCACTCCGCGAGGCTCCTGCCTATGATAGCCGTAATGCTCCGACAAGCCACCAAGCGGTGCGGGTTCGTAGCTTAGCAAAGTCGTACTAAAACATTTGACAGATTTTTGAGCGCCGTGTACATAAAATCGGTTTGAGGTCAGTAAACACAACCAGAATTCATACATAAGGCACACTGTCGATTTTTGAGAAAATTAAAGGATTTTAAGAGTGCCTTATAGTACGGAAAACACGGCAATAATGACGGCCCGCTTGCATGTTCTACAAAAAAAAGTGTTTTGTTGTGTATCTGACAGACAAAAGCCAAACCAGTTCCACATCACTGAAGTTTTCGCATTTTTACAAACCTTTTCTGGTTCATCCGTCTCATTCAACGATCCGCTGTCGCCCTTCTCATTCTCCGTCGCCGCCATGTGCGTATGAAAACAAAGGCACTGCGCATGAGCGTTTTACCCATATTCTATCGTGATATTTCATTTTCTTATCAGTGCCCAACATTGTATTACTGTGAACAGTATGACATGGCCCAGCCCTACTGGTTAGTTTCTGCTTTTTGTCTAAACCACGATCTAATTTTCATGAGCCAATCAGGATTGAGAATTCTCAGTGATTTGTGATGAAGTGTCATCAAGTCTTAGAACTGTTCCTGTTATCTGGCCTCAAGCGTCACCTTTTCATTTTTTTGAAAATGTCAAATTGAAAACCTTAATAGTGTTTTATCTTCTCTGTGGCTGTGAAGGCGGTCGGATCCAGTTTATGAAAGCCGTGATCTCAGTGAGCTCAGGGACTTGAGGAAAACTCAAACTTGCTGAACCACACAGCTCCTTTGGTTGGCGTCACAAACTAAATTGTCATTTCAAACATACGTCTAGTATGTTTCTCTGACAGGCTCGAGCTGCAGATGCTAGCTGATGGGCATGGATGGACCCTGGAGCATAATAAATAGCATTCCTTTGAGAAGCCTGAACATTCTCATATTATCACCGTATCTTCGTCACCTGTGCACGGGCACCCTTCTGTTGCATTTGATCCTAACATGAGCATTTACTTGTTGTTACTGTGCTTCAGACGTGTGTTGTCTGAGCTTGTTTGCAGTTTCGTCCTCACAGCACACATTGATTTTAGTCCTTTGCTTTCACCGAGCTTATCGGCACCAAGCGAACCGTCCAATCAGCCGCAGGCGCACGCCCTCAACTTCCTGGTCTTTACCGACCCATGACAACCGATTGAAGCGAGAGGAGTGCGAATGCCCCTTCTCCTCATCTTGTCTTTGTATTGTCCTTTTTTGCAATGGCAGACACATTTGTGTTTATTTCACTCTCATTGTGTTTTCTTTTTCTTTTTTAATTCGTCACATTTCCTCAGGAATAGCAGATCCAATTAGATAGCTCACCCTCGAAAGGATGGGATCATTATGTGGAATGTAACACAGAAATATGTACAACGAATGCACTGAGACCGTGAAAATGAGCGAAGCAGGGCTATAAGCATTATGAAGATGTCTGTCAGACAATACACAGTGGCGGTAACGGCGCTCAGCTTTCAGCGGCAGCACCAGCTGTGCCCGATCCGAATGGGCACTGGCAGGGATCCAGGCCCAGAAGGGTCAGATGAGGACACAAACAGAAGAGAGGGGGGTGGAGTATGTTTGCAGGGCAGGCAGAGCGATGGAGAGCGGGGGAAATGATTGTGCGGAAGGGGGCGGGTGGAGGAGGAGGAGAGAACGAGGGAGCATTTGGTACGATGAAGGAAACAAAAGGATGGCAAGAAAGGCAAACAAAGCCTGTGCGGGAGGGTTAGACCCATGAATTTGTTTGCTGATATACAAAGGCTGCATAGACACAGATGTCCTCAAGTCATCATCCACCTCGAACACGACACATATGATCCGGCTTGTTTGCATTACATTATATCTTAGTGCAAAGTGCGGTACCGAATCGTGCTTTTGTGAATACCTTTCTGTGTGCAGGAGAGATTTTCCTTCCTCTTAAAAACTCATTTTCCCTCGTCACCTCAGAGCAGACTATATCATTTAACTCTGACGCAGCTGTATTGTTGATAGCGATGCTCTGGTTGGCAATTTCTGGGCCAAAGACAGATTGGGCAGATAGCCAGAGCAAGCTTTTTTTCTCATCTTCTTCCAGGAAAACAAAGAAGTCCTGTTTTTATAAAAGATGACAGTCTTAATCTCTGAGTGCAAATTCAGTTATACGACTTTATGAAACCAGATGCCAGAAATGTAACATTTTGCATTATCCATCATTTGTTGTTTAAATATTTTATGGCCATGTTGGGTGAAGGTGAGGTCACAATGCTAATCTCATCACAATAAAATTCACTGCATTCATTATTAGTTGCGTCTTGGATGAATCTGTCTCTCAGGAGGACTGACTCATTCCAGTTTCTATCTACACTTCCCATCATGTCTGCCTGCAGCTTCAGTTTCAATCCTCTTAGCTTTGTCTTCGCAGTGCAAGAAACGAGATTCCCAAGACCGGAGCCAAACGAGATCACACAAACGTTATGAAGTAAACACCGTCAGAGGGGAGATCACCAGGCCAAGCCAACAGATGCTGAGTAATGCAGAGGGGTCTTTCTTTACTGAGTGCCAAAGAAAAAATGAGTGAGTAATTAGTAAATTAGTGACCGTGCAGTGCAAGAGCGTTAAGGAGCTTGGCATCCCACTAAGGATTTGGAAAACAGTTGATTAGTTCATTCCTGGTGGCCCTCAGGAGACGCTTTGACTCACATCTCTTAAATAAATGTTTCTGTATCTTTATCATACAGCTGCATTTTTGCTATGTCTGATTTCTGGCTTTCCAATAAATCCCTGTACATTCGTCCTCTCTTCACCAACACAAGTCCGCCGCTAAACCAATGTAAAATGGGGCATTCAGCACATTGGTGAATAACATTGTAGTCTATTGTCAGTTTATAGGAATTCCATTCATCGGTCCCAAGAGAGCAACACAAAAGGCAGGCTGTAAAAAGCAACACACGAGCTTAATTTATAAAACGCAAAAAGGACCGAATTCAAAGTACAAGCAAAGGTTTAATAAAAGGAGCAAAGGCATGAAGACATCCTGGGTTATACCACAGGGTTGAGTTGCAGAGTGGAAGCAGGTGAGCAGACTTCCAGGTGATCCGGCAGGTGGGATTGGTCGGTTTGAAGAGCAGAAAGAGGAAACTAACTGAAAAAATGTCAGAAAATCAAAACTATGAAAAATGTTGTTCTGAGAGAGTCGCATGAACTCCGCTTATTTCAGAAAGGGATTCCTCTGTGTTTAGTTTGGAGAGATGTTTTGGCTCCATCGTGTTCTGGTTGTTGATGTGTCCTTTATGTTGGATCTGTTTTTGGTAGAACTTGTGCCAAATTTTTTCTCTTTATGGGGAATCATAAAAGTGGTCATAACCGTAAACCTTTCATAGATTCTGACAAACTCATTGCTGTTGTCTTCATTTTGTCTTGGTCTAACTCATTGAAATGGGACCTGGCATTCTTCCGTCAGTCTGCTCAACGTCCGTCACATTAAAATGCTTTTCAAATGTGAAATCTAAGACTTGAAAAACCAAGCGAGGTGGATGAGTTCTACTCGAGTGCGAGGACGGCCAGTGTCGGACCGTTGCGGTGCCGCCATTTCATGTCAAACGGACTCTGGGGAAGATTAGGAGATACTTTTGTCAGACAGGCTGCGGCTGAATAGATGGAAAGAAAGGGGAAATTTAGAGAGTTTGAGAAAGAAAGAGGCAGAGCGAATGAAACTGGACGATGAAGAGCCACGGGGAGACCGAGTGAAAGAAAAGGGGTTGAAGAGGGAGGGAGAGGTAAGTGATAGAGAGAAGGCCAAATGTGTCTGGGAAAGTTTTGGAGCTGAGGTGCATTGTGGGAGAGCAGACAGTGTGTCTGGGGGGTCTGAGGTGTGGATTAATGCCAGCGATTGGAGGAGGGCTGCCGCAGTTGTGCGTGAGCAGAATATCAGACGAAGGGAGAAGAGAGGAGAGAAGATGGAAGGGGTACAGACGCAGAATTTTGGAAAAGGCGATATTCTCCGCTCGTCTTGCATGAAGGAAAGCGCCAGTAAAGTTGAACAAAGATGTAAAACGGCGTACTTACAGAATCCTAATTTGCATGGAATCGAAGCTATTAGCAGCTGTGTAAGTGAAAACGCTTCACCTTGAAGTGTGCGCAGAGCTGCTACAGTCAGCCGTGCTCAAAGTCCAGGACACTGAGACTCGGGCCTGGGTTCATCAGGTGCGTTTCAGGCAGAACCCATAATCCACGATCTATGAAATGGCACCGTACAACTTTCATTTCTGCATGAAAAGCAATTTGAAAGGATTACCAGGACTGCAGCAAACACATCTTATGAACTCGACACAGTCAAAATTCATTATAGCAAGATTATTGCAGATCTACTTTGAGTTGAAAGGGTATATTTGTTTTTGTTCCCTGAAGGAAACTTCATGCTAGTTATCTGTATGCTAGAGATTGGACTGAAGTTGGTAAGTCGAGGCCACTGAAGGACGGACGGCAGGTCACAAGAGCAGAAACTGACAAATCGGTCGAGGCTCACTCAGAGGGCAGAAGTGCACAACAAGCTGGTTCACTCCTCGTGTTCTTGGCTTGTTTGTTGTCCTGTCTGGGCTGGGCTTTAACGCTGGTCCGAAATGGGTACGTTGGGAAACTGTTTAGGAAATTTAGCAACCCCGTATGAAGATTTAGCTACATTTTAAAGAGGAAAAAAGTAGCTGCTGGGTCACACCTTCCCCAACGAAACGATTGCAGCTGACCATGGGAACACGTGTTAGTGAATATCCACAGTGTCAACTCTGCTTATTTTAAAGCTTCACAGTGTTTCCTGTGTAACGAACTTACTGAGGTATCAGGTAAAACATAAGCTAGGAACATTTTATCTTCCACCGTTCATTGTCTGGTCAGAACTGAAAGTTAAAATGATTAAAGTTGTGCTTGCAAATTAGCCATGCTAATATGGGCACATTGTGTTCACTTAGGCAGTCTCTTTCTGTGCAAATTAGATTTTTTTTCCCTCCAGCATAACTTTAAATCAGTTGTGGACTGCCAGAAAGTATTAATGCATATAATCCAGTGTAGATGTTCTTCTTTTTTAAAGTATCAATGGCTACAAGCTTCACCAGTTTAATGATTTCCCAAAAATTCACCTACAAATGTGAGTGTAGGTTTGACTACATGTATAAGCTCATGGAAGATTTTGTTGAAAATGTCCATAAAGACAGAGCAGAATTATAGAGTACACACACCTGTGACACACCACTCACATGTGAAGCAGACAACACTGAATAACCTGTAAAGAGTAACTGAACAGGCCGTGGGAGAATTTGTAAAGTCTGTAGGGACTTTGATTGGTTGTAACCAGACTACCGGCGAGGCTTATGGGGTGCTCTTGGCATGTAACTGACCGGGGATAAACTATGGAGAGGTTACTGGGCAATGTGCTGATTTGCAATGGCTTCGACTTTAAACGTCCGTGACTTGCTGGATTTGCTGCTAACATCTGAGTGCCAGGTACCTTAACAGGAAGCTGGTTGGTACACAGAGTTGATACAAAACAGCTACAATTTTACCTTCAGTCTTCGTGGTCCTCATGTGGACTTCATATGGTCACATTTTAAGCAGTAATCTGTTTGAAAAAGTGGGACAACACTTTGCTACGGTGTGGCCACCTTTTTTCAGTGTTTCTCAGTCCTGTCTAATGTTGGAAGCTTAGCCGTGTATGGCAGGTTAGTACGTGGATGGGAGACTTCCTGGGAGGGAATACCAGGTGACCTCTTCCCTTTAAAAGAGAGTTTTTCCTTCCCACTGTCACCAAGTGCTTGCTCAAACGGGGTAGTTTGATTGTTGGGGTTTTCTCTCTATTGCTTTAGGCTTTTACAATATAAAGGAACTTGAAACGACAGACTCTTATAAATAAAATGTGTTTGTTTTTTCTAAAGACAGGAAGTAATTCCTAGTTTCAGAAAAACTAGTGCGAGATGACTAAATGTTGACCCCTTGTGGCACAAACTAGCGCTGTTTGCAGAATGACAAGTGAAAAAAAACAAACCATCAATTGAAGGCACAACACAGAATAACGCTAAAATAGACCAAACTTATTTCAGGGTGAAATCTACGGTAAAATCAAATATGGCTGCGGATTGGTAAAGGTTTGGCGTAGTCGAGTGCTTGAGCCTCTGCCCACAAACTGTGTAATCGGATCCACAGATGCGTTATTTTCGGACAATCTATTTCTTACACTTGAATACCCAGAATTCCTGTGATGTGATGTCAGCATGCAGTACACAGCTGTTTGCCAAAACAGCCAGTCTGTAACACCAAAGAGTACCAGGGACAGAGTAAGCTTTCAGTGGGTCTCAAGGAGCTGATACTGCTGCAGTTGAATTCTTGAAGATATCTGCATCTTCTACCTGAATTTAATTTGTGTGAAAAAGCCCAAACTTGCAGCCCTCTGTCAGTTGGGAGTGCGTATTTCAAAACTATCTGAGTGCCGTATCGATTCAACTGCTAACCACTCATGTCCTATGATGGACCAGAGTGTATGTGCTGTCACCAGCATTTACAGAGCTGCACCTCTGCACCTGATCGCTCTGAGACTAAAACCGTGCCAAACAAGCCCCTGTTCCCGGTGTTCGCCCAGTGCCGGCCACTCTCACGGTCTTATTACTGGAGCTGCATGTTATCAAAAGATATCAGTGACAGAGGACATTTTTTGCAGTATTATGATACAGTGAAATCTGGAGCTGCTCCCGAGCTGTGAAAGGCAGGCATATGGAGAAATGGTCTGTATCTGTGCCTCGGTAAACCAGAGCCAAGTCCCGAAATGACTCCTTCTTTTCTGTTCGCAGCTGAGGCTAACTAAAGATTGGTATTTGTTTTTGGTGCGGGGAAGCTTTCCAAGAAATGTGTGCGTGCATGTGTGTGTTTCTGTATATGCACTCGTTAGTGCACGCACGAGTGTGTACGTGCATGCAAGTTAGTCTGCTTCTGGCTGTGTGTGACGCTCTGGGAGACGAGGATACGAGTGTGTGTGTGTGTGTGTGTGTGTGTGCGTCTCCAAGTGTTTGTGTCGGAGTAGTAGGGCATTTTGGGAAGAGAAGGACTGAGTGAGTAGTAGCTGTACCTGGACTCTCCTGTCCTCCCTGCTTTTTAAATGCAGAGGAAGGAGAAGAGGAGGAAGGAGTGTGCAAGGAAGAGGAGGGGAAAAAGGGAGAGGGGGAGAGGTTCAGGGGTGACAGGAGGACGGCTTCATGGCTGCATTTTCCTTTCGCTGCTTTTCCACACTCCCCTTTCTCTTTTCTGTTTTGCCTTATTCAGCTGAGCGAGGGAGGGAGTCAAAGAGAGGAGGAGAGTTTTGCAGATAAAGACTGAAAAAGAGGAAAATCAAACCTTTTTTTCACTTTAATTTCTTCTTCGTAGGGCTGGGATCTTGGCCGTGTTACAAACAGATGCTGCTTGTCATTTGCTCGTAGTGCAGGGAGGCAGTTTGTAGAATTAACAGGCTTCTCGCTTACGTATAGTTCTTATTGCTGCCGCGCGCTAAAGCAAAATTGTAAAAACACCAAAAAGAAAAACTGGGTTTTCTCTCTTATCGCTCACTTTTCTCCTTCTCCCTCCTTCTCTCCCCCTTCACTAGTCTCTCTTCCCTTTGCCTTTTTTCTTTTGTCTCACTCTTTCTTTACCCTCTTCTCGAGCTGCCTTTCAGGGTGCTCGTGCTACTGTAGTTGCATGTTTGAGCCTTTTTTTGTTCTTCTTTTCGATGGGCCACAGTGGAAATGATTGCCCGTACCTTCTGCCAAAGCACCGTAGGCCCTGCAGAGTAGAGAAAAGAAACATTTGGAAACTAAACGTAAAGGCAAATCGGTAAGTCATCGTGCTACCAGTGTCCACGGACCTTTTTTTCCCTTTCTTTGCTTTCAGGCTGGTAATGTTGAGCAGTGTGGTTGCAGATTTTTCCTGTCGTGTTTACCGTTTGCTGTTTGCTGTGGTGAAACGGGCCTGATGCTACCTGTTGGCCCGCGAGGAATATCTGTTTACGCTGCATGATATTACAAAGTGCTAACGACATGCCACTTCCTCACCTCTCACTCCTTCACCTCTGTTGACCCCCCTGCCCCCTTTCCTTTCTTACACACACACACACACACACCACCTCTGTTGCTGGGTAGACTGGGCGTATAGCACCGCTGGGTTTGGCTGCCACTGCTGTTGTTCATTGCCGAACAATGCAGGTGGTGGCCTTTTGCTTGTTTTAGTTTGTCTCTGGCACGCACGCACACGCACGCTGGTGCGGCAGCGCGGGCTGGCAGGGTGCTGCGGCCCCCGCCGACCTCTTTGTTCGGCCAATCTCAAGGTGTCTTTCAGCTCGCTGGCAGAGACCCACTGACATACTTTAAGCAACTTGGCAACAGCTTCAAAGTCAGACATCACATTTAAATTCAGGCCGAGG
Source organism: Simochromis diagramma (assembly GCF_900408965.1). Lineage (NCBI taxonomy): Eukaryota > Metazoa > Chordata > Actinopteri > Cichliformes > Cichlidae > Simochromis > Simochromis diagramma. The sequence goes on along the minus strand of NW_024387332.1, from coordinate 1,832,780 downwards.
GAAAAGAAGGAGAAGGAAGTTTAAATGTCTGAAAGTTAAAACTCATTCTGTTTTCTTCTGTTGGTGTTTGTGCTGCAGAACGACAACATTAGACAAGAATGTGTTCAAATGTGGGCTCCGCGTCATCTTAAAGTGCATCGCTGGGTTTTACCTGCAATCACATTTTTATACTGTGAATTTGCTGGAAAACATTTACAAAATTAAAAGCTGTAATTTTTTCTTTCTTTCCCAGAAATCAAAATTGTAAATATTTTGTCGTTATTGTTTTTGTAATTCCAGCAAATGTCAAATAATAAATATCTGTGCTGCAATTCTGTATTCAGTTAGCATTTCTTAAGAACTTTTGTCTTTAATTGTATTAGTTTGAACTCAGCATAGAAATTCAAGCTGGCATTGACTGATTTTTTTGAAGAGAGCATTTTTCCTGCTGTTTAGAACATTTTCTGTTAGCAGCCACATGCGTGAATTTTTCCAGCCATCGCTCAGTGAAACGACTTTGTCAGAGTGGGACAGAGGAGCCGGCGTAACTACTGCAGGCGCATAATATGAGGTTCAAGTATCTGGCTGTGATGCAGTGCATTGTGGGCCTACAGTGAGTGACTGCAGTGTGTGCTGAGGCAGAAATAAAGGTTTTATGATTGTTTTTGTGGGAAAATTATTTATAATTATTATTTCAGTTCTTTTTTTTTCTATGTGGATTTTTTTTTTGGGTTTTTTTTTGCATTAAACACAGCGATTAAATGTATTCTGTTAAAGGCTAAACTTTGCTCACTCGTGAATCATTTTTCCAGGCTGAAGCTGAATATTGGGCTCAGAGAGTATCACACTTGGAGCTATGAGTCGTGTTAATTGGTGGAATCGAGCTTTTCTCTTCTTTGCTGCCTTTCGAGCTGATTCCTGCTGCTCGGGGAAACAGTCGGACTTGTTGCACACACGCAGACAAATACGTTTGCCATAAGTCTAAAAGATTTCCATAATTAAAGCTGCTCATTTGTTCCGTGTCGCCATGCTGATGGATTCCTGAAGTCATCTGCTCGCAGCCCCAAACCCGTAGATCCGAACTTGTGTTAAGTGACACCACAAGCTTGTATCTACAGGTCTGCGTCTGTGCAGCTCCAACCACCCCAAGCAGGATCAGCGGCAAACGGCGGGGGCTGTGCACGGGCTCCCAAAAGCTTTAACTGTTTGTGTCACAGACACAGTCCCGGGGTTGAATTGTAGCTGAACTCTAACTTCTTACTCTAAATACATCGAATCGCCGTTTAACTGTGCAACAAAACTCCTCACACGTCCTCCGAGCTGAAATGGTTTCTTTGTAGAAGAAGAAATGGGACTTTGAGAGGTTAACAGTAAGCCAACAAGGAGTCAATTAAAAGCAAAAATGTAATTACAGCTTGTGTGCATTTCAAATGTTAGCTTGCAGAAAACTCAGCAGGTTTCTTCAGTCAGCAGTCAATTAGCTGCGGTGTGGCCTTCCTGGTGTTAATGAAGAAGACGCTGGCCCAATTAGAGAATGCATACAGATGACAGTCGGCAATGCTTGTTTTCTCACAAATGGCCATTACTTCTCATATGCTGACAGTTAAAAAGAGCAGCAGGAAGCATTTTTAATTTCTTATCCCCCCCCTCCAGAAAAATGTAAAATACTGCTTCAAGAACTGATTTTTATTTGATGTTTTTAACCATAAAAATTCCAAATTAGCTCACAAGAAACCCTTTAAATAACAGACTGTTTCTCTGCACCTGATTTTACAGAAATATACATTAGTAATTTGAAGAAATGTGTAAATATTTTTCTGTAGTTCCATACAGTAATCTTTTTCAGCTGTGTGTAAAATCATGGACGATGCCTTTTCGAGATTTCTTTTCTCACTGTTGATGTAATCGAGGTCATTTGGACATCTGCAGATGTGACCAGTCAGATTATGGGTTTGTTGGTCAGTGCTTTTCTTTGGCCGTTTGTGTGTGTGTGTGTGTGTGCGTGTGTGTGTGTGTGTGCACTGATGGATTCAGGTCTCATGTTGGAGACCTTTAGCAGCTGTGACATTGATGTCACTGTTGTGTATATACTGTAGTGTCAGGTGTGCACGTTCCTCTCTCTGCGTAGGAAAGCTCGAAGGGCCAAACGCAGCGAGAAGTGCAACATTTCTGACTCCAAGGCGACTTTAAAAATCTGGTCAGCATTTGGGCAGAGGTGTGTGTGTGTGTGTGTGTGTGTGTGTGTGTGTGTGTGTGTGTGTGTGTGTGTGTGTGTGTGTGTGTGTGTGAGGGTCAATGAGAAGACAGGGGTTTGGAGAAGCTGTGGAGTAAGGCATGTTTATCTGCTTTGTATATAGAGACCGTATCTAAGATACAGAGTTGCACTGCCAAGACAGATGGGATGGAGTGATGTCACGAACCAATAAGATACGACTGTTTGAGCCCACGAGCAGCTTCCTTTTCCTGCTTCACGTGTTTGTCGCCATTGAGCCCTGTTGGCCAGGTCTGCTTGCTCCCAGGTTGAGGTAGTAGGTTGTATAGTTGAGAATTACACCCCGGGAGATAACTGTACAACCTCCTAGCTTTCCCTGAGGTATGCACGGCACTCTGCACAGCTGGATCAATATAGTCCACTGTTATTATTTAACGGCGTGCTAAATCGAGATACCGCACACTCAACGTGGTCAATAACATTTCCCGACACTTTTTGGCCTGTTAGTGCACGCGTGTGTGTGTGTGTGTGTGTGTGTGTGTGTTTGCACATCACGAGTTGGTCTGTGGCCTGTTCGGGGTCAGATACCCGTTTGCATTTTAATATTGTGAAGCATTAAATCTGGACCTTTGTGGAAAATATTTTGAAATGCCTCTTTCTGGTTTCATTGATGTTTCTTTTGGGTTCAATAAACTTCTTATTTTGTCTCGCCAACTATCCAAAAACTGAGAAACATTTTCTTTATTTATTCCCAAAATTGTTGCCAGTAATTTTCTGACATGTTTTGCTTGTGCTGCAGTGTGTCGGATGTCCACAGCCGACGTGTGAATATCTCTTCCTGTAATTTTTTGCGTACTTCCGACTCCAGCTCTGTTTGTGTGCCAGCTGGCAGCGGAGATCTGTACTCTATGTTTGATGTGAAGGCAGCAGCGTTGGCCTGTGAGATCAGAAACGCTGCATTGTTGCGTGGCCGATAGGACTGACGTGCACCGAAGCGTCACCGGGTTTCCGTTCCGAGGCAACGGCGATAACCTCATTAGTGCTGATGACTGCGTGGAAGGAGGCCGGCTGCTTCGGTCTTGCTGTTTGTGCGGTGATGGATACGAAGGGGAGAAAAGCACGGGATTCAAACGGGAGCCCGCCACTGTAGCGTCCCAGTCCGCTCGCCATCAGTAACGTCTGCTGTCAGCCTCGACAATTATTGTCACAATATTTCCAATCGGCAGATGCAGACTGCTGCTGTCATTCTGTGTGACATGTGAAATATTGTGACAGTCAGGGAGGAACAGGAAATAAACTGATTGAAATGATTACTGCACAGCAAAACAGACATTTTCATGGTTCTGGGCTGGCTTCTCCAGCCTTGGAGTGGATCTGCAAAGAAATCAAAACAGCAGTATTTGAACTCTAATCCTGAATGCAAACCGAGCAGCTCTTCCCTCTGCGGCTGTCTTCTAACCCTGACGTTTTGCCTCTTCTGCTTTGCTGCTGGCAGCAGTGAACCTGCTGGATTTACAGCGTCCAACACTCCCTCTTCAGCAGCAGTAACATGAGCGCACTGGCCTTCATATGTTATATACTGAGGCCTGGCACTCGTCTACAAGTGCATATGTTTACAGCAGAGGAGCATAAGGCTGCCCCCTGTTGGTTAACCCTGTGAAGGATCCACCTCAGGTTAGAAGACTGCAATAATTTCATTTGTACAAATGCATGTGTGCTTTTACATTGACCATGTGTGCATACATCTGTGGGCAGTCCCAGGAGAAAGTTTTATTTACGTTTTCCATCTTTTTTTTTGCAGAATTTGACACTTTTAAAAATACATTTAAGAAGTCAAGAGTATATGTGCACCTTTTTAGTTGACCTGTTCTAGTCAAGCCTTTATTTGTTATCAGGTTTGGTAAAAAGAAAAAAGAAAATCAAGATTAAAATCACGAAAACTCAGTTTCTACAAAAGCTTGTATGCTCTGTGAAATGAAAACAAGATTGATTGTGGGTCCTTTAATCATTTCAAGGCTAAATTTGTGTACAGAGTGTGCTTTGGCACTGTCTTGCTGAAATGAGCAAGACCTTCAGTGACAAAGAAACGCTGCAGATGTATCGCTCCACAGACTGTGTACGTCATTGAGCATGTGCGGTGCCTTCACACGTGAGCCAGTGATGAGCGCTCACTGGCTCTCAGGCCACAGAATGCAGCATCTGTAATTTCCAAAGATGTTGTAATTAGTGAGACCACAGGGAGTTTTCCAGTAAATAAAATGCTTCCATTTCTGAATCATATTTATTTATGTGTTTTCTATGCATGAGAGATTTGAAACTTGCATTTGTGGATGGTTTCTGAGTGAGCTGTGTTCACTGCTGAGTGCTGCTCATGAGCACGTTCATTATTGGTTTTCAGCATTTTCCTGTGCGTAATGTTATCTCACATCTTTACTGTGTTGGTGAGTAGTTTAGGAACATTTCACACAACGTTCAATGTTTGCATCTGCCTTTGCTGCAGACCGACTCTCGGCCAGCTTTGCTCCGGGCCAGCACGCCATCAGGTTACTGACATCACACAGAAAAATCTCCTGACGGTGCTAATTACTGCAAAATGTTTATGCACTGTTTCCAGTTGAACATTGATGATTTTCACAGAAATCCAGTCAGCACAGGTCAGACGTCCTCTTCCTGAACCTTTCTTTTCGCCATCCCCGTTGCCATAGCAACGACCTCCCGACCTCAGCTGCGATGGTCCAATGTGACAGGTGTCAGTCAAGCTCTCCGGCCGGGAGCGTCGTACCCGTCGTCGCCCCACCCAGCAGGTCTGGCTCTGCAGACCTGCTGCTGCAGGTTTGTTTGCAGTCCTGCTGCTTTGTTGTCGTGCGCGTGGGCTACAGCGTGACAGATCTGGGTCTCTCTTGACGTACCGCTTGGCTGGCCGGGTGCAGATTCCTGGCCGTTACCAGCAGATAATAAATACTTGGAGAGAGCGGAATGGGATGGGTAAATCGGTGGCACCTGAGCTGGATGCAAAGTTTCATTAGCCAGGTGGTTTATTATTTTGGCTTTTGCACATTTATCCACACGCGTGTGAAGTTTAACCATACTTGTATTTGAGCCTACACGCCTCAGCGTGCATGCATGTGCGCCTTTGTCTGCCTGCTGCAGGCTCTCACCATCAAAGCAGGCTAATATTAGCACCTGACAGAAGACTGGCTCTATCTGGACACAAAGCAGGTGATAAATGAGGATTGCTGCATTGTGTGTGTGTGTGTGTGTGTGTGTGTGTGTGTGTGTGTGTGTGTGTGTGTGTGTGTGTGTGTGTGTGTTGTGCGTGCACACGTATGCGAACGTGTCAACAGGGAGACTGTAAAATATGTAGCATGATTATTTTTCACAACGGCCGGCTTACAGAGGTGGATCGTGCTGCAGATCCAGATGCTCGGTTTTCTACTGCAGCTGCATTGAGAAGCAGCACGACGTGACGGGAGATTAGCCGGGCTGCAGACGCAGGCGGTCGATCGCTCGCAGAAGGAAAGCAAGAGGGCAGTGTGGTCTCGGGGATTTTTCTTTTCTTCCTTTTTTTCCTCTCTCCTTCCCAGCCTCTTCGGGCCCGTCGCTGATTTGAGCCTGCAGCCAGTTGTAGGTCGCTGCTCTCCTTCGTTTCGCTCCATCTGTCCCTCCCCCCATCATCTCTCCTCTTTTTCTCCCTCCCTCCTCCCTCCCTCTCACTCTCTCTCCCTCTCTCTCCATACCAAAGCCTGGGGGAGCCAGTGGAGATTAAATGTAGCCTGTATAAGCCAAAGCACATCATGTAGCAATGTTTCTATGGCCCCTCTCTCTCTCCCTGAGAGGATAGTGTGAAAGAGGTCGGCTGGTGTGAGGCGCAGAATAAGACAGCAGACAGAAAGACTGGAAAAGTGGATTTTTGTTGGTTTTTCTTTGCATGCCAGCAAAAGAGTGGATTTGTTTTCTGTTTGGAAAATGGACAACAGCGAGGTGGGAGAAAAAAAGGAGAAAAGGACGACTTTCTCCTGCCCCTAACCCCCCCACCCCCCACCCTGTCTGATACAGAGGAAAAGTGGGCCTCTGGCTGTAAGCGATTACAGCTGTGAGGCAAATTAATGGATGATCTCTCCCTCTCTTCTCGTTCTCCTTCGATCAGCACGGGCAGGAGAAAGAAAAAGACTGAGGGAGACTCTCTGGGAAGGAAGAGAAGGGAGAGGGAGGTATGCTTTTTCTTTTTCTCCTGTCTTCCCTCCTTTCCACCTCTGCATGTGATTGGAAAGAGAAAGCAGAGCGAGACAAGAGATCAGCAGGCACATTGGTTTTTGTCCTTTAACTTGGGTGTGCGTGCACGTCCTCCCCCTTTGTCACCAACCTGCGCCCGAGACCTGCAGGTTTGGATACAAAGTAAGTAGAGGCTGTGTGTGTGTGTGTGTGTGTGTGTGTGTGTGTGTGTGTGTGTGCGCGCGCACCCCCCCGCCCCTTTCTCGCCCCTCCTCATGTCGGTGAGGCAGAAGCTGGCATGCTTCACTGGCTGTGAGCGCTGATTCTGAGGCTCAGCTCTCTTCTTTTACCTCCTTCTCTCGCTGCCTCTCTTTCCCTCCTCGCCTACCTGTCTTACCTAACCTTAACTAGTGCATCCTTGCAGTGCTTTGTTTTCCTGGAAACGGTCTCAGCGACTGTCCTGACCGGACTGCGTGCGTGTGTGTGTGTGAGAGAGAGAGCAGCAAGAGCAAAGTGATAGAGGGAGAGGGAATGTGCACATGGTTCATTCCGGCTCAGTCCTACCACCCATCCTCATCTTTCTCGTCTCCGTGCCGCTCGCTATTTATTCCGCCTGAGCTCCAGCAGGACTGACCGGCCTCGGCTTTGTACCGCTCTCATCATTTTTTCTTCAAATAAAATGAAAGGAAATCTCTTTTTCTGAGCGTTACCGGAGCCTTGCTGGCGTGCTGTAAGTTTAAATCTGAGCTTTCTTTCTCTCTGTCTCCTCTTTCTTCCCCTCCCTGAGCAGGCAGTGAGCTCGGAGAGCAGCGAGCGATTGGGGCATCCTGGATCCAAAGGGGAGGGTGAGTCGATACCAACAAATTCTCTTCCTCTCCGCTCCCCATCTGTTTCCTATGCTTTAGACCACCATGGTAGCAAGAAGGAACTGTAGAGCTTTGTCATCAGGCTTGTCTTTTTCCCTGCGCAGCCTCTCGGGAGGATTGGGGAGCTTGTGCTGAACAGGGATGTGCACTTGTAAGCACTGAGCGGTCGCCAAATTATTTTTGTTGCACCAGGCAAAAGGCATGTCGGTCGGACGAGCATGCAAGTCATCGTGTGAGATGGACTGTGAGATGCTGCGCTGGTCTGGCGCAAATTTCAATGCTGAAGCCGATGCATCCACGCGGGGCTTTTGTCTTTTGCATCTCCTGCAAGTAATGGTTACTAAAGGACAGAAGCAGACCTTCGCAGATCTTTGGACATACAGTACGGCAGCAGGCTCTGTACCTGATGGCAGGAGGCATTTTTCAAAGTGCTGTATTGTTCAGCCGAGGTGGGGGAGGGGGAGAGAGATAGTTGAGGGAGGGGGGCTGGCCAGTGTTGTGTCTGGCTGAGGCTTGCACTTGTTGTATGCTCACGAATGCATAGGGGGCTGTGGAGCTTGCAGCTAATGCATTGCCTCTGAGGCTGTGCGAGGCAGAGCTCACTCTGTATGCAGGAGACGCTCTGAGTCCTCATTTGACTTATAAGCAAGTCCAGCACACGGAGGTTATTCCTGCGCAGGAATACGAGTGATTTCCGAGAGGGTTCAAAGCAGCTGTGCAACGAGGGAGAGGAGTTCGTTTAGGATACGCGTCTTTCTCCATCCCTGAGACCCTAACTTGTGACGTTGTGCTTTCATGTCCACGGGTTAGGCTCTCGGGAGCTGAGAGAGATGCACAGGCAGCGCTATCTCCCGCACCTTCCTGCCTCCAACAATGGCGACCGAAGGGGGGGGCCGTGGCGCAGTGAGCTAAGGCGTTAACCATGTCACACTTCACAGCTTGACTCACACTCCGGCATGATGTTGTTACCTGGAGTTTTCGCTCTTCCCGTCTGGCCGCTTTGCCGCCTCGCTTCTTCACAGCACATGAAATCAAGTAGAGCTGGTCAAATATCTGGGCTTTAGTTGATGGGAGTGTAGCATCATGCACGCTTTATTGAAGTCATGTGACAGAGCTGAGGCCGCCTGAGCTAAAGGTGTGCAGAGGGGTGACAGGAAGCGATCATCTTGTCACAGCTGAGGCTCGATTCTCGCAGTATGGACCACAAGCACCATGTTGGACCGCATAGAAAAGCTTTACGCTAAAGTAACATGTTGATGAGTCTCCGCAGGATTCTGTGTTTGAGTTTTCGTGTCACGTGGTCTGAAAAAGAGGGCCCACTCAGAGCTGTAATGGCTAATAACGACTAATGCTTACTGTTAGTTACTAATTTTTTAAAAACAGCTTCAGGTGGAGCACTGAAGCTAACAATGCTCGCTAAAACCAATACATGTTCCTGCTAAAGCCAATAGGTGTTGCTGAGCAGCTTGTGGTGGATGGTGCTAATGCTGTGGCGATGGTGTCAGTCTCGTCTTGTGCACAGTGATAAGTCTTGCAGCCCTTTTTTCCTGGTTTTTGCAGCAGGCCTGGATACTTGCTCGGCGTCCGTGACTTGAGAGCAGCACAGAGGGATGTCGAGAGCGTGACTATGACAGCTCTGTACATGATGTGCTTGACCTCAGCAAACCCTCACCAACATTAACGCTCATTCGCGCGTGCCAACGCAAAGCAAAGGTGACCACGTGAAAACACAGCCAGGCGGCTAGCAGCCATCGCCGGGGCATTTCTAAACTACAATGATCCCACCACCGACCGCGATCCATGAATGAACGGTGCAGCTGCTGAGTCGATTCTGATTGGACTCTGGTGTCTAGCTGCGACACTTTGTCATCGATAGTAACGAGGATCCTACCTGCTGACTTGGTCATAGGGGCACGTGGTGGCTCTTTTTGCACGAGCTTCATTTCTCACCCAGCTGCTGGTTAATGGGTGAGATCTGCACATCCACGCCACCCTGCAGGTCGCTCTCGCGATACCCGTTTGCAGCACAGCAGCAGCTCTTTGACTACCTGATTTTTCGATATCTGCCTGAACTCCTACTCCACCGTGTTGTGGCATTAATGGAGCGTAGCAGGGTATCGATGATAAGTTATCTCCATGGATACTTCCCTTCATGCAGAAAGTTCAGTGCTAGATTTGTGCGTTTCATATTTTAGCAAGGTAATTAGCAGGGTCGATGTACGGTGGTGACCCTAATGCTAAACTTGTTTTCATTAGTAAATGCTTCAGTGTAACGGTTTCCACTTCACTTGTGTTTCTTGCATTGACAGTTATGTGGTATAATGTACCGATGTGTTGAGCTTCACCCTCTCAGTGCTTTGCCTCCGATCAGAAGAAGCTTTCATCGTGTTGTTGATGAACCAACATGGACTGTAGCTTGAACCCTGCTGTCTTATGTAACGCCTCTGTGAGCCCCGTCTCTTCTTCTACATTCTCTCTGCCTCCAAATCGCTTTTGATTCGCTCAGCTCAGTGAGCGCACACTAACCTGGAGCAAGTTAGCGCCTAGCCGCTAAGCTCCAAAGGAGCCGCAGGCTTGCGCCGTCCATTGTTCGGCTCCTCTGCACACTGTCTGTACACTGTGTCCCCAAAGCTGAGCCAGACATGGAGGACAGACACTTACAGTGTGACTGCTGGGCATGTACCAGCTACGATAAGCTGCTCCATCACCCAGATTATGTTAGGATCTTTATAGAAAATGTGTTTCTGTGCTTGCTTTTCCACAGCAGAGTCTGGAGTGGTGGTCTGGAATAACGCGTGCCTTGCAAAGCTGCTGCACCACACAATCCCAGGGATTTACTCTAGTCTAGTTTTAGTCTTCAGACTTGCAAAATTCAGCCTGGAATGGCAACAGTTGATTGTAATCCTGTTTAATGTGGACGAACTTTCCGTAAAGACGGACTGCTGAAGGCCGACCCTGGTGTGGGTTTGTGAGGACGGTCCGTTGGTTATGCCTAAACCCTCTCGTGAAAATCGAGTCAGCTTATTTCAGAGTAAAAGTGAGAAAGCTCGATCGGCACGCTGTGAAAATGCATCGACGTAGGCGACAGACGGCTGGCGATGAGCCTCTTTGTGGCAGCGGGGATGGTTTCCCTCTGCATCAGCCTCGCTCGCCAATCTGCAGCTTTTTTTCTGCCACTCCCTTCGACACACAGCCACTCTCTGCTGCAGGCGGGAGAAGCTCATTCATCAATAAGCAGTGTGCTTCCTACACTATCTGTCAACACGTCTGTAATGTGATGTGTGTGTGTGTTCCCCATACTGCAGAGGGGATCGCTGCCCCTTCCAAGTCTGTCGGTGAAACAAGATGGCGTCGCAGCTCCACGTGGGTCCTCTCGTGCCGGCCAATGCTCGCTACCCACGGCATCTGAGAGCAGCAGAGGGCATTTTTTTGTTTTTTTCTAACTGTTGCACACCTGGGGCCGATTTTCTCGCCGCGTAGCTGGAATTGCTGAGGCTCTCCTCGGCTCTGCAGCTTGGCCAAAGATTTAGAATTTGGGGCACGTCCAGAGCTTTCATTGTTTCTCTCATTTCTGTTCGCCCGGTCTGGGCACCGACTGCCAAACTGTACGCTGTTTTGTCTGCCATCTGGGCGGCTTTGAAATGCGCTGGTGGGATGGACCGGTGCATTTTCAGCATCACTTGTCGTTTGTCTGGGTGTGTTGGTGCGCAAGCCTGTGTGAACGAGGCAAGTTTAGAGGAGCTTTACGCACAGCCGCATTACAGCAGCAGATTAACCAGATTACAGACTAACGAACCTCATTAATCTGAGAGTCGCCCACAGTATGTCAACAGTCACACACACACGCAGGCGCACGTCTGTGCATTAAAAAGCTCCTCCAATAAAGAGCCAGGTAGTGACGAGCGGCAGCAGAGCCCATCTGAGTCGTCCTGCTGCAGGTCACTTTGCATTTAAAGAAAGGCTGGAAATCCCCCGATGAGTCAACGTGTAACCCTCCTGTGCATCATCATCATCTTCGTGTGTTTTTGGTGGTTTTTGTACGTTTGAAGGAAAACATGCTGAAGCACACGAACCAGAAAGCTGTGCTCATCATTTCTTTTTGTTAACATATTTATTTCAATTGGTCGGGGAGATGATATCAGAAACATATTTGATGGTGGGAGAGCGATGCATCAGCTGGATCTGGATGAGATCAAGTCTGTGACACAATTTGAGGCTTTTGGTTCTATGAATCAGTGCAGCCTCCTATTACAACATAACAGTGATTATGAGCTTTGTTTAAAACGGTAAAAATGACTTGTCCTGTATTTCAGTCTTTCCTCTGAAGCTGGAGTCGATAAAAGTCGTAAAAACTCTTCCTGTTGAGCGATAATGTGAAAATCTTTTCAGAATGTTATTAAAGCAGAAGCTTTTATTTTCTAAACACTAACAAGTATCAGTACAGAAGCATTTTATTGATTAAGATAAACTGAACAGTCACGCTGTAAACACTGAATCGTTTCATTCTTTCTTTTAAAGCAGAAAATCCTGCAGGATCTGCAGTGGATGTGGATCTGCAGGATCCACATGTGCACGCCGACCTGGACGAGGCACCTTCGACTTTCTGTTCAAACTGAACAGGTGTCCTCTGACGTGTGTTCATGAAGAACGTTCAGAGCTGCGATCCTTCTTTGGCGCCTATTACCTTAAATGTGAAATAGAGGGCGCGATTTAAAGCTTAAAACTCTGTCCCAGTACTGGAGCTGTCTGAGATGAATAAACTTCCATCTAATTCCTGTCTCAGTGAACTGTCTTGGTATTGTAGCTTCGTGCTGCTCTGTTCATCTGTGGTGGCTGTGATGCTTTTGTTGTAGCCTTCACAATGTGCTTCTAGTGGAAACGGAGCGAAGAGCAGAATTTGTATCGTGTGTGAAGTTCCTGTTAGATCATTTAACAAAGCCGGTGCTCGTTATAACCGACACGATTCTGAAATATGCTGCATCTCAGATTTAAGCCAAGCTACTGAACAGCACTGCAGCTCGACATACTGTACAGAGCCTGTTACGACCTGCCCAGCAGTCTCGTGTGACTCAATTCACCATTTTTTCTCCAAACCCAGTTTTCCAACTGGTTAATGTGCTCCATTAATCCACACACACGTGTGTTTTTAGATATTTCCAGATGATCCAGTTGTGCTAATTTTAGACTATTTGTCACAAGTTGTTTTATATTATATTCTGATGTAAACTTCGATTCACCCTCCTGTGTTATCTCAGTTTGTGGAATTATTTGTTTATTTCAAACCGACTGTGGTGAATCTGGACGCCACGTTTGTTCATATAGATACTTCAATTTCTTCTGAATAAATATGGAAGTTTTTTCTCTTCCTTCTGATGTGTCCTACATGTCTAAATAAAACCTCACTGCTGTCATTTCACGTGACTGTCAATTCTTTCAACTCTTACACTTATTAATAGAAGCTCTGTGTGAAGCGTGAGATTCGGCCGTCTAACGTGTTTTTATTTCATCTATGGGAGTATTTTTATACTCTATTAAAGCTCCTACTGTTGTTTTTGTTTCTGTGAGTTACGGAGACGTGTTACAGGATCTCCTTAAAAACAATAAATTAAAAAAGACAGCCGACGAGGACGATGTCAGTCTTCTTTCAGCTCTGTCCATATGTCTTTAAATGAGACATTTTTATATTGTTGTGAAACATGAGTCTTTTTCTGACTGGACCTACATTAATGTTTGCATGATTTATTAAAAGTGTGCAGATATCAATAAGTGTTTCTTTGTTGCTTTTAGAGGAAAATCAGCACATTCTTGGTTTCAGTGTAGTGGTTGTGTTTTACAGGCTGTGCTTCGTTGTGTAACAGCTTTTAAATGACTTTGTCTCTCTCTCTCTTGCAGCCTTTTAGACCAGGTCAGGACATGTCGGGGAACAGTTCATGAACACGAGACGCATATAACAACCAGCTGCCCACACGCTGTGTAGACATCTTTCTTTTATAGCTTATAGTTTGACCAGGACATGCGTGTGATCTGTGACAGTAGGAGCTGCTTTTTAATGCTTCACATGTCTCTGTAATGTAAACATGTAAATAAAGTCTTAATGAAATGTCCTTGTTTTCCGTTCTTTGACGAAATGTACCAACATTTTAACATTTATGGGAAATGAAGAATGCTAACACAGATGTGCTAGTGTTAGCTAACGGTGTTTCTTATTCATATATGAAACGTATTCACTGTGTTGGGCGATTTCTAGTTTTCTGCTTCAAACTTCAGTATAATTGTTGACATGCAAACACTAGCATGCAGTGTTTTGTGAGCAGTGCAGTGTTTAAGATATCAGTGCTAACGTACCCCAGTATCTTTGGTCACATGTCAACATGGTTTTCAGTCCAACACCACACGTGGTGAATTTTTATACACTTTGAAAAAATGTCTAGTCCGGTTTAAGCACAATGCAACACAGTATATGTAAGTGGTACGGCTAAAACTGTGATATATGCAGCGTACTAGTACCTCCAACCTAACAGTAACAATATTCTCAAAAAATATACTATTAAATTTGATACATAGGTCACAGGAGAATCCTCACGTTTCACCGGTCCATGCAGCACAGTTCATTCTACCTCATCCTGCCTCCCCATCCTTACTGATTCACCACATTTCCAAGAAGTACTTTGAACACCCCGAGAGTTCTGTCTGGACTTGTTACTTCCACATAGCTGTTGGTTTAATATTGGACGGTGATAACGAAACGGATTATGGACACATAAAGCTTCTTTTGCAGAAGGATTAGTGAGTGCGAAGATGGTATGAGAGTACACGGGGCCTGTACCTTCTCCAGAGTTCATCCTATGGTTGGTGAAATCAGATCATAGCTATAGCTTCACACACACACATACAGGGAAGATGATGCTGTAAATAATAGTGTATTTTTTGGGAAAATCAAACAATATCAATTTAGAATAAAGGAACATTTTTTTTGTGTTCATTGAAATAATCTTTGAATAAAGTGACGCACTAATGGATCGTTCAAAGTTGTCGTCTTCTTTTTATTTTCACTTCTTAAAGAAACATCACATTTGTAACTACACATTTTTCTCAGTGAGCTGAATGCTAGAGTCAGCCAATAATAACGAATCATGTCAGTTTCTGCTCACAGTTATCAGGTAAGTTCATCAGGATTGACTTTAGTGGCTTTCTTTACATGCAGAGTCATTTAAAGAACGAGTATCTAACAAACACACACTATGTTAAACCTGCGGGCACATATTTGGATGTATTTCACTGTTTCCACACTTGGATGTCCCGAGCCTCTCACCTCCACGTGAGTCCATCTAACACTCGTCCTGTGATTTGCCATGAAATGCTTGAATTATAGAAAACAAACAGCAGAGTGGAAATTCGTTGTAAAACATGATTTTTAACAGGATATTTTGACGTTTGGTTTTAGAGTCGTGCTTATTTTCCAAAACTGTCACTTGAGACTCAATTTCTGCATTTTTTTTAATGTAAAATGAGGAAAAATCAAATACAGATTACCATCTAATCAAATGTATTTCTTTTGGTATTGATTCTAATGTCTTAATGATTCAAAGATGATTAGGACTGTTGCACCAAAGAAGCTGATTAAATCTGTTTGTCAGCCGTGACCACTGGAACAAATATGAGGAGGCACAGCGAGCGTCCCCACAGCCCAAAGCCGAATACCTTATTTGACATGATATTTTCTGGTCACCCGGTTCGCTGTCTCTCGCTCTGCCTCCATCTCTTGCACGCTCTGCCTGTAAATCCACGCAGAGATTTGGCTCACACACACTGGAGCTCTCTGCAGCCGAAAGTAGGCCAAAAGGCATCTGAGGACAGGGCGAGGGAGAGACGGGGCGAGGGAGGGATCATTACATGAGGGAGGATATGAGTCTGTCGTTCGTGCACCTTTCAGTCCCGTTCATTTTTAGTTGCTTCTGATCAGATTATGTAATATATTCAAAAATCTTTTTGTTATAAATACTCTACAGACGGTTATTATTTCACTTCAATCAATAGTTTTTACTTTAATTCCAACAGTTTGATAACAATTCATTGTGTGGCAGGAAAATTCCCCACAATATATCTGAATAAAAATAACTGAATAAAACACAATATCTAAAACATTCAAACCATACAAACTAGGATATGACAGCATTCAGTTTTTAATTATCGTGCAAATCACAACAGCTGCCTCGAGGTGCTTTACACTGTAATACAAAGACAATACAATATTAAAAGTAATAAAATGCATTCGATTACATTATTATTATTTCATTATATATTATTACTATATTATTCTATTCATTATATTTGTTTTTGTTGTTTGTTTTAATTGTAAAGTAAAACAGTAGTGATGTGTGCGTCCTTTTTGTATTAACTTCTGTTATTATAAAATTAAAACTCTTTTTATTTGTCATCAGACATCCTGCTGCTGGACAAAAGTCAAAAATCATCTACATACATATTTGTGCTTTTTCTTATTGTTCAAGCTCAGTAACATTTATTACAGCATCAAGGCTTTATTCTTTATGTGTTTTAATTTCAGGGAACATCAGCTGAGTGCCGTCTGTTTGTTTCACACAGGCTCAAACAGGTCAAATGAACAGAGCAGCTTAAAATGCTCAGGTTTGATCATTTCACCGTTTTGTTTTTTTTGATGTTCACAGTTTTCCTGCATTAACTCTGATTTATTACAGTAAAAATTTACAGGAGAAAAAAACATGAATTGTGTCTAATTATCAGGTCAAAAAGCTTTAAGCCTTTATTAAAATAGTCTTAATTTTTTAAATCTTAAGATTAACATTTTTATAAATATTAAATCATTTTCAACAAATTCAATATTCTTAAAAAGAAAGAAAGAAAAACTGCTGAATTGTGCAGCATCAAACTTTGTTGTATAAATTTGTCTTAATTGATTAAACTGTGCCAAGTGTTACATTATCAAGTTATTCATAATTCTCAGGTTTTTGTTATGATCTAGTGATCATAATGTCCTCTTCTGAGAACTAATTTCTGTTTCACTTAATTACCTTTCCATATTTAACATTTCATATTCCTTCATACACAGAAATGTTAAATATAATTTGTTTTTTTATATGGGAATTTATTTGAAAAAATATATTAGTGAAATAGTTTCCAAAGATATTAAATCAGTCATTAAATCTTTTCTTTCCTTAAACCATCCACTGACTTTATTTCTTACTTTTGGAAATGATCAAATATTGGAGAACACATAAGCTTCTGAGTTCAGGTTGTAAAGGCCACAGCAGGGGATGTTGAGGATCAACAGAAACTGTGAAAGAAAACCTTCAAAATTCTCAGCACGTGCTGAAATGTAAGTATATTAGAACATAAAATGATAGAAAGTCACAACAAATGTGTAACTGCAAGAACTGTGGTAAGAAATGCTGAGCATGTATGATGCTGGAATTAAATGAATGACCTCGAGTGCATTGAACCATCTGAAATGCTCAAACTTTATACTTATGTATTTAATAAAGCCAACGATGAAAAGAAATTCCACATATAGACATTCATGTAGAGAAAAATTCTATTTCAGTTTCCTCCCAATGACAATCACCTCCTGTAATAAATATGTGTATGTGTGTGTGTGTGTGTGTGTGTGTGTGTGTGTGTGTGTGTGTGTGTGTGTGTGTGTGTGTGTGTAAATTTATACAGCAAAAACAACAACAGTCAGCTCGAGGCGATTCATTAATTACAGATAAAATTATACATGAAATAAATACTGGAAGGAAATCAGTCAAGAACATCATGTGTCGGCTGACAGCCTGCCTGCTGGTTACTAGTTTACTAACCAGCATTACCAGTGCTCCCATCAACAAGTTTCTAGAAACATGTCGTAAAGATGCACACATTCCTTTTTCTTGAGCTTTAATAATTTCTTTATTTTGTCTTGTTTTTAAAAATACTTTGAGCTCAACAAATCGAGTTTCCACAAACAGGGCCCACCACACATGGAGGAACATTTTTAACTAATAATTTATTTGGAAGGTTTAAAAGTAAATATTTTCTAATCTTTTCAACTCCTCACCAACCATTTTACTCTGTATGTGAGCCACGTATAGTAGTGTTAGACTTTATGTACCTGAATATACGGCATAAACAGAAAAACCTTCATATTGTCCATATTTGTGCACCCAGACTCAGTAATCTAATTACTGTGTGCTGTAAACCTCTTCCTCTCTAGCCTGTCTCTACTTCAGTTATTGGCCCTTTTAACAGTAGATCCAGATCTAATATATATTTCATACGTAACAATTTTGTTACCTCTCAGAAATCAGACACTTTCTTTGTCACTGAGACTCAAAGCTGAACCGAGAGCTCTGCCTCCTGAAGCCCACGGTGGGGGAACAGCAGTGATTCATGAGGATTATCTAAACCCATTTAATCCTGGTTCTTTTAACTCCTATGATTTACTATCTTTAAAATTCAATAGGAATATCCAGTTTACTGTATTGTAATCTATTGACCTCCCAAATCCTGCAATCATTTATTGAATGAATCTGTTATTGGTAATTTTGATCATTTACATATTGATGATCCCTCTAACTGCACTGACGCAGAATTTGCAAAGGCATTTAATTTAGTGCAACATGTTTCTGGCCCTGCTTGATTTAGTGTTTACTGAATCCAGTGTGTTCAGTTTTCTTCATACTTATCAACAGGAGTGATTCTAGGATCAGAGCTTTGGGGGTGCTGAGCACCCAGAGAGCTGCCCAGCCAGCCAAGATACACTTTACTCATCACGATGAGACGTCTTCCCTGTCTCTGTCAGTCCCTGCTCCTCCCTGTCCTCGTCGTCTGTTGTATTCATCTCCATTATCAGTCATCATAATTTTACCATCTCTGTGCAAGTCTGCAAATTTCTTTATTAAATCATAAGATTCTTAAATTCATCAAGTCTCTCTGTGCCTGGGTCCTCGTCACAAAACATGACATCACTGTTTTGTACATTTTAACAATTTAATCCCACATTTGTGAGAGAAAAGCAAAACACTTTTTTGAAAAGTCTGTAACAAAACCATCAAATCTGATAAAGGTTATTTAAATGCTGCTAAAGAAGAATGGATTGGAATAAAAAAATACATATCCTAACCTTCATTACTGGTTTATTAATAATGAATGATGCTCACAGTGAGTAAAAAGTTAACTGAGTGCATTTTTGGATACATAAAAAACACTCCCAAAACAGAAGAAATTATTACAAATAAATTATTACAAAATATTAATTAAAAATAAAAATAAAAAAGGAGGCAACTTTGCCTGTGGTAGAATGTATACAATGCATGAAAAAATCTTTACTGCAGATACTAATTTTGTGTTGTTAGATTTATGAGTTTCATGCTTTCATAGTGGTGCTTGGGAGAGCTTGACATTTTATCAGGTGGTCCACACTGTAAAAAGTGTGAGAAACACTGAGAAGTGTCTGTGTGCTTTTGGAAAACATTTAAAGCTGCAGTACAGAATCTTTGAAACAAGCTTAAAACATTTTTAGAAACAGAGCATCTGCTTCTCTTTACAGCTCCTCACTCCACCAGGGCTGTTTGGCTCTTTCTGATAGTGAGCAAATGTGATGTACGTACTGTGGCAGTCATACAGACAACTGGACGGTCCAAAAGTTGGCCGACCTATTACTGGCTGAGGTTTCAGTAGAGTTGTGGCTGAACCACATAAAAATATATCATTAATTTTAATCTCCCCGATCAATGATAATGTTATGTTGGAATGTTGTTAAAGAGGGTCAAAATGTTTCAGCCCAGTTTGTTTAGCAGATTCTGTACAGCAGCTTTAATATAGGGAGGACACAACTTCCAGACTGTGAGTAAAATCAGGTTTTTTCTCTTTGTCAGTTTAACAGTTGCTGTTGTGCCTGTCACTGCTCCCTGTCTGTTTGCTTACCTGGTTCCTCCTGACCTTGTACTTTCTCCTCACGTTCCCTCTTTCCTCTCTCCCTCTTTGGACTGACAATCATACACAAATAGATTGTATTCAATTAGATGAAAAATTACTATTAAGATCACTAATGAAAAAGTCCTCTCAGTGTATTTTCAACCAAAAGGCAAATAACCAAACCACATGAACATCTAATAAAAGATAAATATTGAAACACTGATCCAACATTATTCCTGATTCACGGATCATTTGATTTTACACTTTTACCTGAATGTGGCTCCTTTTTTTGAAAAAACTTTCTTATATGCATTATGAACCTGGCTGTCTCTCTGTACACACACACACACACACACACACACACACACACACACACACACACACACACACACACACACACACACACACACAACAGGAGTTATAAGGTTAATGGGCATTCAGTCAGTTAGTATCCATTTCAAACAGGACAGTGGTAACAACAGCAGGCTACGGACAATTTTAAGTTTTAGATTTTAAATAGGCTGTATACATTTCAATGGGAGCAACAGGACAATGAAATGTTGCTGATTTTACTACAGAGCAGGACTGTAGGATTGTAGGGTAGCAAACATCGTCAGAAAACACGTTTTCAACACTGCAGGTTACCTGGTGTAATGTTTTTCAGCTAAAAAGAAACATGGTCTGACTCCTACCAACTACATAAAGAGTAACTGAAGGTTAAATGCAGCTAACATGTCCTGTTTTAAGCCAGGCTCTTACACCTCCGCTGCATCTCAGCCACCGTCGCTCTGGCAGAAAGAGCGCTAGAGCCAGAGCAGGGTAACAAACCATTTTGGGGGGGGGGGGGTTATCTATACTTTTGTTGTTATGTACTGTGTGCTTTTTATATTTTTAGTAGTGTGTCACACAAACAGCAAATATTGTCAAAAAAGTAAGAAATCTTTCATTCATTTTTGGGGGTGCTTCAGCTAAAATCGCCCCTGCTTATCAAACAGATATAACTCGCATTAATCGATGTGTGTCCTCATATGCACCGCTCATATGTGGAGTGCCCCAGGGCTCAGTCCTTGGATGAATTCTGTTTATTTATGTTTCCCCCTGATTTATGCTTCTAAAGAAGCTCCTCCCACTGCTATGCAGATGACACACTGTTATATTTTCTGTCAAGCCCAACAGCCTCAGCAGCCTCTCCTGCCTCAGTGAATGTTTCTCTGCCATTATTGATTGGATGTTCTCTGATTTCCTCCATCTGGATTCTGGTAGAACTCAGGTTCTAGCACTAGGCCTGACAGTTAGTCAGTACATCGGCCCCCTCGCCAATAACATCAAACCCTCTGCTAAAAACCTTGTTACCACTTTGAACCCAGTCTGAGTCAATCATCTTGAACATTGAATACTCACTTTAATTTTCTCCCATCTTGATTATTGCATTAACTTCTCTCCACAGCTTGTCTCCAATTGGTTCAGACTGCAGCAGCAAGGCTGCTAACATGTTACAGCTTTCCTTGCATCCCTTCATTTACTCCCAGTGAAATTCAGAATTCATTATTATTATTGTTGACATATAAGATACTACATGGACAGGCTCCTGCTTATTTATCGGAGCTTCTAACACCTTATCAATGCAGCTCTCCGATCAACTAGCCGGGGCCTTAGAGCTGTCCCTCACTAACCTCACTTTGAGGGTATAGGTCCCAAACTGTGGAACAGCCTTCCTCAGTCAGTCAGGTTGTTACAAGTAACTCGTTACTGTAATCCGGTTACTTTTTTCAAGTAACAAGTGAAGTACGGGATTACTATTGCAATTAGACTCCTGCTACTTTCCAGTAAGCACGCTGCGTTACTAAACTGTGATTTTGTTTGTGAGAGCGTCTCATGACAGTGACGTGCGAGCGTGCGGTGTCCGTGGCAGCAACAGACGTGTGCAGATCAACAATGGGATGTTAACATGGGTGTCGTGATTGGGAGAGGGTAGCTAAGAGTTTTGACCGCGGTTTAAGTCGGGATGATTGATAGGCGAAGGGGCTTAGCAACCAGTGTTGGGGTTACTCAAAAAAGTAAAGCATACTTATTACAGTACTATTCATTACAGTGCTTGCTACACTTTGTCGTTATACCATAAAATTACCTGAATTAGCAGTTAACAATATAAATACCAGGCTACAGTCCCGCACACCAACACAAATCCCCGTCCTAATGAGGATCTTTTTCTTACAAACACAAAGCAAAGATGAAAAACAGCACAAAGCGATCACATCACAGTGATTCTCCTGTAGAAACACGAACAGGTAGAGCAGGCGGCTGCAGACTGACTGATCATCACTTTGTTACCTGTTGAAGTTCTGGCTGCTGGGATGAGGGCAGGAGCCACGCTAGCTTAGTGTTAGCGTGCTACCTGTGCAGCTGTTTGCAAAGAGCCAAAGTTGTTAGCAATATAATGGAGTTGTCTTTGTCCTGGGTGCAGTTTGTGCTTTACCATCATGCCGTGGTAGCCTGTTCCATCATTGTCCTTTTAAACAGTGAGTGAGGAAGAAAAAAAACATGTTTGGGGTTTTTTCTTCTTTCTATCCGGCCAGCACACAGATAACTAAAGTGCCTTTGTAATGCAAGTAAGAAAATAATTGTAACTGTAATGTAATAACTGAATTAGTATAAAAAAATACAATCCTCTGGAATGTTTGCAAAGCCATCCAACAGCAGGCTGAAATCTTCTGAACAGCAGGATCTGATATATTTATGAAAACTGATGAGAGAATAATAATAATAATAATAATAATAATAATGGATTGGATTTATATAGCACTTTTCAAGGCACCCAAAGTGCTTTACAATGCCACTATTCATTCACTCTCACATTCACACACTGGTGGAGGCAGCTACAGTTGTAGCCACAGCTGCCCTGGGGCAGACTGACAGACTGAGAGAAGTACAATTAAAGGAAAATGCACATAGAGAGAATGTACAGATAGACTACATAGTAACATGTGTTTGAAGTTAGTCTCTTTCTCTGCTGAGATAAAAGCTATCTTTCATTTTCAGCAGCACTCTGAGTGCTGACAAGGTTAATGAGCTAACATCGGTGAAATGAGAAATGAGGATATTTATATACAGTGAAAAAAGAAAAGCCACCTCAGTAAAGAGCATGTGTCCCACACATTTTCTCTGCTGGTTTAGACAAATTAAAGCACATATTACCCACTAGTAACTATAATCTCAAAAACATAATCACTGTTAATGTCTGGGTTTGACTTATTTGGGAGCCAGTCTGAGCTGAGCTCCCTTGAACACGAGTCTCAGTTCATCCTCTGTCAAGCAGTTTATCTCTTTTCCCTCCTATTAGGACAACCGTATTTTGACTGGCTGCTCCTCATAAATTGAAGGTGTGGACAGCGATGTATGTGGTGCACAGTCGAGTCATTATCCAGATATGTTTGTTAAAAGCACTGAAGCTTGGGTAGCTTGGAAGAAGCTTGTGCAAACCTTGTAAAAAGCCTTACAGGTCAGACTGAGTTTGGCTTAAAAGTATTCTTGTTTCATTTATCCATGAAAAAATATCTCAACTGATGGCCATCAGCACATATTTTAATGGTTGTATTTGGTGTATAGAGGGTGAGTGTTGCTGGTTCATGATAAAAAAAAGAGAGGGGGCTTCTGCCTAATAAGCAGTGAACACTCATAATAAGCACACCTTGGCTTATTATTTATTTATTAATCTGTACTCGTACCCACAAAAAAGCTCAGAGGGCAACACAAACCCTGGTTAGCATCATCACGCTGATGAAAGGAATAGCTTTTTAAATGGTTTCTCTTCTCTTGTTTTCAGTCATCCAGTGGCAATATACAGCTGCTGAACCTTGTTGCTAGGAGAGATGCAACTCCAATCACCGCTATTGGCCAGAAAGGCCAGGATGTTCATCCAATAAAAGCCCCGCAGCAGCAGGACAGTGGTAGCCACCCAGACACAATTATTATGGTGCCCTGACTGCTGCTGTTGAAGTACCTGTTGGAAAGGTCAACACTCAAATTGTTGGTGGATGCCAGCTGATGGAGAAGAGAGCACGAGAGCATATGAACCCACACATGTACTGTATCTGTGCTCGTATTAGTCAGCATACAAACCCTGTGTATAGAGAGAGTGTGGGTAAC
Source organism: Simochromis diagramma (assembly GCF_900408965.1). NCBI lineage: Eukaryota > Metazoa > Chordata > Actinopteri > Cichliformes > Cichlidae > Simochromis > Simochromis diagramma. Next base: position 1,809,434 of record NW_024387332.1, on the reverse strand, counting down.
ACAAGTAATTCAAAATAAATACACAATAATGTAAAGCAAATATTTAGTCTTGCTGGTAAAGAGAGAAATATGTCCTTTTTAAAAGAGACGTGGCATTAATCACCTCAGTCTAGTCCAGGCTCTACATCCACTATTAGAACTTATGATTGTAAATCACTGTCAATAATAATGAATCTGAGAAGACTGTAAAGAATCTAAGTGAATAAACAGTGCAACCATCCATCACTAAACTCCCAGACACCACAAAACCAGTCAGTTCATCAACTGACAAAATCAGTTCAATAGAATTAAAGCTCAAAAGTCAAAATGCAGACATCTTTCTTCTTCTGTGGGAATGAGCAGAGTGAGCAGCAGCCACATGCTGCTAATCAAATACAACTAATCAACAGTTATCAGCAAACGTGAGCACTGCCAACGAGGAACGTCATAATCGTGTTTACAGAGAAGCAATTGTTACTGCCAATCAATCAGGGAAACATTATATAACCATTTCCACACAATTTCATGTCTGTGATTCTATAGCGAGAAAGATTATTCACAAGTGGAAACCTGTTCATGTTATCAATCTTCCCAGGAGTGGATGTTCTAGAAAATTCACCCCAAGGTTAGATGATCCAGTGCTCAGAGAAACTACAAGAAACTCCCAAAAGCTGCTTCCAGTCTACAGGCCTCAGTTCAATGTCAAAGTTCATGACAGCACAAAAAAGACTGAACAAGTATGGCTTCTTTGGAAGGGTTGGCACGAGAAAGCATCTTCTCTCTAAAAACAACATGGCAACGCAGGTTTGCAAACTTGCATCTAAACAAACCACAAGACAGCATATCAACACGAATGCTTTAAACCAGCTGTGAAGAGCAGTGGTGAACGAGTGATGATTTGAGCTTGTTTTGCAGCCTTGGCATCTTGCAGTCATTGAGTAGACCACAAACACCTCTGTATAACAAAATATTGTAGAGCTAGATCATGCAAAAGGACAACGATCCCAAGCACAGCAGCAAAACTACAATAAAACGTCTGAAAAGGAAAAGAATCAAAGTGTTGCCTTCAGTAAATGGAGAAAACTTTTATTAACAGCAAATATTAAATATGTCTGAAAGCTGTGCAGAAACTAAATGTGACACCAATGTCACCATCATCCACCAGGCCATCAGCGACTCGGTTGGGTTTTGTTTTAGCCAGATGATTAATGGGTTAGATTAGAGTTAGATTTTCAGTAACTAGTAGACTTTACAGTTATTCTGTTTGGTGCTCCAAAATGGTTAAAAACGATGAAAACAGCAGCTGACATTAACCAAACCGCACCCGTCGCTCTCACATTAGTCCTCAGTCATCTTATGGATGCTAAGAGGCTAACTGTAAAACGCTGACAGTATGTGACAGAGGATTTACACAGCGTAGAGGTAATGCATTCAGAAATACTGTAATCACTTTACTGTTCTAAATTCAGTAATCATATTACAGTTATGAATCAATGAATATTGTCATTACTTACACTGCACAAGAAGCCTCATGTGGAGGCATAACGAAAATGGCAGAGCACTCTGCAGCTTTGGAGAAGTAGCCATATAAACGTTACGTTCATGCTTATTACACAAAAAACAAGAATGTGACCTTGAAGTGCAAAATATGCCCAGGCCAGAAGCTATCTGCTGCTGCTAAAATGGTATCAACACATCACCTACAAACACAGCACACTAATGAATAGCATCAGTACACACCACATGCTAACACTTAGCTAGTAGTGAAGAACCTAGAATGATGCCAAAGCTGACTGTATGCTGACCCTGCCAAATACTTAAAGCAGTCGGGCATGTCGTTTTGTAGTATCTGTTTCTACAAGTACTTGTTTTTACAATCATACCGCTAAAACCAGTAATGTTTCTCCCACTGAAAACGCTACGTCCAGATGAACACAATCAACCTTTTTGCAGTCTACAGTCACGGGGTTTAGCAGACATGTGAGTGCTAACCGTGTGACTTTAATCCGAGCTTGCTCAATAGGGCTGTAAAGACTTTTTAAATGTCTTAAAACTATGTGGGAAGCCTGTTTTCATTAGTAACCCACTCCCAACGCTGGATGCTTCAGCACTCCTTAGCCTCAATACCTGGTATCAGAGCGATAATGTAGTTTTTATGGACAATTTTAATCTATTTTAATGTAATAATGTATACTTTATTAATCCCTGTAGGGAAATTACTCCTCTGCAATTAACCCATTCACTCAGTGAAGCAGTGGGCAGCCACCAATCCAGCGCCCGGGGAGCAGTGTGTGGGGATAGTACCCCGCTCAGGGGTACCTCAGGGTAGCAGTTCAGTGGATTAGACCACTCGACCTTCCGCTCATGGGGCGACCACTCTACCTACTGAGCTATCCCTTCAGAATTATTCCTTCCTTTTTAGGAATGATGAAATCCACCCCAATTGGTCAGGCAGCTGAATCCTAACTGCTTCGTGTACTACACTGCGCCACGCAACTGATGTTTACATCCTAAAACCTCTCTCTGAAGTCTTTTTCTTCATTTCCATTTATTGTGTCAGCAAACTGTTTTAACTACAGTCCTCACCAACTGAGTAGACTCTCTGGACCTTAACTACATGTAAGTTCTTATAGTAATTTCCAAAGTTCTCCCTGAGGTTTTAGAAAACACTGTTTCTGAAGACTAAATTTTTTAAAACAAAAATGAGCTCTAAAACATTAGAGTTGGGTTTTAGAGCAAACAGTCAGAGACATCACTGCTCAGAGTGATACGTGATGTCCTTTCAGGCTTCTCTTCTGGAACCAGTTCCCAATTTGGATTTGTGAGCCAGACACCCTCTCTACCTTTAAGTTGAGAAACTTTCCTTTTTGATAAAGCATATATTTAGAGCTGGATCGGGTGATCCAGAATCCTCCCTTAGTTACTCTGCAATGGGTCTAGGCTGCTGGAGGATTCCCATGATGCACTGAGTGCTTCTTCTTGACTCACCTTTTCTACTGAATCTGTAATTATACACCTCTCTGCATTCAATCATTGGTTATTGTTAATCTCTGACTCTCTTCCACGGTGTTCCTTCATCCTGTCAGGTGGCCACCCCTCCCTGAGCCTTGTTCTTCCTGTTTAAAGGGAGTTTTTCCTTCCAAGTGTCACCAAAGCGCTCAGTTATGTCATTTTAGTGACCAGTGTCAGGATGGCTGAGCGGTCTAGGGTGCTGTGTTGAGGTCGCAGTCTACCCTGAGGCGTGGGTTTGAATCCCACTTCTGACATTGAGTTGTTACTCTTGGCTGTCAAACATGCCCTACCTCCACCCTGATTGGAGGATAACTGCACTGCCAACACCCATGGATATTACACTTTATTTATAAACCGTATTTGTATGTGGGCGGTTTTATCCTTCAAGCTCGGGTCCTCTACCAGAGGCCTGGGAGCTTGAGGGTCCTGCGCAGTATCTTAGCTGTTCCCAGGACTGCGCTCTTCTGGACAGAGATCTCCGATGTTATTCCCGGGATCTGCTGGAGCCACTCGCCTAGCTTGGGAGTCACCGCACCTAGTGCTCCGATTACCACGGGGACCACCGTTACCTTCACCCTCCACATCCTCTCGAGCTCTTCTCTGAGCCCTTGGTATTTCTCCAGCTTCTCGTGTTCCTTCTTCCTGATATTGCTGTCATTCGGAACCGCTACATCGATCACTACGGCCGTCTTCTTCTGTTTGTCTACCACCACTATGTCCGGTTGGTTAGCCACCACCATTTTGTCCGTCTGTATCTGGAAGTCCCACAGGATCTTAGCTCGGTCATTCTCCACCACCCTTGGGGGCATCTCCCATTTTGACCTCGGGACTTCCAGGTTATACTCGGCACAGATGTTCCTGTACACTATGCCGGCCACTTGGTTATGGCGTTCCATGTATGCCTTGCCTGCTAGCATCTTGCACCCTGCTGTTATGTGCTGGATTGTCTCTGGGGCATCTTTACACAGCCTGCACCTGGGGTCTTGCCTGGTGTGATAGACCCCAGCCTCTATGGATCTTGTACTCAGAGCTTGTTCTTGTGCTGCCATGATTAGTGCCTCTGTGCTGTCTTTCAGTCCAGCTTTGTCCAGCCACTGGTAGGATTTCTGGATATCAGCCACCTCCTCTATCTGCCGGTGAGGTGTGTGTGTGTGTGTGTGTACGTACACACGTACGTACATGTGTGTGTGAATGTATGTATGTATGTACACACACACATTTATATATATACACACACGTACGTACGTACGTACGTGTGTGTGTATATATATAAATGTGTGTGTGTGTGTGTATACTTATGTATGCATGGGCGTATCCGTATGTATAACTTGTACATATCTTTCTTGTGTAAATGTAAATTTGTCTGTGTTATTGTGTACATACTTAAGCTATCGTGTACTTCACACATGGAGAAATGCCAAACTGTCTTTCATTGTTTTTGTAACAATGACAATAAAGAGCTGTTCTATCCAAAGCCCAAAGATCCTGAACACCAGATTGCTGTAATGAATGTGATGTGTAATGACAACTTTGATTGCTCATCAGAGCATCAAGCACTAGACAAATACTAGTCTATTTAGCCTATCTCTTATTCAGCGCCCCGAGGTCTTACTTTATTCATGACAGTGTTATCCACTGTTATTTTAGCACAGTCCTATGGTCAATCTTTTAACAATATGGAAATCATGCAGGAGGTAGTGACTGGAATGTCACAAACCCATGTGGAAGTATCGCCATTAGATTTAGTTAAATAACCTCAAGATGTGAATGTCGTAGCAACGCTGCGTTTTCAAATGTGTCATGTTAGCTGTCATGACATGGAATCAATCTCAGCAGTATTTGGATTTCATTATTATTATAACATTATTGCAAAGAGAATAATATGCACACTGTGCTATAATCTGTCTTTATGTTTACGTCTTTTGGGAAGTGCAGACTGCAAAATGGAAAGTTTGTGTAGTTTTCCTGTTTTGCAAGTATCAGTGACTTTAATTTTCAGTCTTTGAATCAGTTGTCCAAGGAGGAGCCCATGGTCATGGGGTCCAACCACAAGGTTTGAGGAAAGACAAAAACGTACAGCTCTTGAACTGTCAAACTTTGAGACTTTACATGTACTAGTACAGCGGTCCCCAGCCTTTTTTGTGTCATGGACCGGTTTAAGGACCGGCCTTTAAGGTGTCGCGGATAAATACAACAAAATAAAACCAGTACCGGTGCCAAAAAAAGAAGATTTATTCATAACACCCAGGAAAAGACCCAGGGAAACTGAGTTAATGCTGAAAACGATTTTTAAAAAAGACAATAAAAACCACGAATTTCACACCTGAGCCTCAACTCTCGCGGGCCGGTGCCAAACAGCCTGGGGGTTGGGGACCGCTGTACTAAGGTACACAAGTTTTACACATGAAACAATAAATTGGACTCGGTCATCACCACTATAGTGAAAAGGATTTTCCCTTCACTTCCACACAGAAATGTGATGAGATTAAGCAGCTGTTAAACCTCCATACTGAACAGCAGACATCAGTGACCGCAGATACAGAACACTTCCTGTGGCCAGGCGACAGCAGCTGAAATACTGTGCCCTATATCACATCTGACAACATGCATGAAAGCATTTAAGGTTATATGAGCGGGCATCGTGAGATCAGCTGACCTGCTTGGGATTATTCCTGATAATGAATTCACAGCCCGTCTGAAACATTAGTATGTTTGATTTTTTCATAAAACAGTCAAATAAAAATGTATGTTTGCTTCAGACTATAGGGGGTGGCTGTAGCTCAGAAGGTAAAGCAGGTCAACTATTACTCCATGGCTGCTCCCAGTCTGCATGCCACATATCTGTGACCCCAAGTTGCACTCCAGCGCATCCATCGGAGCGTGAATGTGTGTGATGAATGTTAAATAGAAAGCAGTTGTGTGTGCTTGTGTGAATGAGGGAAGTTGTGTAAAGTTCTTTGAGTGCTCAGGTAGAGTAGATAAGCACTTTACAAGAACCAGTCCATTTACCACTCAGGAGCTAGTATCTTAACATTTATTGTCCACAGCTTGAACTGAGCCTTGAGGCAGACTGGCTACAGCAGCAGACCACATCAGGACTTCTGTGAGCTAAGAACAAGAAACTGATGACATATTTCACCTGGTCTCACCAAAACTAGAAAATAGAAGATTGGGAAAAGATGGTACGACCATGCAGCAGTCGATGGTAAAGTCAGAACTTGGTTTAAAACAATCCTGAAAGCATGGATCCTGTCTCGTATCAACATTTCAGGTTGGTGGTGGTGATGTAACGGTGGAGGTTGGGGGTCTCACGTCCCACATAAGTACTGCTGCTCGCCGTGTCCATTCCTTTATGACTATAATGTACCCAGCCTCTGATGGCTGCTTCCAGCAGGAAAACACCACCACAGCTGAAAGCATTGTGAACCGGATTAGTTAATATGTTTCCATTTCAGCTGCTGATTGGCTCTTTGGGGAGCACACCTTGCCATTAGAGAATTCTCCTATGGAGAAACTCTGGGAGCCACGCCTCCTCTTTAGACTCTCTGTGGCGTGATAGCGTCACTCACTGAGGTGTTTTGGCACAGAAGTGTTTTATAAATAACTCTATTTGGAAGACTTTAGAAATAAACGTAGCCATTTCTATTTGATCTAATCGTATTTTGCACACATCATCACCTTCAGGTCAAACCAGTGTCATTCTGCTTTACTCTGCTTTGTTCACCTCTCTCCTGTGCTGGACTGTTGTTCTCTCTCGTAGCCATCCACCTGTTCTTGACCCCATGCTGTTGGCCTGATGGTCTGATGAACTTTGACCCTGGTCAATCAGTAACAGTCAGGAACCTCTTGACCACCTCTTGACTTCGAGAGTGAAATTGGTCATTTATTTTAATGTGTGTGTGTGTGTACGTTTGTATTTATGCTACAGCGTGACCCTGTCTGAACTCTGACTAGTGGCTTGAATAGTAACCAGCTGCGTGTGTGTGTGTGTGTGTGTGTGTGTGTGTGTGTGTGTGTGTGTGTGTGTGTGTGTGTGTGTGTGTGTGTGTGTGTGGGATCTTTGTTCCCAGGTTTAATAAAGCAGACATCCTACAGACACATACTCAGTATACATCCTCTCTACCAATCCTTTGGTCGTGCTGGCTGTGTTGATATTTTTAGTGTCTGTTTGTCAGCTGGTCCCCTCTCTGGTCGAGAGCAGGGTGGAAATATTCTGAAAGGCCTCCTTAATTTCAGCTCTCTTCTTCAGCACCACCAGCAGGTCAGAGTTGTCATTTTTCATATCTTCTTGTTTCCCTTAAAAATAGTTATTTTAGGATCTATTAGGAGCTGTGAATATTTCTACCTATCTCGTAGATACATCCCATATTGTGCTCTTCAATCTGCATCAAACCGTTATGCCCAGGTGTGTTATGGTGGCATCCTGTGACACACCAACAGTGCGCGTCATGTTTGGACCGTGCTTTTCTGTGCACGTTCACATGCCCATCAAACAAAGTTTGGAAGTCTGGTCGTGCAGTTCAGATGTTTCCACATCAAACAGAGGTGCAGTCTGAGCTTCTCTCACACAGCCACAGATATTGTTCACGTTATTACAACGAAGAGAAAATCCAGGCGTCGTTTTTGATTATCAGGTAATTTAGTTCCTAAATGGTAAAACCACAGAACAGCTACTTTACATACACAGATTCATATTACTGGACGCCTTACTGAAAAATATAGATACATAAAAAAAACCCACTTATGACATTATTGTTTATATATCATATTACATATTATTGTATTGCAATCACTGCCTCTCTGCCCCAGTTACAAACATGTGGTGCTGTTTTAGGTGTTGGTCGGTTATCTCTGTAGGATAACGACAGGAAGACGTCACAGGACTGAGCCTCCAGCCTGATGTCAAATCTGTGATACCATACCCACTACTGTGGACTCACAACTTTACTCCTTTGCTTTGGCAGCTGGTTGCAGGTTTCACCTTCCCTTCAGCTCTGGCTGGATGATAGGAAACTGTAGGGATCAGCAAAATTATCACAGTTAATGATATAATATGACAGTTGTGCATTTTATTCTATTTTATCTTATCCTATTCTATTGTGTTTTTCCTCATTTTTACTGCTCTTAGCTTGACTTTCTGCCGTGACCCAAATATTCCCACGTGTGGGATCAATAAAGGTTTATCTGATCTTAATCATGAAGGGTTCATGAGAGTTGTAATCACATTCAATTTATCAAATTGTTGTCAAGACCTTGAATTAAACCCAAAAAAGGCAAATTTTGTGGAAGTGCTACAGGTACCATGGTCTTGGTCACTTTGTGAACTCGTCCTCATTATTTGTGTTGCATTTAGTTTGTTTATTGGTGGTTGGCATTTAAATTCCTTCAGTTCTTGCTTTCAGTTTATGTTTGTTCCAGTTAGGATTTTGTTTCAGGTCTCATGTGTTTCTTTTCTCAGCCTTTCCCTTCTGTGTGAAGTTTATGTTTAAGGTCGGTGTTGGTGTTCGGCTACTTCCTGTTTTATTTTGATAGTCTCGCTGTCACTGACTAGCTGTAGTTTTCCACAGTTCCTTCATGTCATGTCCGAGATTTATGAAGATTTAGGAGTTTAATTTATATTATATACATATTATTCTTCTTTGCCAATACAAAGGTTATTTTTTCTTTATTTACTCCGTCATTTGAGTCTATGCTTTTCACTATGCCAGACAACAGGAAGCACAAAGCATCACAGCAGCCACATGATTTAGATTTACACAATGTTTCTTTGAAACTGGACACATTTGTTCAGCTGAATTTTATTAATATAGCACCATTTCACCTACACTCCATATCAGGACATTAGACAGAAACCCCAATGATCCAATGATGTAATGCATTAACGCTCAAAGCACTTTAGACAGTCCCAGTTTAACTTTGCATTCATGTAGAACTTTACTCTGTACACAAAACTATTTACCTGCCTCAGTTCAACAGCAAATTTAGAATTGCCTCGTAATGTCATGCATGTATTTAGGCAGACGCCTGAGTACGCAGAGGTTCAAACCACTAATGTTGCTGTGAGGCAAAAGTTCTGACCACTCTGCCATCTTTGATGTTCTATGAGGAAGCACTGGGAGGAAAAACTCCTTTTACCAGGAAGACACCTCCAGGGAGGAGCAGTCATGTACCAGGACCAGGCACAGACAGACGTACGAGGTCATTTTTCTAGTGGTTTCTTCATGTTTTATTGTTGTACAATAGTTCAAAGTGCTTAAAGTTCATAATGATTTTATTTTCTGCACCAAAACTCTGGAAACTAATTAATTTCTTTTGTTTATAAAATATCAGAAAGATTGAAATTTCATCAATATTCCCTGAAGCATTCAGGAGGATTTCAGGTGTTTTTGCTTAAAAACATTAAATTAATTAGCAAATGTTCTTTTCACCAAATTACCTGAGGTGGACTTTAGTAAATAAGCTGTGACCCAGCACTACATACATGGCCCACAGCCCCCTCTGTGAGGTTTTTCTGGCCATGGTCAAGAACATGTTTTTCAACTTTTATATGGACACAAATGTGCCACCAAAATACTCACTTTACTTGCACACAGACATTCTCACAGACTGTCTTAAACAGTATGTAGAGTTCTGTGATTCAACTGGAAAAGAAATCAAATTTAAATTAAGAATCTCTTTTAGTTTTGGCATCTGCTGTATGGATGTGGTGCACATCTGAGCATCGGTTTAGCATCAATATGAGTGCAGGCAGATCTAATCCCATCACAGTGATGCTGTTACTGAGGGTCCCATCTCCATCAAACATCTGTTGATGTAACACAATCCTCATTCACTTCAGTTAACCCTCTCAGGCTCAAATTAAACTTTTTGTTGCTAATGCACAACCAAGTCCTGCAGTGGTACTTCTGAGTAAAAAAAACTCATAAAATATGTATGTGGGGTAATCAGGTTGTTAGTTTTTAACTGTTGAAAATCGGCGACGCATGCAAACGTTCATTTTACATTTTCCCACAAACATAAACTCCTCTACCCCGTGAACACTGAGCTGCAGGCGCCAGTAAAATGACTTCGAGGCAACAGAAACTAACGACAGAGCTGCTGCAGAGTCACTCCTGCCCCCTGGTGGTTGTCCCTGACACTGCACACACACACAGAGCTGAGGTGTGTGCTTGTTCCTCAGCAACCTGAGGCCCGTCTAAGGGGCCCGATGAGATGAGCATAGCCCAGCTTCAGCTCCAGTGCCAGCAGCATTAACAGTCTCATCTTCGACCTCCACGCTGAGTCGACTGGGCTGTGAAGAGGTCCGGTGGTTTTATGCGAGTTCCTTTTATCCAGCTGTTTGCCCTGCGGTTTTTGAGCAGTCCTGACCTCCACCTCCAAACGGTCAGTCTGTGTTGGGTAGATAAGGTGCTGCTCTCGGCAGTAACATTGTTCTGCAGAACAACTGTCAAAGCATTGCTTAAAAATCAGTTACACATAGGAAATGAAAAAGAAATGTTTACGTTTAACACGTACGCTTAAATCCAAATATGAAAAGTTATCATTAAAAGGGATCATGGTTTCAGTTTATCAGTTATTTGAGAAAATCCATCTGTTCCTGAAAGACAATCATCCTTCCTCTCTGTTTCAAAGTTGGCAGATGTGTGCAGTGTTAAGGCTGGGCCTTTTTGAGAAGTCATTCAGATCAGACTGCAAAACCAAGAGACGCTGCACACTCATTGGCTAAACTCTGGTTTATTGTCCATTTGTGTCTCTAATGGGGGACGATAATTAATAATATTGTATTCAGTAGGAAAGTGCTGCATAAATGCAAGTATACTACATTATATTACATCTGGAACTGTTTCCCGGGGTAATCGATCCGAGAGCAGATGTCTTTTCCTCATAGATTTCCATACAGCCTGTTTTCTTTTTACAACCACAGAAGTGGCCTTTAACAGGAACGCAGTGATTCCTGCAGTGACTTCACTCTTTCAGCCCAGAAGCTACATCCATCTTTTCTCTACAGTCTATAGTTTGAGTGGCATTTTAGCAGGCTGCAACCCACAGTGACAGATGTGAGTGTTCATCACGAAGAGGTTTTTTAGGTTTGGCTTTAAAATCAATTAACTGTTAAGTCTGTGTAAACTACTTATTAAATCGGCCCGTTCGTCTGCACCATGCCAACAGTCACTGGCATTTCTGCCAAAGGTAAGTTGTGGGTCTGTCTGAAGTCACCAGATTTCCGAGTGATGAAGAATAAAAGGTCTGTTTCTGTGTTCACTTGTCTCTAATAACTTGAGCTTCTTTGGTTAAAAGTTGAACAGTTCAAGAGTTCACTCTGAACTTTGTGCGATGACTAAAACGTTATCTGTCCCAAGTGATAGGCCTGTCAGATGTGAACACTGTGGACAGTCGTGTATTGCTGTGCTTTTCTTTTCAATTACGGGAATCAATACAGACGCGTCTTTGTTCTAAAACAAAGGACTGGACTGGAAAGTTAGCCAGAAGCCATCGCTGAGTCACTTGTGTTGTTCAGCTCAGCTCTTAGTCATGTTTCCACCCAGAAAACTGACATTAAAGCTTCTCTGATCAATATGTTCGTTTGAGCAATGGAGCAGATGACTGTGTGTAACGTAACGGGTTAGTTGTAACGGTGAACTCACTGAGAATTATCGCCCGAGTCAGTGCTTAACCGTCAGTCCTGTTGACAATTTTGACCCTGTTTGGCTTTCCTGGACAAGCTTTGGATCTTTGATTGCTTTGCTGCACTGTACAGCTGTATGTTACCATAACATCTGTCCATATATGATAGCATTTTTAAATGTTACTTCACATGGTGATTTTCATTTAACTGAAACATTTTCTCATGTCTTCACTCTTTGGTTCAGTGAGGAAACACCAGCAGGCCGACTGTTCTGTTACATCTTTATTGATTATTGATCGGACAACTTTCATACTGCAGTATTTCTACACATCAGCTCATTGCTGTGCTGAAATAGGGCCTTCAACAGAAATGATCATGTAAATCATTTAAGTCGATTATGTTGAACGGCAGCTGTAAAATATCATATGCAACTCTAAATATGGACAATCAGCATTTTCCATAAAGCCTGCCATCTGTGGAACAGACTGATTACAGATATTAAATCCATTACACTGAAGGTCAAAGGTTGGTTAAAGCTAAATCAGAGCTGTAGTCATTTTAATTTTTTTTTTTACATTGTTTATTAATTGTAGTTGTATTCATGCTGTATTTTGGTTTCATGTAACTGAGTCTTGTAATGTTGTGTGCTGTGAACGTAAGCCCAACAAGGGCCAACGGCTGGAAATTAACAATAGCTATAAGCGTATGTGCAGTACATCAGTTTCATGTTTTATATTTGGGCTAATTTAAACTTTCCCTTTGAAATCAAAAATGAATAATATGCACTCATCAGCTGGTACATCTGTTTGACTGCTTATTAACACGAATATGTAATCAGCCAATCACGCGACAGCAATTCAACACATTTAGGCACACAGACAGGTCAAGATGACCTGCTAACATTTAAACTGAGCAGAAAGTTTAAGCGACTTCATGCCATGGTTGTCGGTGCCTGAGTATTTCAGAAGCTGCAGCTCTGCTGGGATTTTCCTGCACGATCATCTCGAGTGATGCACAACACGTCAGACCCTGAAGCAGAGAGGCTACAGCAGCAGGAGACCACACTGAGATCTACTCCAGTCTGGAGGAAACTGAGCCCATTTGGCACAAACTGGGCAACAAAAGATTAGAAAACCTTTGCTGGTCAGACGAGTCAGCTGGTTGCTGCTGGTGCCACGTTGCAACATTAACTGAGCATCATTTAAATGCCAACCTGAGCGCTGTTGTTAACCATGTCCATCCCTTTCTGACAGCGGCCCCATTCTCTGATTGCTGCAAAGATGCTCAGGTAGGTGCTACGTGTCAAAGTATCATCCCCGAAGCATAGATTGCAATTCACCCAACACGCAGCGGCTCGCCTTCTAACTGGTACTAGTAGGTTTGAGTCTATCACCCCAATTCTCACTGGCCTCCAATTAAATACTGCATTGATTTCAAAATCCTACTGCTTACTTATAAAACCATAACATCGCACCCAGCTACCTTATTGATCTCCTTAGCGTGTATACTCCCAGTAGTATTTTCTCCAACTAAACTCTGATAAAACAGAAACTCTAATTATTGCTCCAGACCACATGGTCCCAGAAATCAGGCAGCATATCAGCTTCTTAGACCCTTCTGTAAAATCAAGCCTTAGAAATCTCGGTGTCATATTTGACAGCTCGATGTCGCTCGAGCAGCTGGTCCGAAACTGTTTTTATCATTTACGGAATATTTCTAAACTCAGACTAATGGTATCAAAGCTTGAACTTGAGATGATTATTCATGCTTTATTTCTTCTCGTTTAGACTACTGTAACGGCCTTTTTACTTGTTTTAACAAATCAGCCTTAAATCGTCTTCAGACTGTGCAGAATGCTGCAGCACGTCTCTTAACAGGCACCAAGAGAAGATCGCATATCACTCCAGTCTTGGCCTCCTTTCACTGGTTGCCTGTAAGTTTTAGGTTTCATTTTAAAATTGCAGTTCTAACCTTTAGGGCCCTGCATGGTCAGGCTCCTCAATATTTATCTGACCTGCTGAAACCACACACATCTTCTCAGGCTTTAAGGTCATTAGATCAGAGACTGCTGGTGGTACCGCGCACTCGTTTTAAAACTCGTGGTGATCGGGCCTTTCAGACTGTGGCACCACGGTTGTGGAGTTTTCTCCCACTGTCTCTTCGCTGCACGGACTCCATTGATTCTTTTAAGAAACAGCTGAAGACATTTTTATTTAGAAAAGCATTTGATTAATTTCTTCTTATGCTGTTTTTATAGTTTTATTGTTTTACATTGTTTTATTTACTGTTATATTGTTTTTATATTCCCATTTTCTGTGTTGTAAAGCACTTTGGGATTTTTATCTGTGAAAAGCGCTATATAAATAAATTTTACTTACTTACTTAGAACACTGAGATCTTCTGACCAATTGCTTTTGGTGCAACCTGGGTCACGGCTGAAAACCAGAGGTGACCGTGCCTTTGCTTCAGTCGCACCTAACCTCTGGAATAACCTCCCTCATGCTATTCGCACATCTGACTCGATCCAGACCTTCAAGTCTCGACTGAAATCCCACCTTTTTAGCTTAGCCTTCCCGGCCTCCTAGAGCAGGCCTTTTAAGTGTCCCTTCTTGCCCTCCCCTTTCCTCTCTTTTGCTTATATTGTTTTATTGTTTTAATCATTAAGTCTTGCTTGCTTATCTACGTACTGTGCTTGTTTAATCAGTGCCTCCCACCTGCTAGCTTATCTGCCTTTGTACTTTACTGTTTTATTGGATTATGTGAAGCACTTTAGCTACCTCTGGTTTTAAATGTGCTATACAAATAAAGTTGTATTGTATTGTATCATTGGTGGTTTCGGTGGTGGGCAGCGGTCAGCACAGGCACCCTGACTGGTCTGCAGCAACCAAACTCTTTGAGCTACAGCACTACTGTCCTTATGCTTTCCCCTGCCTCTAATATCTACTGTGAGGACACCGTGCTCACTCGCTCCCTAACACATCCCACCCACTACAAGGTGCCACGATCAAGAGATAATCAGTGCTCCTCACTTCGCCTGTGAACGTTTAAAATGCCTCACCAGTGAATACAGTCACACGTGCAGCGCAGCTGGAGAACATGATGTGTTTTAATAACAGTCCACAGGTTTGTTGCACTGAAGAAACTCGGCCACAGTTTCATTTTCAGCAAGTTTATTTTTTTCTTTGTTGAAACAGCTCACAATGTTTTCAAAACATTTGATTTTCCTCGCAATCTCCAACACGAGCAAGCAAGACATTAACATCTTCCAACATGGTCAAAGTCGTCGCCGAATGACATTTGGAAGCAAACTATTTCACGAGAGTCCACTTTAAAAGAAGTGAGAAGCAATCGGGCACATAACAACCAATAAGAAGACTGTACATGAGTGAAACCTGACTAAAACACTAAGAGGCCGTCTCGCGGCGCAAAGGAGCAGTGATCTGACAAAATTAACCAAATGCCCTAACAGTGAATTACTCCTCAGCCTTGCATGCGGGTCAAGTGTGTGTGTGTGTGTGTGTGTGACTGTATGCATGCGTGTGCACTTGTGTTCCACTGTACAAACAGTAAATTACATAGAAACCTAACGTGTTCTAATAAGGCATTATGTGGCAAAACAGAGAAACCAGAGAACACCGAGTCCACAGAGCAAAAAACAGCATCGATGCCAGAAAATCTGTCGTTAAGGCCAAGAAACGGAACAAAGTGCCTCATGAACAGGACGCAGAGCTGCGTGAAATCAAGCTCGAGTCTTGAGGAAAAATGTCAGCACAGACACCGTTTGATGATCCGAGCCAGGGACGAGATGACGAAAGGAAACATCGGTTTGTCGCTCTGGGTCAGTGAATGGGAAGGTTTCAGAACAGCTGCAGTTTGCATGCAGAGACATAAAGGCTGTGTTTCCCACTGCAGAGGGGCGAAGAGCAGCGTGTGTGCACTGACTTCACAGGTGGGGACAGTAGCATAACGAGCTGGGACCATACATAATACATTCATGAAGACGTCTTTACGAACAAAATGAGCGAGGTCAACAAAAAGCAGAACGCCATCGGCGCCACGGCAACACGCCGACGTCTGCTAACCGACTGCGGCACAGTCAGGCGAGGAGGGCGGGAGCACAATATTTAACGCATCCATCTATACTTTCTGCCCCTGATGCAACGCCGGGCTGTCGGACGTGAAGCTCTGCAAACTTTCCCTGCATGGACCGTTTTATTTTCTCATGATAAAATCCACTATGACTGTGTGGGACCACCCACAGGGACACAGTTCTCTCTAAAAAGATGCCAGATGAACAATAAAACGACGAGATACAAAGTGAGCCCGACTCTCACTCACAGCAGTCTGTGCCCACGGCCGACCCGGTACCTCTTCGGAGTTTTCTGTAGGTATTCAGCAGACGGACGGCGCTGCCTCAGCCACGGCCGCGGTGATGGGCTGGTGTCTGCTCCGACACAGTTCCCTGAGAACCCCAAACACGCTTCCTTGAGCACTACAGCTATGGCAAAATGCTGCGGACAATAAATCGCGGTCCTGAACAACACAAACGAAACACAAAAGAACTCAATTTTACCAAACGACGTGGTGCAGCATCACAAGAAGAGGACATTTTAAAAGCCGATATTTACAAATTCATTCAGGTGATCTCGGCGATGCTAGCAGGGTGGGAGGGTGTCAAAGCCAGGAATCGTCCAATCGCGTGCCGCCTCTACTGACATAACACGGTGCTGCTGGTGGAAAAGAAGAGTGTACCTACGTGATGCCACCAGTCAGTAAAGTCACCTGTGTGCGTCCCGATCCGTCAACAGGACAAACAGGAACCACGATCCACAGTTAGCTCCTCCCACAGGGCACCAACGTCACATCTACCGCCACAGGACAAACTGTACTCTTACCAAAATATGTTTAAACATTGTGTATACAGCGTAAGTCTATATGTTTGTGTGTTTAAATGTGTGTTTTTTGCATTCTATATTCCAGCCTCGGGATGCTTATTTTGGCTTTAAGCAATGGACGCCTCCTATGGACGGCGAGTTTGCGACAGGGTCACGCTTTCCCTGACGAGCTCCACAAACTCAAATCCTTCACAGTTTGCTCCAGCGTCCACCTTTTCCTCCCGCTCCTTTTTTGACCCCCGTATATATTTTTAACATTATAAAAAATAAGTTATTGCGCATCCAAAAAAAGTGCAATGTACATTTGAAAAATATTTCTCTCTCTTTACACATTTCCATTTTTTCTCGACGTTTTTCTGCTAATTGGGGTGGATTCCCACGGATGACTTTGGGGTGGTGGCGAGCTTCCGCCCGGTGGCTCTGCGCTCCGTCGTGCCGCACTGCTGACGGAGAGCGAAGGGGACTAAAGGGTTGAAGGAGAGGAAAGAAGGGAACAGAGAGAAATGGGCGACAGGGACGCCACGCTACGCGATAACCATGGGAACGTCGTCTGAGAAGCCGCTGATCATGGGAGCATCTTCGTCGTCATCACCTGTTAACAAAGGGAAAGCGCGTGTTTAGAAAGCTTCGTGGCTGTTGGAATCAATTTGTTCAAACGTCAACACGCCAGAGAGAAGTGGACCCGACTGCACGCTAGTACAGCAGCCATACGGCGATGCGCCCTGCTTTATTGGCTGTTTCACTTTAGAAGAAGTTCACCATACTGAACATCTGCAAGCAGCCAATGAGAAACTCACGTACTGAGGTAAGAATTCAAGTCAGAATTATGGTCATTTTTCACATTGGGCCACGTTTTTATTGCAGTCAGAGCAGGAAGCTAGGTCCAGCTTAGCAGCGCGTGAGCTAGCTATACCAGCTTCATAGGGTGGGGCAGGCTGACTCTTCTATTGCAACCATGCTGAACTGCTAGGGTCAAAGGTCATGCCAAACTGAACAGAAAGGTGAAACTTCGTGGCAGATGATTAAAAACATGTATCCCTCCGCCAACCTAAAATGTAAATGACCTTTATAAAAAACCTCGTTTTCCAATTCGTGTCTCGTTTCTCAAATCGATAAGAAATAATTACCCAGTTCATCCCCGGAGGAGAAGATGGCCGAGCCGAGCCGAGAGTTGTAGTGGGAGTTGGCAAAGGCGGTAAAATTGTTCTGCAGCCGCCGGTGTCGGAGGTAGAGAACCACCAATCCACCACAAACAGCCAGCAGCAGCAGGAAGAGGACGGGAACCACCACGGCCGCCGTGTCGCCTGAGTGGGCCTCGCTGCGGGATGCATCGCTGGTCCCTGTGCAGGAGGGAAAAAAGCATTTACAGAAAAGAAATGAAGTGTTTGTAATCCCTGGAATACTGTTAGGTTTCTCTGGGCTGCATGAAGGCGCTGCTAACAGCCCAGGATTTAGGAGCCGGGATGCTCCTAAATGGCTCCTAATCAAACAACTTAAACTCACATTTGTGGGTAACTTTAATTCATTTGAGCCTTTTTTTGCAGTGATTTTTATTAAAAACAATGACAGCATCAAACTGAATTTAATGCTAAAAAGCTGGTGAGTGCCTCAAGCAGCTCGAGACTGTCAGATTCAGGGTTTCTTTTGATTCATCCTTTAATGACGCTACACGTGGAAAAGATGTGAATGGCAACAACACAGCTTTAATGTTCATCAGGTGAGTGTGGGCGGTACCTATGAGCTGGTTATAGAGCAGCACTGCAGGCTCCCCGCACAGCTGCCCGTTGAGCAGGCAGCGAGCCTGGACAGAGAACGTGTAGTTGTGTCCCACCAGCAGGCTGCTGATCCTGAAGAAGGTGTCTGTGGTGTTTCCCAGGGACGACGTCTTGTTGGTCACGCTGTCAAACACACGCACTTCGTACCCCTGTGAACAGCGCCCCCGGCAGGCAGAGGAGCACCACAGCAGCAGAAGAGCAGAGCATAAATCAACACTTGGAAAAGCTCATTCTGCTGTAAGAACAGTGGCACCTCTCACATTATTATCACTCACAGTCGCTGACATTCAAAAGCAGTGGTTAGCTGTAGGTATCTCACCCTGCTCTCATTGAAGCCCTTCTCTCGGACAGCCAGGCTCTTCCAGAAGAGATATATGTGATCCTTCTCCGTCAAAAATTTCAGGGCTTCAGGAGCCGCAAGAGGAACTACGAGCACAGGAAACGCAGAGTTTATGAAAAGTAAGCACAGGGGAGTAGAATCTGCTCTGCATGAAGCGACATAAGACATCATATTTAGGGATGCGTGCAATCAGTCAGCCAGATGATTAAATGAGTTCAGCTAGTTGGTAAAAGAATATTTAGATTTGAAACATGCACAACGCCGGCTGCTGCAGCTCTCTGTGTGTGACGGGAGAAAAAGAACAGACACTGTGTCAAAGTAATCACAGTACTGAGATTACTGTGATCACTACTCCTTATTTAAAAAACAACAGTAACAAGCTATCAGTCAAATTCAGCTATAAATGTGTTTAATGTAGAGTTCTTTCTTTATTGCTAATGTTTTTATTTTTAATGAAACTAAACGTATTCAAAAGGAACAATTAGACATCTATTTACAGTTGAATCACATCTGCATTACTATTTCAGGCCAGTCAACGTGTTTCTGTCTGATTTCAAACAGGCCTTTGAACAGTCAGTGTTAACTAGAGCCGATATGCACCTCTGTAACAGTAACAGTTTCCATCCAAACAGAAGCTTTGGTCATTTACAAACCACAGGCTAAAAACATCAGTGAGGTTACAGTTTGTAAGTGTGTGTTTCTGGTTTGTTTGTGATGTACTCCATTTATACTCCACGATGCTCACATGGCTGTTGGCAGTCACAGCTCAGTCACACTAGAGCAAGAATATGAGGACAACCTCCTTGGATTAGGACAAGTTGGCGGTTGATCAGTGACTGAAGAGTTTGTGAGTTTTGAAGTCACACAGTTATACCTGTGCTGAGGGTGAAGCTGGCCTCCTTGCTCATGTTTCGCAGGCGCACAGAGATGCTGTATCGCCCTCCAGGCTCCAGGCCTTTCAGCACGTATTCCACTGTGTTGTTCTGGGTGGTCAGCTTGTAGTCCCGCTCCACCTTACGAATCACATCCCGCATGTGTATTGCATATGTCTAAAGAAACAAGACGGGAATCCAAGATCAGGTGGATGTTAAAAGCTGTGATTATCAGGTAATAATATATTTGCGAGGTCATTCTTTTTTATCGGCTGAGTTACAGGATTGTGTTTCATACACGTTTGAACACAGCTGGAGCATCTGCTACAGCACTAACTCACTGCCGTGTTAAATGTTGTTCAGGATACGTGAATAGTCACCATCGACATCTCACACTGTTATCTCTGCTCAAGTATGAGTATTATTAGAATGACAACATGGATGAGACAAAGGAACAAATACTGCCATAAACATGTTCTGTAGCTAATTTACAGCTAGCTAGCAGCACTCCAAAAAGTTGATTCTGTTCATCTGGACGAAGCGTTTTGTGGGACAAACGTTTCGTCACTCATCCAAGTGACTTCTTCAGTCTCAGCTGACCGCAGGTTTCCTCAATCCTATTCAATTCAATTCAATTTTATTTATATAGCGCCAAATCACAACAAAAGTCGCCTCAAGGCGCTTCATAGATACAGAGAAAAACCCAACAATCAGATGACCCCCTATGAGCAAGCACTTTGGTGACAGTGGGAAGGAAAAACTCCCTTTTAACAGGAAGAAACCTCCGGCAGAACCAGGCTCAGGGAGGGGCGGGGCCATCTGCTGTGATTGGTTGGGGTGAGAGAAGGAAGACAGGATAAAGACATGCTGTGGAAGAGAGACAGTCTCAGCTGACTGCAGGTTTCCCCAATCTGATAAACACTACATTTGCATAATGACTGAAAACAACCCACTGAAGGAACAACGGGCTGGGAGGTCAGTTCCTTAATCTTAATTATGCAAATTCTCATGACCACTGACCAAAACCCACTGATCAAAGACCACTGATCAAAGTCAGCTGAGACTGAAGAAGTCACCTGGATGAGTGACGAAACGTTTCTCCCACAAAACGCTACGTCCAGATGAACAGAATCAACTTTTGGAGATTTACTGTCCTGGATGACTGAGAATGCATCAAGACCTAGCTAGCAGCAGTTTACTGTAATTGTAGAAACAAAGGCAAGTTATAGCTAATATTATACATTCATATGTTGTAGTATTGTCTTAAATCAGTACAGTTTGACATGAAAAATAAGTCCATGTCATGAACCAAGTAATTTGGCAGCTAATGTGGTCTGTCTCCTAAGCTAGCCGCTCAGGATTTTCCTAGCAATACAGCTAGCTAGCTGTAGCTTAGCTTCACTGGCTCTGCTTATGTTCTAACATCAGCTGATTAAGTAATTTTAAAAAAAGAGCAGATATGACACCAGATCAACCTTGGATGATCGTATGAATTAGCTGGCTTTACTCACCCAGGACAACTTTTGCTACAATACGTTAGCAGGCATAATCACTAAAACCTATATGAACTGAGTGCCCTACTGATTTCAGGGTCCCTCACTGACGCTGAATCTGACCAATGTGCTTCACAGAAACGTCCCCCACATGCTGAGACAGGACAAAAAGCCAGCTGTGGTCACACTGTTTGGTTAAAATAACAATCCTTCCAGAGCCTCGCTGTAAAATACATGTTAATACAAGGAGAACGCTACCTACTATCTCTTCAACTGTAAATATGAACAAGTTAAAAGGTGTGAAATGAGTCCTTTATATTCCCCATGTTCTGATCGTTTGACATCATCACAATAAGAGACAGGAGTGTACCAAAGGTTTGCTCGGGCTGTCATAGGGGGGCTGCCACTTGAGCGTAGCCTGAGTTTTGTCGACTCGCACACGGTGGAGGTTCCTGGGCGGCAGCTTTTCATTGGGAATCATTTTCACCACAGCGTAGTCGGAGGGAGGACCCAGGAAGGGAGCAACAACCCGCACCTGAACAGAGAACACACAGATCATGGCTAGTGACCGAGTCATGTTACCCATACACAATATGGCCAAAAGAGACACAGCCAGTTGTGAATGCTGGAGTGCTCTGTAAAATGTAAATAAAAGAAGAATGTGGCGGTCTGCAAATCGCTTAATCCCATTTTTCTTCATATTAGAAGACATCAAGAAAATATCAAATGTTTAAAGTGAGAAAATATGAATTCATTTTCAAAAAGCTGGGACGTGGCCCTGATGGATTCTTCTGCCATGAAGCCATGCTGGTAAACGCCTTCCATGAAAAAGGCTTTGAGAGCAGATGTTACTCTAACACTTGTATACTTCTCTATCCCTCTCACTTGTGATGGTGACCTTTGACGGTGACCTCTCACCTGTGATGCACCACCATCATAGATGCAGTGCTGAATACGACGTGCAAGTATCTGGATGTGCAGTGTAAAAAGTTCATTTACAGAACTGTTCGAATAACAGAAATGACCAGTTTCAGCAAATACACGTAAATGAAACTGTGTAATAAATACGATCATTTTTAAAGTGTTTCATTCTGATTTTCAGTTTCAGTTTGGGTTTTTCCTCCTCTATGAATCAGCGCAGATGTCTCTCACTGTTTAAATTTTCAGGGACAACACAAATGAGCTTTAAGGGGAAGGAGGCCTTACGGGGTTGAAAGCTCGTTTCGGGTGGAGGATAGCCTGAGGGGCTGTACCAAGGCCCGGATCATTCTGCATTCAGGGTTGGTGACTCTGAATGTTCACGTCCACGCTTCGTAATAAGTCTAACGTGTGCTGGAACATATTCCCCTTCCCTTCACACTGGGTACAGCAGCCTATGCTGCAGTCACTCAGCAGGCTGGCTCCGTGATTCTGGCGTGCCTGCTTTCAACCCTCGTTATTATTTCAGTTTAGTCTGAAAACTGTGTTTGCATTTTAATTTATTCTTCGCTACTAAGCTTAGATCACCTGCTCGCGTCACCACCGTCAAGCACAAACGTGACAGCACAGCTGTGGAGACGATCGCAGCTGCATTTGCACCTGCGCTCCTTAAACTTAACGCTGAATAATTTCCACTACTGCGCTTTTTGTGTGTTCAGGTGGGAGATTTCGCCCTTCCCTTTACTCTCACATGTCACACTAACTAGTTCTTCTGGAAGTGATCTGGCTTCGTTCCACGAGCAAACTTTCTCAGAGCAACAGCACGGAGCGGCGCCGTGTTCAGAATAGAGATGGACCGATCCGATATGACGTATCGGTATCGGTCCGATACTGACCTAAATTACTGGATCGAATATCGAGAGAAATAAAAAAATGTAATCCGATCCATTAAATATCAAAAAAAGCACCTCACAAAACTTGTGGCATGCCGTAACTCGGCTCATAACCGTAGCACGTCGGAGCAGTGTGCTCACGTGATAGAGCGGCTGTGGCGTGCCAGACCTGTCGGCGGTCTGGTTGAGCATTTGTAGCCTCGCTACCAACCCGGCATTTCATCTCCGAGGAAGTTATCCCAGAGAGAAGAAAGCAAGTGTGTAAGTTCATCTCTGAATGTTTGTGAAGCATTCCAGCGTTAACCTTAACAACCGATATATGGAGCGACTGCCTCTCTCTCTCTCCTGCTGCTACTTCAATCATGAAACTGATCAATGATCAGCTGATTGTCTCTCTTGTTTGTTTTTGGCCCACTTTGCACCAGAAAGAGGAAACCAGCGGCTGAACAACAGCAGCACGTTTAAGCTTGATAATCTGTTGTTAGAATTTATTTAATATTACTTTCTACTCGAGGATCTTTTTCTACAGCTGACGGCTGGTAACTGTGCAGGGGCGGATCTAGCAAAGTTTAGCCAGGGGGGCCGATAGGGCATGAACAGGGAAAAGGGGGCACAAAGACATACTTTACTTTCTTATTCTCATTTAAAATGTCGAGCTTTAAATAAATAATTATCTAACTATAATTAATTATAGTATAGAAGTCCATTACTGTATATAGTAACTGTTAAGTCTAATATACCCTAGTAATCGATTAAGCATCATGAGGTGGGGGGTGGTTCCCTTTTTTTTTTTTTTTTTTTGCTGGGAGTTTTAGAGCCCTATTGATTAGGTTGCTTACTCTTTAAAATACCAGAGTAGGGAGGATGGAGCAGGTTTAAGTTTATTAGATTGATCAGTTTTGCTGAACTATGAAATATTTTGTTGTATTTTTTGCATACAGGTATAACAGAATAGCTTTAGTGTTGCTGTTTATTTAAACTTGAGTATGAACTTATACAAAATGCAGCAAGATATTAAAAAACAGTTTTATTGATTAAAAAAACACTATATCGGATTCATATCGGTATCGGCCGATATCCAAATTTATGATATCGGTATCAGACATAAAAAAGTGGTATCGTGCCATCTCTAGTTCAGAAACGGCAGGTACTCAAACACGTGAAACACACGTGTGAGATTCTGGAATGTTCCTTTAGAGAGGCGTGTTTAAGAACAGAGGAAAGACTCACCAGGAAGAGAAACTGCTCATCGCTGTCTACGGTCACTGTGAGGCCGACAGAGGGTGTGCGCACCTGACGAGGACTGAGGTAGAAGTCCAGGAAGGAGGTGGCATAAAACACACCGTACACCTGCGCGCACACAGACACACACAGAGACACACAGTTACAATGGTCAATACGTACGTTCAACAGAATGTGAAATAACAAATGTAGGAGGATCTGGTTGGATCTGAATGATGTCCTCAGGATCCTTTGTTCATTAATGTGGTTCCATGCACATGCAGCGTGTGTGCAGTAATGCATGAGTGCAGGTCACTGCCTGCCACACTCAGTCTCCTCATCGACTGTCACCATGACACACTACTACACACCATGGTATGTTTTTAACATATTTTTGAGCACCTATGATATAATATGATATAAGCTTAGTGTTAAAGGATGTGTTATGGTTGCGATATCAGCCAACACTCCACATCATGACTGAGTGACATCATCTTAATGTTAAAGAAAACATCATAAACCCAGACTCTGTTCTGGATCCTGGCACTCAGATTTCAGCTTTGGATGCATCAGCCTCTCTCTCAGTTACAAAGCCAACTCCACAAACATGGGATGTGGTGTAAATATAAATACATGCAGTGGATCTCACATCTCATGAAAACAGACCATAGAAAACATATCCAACATTTGAAATGAGAAAATGTACCATTAAAAAGGGTCATGTTTACTGCTGTGCACCAACCTGTGTGCTGTTACAGAGGAACTCAGCTGCTGGACTTTTACCAGAGCAATGCTGTCCCGTGTCTGATTTAGGATTGTAGCTGCTCAGTCCAGTTCATATCACATGTTTTCAGTCGGTGGACGGTTACGCCGTCGGTTAATCAGACTCCATTCCCATTATATTTAACTTTTAGCTCCACACTTTTCCAGAATTGTATTTAAAATTCTCTTTAACTGCTGGATTTCTCTGATAAAGTCAAAGATGAAACAACAGGCTGCACACTCTTACGTCATTTTCTATGATATTGTTTGTGTGAGTTTACCTGAGCAGGCGATCCACTGATGGTCCAGCTGCACTCCACAGCTGTCTGGTTGACAGCCTTGGCCTTCAGGAGGGGCCGCTCTGGCTGCTGGCCTTTGGTCTGCTGATGTGTCAGCGTGGTGGGGCTGTCTCCGACGCTGGTGTGAGCCCACACAGCCACCTCATACACTGTCCCTGCTGTCAGGTTTGTAGCTGGAAACAGACAGCACACGTCAACACCCACACTGCCAGACAAATGCACGCGTGACAACAACAGTCTGATCGGTACCTTTGAGGACCCCTGATGTGAGCGTGTAGTTTCTGTTCTCCTTCACGTGTGTGTCAAACTGCCAGGACAGGATCACAGTGTACTGTTCCACCTGAAAGAAACAAACAGGGCCATCAGAGGCGTTCGCACAAACGTGAACCAAAAAAAAAACACAAGAAGAAAACCTGAGGAGAAGCTCTTACTTTGTACTGAGAGTTTAATGTAAAGGACAGGCTCATGGAGTCGTTGGTGATGCTGTCGACGTTCACAGAGGGAGGAGGCAGGGCTGCAACACAGGAAGGAGTCAAAGGTTTCCCTGGTTTCACACAGCTGATGACGAGACATTTATAGGACCGGCCGTACGACGTACCTGCCCCACTGTTCATTATTTGGGCGCGATCGGTTGAGGAAGTGATTCTGAAAATATTTACTGCTATTTAAAGTTATTATTTATAATATGTGTTCATTTCTGACAGGCCTCAAACACACTTGTGCTCTTACTGAAGGAACTAGCACACACAAAGAGGCCTCCACCTGAAATGTTTCCTAAATACCAGTAGATGGCAGCGGGGAGCAGCTTTTCAAACTGCAGCGAGCCTGAGACCAGCGTACCTTTCTTAGGGGTGATGGATTTCACCTCGGACCAGTTTCCCACACCTCGACTGGTCACCGCAGCCACCTGGGGGAACATCAGCGGTTACACACGCTGCACGTGACGCTAACACAGCGGATGTTTGTGAAGCGGTGCAGGCGTCTTACCCTGAAATTGTACTGCGTTTCTGGACGCAGCTCGTACACCTTAGTCGTCTCTGATTTGGATCTCGCCGACGTCCAGTCAGCGCTTTGAAACACGCTGTACTCAACCTGTCGACAAACACAAATAAAAGGATGTTTAGCCACAAAAATCCACGACTAGTGAATGTGGAGCCTTTAATGAGCCGAGTCATCTCCTGGCCCAGAGGTCGTTTTAATAAAAGAAGCTGGGCTGCACCAATAAGCTGAACCGCTACAGGTACAAGCAGATGCTACAGTCACTCAATGAATATGTAAAAACATCAACACTGCATCAACTATTGTAAACAAAACGTGCAAATTTAAGACTTTTAACGTTTTGTCTGTAGTGTAATTACTTTGTCTGCACTTCACTTCTTTTCTTATTGTTCAGTGAGAGACACTTAAACACGTGTAGTAAAGTCAAGTGAATCCCCTCACTGAGAGATCGGCATCATGTTTCCTCACATATGAAGCTAATGAGCTACAGAGAGTCAGTGTCTTCTGAGCGTGTCTCCTTATCAAAGTCCAGCAGTGATACCAACTCCAAGTCTTTTGTGAGCAAATCAAAAGTGTAACAAACTCTGTTGCTCTGACAACGTTTGTTAGTTTAGTTACACCATCGTGCTGAGATTTTAGCAGGGACACCTGCTGCTGTAACACAAACAGAACATACCTGTGTGGTTTCTGCACTCATTTCAGTCACTTTATAAGCATCTGCTTCTCTGTCAGATGTGGAGATACATCAGTTGTAACACCTGCCAGTTTACAGCCTTTCTTACCTTCATGAATATATCCCTCCCTCTTAAAGTCTGTCTCATTCTGCCTCCTCTGTAATCCCAAACTGTCCCACATGCAAGGACAATGATCTGGGTTGTATCGTGGACTTCACAGATCTAGGTTTGTTTTTCAACTAAAGCTCCAGATTTCCTCCAACGTCCTTGATGATTCTTAGTTTGCACATTCTCAAAGTGAACTAAACACTCTTCCGTGAATTCTCCAAAACGACTTGTTGCTTCTGCAGCTTTGCTAGCAAAGGTTCAGACGCCCGCTCCTGTGTGTTTAGCTTCATAGAGGCTTCTGAACTTCTAAGCCTTAAACTCTCCACTAACCAATCACACAGCTTCGCTTCAGTAAACAAACACTTTGGACTTGGAAAGCTCACATCTGTGAAAAACATCAGTTCCAGAGTGTTTATAGTGAACCTGCGTTCACATGCACACCTTGAACTGTCTGATGACGAGTTTATCAGAGTGTGTTTGCTGCCTGAGACGAGACACACTGACGAGGCCGGGTGAGGCCTGCGGCCGCTCGGGTCCGTTTTGATTTCTAGACTCGTATTTTGAACTCTCGTGTTTGTGCTTTACCTGCCGGGCTGTTGAAGCCATCATCATCATCATCATCATCATCATACTGTGTAAAAACCACAGTTGCTTAGAAAGTGACTTACAATGTACTCCCTGATGAGGCCGTTGCTCTTGTCGGGGGGACTCCAGGAAACCACCACTGTCCCATCCACACCATTATTATCACAGGACAGCTGCAGATTCCTGGGAGGGTCAGGCACTAAAAAACACACGCACACACACACGCACACACACACACACACACACACACACACACACACACACACACACACACACACACACACACACTGGATGAACTCCATTAACACCAATATTCATAAAACTGAACATCACACATATTTAAGAAATTTTGTAAATGGGAGTTTAGCCCAGACAGTCTAGCCCGTCTCTGAGGGGCAACCGCTGGACCACAGTCTCCACCACAGGGTGGACATATGGGGGCAGCGAGAGATCTGCACCATAGTTATGGGGACGGTGATGGAGAGCTAACACGAGCAGGCAAACAGCACCAAAAGCAGAGGGTGAGGGACAGAAGCATCTGGAGGCAACAGCACTCCACAGGTTTAACCACAACTTCAAATTCAAACTTCGACACAGAGCTGACCCTCTCCTGGGTGAGCACTGCTGTGAAGGAAAGGAGGTGCTGGGTTCTAGCACAAGGCTTTATGCAGGTTCTGCGTTATGCAGATTTGCATGCTTATGTATGACTTTTGCTAGCATTGCATCTGAGAGACCAGGAGTGTACCAGAGAACGCAAACACATCCAGGTTTAAGTTAAAATGAGCAGAAGTCAGAGCTGCTGTTGGAAGCTGGTGTAGGTGATCACGTGATACTCACATCCCTCTGGTGTCCGGACTGTGATCACCTCATTGGTCTTGTGCAGTTTGCTGAGACACTGAGTGAGCACCTTCACCTGGTATGTGGTGTCGGGCTTCAGCACGGTCAGTTTGTAGCTGGTCTTGTTGCTGTGGGTATCCATAGGGGTCCACGGCAATGTGCCCACAGGCCTTAACACAAACACGAGTTCACAGGTCACACTGGCTCTTTAATACAAACCCTGTTACCAGCTATAGTGGAGTGTAACACAGCCGGCTGACAGCAGCGTGACTCCGGGATTACTGAGCAGCTTCTTACCTGTAGTAGATGAGGAAGGAGCAAGAGTCCTGGGGAAGGTTTTTAGGCCGAGTCCAGGTCAGAGTGATGCCACCCAAGAAATCTGGTGTCCACTGGAGGTTCTGGACTTTATAGGCCAAGGTGTCCGCTGCCAGAGAGAGAGGCAAAGTAGATTCTGATGTCTGAATATTTCGACATTAACATAAGCTGCAATAGTCGACAACCGGCAGCAGCTGGCAGCATTGCACTGGACAAGCAGGCAGATAGTTTCTGTCATTTTAATTAAAGCAAACTAAGAATGAGGTTAGAGTGGACCTACCGGTGCAGCCATCTTCATCACTGTGGTCGGAGCAGTCCAGGAAGCCATCGCACTTCTCACTGTCCAGCACACAGGCTTCACCATCAGAACAGCGAGTCCCATTAACACAGGACAGAGGACCGTGGGTGGCTGCAGACACACAGAGGCTTTAGATGAAATGCTTGCTCACTGCATAGCCTGCATGGAAGCATGATGCTCATGACATGAAATATGAACACCTGAGATTATTATCACAGCAGAGCTTCAAAGTGCCATTACGCAAAACTTTAGTTCCAACTTCCTGTTTTATGAAATGATCAAATATGGTTCAGCTCAACACGGAGATTGTTCCATGGTGCATTTGCAGGAGGAAGTATTGAAACGAAACTTCTGTACTCCACAGAGAGGATTACTCTACAGCCACGGAAAAGCCCAACAGAGCGTCTGACAGGCTTGAACTCGTGAGCGAGGCTTTGGGTGAAAACTCGGCGTAATCCTGCTAAAAATCCTCTCGATTGTCTTCATTTAAAACGCCGTCTGTTATATGATTGTTCCTCCGTGGTCCGAGTTCTGTGTGTTTGTGAGACAGTATTTTGCAAATGCATCGTACAGATACTCACGGCAGTGTGCTTCATCAGAGCCATCCTGACAGTGGGCGTGTCCATCACAGCGCTGCCAGTCGGGGATGCAGCGGGCGGGGCGCTGACACTGGAACTGATTCCGGCTGCAGCGATCGGGCGAATGAGGGTTCTCAGTGGGTACCAAGGCAGGAGTCACAGAGCCATTAACTGCTGTCAGGAAAATGAGAAGCAAACAGTGTTACGCAGCATTATTTCCTGTTATATGAAGTGTGGACACACATCTCTAACCGTGGATGCTCATTATTGAGGTTACAATAACTCAAATAAGCAAAAAGTCCAGGCTTCAGACAGTTTTGTGTATTTTCAGTTCGTGGATGTGTGGATGGGCTGGGTTAAGTTATGTGGACTATTTCAGGAAGATGTTCATTCAGTTTGGCCAAAAGCTGTAAAATATAAACTATTATGTCTTCTGCAAGAAAACTTGAGCCAATCAGCAGCGAGAATCAGTACCTGTTGGACATCCAAACTCGTCGCTGCCGTCAGGGCAGTCAGCATAGCCGTCGCACACCCAGGTGTTGCTGATGCAAGCCCCTGAGCCACAGTGGAAGCGGTTGGGCGCACACGTGGAGGGGCCGGGGGCCACAGTGTGAGGATCTGAACCACCTGCAGGGATAAGACGCATAAACTGGTTCATTCAAGAAGCAAATTTGAAACCCCGATTTACTCAGATAGAAACCAAATACTAGAAAACAACATAAAATAGGTGTCCATGCTAATAATCAGACAGGATGGTAGTGTGGCTCTTCTCTTGGACCTCCTCAGCCTCCCAACAACATACATGGGAAACCAAAAGGCAGGAGATTGGCAGGAACAGCCCCTACAGCAAAGAGCAGTGGCAACAGATAAAGATCCTTATACACATTTTACTCATGTTTATGTTCACTGCTGCCATCTAGTTTTGTTAAATCGGGGTGGTGAGCTGCTCGAACTCTGAGGTTTCTGATGGAGCTCGACTGCCAGAACTAACGATGTCGTACCTGAACATATGTATTCATCAGACCAGTCCCCACAGTCATTCTCCAGGTCACACTTCCACCACGTGGGGATACAACGCCCATTTTTGCACTCATACTGGAAGTACTTGGAGCAGCCTGGGACCTCGGTCGGAGCAGCTGCAACGAGCAGAGAAACAGTCAGCCTCGGATTTTGCTGAGTAATCATAAATGTACTTGGTCTTTGTGGGGAAACGAAAAGTTTGCAGGAGTACAAATTAGGGATGCAACGATACCAATTTTTTCAAACCAATACGATACTGATACTTGGATCTGACTACTTACAAAGTATAAAAACCGATACTTTTAACCACACACACGCACATAAAATTTATTCTCTGCTGATAAGAAATAAAATCTTAATAAAAATGACCACAAAAATAAAATTTCACATAAAAAATAAGCACTTCTGTTAAATTATTGCGGGGTGTTCACATTGTAATTCAACAAAATATCACTGAACTATTGGCACTGTCTCCAGCTTTCAGAATAATAAATAAACACTTCTGTTTGGAATAAAATAAATACAAATTAGGTTTGAGAATAAAATAAACTGTTAAATTATTGCAGAGTGTCCATATTGTAAACAAACAAACAAAAATAACGAAAGTATTTGGCATTGACGAACAAACTCCTCATCAGTCCACCGTGCCGTTAAACCGAGGACTGACATCGCGCACACACTGCTTGTCTTTACCTCTTCAGAAAGTTTTAGCACCATTATCTCCCTGATGTATGGGCGGCTGGGAATTTCATATCGCGGCTCGAGTACGCTGAGAAGACGGTGCGATCCTATGTTTTCCATGACCAGCATTGGCTGGTCATCCAGAGCAATAAAATGAGTCAGAGCCTCTGTTATTTTAACTGCCTGTGGATTTTCTCTTGACATTTTTCGTTGCTTTTCCAAAACCTGAGTTAAAATTGGCTGTTCTGGTCCACACTGCTGACATTTTGTTTAGCCTAGCTACAGCAGCCTCCAGTTTCTCTTTTTTATCTGGAGCCGCCAGTCTCACTCGCCTAACCCTGTGCCTTAGCACGACATGTCCCCCTAGTGGCCAATCTAAAAAATTACAACAGAAATGACAAGCCACCCTCTGACTAATGAAATAAGTTAGTATCGGTTCATGGTATCGGTTAACTTTTACGAGTATGAGTACACACACATTTTACAGTATCGGCCCCGATACCCGATACCAGTATCGGTATCGGTGCATGCCTAGTACAAATATAACTTATATATTCAGTGTGTGCAATCAGTGCATTTGTTCCACATGATTCGACAGTAAACATTATGTGTGTGTGGGGGGGTCTGGGCATTTCTCCATAAGCTTTTCATCCTCACCACAGTTGGCTTCGTCTGAATAATCCCCACAGTCATCCATGCCGTCGCACTTCCACTCCAGACTCACACACACTCCGTTGGCACATTGGAAGGTATAGATGTCACACACTTTGCTGAATTCAGACGGTGCGGCTGAAAGAAAACACACAAGGAATCTACTTTCCACCCAGTCCAGCACAAGCTCTTATTTTCTTTGGATCCATGTAACCCATCTGTACTATTCATCTGCATTTATTGTATTTGGTTACAAAAAGCCAGCCTTCTATGTCATCATAATAGTGACACGTCAGAAACAAGGAAATACCTGGAAAAGTTGGGAGTGCGACAGTAATCAAAGCAATGATTAAAGAGCCTGATGCAAAACCTAACTGGAGGGATAAACAGATCCAAACACAAAGCACAAATCTAACGATCCACTGTTCAGGTGCACGGGTGAGTGGAAAACAAACTCAGCCTCCTCCTTTCTCCTTGTTTGGGACGATGATCATACGACACCTCTGCTTTATAAACTGGCCTGGTCAGGTGTTACAGGGTGACGGGTGGTCACAGGAGGGCTGCTGCAAACATGCTAAGTGTCACAGTGGAGATGCTTGGCGCTCACCACATTGTGCATACTCGGCGTCCTCATCAGAGCCATCTTCACAGTGTTTGATCCCATCACACACCAGAGACTGAAACAGGCACTGGGCTCGGTTCTGACATACAAACTCCATGTAGCGAGTGCACAGAGGATCTGTGGGTGACACAAGCGAAGAAACCACAATGACTTTCACAACAAATCAGACATGAGATCAGCAGAGCAGTCAGATGATTATATTCTCTCTCACAGTTACGATTGCATGTGAGGGTCTGACTGCTAAACTGTCTCCTAAACCAACGGGATCACTCACCACAGTTGTTCTCATCGGCGCCGTCTGGACACTCCTTGATGCCATTGCAGTGCGCGGAGGCTGGCAGGCAGGTGTGATTGGAGCACAGGAAGCCTTTACACTGAGTTCCCTCTAATAACAAATATCAATAAAGTATTACTGCTAACAGGAGATCTCTGCTTGCTTTGCAGGGGTGAAACATCAGGGTCTTGTGTGAGCTTACCGCAGTGTTGGGGATCTTCATCCGAGTCATCCTGACAGTCATCATCGCCGTCACACTTCCAGCGCTGAGGTATACAGTGACCTGTGTTACACTGGAAACTGCTGGGCTCACAGGTATGGTGGCCCACTGAGGACACACAGAGTTTAAATGAGTGGAGAAGCTTATAAATGTATGACAGATTTAAACGTTGTTAATGTGAAGTTTTCACCGCTACACACACTTTGTTACTGGCACTACTGATTATGCATTTATGTATGCCAATGTTTGGCACATGTTAATATATGTATTTATATGGGTGAATAAGCTATATAGTAAATATATTTTCACCCAGCACTTTGTAAATGTCTATATTTAGCTAAAGTTGAAACCAAACATCAGAATGGGGAAGAAACGTGATTCAAGTGACTCTGCAGCTGGCATGGCTGGTTGGTCTGAGTGTTTCTGAAACTGCTGATCTACTGGGATTTGACCACAATACTATGTCTATGGTTTACAGAGAACCGTGAAAATAGTAAAAAACAAGGGAAAATATCCAGTCGGCAGCATTTTCACTGTGTGAACATGCGCTGTTGATGCTAAAGGTCACAGGGTAACGGCTAACAGGAAGGAAACAGTAACTCAAATAACCAGTCAGTACAACCAAAATATGCAGAAGAGCATCTCTGAACACTAACATGACATGTAGAATCATGCAGAAGGTTGGCAGGAGGAGAATAAATGAAAAATTGAAAAATGTTCTCTGGTCTAATGAGGGTCAGAATTTGGCAGAAACAACATGAAAGCATGGATCCACCCCGCCTAATATCCACAGTTCAGGCTGCTGGTGGTCTAATGTTGTGGTGGGGGCTTAATGCCAACTCAGCAACCCGACAGAGCACCTCTGATAAAAAAAAAGAAAAGAAAAGTGTGCAGCCAACAAACCTGTAGTGAGTGTGTGATGCTGTCATATCAAAATGGACCAAAATCTCAGAGGGATGTTTTTGAACAGGGCTCCAAGCTGGGACTAGCAAGGCGTAGCTAATAAAGTGAGCGTCAAGCATATACAAGCTAGCCTCAAAACAATAATAACCGTTCTCTAATTGTGTGGGTACGACAACAAAACTATTATGAACTGGAGAGTATTACAATAACTTACAATTTACTGGCTGTCTGTAATTTAAAAGTAACTAGCAAACCCCAAAACTCACTAAAGCAGCCAGTGAGAACCTGCTAAGCTAGTTAGCTTTAGCTAACTGTTTAGCCTTTTGTCCTCATCAGGAACTGATTCAGCTGCTACCTCAGTGAATTATGAGGAATAACAAACTGAATATCCAAAATAACACTATGACTATTATGCTGTACATTTCAGTGACTGCAGCTGAGTCGTTGTGTGTTAGCAGTCATTCTGTGACTTTAACCGTGTGGTTAGCGGTTAGCGGCTGTGTAAATAACTCTGTTTTTATGACTTTAAAAAAAAACACTGACTGCACTGTTAAAGGCTGTAGCTTTGTAGTTTTATTTTATGACTGTGAAGTTTACTGCAATTGTTTAGCGCTTACAGCTCACACCTTCTCTGATTTAACTTTGTGGGACATCATGTATGATGCTGAGTCTTCCTCACCAGTGCAGTTTGTTTCATCTGACCAGTCTCTGCAGTCATTGTCTCCATCGCAGCGCCAACTCTTGCGGATGCAAACACCACGTGCACACGTGAACTCATCGGGCCCACACTGATGAGAATCTGAGAAATACATCAAAGTGTTAAACAATGTTGCTGATCTAAACTAAAATATTTGTGTGATGACCATTTTAGACCCTAACCTAATTAACTTTCTAGTCTTCCTAACCAATGAAAGTGCTTTAATAAAAGTCACATTTAACCATACAATCACACAGTTTTATTAATGCGTACCACAGTTCTCCTCATCACTGTTGTCTCCACAGTCATCCTCATGGTCACATTTAAAGGCCAGAGGGATGCAGGAACCTGAGGCCACGCAGCGAAACTGGTTGGACGGGTCACAAGTCGTAGTGGCTGGAGAAGGACGCCAGGAAAAAAGAGCTTTGTTTCTATAGCAACAGTTGATTGTTTCTGTCATGAAGGCAGCAACGCTGCTGAGTACTTACGACACTCTTGTTCGTCACTCATGTCCCCACAGTCGTTGTCGCTGTCACACTTCCAGATGCTGCTGATGCAGCGGCCATTGGAGCAGCGATACTGGTTTGGCAGACAGCTGTGCTCTGGAGTCGAAGAAATATGCAAACATGCAAACTGTTAATTGTCGGAGGCTTCGTGTCCGTACATCTTACGACACGGCGTCTTCCAGAAGCAGTACGTGCTTATTCTCACCCGTCTTGATGCAGGTGTTGTTGTGGAGCTGGTAGCCTTGGGGACACTGACACTGCAGCTCTCCGCTGGGCGTCGTTAGAGTCGGGGCGCCGTCTGGGCAAACGCAGGTGTGCCTGTGGCCGGGCTGAGGCAGACACAGCAGGCTGCACGGCTGGTCGGCACAAGCGTTATGGCCTAACGAGAGCAAGAATGCAGTTTATTTCATTTAAACCTGAAGAAGACTGACAGCATCATCACCTCCCTGCCTGGTCCTCACCTCTGTTCTTCCCCTTATAGAAGATCTTCAGGTCCATGACTCCAGTTAGCCTGCCAACAATCAGCTCGTTGTTTTGGGAACCAGCCTTTGGAGCTTTGAAGATTCCCATTTTAGACCAGTCATCCCAGTACAGGTCATTCTGAACACAGCATACAGCGCAAAAGTGTGAACAATCCACCCAATCCATCAAGGCAGAAACACACACACACTCATAAACATGTTGTTACCTTGAACACAGCTATGGCGTACGGGTGGGGCAGCCCCTCCATGAGGACGCGCCTCTGCCCTCCGATGAAGTCGGCCCTCTCGATGCGGTCGCTGTAGGCTTCGGTCCAGTACAGCCAGTGGTCGTCGGCCGTGATGCCGTTGGGCCATCGGACACCCTCGGACACGATGCGGGACACGTTGGTTCCATCCATGTAGCTTCGGTAAATGCCAGGCGCTTGGTCTCCCCAGTCAGTCCAGAACATCAGACTGGACATGGAGAGGATACAAGATTAGGAATTTGCACCGAATGCGCCCATTGGCCACTCTTTGACTGTGATTGGGCGCCAGGTCAAATATTTAATACAAGCTTAAACTCTAAGAGAGTGACAATGTACACAGAGAAGGGAGGACGTGAGTGCAGTGAGTCAACCATACATTCATTTTCTGAGAAAGTGGAAAACGAGGTCAGCAGCAGACCACAGGAATCCCGATGTCTGCTACTCAGGAAAAGCAGAACTATGTTTGCAGAAGTGAAGCCAGATCTGTTTTCAGAGATGATCTTGTGGTCAGTTTGTCTGGTCATCCTTTTTAAAGGGTGATCAGAGCATTGTTGTGTTTTTACCTTAAGATCAGGTTTAAGAAAATAGTCAGAACCCTGGTGACCGATGTGTATTTTATGCTCCTGCTCTGCAGGTTTGTGTTTGCTGGAGCTTTGCATGATTGCCTGAAAAAGGCAATATCAGCAAACAATATATTTATTATAATTTCTTGTTCTTGGCTGGAAATGTCAGCTTTTCAAATCAGCCTGAAGCTGCTCGTTTCAGATTCACTCTTTTAATCACACGCTGTATA
Organism: Simochromis diagramma; assembly: GCF_900408965.1. NCBI lineage: Eukaryota > Metazoa > Chordata > Actinopteri > Cichliformes > Cichlidae > Simochromis > Simochromis diagramma. The sequence goes on along the minus strand of NW_024387332.1, from coordinate 1,772,861 downwards.
AAACTCGGTTCCTTTAAACTCTTCACCTCTCTCCGGGCAGCAGAACCAAAGCTCGCGGGTGTTCGAGGATGGAAGAGTTGAGCAGGGTGTGCCGCAGATCCCCATCAGGGTTTGAAACCTTCAAACATAACAGGGAAAAGTCAACGGTAATGAAGCTGTGTGAAGAAGACAGATTATTGTGATTATATGAATATAATCTGACGACCAAAGAGGAGAACTGGGAAAGAACAACTGTTTTAGTTTGATAACCTCGCGACTCTGATGTGTCTGATATCCTGAGTGACAAACACTGACAATGTTTTCTATACCTCAATCTTCTGCGCTCCAGCATCCACCCAGTATAGCAGTCTACTGATGGGGTCAAAGGTCAGAGCCTCCACATTCTGCAGGTCTTTCCTCACGACAACCTCCTGACCTGTGCTGCCATTCAGACACAGGCGCTGCAGGAACAAAAGACAAACGCAGGTCAGTAACAGCTGAATGGTTAAGCTCCCTCTACGTCTCAGCCCCACAGTTAGCACCATGCTGTCCTGCTGTGAGAGAGCACACACCGACTGCATCTTCTAGAGGAGCCACTGACCTGTATGGTGTCCAGGGAGATGTCGGCCCAGTACAGGCAGTTGCGGTCATAATCAAAGTCCAGAGCCACAGCCTCCCTGAGGCCAGCCAGAGGCAGAGCCTGGTCAGTGCCCGTGGCCAGGTCGTAGCGATGGATGGAGTTCCTCACAGCGTACAGGATGAACTCATTACTCTCTGCAAAACCACAGGAGACAGCCTGAAGACAAACACTGGGACTACAAACGTGCACTGACACCGAGCTGCACTGCAAAGAACTTGAACGACTGACACAAACCGATTGGCTGCTTCATGTCGAGTAAATTCCTTCATTAATTTGAAAGCATGATCTCTTTGATTCATTCAACACGGCCGTCATGTTGTCATACAAACAGTTAGAAACGGCCCAGCTGCTGTTACCTCTCAGAGCAGATCTATAATCGAGACTCTACTACTGACCCATACTCAATAACCACAACGCACAGCTAGCAGGACATTAAAAGTCAAGTTGAACTGTTGGACATGACGGTCCAAACATCTTGAGCCGTCCCTCATTTCTTTATGCTGTGAAGCAATGCCAGCACAAATGGAAGCTCAACTGTGTCGAGCTTGATCACGATTTTTGCGCAGTGGTGTGCATCTACGTTTTTTTAGGGTCTCTCATGCATTTATATGTAGGAGAAGCAGAAATGCTTAAAGTAATGGATGTTTATTTGGATTTCACCTTTCTCCCACAAAACCCCCACAGGTTACCAAGTCCGTGTGCCAGTCAGTAAAACTGGATGGTAACATTTGTTTGGAAACGTGACACCTTGAACTGTTCCACAGCACGCTCAGCTGCATCTTTGAATGTTTGGAGAAAGCAGATTACCTCCGACAGGACAAGGCAGCATCTCTCCATCCAGCCGGGCCTCCACATCTCCGCCGCTGCAGCTGTCTCCTGGTACCTTCCTGTAGCTGCAAGAGGGAAATAAAAGAGGTTTCATCTGTCAGCAACTCAGTGGCGTCCGAACAAAAACAGTGGAAAAAAAGGAAGAATAACCAGGAAGGACACATTCAGTTACGTTGGTGTCGTTACTGGATCAACAAGGTTCTAATTTCAAGTGACCAATCACATTGTAGTGATGTCATAGTTTTGTGATGTGGAAACATTGTCGCCCACACTCCCACGACCCCGACCCTAACCCCCTCCTTTTTGGGATTTTTTCTTCAGTGGTGTTTTTTCCAAGTCGCAAAACTATGACATCATAACAATGACCAGGATCAACATTACACATGACAAATCACAGACGTCACCACGTTGATGCAGGAACAACACGAGGATATCTGACAGAATCACTACAGTGTTCATAGCATGGGAGTTTTCTTCCAACACAGTTTGATTAAAAATATATGGTTTAGTAGATTTAGATTCCTCTTTAGCATCCGTTACTCCATTACTGCTGTGGACGACGGCATTATGCTAAGAAACTGCAGAAGAAGAACGGCAGGCTCTGCATTCCTGCACGTTAATAACAGCAGTTTACCCTTTGCTGCGGTGGTAGGTAGTACCAACAGGACAAGGAACGGGTGGAGCGTAGAGGTCGCCCAAGAACTCAGGGTCAGGCACGCACACCTGAAGGGACAAGTCCTCACTCAGCTTAAAGCCATAGTCACTGAAAGGAGGAAGAGGAGGGGAAATAAACAATATAGTGAGTTTCAGCACGTCCCAATAAAGAACAACAACACAGTATTTAACCCACGTATACACAGGGGGGTAGTCCTGCTTTCTTTTCATTATTCTTGTTAATGCATCCTTTCAAATGAAATTTAACCTCTGCATCATAACATCAAGTCCTGGTGATGTTAATCATTATGAAATCAATCATGAAAAACCTGATATGTTCAGATATGGAGTAGAAAAAGAACTGATTAAAAATGAAGACTTCTGAAATCAAAGGCCTGGAGAGTTTGTGGACTCTCACCACTCGTAGTCCTGGCGTGTGCAGGAGCAGTTAGAGATGGTGACCGGCCGGTCAAAATCCTCTCCGTTAAAACACGTAGCGTGAGGCGCTCGCCTTTTGAATGTTATCTCTCTGCCCAGCAGACACTCATTACCGTGCTCGTCAGATGGGGACCAGTGCTTGTAGTCCTTCTCAGAACAAGGCACGCCTAAAGAGACATCCAAGGAAAAGTAGACATGATGTGGATCTGACAAATGAGTTGAAATATTCTTGATGGTATGTTTATAAAGTCAGTATTTCTAGATAAACCTTTCTGCTGGCGTGTGTTGCTTAGTATTTATCCTTTGCCTTTCTCCTAGCTTTCATCGTTTCAAGTTACATATTTACTTTTAGAAGTAAATTAGCATTATAGTTATCTCCTATTATTAAATTGGAATATTGGTGATTAGAAATGACTTGGCTTGTTTTTGTACGTCTTCCTTCTTTGAATTTTATTTAACCTTTAATTTTATTTATTTATTTTTTACACAGTAACACATTTTTAAATAATAGAAACTTTTTAATAGTGTTAGCTGCTACTAGAATTTGGTGATTATACATTAATTTATTCCCAAGTTAATAATCATGTGTCTCTGTAAACCATTACTCCTTGCTAGCCCTAGGGTCTTCTGGAATTAATGAAATGTAGTCCTCTTAGTTAACAAAAGCAAACAGCTAGCATGTGCTTTCTGGCTATTTTAGCTAAAGTACAATCTTTGTAACAAAAATGTAAAGTGAGTTTATTTTTGGTACATGAACAGTAGTTGTGTGCAACATTGCTACAGTGTATTACATTTTGTTACAGTTCATTCTCCCTAAAAACTCTGGATGCTATGCTATCACTAGCTACTGTCATTATATGCTAACCAAGCGCACGTTGGCTACATACATGAACTTTAGGTGCTACAAGCAAATATTACAGATCTTATAACAGTTTTATGATTGTATTCATCGATTAATTAATGAAATTCATTTCTGTCATCTAAATTATTTCATGTAGCTGCTGAGTTATGCTAGTTTTAGCTACAGTTACTACATGAGGTTATTAATCAGAGAACCAACCTGCAAGCATGCATCATCACTCTACAGCCATCTGAAATATCTCTGGACACTTGTTTGGACGATTATACGGAGGCACTATATGAATTGCTTACTTATTTTCAGTTTATATAAGAACTACATGTATAAAATTAAAAGTTACAGATGACTACAAATCACCCCTACAGTATTGGCTTTAGTCTAAACTGAGAAATAACTGTTTCTGCATTTAGCTGTTGTTGCTAAGAACTAAAGAGCTCCAATCTCAATCGTGGACTTACCCAGAACGTCAGAGGTGTTGACCTGCAAGATGAGCCAGCTGTGTCTCTGCTCAGCATACGAGCCAAAAATGGTGAAGATGGTGCTCTTCTCTCCGGGCTCTGTCAGCAGCTGGTAAACGTACACTTCCTTTTCTGAGAACTGAAAGTCGGTCCACGTCTCGCCTTCATTGGTGCTGAACCTGACAGGGGTGTGGTATTATCAATGACCGTATCTTCTAAATGTGTTTGGTAGCAGCCTCTCACGTACTGTCGACTAAACATAACTGAGTAATGTTTGATCACCAAGGTTACCAAGTTATCAGCTCATCTGCTGCATGCCCACTCACTCACCGAGGGAACAACAGCAAGACAGAGAAGACGATCAGATGAAACAAACAAACATGAGTTAATATCAAATTAAAGTGGGAGCGCGACGCGTATTACAAGTCGGGCTTAACCCAGTAATAGTGACATTTGTATGTATGAAGGTAAAATCGGGTTACTGAGTAATCAGGGAAAGATAAAATGAATTATGGAAATGAAGCCAACTGGATACATATTGTTATAATACATCACTTTCATGAATTAAAGTTGGCTGCAAGGTAGGTGTTGGCACAGAGGTGTTTTAATCTAGTTCTGTTTATTAGTGGAAGGATTATTTGCTGTTTAACTCCAACAGGCAGCTTCACATTCACACAGTCTGCTCCTGCTGGCTAATGGGCACGACCACACGGTAGGTGCCGTTTATGTGCTCCGCCTGCCAGATTTCTTAAAGCTGTCACAAGTTAACCTCTCTGGGTTTGAAGCTCCTGTCCGATTCATTTCCTCGGCTAGAGGAAGTTTAGGAAAGCCATCTGGACTTACTTCAGTTGTGTGGTGGGGCCTCCTTGTGCAATAGCCATCAGGATGCCGCCATGGTCACCCCAGGTGTAGAAATGAGGGCCTGCCAATGCCTAGATTACCACAAGCAGTGTGAGTGAGACATAATGTGCTTCACAGGGTTGAAGAAATTTAGTGTAAAGACATCAGTGCTGTTGTGTGGACGGTAGAGCTTTAAGTGATATCGACGTTCATCTAACAAACAAAAGATTCCCAGGTTGATCCTGGAGGGGGAGACACATGTCAGAGTCATCTGACACATAAGGAACCTGATTATAGTGATGTGTCTGATGTCAGGCGGCAATAAAGCTACTTTAGTGCCAGTTCTAAATAATCAAAGTCAGAACAATCCCCATCAATCTGCTACTAAAATTAAGGACAGTAGAGTATGAGACTAATGAAGCACTAATTACTTTTGAAAATATCATCGATGTCCTTTGAACACTAAATGAATTAACAGTAACGTCCTTTCATGACATGTGGGCATGAGAACATCAGTCGTCTACGAAAGCTGAATAAAGCTCGAGCCTGTCTACAGGACTAAGCCTGAATGGTGACTTTTTCTTTGACACACAGTTTAGCCGTCTCCACTGTTCTTGTTGTTCTCAAACTTTGCACTGACCTCTCTCCACTGGGCTCCAGCGCTGCTGGATACATACACATTGGGTTTGTTGGCCAAGTTCCTGCCAACAGATCCTGCAATCAGAAAAGACAGAAAAGGCCTTTAACACACTCTGACTCCGTATGATCGCTGCTTTTGTAACTCCGGAGTTTAAGCCAGAGCATTTTGAATCTTTTCATGCATGTGGCATTTGTATCTGCTGGAAATGAAATCCTCCAGGAACAATCTGCTTAGAACATTTTATAAAATACACAATGAAAATAAAAAAATTATAAAACATAAGGATGAGAGGCCTGCTTGAATCCGCCTACAGATGCTGAGATCCATCGGTAGTTCTGGAAACATCCACTGGGGAGCCAACATTGTTGTCCTGTGTTGGGCATTGTTCTGATACTGAGTGTCACATAGAGGCTGACATGTTTTACCCTGTCGTAGCCTACCGTGATGAAACTAAAGTTAAAATTTAACTTTCTAATTAAAATCATTAGAAAGTTAAAATAACTATCTGCTTAGCTAAAGGCATTAGCTATTATTTAAAATGTAGCATGTTAGCATTATCAGCGACACAAGCAATGTGACAGCTAATACAACCTCACACAGCTGCTACAGCAGCGGCACTTTTTAGTGTTTCTTTAGATAACAACTGCAGCTTCATCACAGGGCTGATAACGAGGAAGCAGAGATTAGAAGTAGAGTAGATTTAGAAAATTTGAATGTGAAAAAAAATGTGAAGCAGACTGAAAATACTTTTTACGCCTGTTTACACAACGTTTATTTGCTCCAGCGCTCTTACACATTTGCACGACAGGTAAAATTTACTTTGGAGTTTGGAAGTTGGGAAGAAATTTTTATATCTTCATCCAAATGCCCTCCAACATGCGTGTTAGTGTATCCCCCATCTATCCATCAGGAAAAGGATCAGGACCATCATTCTCTGTGTTTGACACTCGAGAACAGACAACAACCGCTCAGGAGATCAATCACATTGAAATATTTCAGGGTGAATGACAGAAGCACAGATGAGAATGAGAGCAGCATGGCTGATGTGTCTCTGCTCAGGGCTGTAATAATGCCTCTGAAATGAATTTGGTTCTTTCTCCCAGTAAAACGGGCTGATGACACTAAACATTAAATATCATCACAGAAAGTGTCAGAGAAAAAAAAAATAGCTGCCACTGATTACAGCATCCTGCATGATGTCTGCGACAGAAACACAGTGGGTTCTAAATCAACCAATCAATTTGTGATTAAAGTGCAGATTAGAACAGTTGTACTATAGTTTTACACGACCTGTATAAGAATGATAATTTTATACACAGCGCCCCATTTTCACAGGTTCAACATTAATGTGAGAACTGAATGACAAACATGACCTGCTCTCTTTTTGTTCCACCACAAATGACTTTTTGGTCAGTGATGCAAAACCAGTGACCTTTGTAGCACCAGTGCTATAAGCTAACACAGTTAACATACAGTCCTGCGCGCAGAGACACACACAAACACACAAACTCATTAATATGAACACAAACCAAACCCAGAAGATAAAACACTCATTTTATCCTATTAACATCACAAATCCTTTCAAAAAGACAGAATAAAGGTCATTTTTTATGCCTTTGTTTAGATTGCATATATATATATTTATTTTATTTGACTTTGACTGGACAAGGAGCTGGAGCACTTTATTATTTTAGCGTGAAAGCACCACGAGGTAGAGGCTTTCCTCGGAGACGGGAGGTTCCCCAGCATCACTTCTTTGACCCTGACCTCTGTAGGAGACCAGATTATGCCTGGACTCTGGCATGAGCTCTGATTATTATTGCGTAGAAGACGACTGCAATGAAAACCGCTGGAGATTTAAGACAGCAACAACTGAATACGGATTTCAATCCCACGAAACTTGATACATAAAACCTGAGCGTAACGATGACCTCGAACAACTAATGAAGGTTTTAACAGGACCGCAAAGCAGGACCAGCTGGTCAGCTTGATTAAATTGATACTGGACTTGGCTGCAGACCAGTGCATCACAGCCTTGGAGGTTCTCCGGCATCACTTCTTTGACCCTGGACTCTCTAAGAGTTCCCCTCACATGGACAGGAGGACACAGGAATAAAACCCTGTGATCTCTCAGCAATCGCCTTTGTTGTTTGTGTTGCCAATACTCGAGGGGAACCGGCAATTCTTGTGAACATTATTTTAAAAAGCCTTAAAGAAAGCCACCAAACAAATACAGTCTTGAACTTCAGTTCGGCACAAATCCATCACATAATCACTGTGTCGAGGAACAAATATTCCCGGGAATTACTGTGGGACAGTCATTCCTTGTACACCATGTTAACAGAGATAAGATACAAAATATATCTTAAATAAACCAGCCTTCAACATCAACTCATTCTTTAAACATACTTGTTGCCGTCAGAGCTACTCGTCAGCCTCTTAGCACTTACACCTGTGGTAGGAGTCTGCGTACGTTCAGGAAAGCTTCAGAATTTTAGTAGCTGCACCTGTGGTATTGATTTGAAAATTCTACATCGCCTTGTTCTGGAGTTATCGCATTCATTGGGTGTCCAAATTAAATCGCACCTATGCGAGTTGTCACACAATTTTCAGAAAACCTGGCCTCTGACATCATCATGGTCACTAAGATTTGAACACCTGGTATCAATTTCAAAGTCCTATTTCACCTCACAAACTCACAAATCTGCATGACCACCCACCTGCCTGGCAGAGCGAAAACACCCTGTACCCAGCAGAGAGGGTAAACGATCCGAGAGTTTTCCAGGGAAAGAAATGAGATATTCTTCAGTAGCCAGCGTGTTTGGTTGTGTACAGCTGCAATGTTTCTGTGTTAACTGTAAAAACGAGGTGACTTTTGCGATAATTTTAAAGAGGAATGCACAACTTTGTCATTTAAAATTCAAACTTGCCAACATTTCTATGTTGTGTTGTGTTTCATCTTGATTTTATCATTGTTTGGTTTATTTAAATTTTCATATGGTGTCTGTAATTCTCTGTGTTTTTCTTGGTTTCGTCAGTGTTTTAAAAGTCGACTGTTTACTTTGATAGTTTATGCTTTTTCTAAACATTATCGTGTTTTATCTCAGTTTTTTTGTTCTCTTGGTTTCTCTTGATAGTCTTATGTGTTTTGTAGACGTGTTGTGTAAATGTCCCTGCATGCATTTTAAATATCATTACAATATCTTTTCTTGTATTAAATAAATTGAACTACAAAGACAATAACAGACCGACCATAACTGACACCAATGGAAGCCAACAATAAAACAATGAGAAACCTCGACAGTGAAACAGGACGGATGGAGGCGGGATCCAGGTGGGATCTACAGCAACTGAAGGATTTGTTGCCAACATCATGATTCCGAACCAGGAAAACTGCGACGGTTTCATGTGAGGACTTTGGGCTTGGAGACGTACCCGATGTCACTGAGGTGGTTTTAATGTTGGTGTATACTCACAGCGCAGACTAATCAATGATATTTAATATTTTGTAAATAAGAAGTTAAACTGCATGGAACTGAAGTGTTTCCTGTGGTGGTCGTGCATGTTCATCCCTGCACTCAGGACTGTGTTTGACCCGTCAAGTGCCCGCCGGGTGCTGCAGCAGTAATTAGCCCATCTATCTAAGAGAGCGATAATGAAGCACATGGTGGCAGCAATTGGCAGCGCTCCTTCCTCCTCCTCCGCTCACCCTCCCTTTTTCTTGCATTCTTTCCATGCCCATCATCTAATAAGAATTTAATTAAAGAGACAGGCTGGTTGCAGTCTCCTAAACACTGCAGAGTATCAACAAATCAGTGCTCTCGACCAGCTGTGACGAGGCAGAGACAACTCAAACTGCAGCCATAATGTCTCTGCAGCACTGACACTGTTTCCACTTCGCTCTGAGGAATTCATCAGAACTTAACATGTGGTAACAGTTTTCACATTATTTATGTCTTTGAGATTTAAATTGCAACTGTGTAACTGTAATGAGAAGCAGGACAGATGTTTCAACAATGATCCATGAAGCAAGTTTCTAACACATATCTCACAAGGTGCAATCCTATTTCCTGTGTTTTCAGCAATACAGGAAGTGGCCACATACTAAGAGAGACAGAGGCATCTCAAACATCACAGACTTGTTGCCTTGCACTGGATATTTGAATCAGTGTTATCATAAACCAAAAGGAAGTTACTGAAAAGTACAACAAGCCATCCTCCAACAGATGGCACTGAAACTCCTCATCTAGCTCTTAGGCTTTCGTCAAAGCTCTGGGACATTTCTTCCCTGTTCACAACAACCCCAGAGGTTTCTAGTAGTACAACTATAATTTGACTCGAGTTTGAAAGTTTAAGTTCACCATCTGTACACTGAGTGTGAGACAAAAGTGTTAGACCCATTAAAATCTGTCAATGTCTGACTTCACGGCTTGTAGTCTACGTCCTACACAGGAAGGTCGAATGACCTGGGGGAAAGAAATCTATTCATAATGAGGAATCCATGAAATCCAAGAAGAACCTTTATTCCGTGTTATCCCACCTGTGGCCATAATAAGTCCAGGTGCAGAATCCTTGGATAAAATGGGTATTCTTCTTAGCTGGATGTTAAACAACTGGCTCCAGCGCTGAGCCAGGTGAAGGGAGCAACCTTTACTGAGCTACAAGGGAAAAGCAGAGGAGAGAAAAGTTAGATGACACTTAGCTGTTCAATTCACAGGATTCATATCTACCCGATTTGAGCTTTTCTGCGACATCAGCAGTTCACGTTGGGGGATTGAATCTTACCCTAAGATTCCTGCTCGTGGTTAAACTAGCTAACACTAGTATGCCTGCTAACACGAACGATTCAATTCAGTTTTATTTATACAGCGCTAAATCACAACAACAGTAACCTCAAGGCGCTTTATATTGCACAGTAGACCCTACAATAATAGATACAGAGACAAACCCAACAATCATATGACCCCCTATGAGCAGCACTTTGGCGACAGTGGGAAGGAAAAACTCCCTTTTAACAGGAAGAAACCTCCAGCAGAATCAGGCTCAGGGAGGGGCGGGGCCATCTGCTGTGATTGGTTGGGGAGAGAACAAATTCCAGTTTAGCTCACCAAGCAAGTGTTTAGGGGTTAGCTAACTCCCAGGGCTGACCTGGTAGCTTAACTGGCCTTTTTCAAATTGCTTTATTCACTAATATTAAGAACTAACAATCGGCAAATTCATGCAAAATATATTATAACTAGCTGGTTAATCTTCTTGTTTGCTAACATGTCAATACTGAAATCAAGTGTGAGTGGAAATTTTAGTTGGCTAACCCACCAAAGTGTTTCACCAGCTAACATGAGATGTGATACAAACTTGTGTTTGCTGATTTTAGGTAGCAGTAACTGGATGCTCAGTCATTCACGTAAGGAGATCCCAGAGACTTCAAGCTGTTCCTGCAGTTTGCTCTCATGTACTAGCTTCAGATAGTTCTGGACTGAAGAAGCCACTTGGGTGAGTAACAAAGCACTGAAGATGCAACGTCCATATAAACAGCTTCAGCTTTCTTGGTTTATGAATGTGAGATTTTGTCTAACTTGGGAAACGAATTGGACTGAGAAAAATAATTTTGTTGCATCAGGTCAAATTTTTAGTTCAAATCATTATCAAGACATACAGAGGACGTCTACAGCCATCAGCTCTGTCATGGTTTGGAGCTGTGGTGTTGGAGAGCGAGAGAAAAGTGGAGAAATTATGAACACAAAAAGTTCCAGCAGATTTGAGCTTATTGGTTCTGTTAGTCAGACAACAAAGTAATGTAGGACTATTGGTGGCAACTAATCAATCCATCAAATGGAAATCTGATGAAGTAATAGAAGTTTATGTTCCGTGCTTCAGTGTGAAAGAAACAACTGAAAGCAATAAGTTAAACTTGGCGTACCTGGCAGTCTATGGTTCCGCCCAGGCTGTCGGTAGCAGGCGACTGAAGCAACTCCCACGTCCCTCCCTTGTCGAACGTGATGACAGATCGCATGTTGTCCTCGCTCACAGAGCCGTTGATGAGCGTGGCGATGTAGACGCCCCTCAGCCCCTCCACACGGTGCAAGTCTGCAAACGGCTCATTGGCAAAATACCTGCGCAGCAAACGCAAACATGGTGGCAGGGTCAGAGAGGAACATCTGAGGTGATTCTGTAATATTTAATGTCAAGGTAATTATCTATTTCTACAATACAAATTATCTACAATATTTAAAAGGAAGGAAGGAAGGAATTATGTTTTTATTCAACGTGATCATATTTTCATTATTTTACTTCAATGATAGAGCTCTGGTTTGCACTCCCACCCTGTCCACTGAACACTGCTGTCAGTTTGTTTTTCTTAACTGTAACTTTTGCACACTTTATCCTACCAGTCCTCCTAACACCCAATCCCAGGACCACCCTTTGGACCCTTTAAAGATGATTTCAGTCAGAACCACAGAAGCACAGAAAGTAAATTCATCAAGTTGTTCAAACGTAGAACATGAGGCAACTTTTACACACAGCAGAGAGAGGTAAACAGGAAGCATGAAACTCACAGTCTGATGCTTTGTTTCAGAATGAGTCATGAGAAACAGAAGACAGAGAAGTGTTAACAGCAGACGCTGTTGGATAAACAGAAACAATCAGCTTTGGCAGGAAGCTAAGCCAACACTGGGACTGCCTCTGCAAAACTAACACCAGATCTTCCTCGTGATTATGTAGAAGGCAAACAATGACTACAGCTATCAGTTGAATGCACTATTAGAAAAGGATGTACTGCTTTCAAGTGTTTGCAAAACCTATACTGTTACCAAGCATTTGTAAAGAGAGCAAGAGGCCTTCCTGTCAGCTGCTGTGGTTTCTATGGGAACAACTCAATTACTGGCAAGGCTGCAGATAGTGCTCGATTTGTCCTGCAGGTACAGACTGCATTCATTTTTTATCTGCTGGTACAATTTGGTTCATCATGTGATCTGCTCATTTACTTATCTAAAGGAAAAGGGGGAAAAATCACTAAAGCATTAAAAGCAAAGAGCCAGCTGAGACGGTCCAGGCGCCTGTAAGGAGGCAGGCTGGATGAAGGTGTTCCAGACACATTCGGCTGTGGGACCCAAGCACCTACAATGGTGAGCAAACGCATTCAGACCATTACATTAGCACCTTGTAGAGGCCCAGTTACAACTTTGAGTCTACTTACATCAGTCTGGATATGATTCTGCACACCTGGCTATGGCAAGTTTATCCCTCATGCTGTCCACACACTCTTTGTACTTGTGCAGTGCCCAACACATGGTTCATATAAGGACCCAGCAGGGACTGAACAGATCTCAGTATGTTCCAAATCCACTGCAGTGCCCTCACCAAAGGATTTTTATTGAAACTGGATTATGTGTTTTTAGTTAGCCTGACAATCTGTTAACGAGAGGTTTGCCCTTTTGTATCCAAACAGGTGTGTGTGTGTGTGTGTGTGTGTGTGTGTGTGTGTGTGTGTGTGTGTGTGTGTGTGTGTGTGTGTGTGTGTGTGTGTGCAGTACCTGATGAGTGTGTTGCTGCCAGAGCTCTCAGGACTGTAATACAGCACGTTCTCCAGCGACAGAGAGAAGGCGAGACCCTGTGTGTCTGAGATGTAGAGGTGTGTGACGTTGTTCAAGTGGTTCACACACACGAACACTTGGTCCTCAGATGCATCTGCTATGTAGTACTCCTGTGGGGGGGAGGGGAGAGGGTCATCTATAGTTCACCGACTTAAAGGTCCGATTAGACTCGATGCTCTGAAATGGGAACGTGTTGTGTAATGTTTTTTTAGAAATGGGAACAACGAATGTTCAGCTGTTGTGTTTCAATGTTTTTATTGCTGTTGCCGTCTGTGTGTGCTGCTCAAACATATGCTGAGAACACGCGTTTAGTCTTATATTACACCTTGGACGTCTTTATTTCCAGGAGTTTCACCTTAATGAGTCAGTTTCAAAGTTTTGTGCTTACAGCCTGAGGCCTTTGAGTAACCGGTCACATGGCTCTCTGATGGATCAGATATGCATTAGCATGAATCAGCATCAAAGGCTGCATGCATGTAGCTGCAACCTGGAGCGCAGATCACACATCCTTTTTAAAATGACAGAGCTGAAGCTGCTTTCTTAGCAAACCCTGTTTATAGCTGTGAACACACATCGAGTGGAAGTCAATACTTATTCAGGTACTCTCTGCAGCAATACTTTCTAATATCTACAGTTATTTAACCAAAGATCTGATAATAAAACATTTCATGAATAAATAAAGAATATCCTTATGTTTGTTCAAACTGACACCATCAGCAGTAACAGCATGAAGACTTTGCACCACAGACTTTATTTAAAAGCTGTAGCTACCATGACATCACACATAGTTTCAGGATGCATGTGTTGAAGCCTCAGCAAAAAGATTCTGGTTCCCAACGTGTTGGTTTTTGAAGTTCCTAGTTATTAGTTAACAGCTGTTTCTACAAACTGTGTCAGCTTAACTAAGTTCAATCAAAAACGTGTGAAACAAACAGTGAGTTCTGTTATTTATCAGTTTAAAATGTTCCAGCACTACAAATACAGTTCAAAGTTACGAGTTGAGTCCAAACAGCTGCGTGTTCCAGCCCACTGGTCGGTTAAATCAACCACTCCCATAATTTAAGCATGACAAATATTTGAGCGAGTTTATAAAATGATAAAGCCTGTACACTTGTTATAAATTGGGAAATTAGCTAAAGAGAACTAAATGTTTTTTCTACCAAGCTGTAAACATGTTAGCTTCTTGGCTAAGGTTGGGTATTTTAACATGACAGTCTAAGTTTTCACTTTTGGCATCGGCCTCCAGTGGCCATTTGAAGAACTGCACGTTTGGAAATGACACATTGGCTTCCGCAGTCCTCAGTATTCGCTGTGTGCTTTGTACTACGAGACTGATTTAAGACCATCTGACAGGACTCTACCTTTGCTTTCTCACAGACAAATCTGTTGGGTAAAGCACTTCTGAATACAAGAAAAAACACTCACTGTGATTGGATGACGGGTCATAAACTGGGCTGCTTTCATTGGCTGGCGGTTGTAGGACACCCAGAGCTGAACAGATGATGGTTCGTGGCTTCCCAACAGTTTCTGGACACAGATACAAAACAAATCACTCAACGTCTCCTCAGATTTAGTTTCTCGGCAGCTACAGCTTGGAGTTGGCACACAGGCTTCATTCTAACGTAGAACTTCATGATGAAATCCCAACAGAACAAATGTAAAAAGCTTTGACGGCTTTTGGAAGACTGAGATGAACCGAAGAGGCTCTTCAGACCCCGTGGAACTCTGGACTGTTTATTTTGCACTAGTGCCGTGTGTGGGCAAGGCCTGGAAAATGACCTGAAATTAGGAGAAGAGACTCGGGATATGTGGACTGTCCTGATAATGTTTTGCTGCTGTGACACCCCCGCGGTACAGAGCTCAACAGCTGAGAGACAAATCATTAAAACGAGCTGAATTAAAAAGTCTCTCAGACTCCAAGAGCACATCTTCACTGTCATGACCGTGTGTGTGTGTGAACACACTCACACACTCGTGCGCACTGGATTGAAGTGTAATTGTCCTGACTCCTGTTGTCACAGTTGGTTTGTTATCGATTTGGCCTTTTTTAGGAGTCACACAGAGAAATCAGGATCTTTCTTTCAGCGATTTCTCGTCCGTCTGAAAGGAGAAAATAACTTCATGGACGGACAAACAGCATATTTTACATCCCACATAAAACTACTGGCTGCACTCATATTTCATAGTTTTCAAAATAATATCACTGTGTTAGTAATGTGCACCTCAGGCCTTCTGTAAATGACTCCACTAACATCTGTACAATATTAGGACTCCAGTATGGGCTGCTGCTCCAAACACAGCACTGACACAACGCTTCTGGACGTCAGTGCAGATGTCCTGTTCAAAATGAACAACTGAAATCTACAATAGACATTTCTTCACAGTGACACTTTTTCTGCCATCCTTTCCCGACTATCTCAGGTTTCCTGTTCTATGTTCACTAAATCAACTGTCCCTCGATACCTGACGATATCTTTGTTCTTCCAGGGAATACAGATCCTGCTTTGTTTTTCCTGTGGTAGCAAACAGAATGATCTCCTGTTTGCTCTAGTCTACGCTCAGAGATGTTTTCCTTTCTGTTAATAACCCAGCCCTCTGTGCCTATTAACGTTCCACTCTGTACTCCTAATTTCATTGTCTCCACAGCTCATGTACTCAGTACCTTTCCCGTCTCACCCTCCGCTCTCCTGGCTGGAAATTCAGTTTGCTGTTGGATGCAGTTCAAGTTTGCGGAGAGCCGAGCAGCTTCGTTATATTATTTCTGATTAGGCTGGACCACCCGGCTATAAGAGCAACGTCCTCTAGAAAGAAGGTTTTAAAAGAATAGTGAAACGAGGTAACTGCAGAAAGAGAGGCAGGGAAAAAAGATTCTGCAGTTGAAGAGAAGAATAGTGGGAGAGAGGAGCGAGCAGGAGCTCAGCTTTAGAAAGCAATAAAGACTGAACAAAGAAGTCAGGATAGAATTTAAAGAGCAGAGCTGCACATCCAATATTCATTGTCAGAATCCACGTCATGCTACACGAAAAGAGTCAATCCTAGATTTGTACCAACATGAACGGGATGAGAACGTCTGACATGTTTTGGGGGCAATAAACACTGAATGACTCATCACACCATGTTACCAAATGACAGATAACTGCAGCCTAGCTTAATGTTCATAAGCTGGAAATGACATGAGAATCATAAAATATAAGCTTATGCATACAATATAACATTTTCTAATGTAAGAGCTACATACTCAATTTAGCTCAGCATGAAGATACAAGTAGCAGGAAGCCTGGCTTTGTCTGCAGCTAGAACAACAAAAATGTGTGCATCTATCAATTATAATAATAATAATATGTAAATAAATGATTCCAGTCCATCAAAACTTAGATTTTTGTTTCAATTGTGGGTTTGGAAATGAATTTAGTTTCCTTCTTCACACTCCGTGTAATCACAGTTTTAATGTCAGTTTACTTTGTGAGTCAAGAGGAAAATTGGACTGTAGAACGTATTTTCACATGTAACTATATATTTTTCCACTGTAACCACATATTCCCCTCCAACAGCAGCTGTCAGCAAGCTTTGCATTACACACTGTTCCTGTTCTCTCAGATCCCTGAACGAGAGATTCTTGGACCTGAGATCAACTCTGATGTCGGACGGCAGACACTAGGACAGTGTGAAATGGAACACAGTAGTCTACCAGAAGAATCAACTGTGACATACAGGAAGACTAAAATGTTATCCAAAAAAAGCCAAAAACTCACAAGAATTCTATCCTTGTGCCACATGTGTAATGGTGTGTTTTAAGGATGGTGGCGGAGTTCCACAGGGCTCAATTCTGGGTCCTCTACACAACACAAGGACTCGACTGTGTCCATCTACAGTGGGTATGCTACCCAGCTATGAGCTTGTTGGGTCAACAAAGGGGGACCAACAATTTTTGTAACTTCAGAAAACCAACAATCCATCATGTACAGATACTCAGCAGTTCTCATGCTTTACCCGACTTTTTAGGTGGTGAGATATTCACCCGCCTTCAAATCCATTTTAATCAGCTGCTGTTAATAATAACAGACCAATAGTCTTGTCTATTAATGTGTGTTAGCCCGAATATAATTGCTTTTATATTCTTTATTAACTTTCAATAATTATAAAACCAACATTAAAATGCTGTCAGCTAAATACCATCCAAAACTGCACTGATGTAGGTGTTTGTGAGGTCACAGTGCGTTTACCTTATGATCACTTTTACATTTGAAATGTTACGGTATCGTTGTGAAATATTAACAGAGGTTAAATAAAGTAGCAGAGGACAGGATCCTTTTATCCAGGACAGTCTACACGGACAATGTTATTATAAATAAATAAATGGGCAAAGTTGATGCAAAGCAATCTACTGACACTCAGATATATATTCAGGTCATGTGAGCCTGACCTTGATGAAGCGATACCCTCAGAATCTCCCCGTCATCAGAAACTACCTTCTGGTATTAAAGAAATCCCAGATGCTGAAAACATGTGTCTGAGTCTCAAGTTACAGTGTTTATGTTAAATCTCACAGTTTTTTCCATGAACTTCTCTAAAAATAACACTCAAGTGCAGCCCTAACATGTCCTCGTACTTCCTGTTTGAGAAAACAGCCACAAGGTGACGTTTGTTAAAGACTAGATCAGAGAGAGAGAGCACATGTTCACTGTTGCGTTTTTCGTTGCTGTTTCAAGGCTGACATATGATTATAATGAAAGCACCTGCACTGGCTGTGAAACGAGCTGGAGATGTCACGAGTAAATCCTCGGAGGCAGGAAGCCTTCTGTTTGTTTCTCCCGAATGCTGTGCACGAAGGCGACCATAAACTTTGCTGCTTTGCTGTTACAGAGTTACACAGTGTAACACCAGCATGCTTCTCCTTTTATATCTGCAAATTCTCTGATTGAGATGGTTTTAAGTGTTTCTGTCCTTTTTAATGCAAATGCATGAAAACATCTGTGTGTATAGCATTTTAAAAAAAGATGAGAGAGATCTGAACAACAAGTGCAACAATTAGTGTTTCTTTCATATCAACATCATCTATGTACAGCTGGACAATACTGTTTATCCCCCTGTGAAATCAAAAATCAGTGCTTTTTTAACACAGCAAGGGATTTTTAACATAGCATGAAGGGTTACCAGGTTTCTTTAGAAATCGTGATGTGGACAAAATAACAGAATTATGCCAGAAAGAATAAAAACAATATTATTAGCCCCTGTGCAGTTATGTGCTATGTAATGCTCTATGCTTGGATAATAAAGATAAAACTGACGTTTTTTCCCAGTTTACACGATATTAAAACTTGAGCTGTCCTTTGGTACAACCTGCCAAAAACAAAAGAAATGATGATGCTCACAAAGCAAGAACTGGACGAGACGCGTCATCAACAAACTCAAAGCGAGCCGCTCAGTACAGTGGGGCAAAAAAGTATTTAGTCAGCCACCGATTGTGCAAGTTCCCCCACCTAAAATGATGACAGAGGTCAGTAATTTGCACCAGAGGTACACTTCAACTGTGAGAGACAGAATGTGAAAAAAAAAATCCATGAATCCACATGGTAGGATTTGTAAAGAATTTATTCGTAAATCAGGGTGGAAAATAAGTATTTGGTCAATAACAAAAATACAACTCAATACTTTGTAACATAACCTTTGTTGGCAATAACAGAGGTCAAACGTTTACTATAGGTCTTTACCAGGTTTGCACACACAGTAGCTGGTATTTTGGCCCATTCCTCCATGCAGATCTTCTCGAGAGCAGTGATGTTTTGGGGCTGTCGCCGAGCAACACGGACTTTCAACTCCCGCCACAGATTTTCTATGGGGTTGAGGTCTGGAGACTGGCTAGGCCACTCCAGGACTTTCAAATGCTTCTTACGGAGCCACTCCTTTGTTGCCCGGGCGGTGTGTTTTGGATCATTGTCATGTTGGAAGACCCAGCCTCGTTTCATCTTCAAAGTTCTCACTGATGGAAGGAGGTTTTGGCTCAAAATCTCACGATACATGGCCCCATTCATTCTGTCCTTAACACGGATCAGTCGTCCTGTCCCCTTGGCAGAAAAACAGCCCCATAGCATGATGTTTCCACCCCCATGCTTCACAGTAGGTATGGTGTTCTTGGGATGCAACTCAGTATTCTTCTTCCTCCAAACACGACGAGTTGAGTTTATACCAAAAAGTTCTACTTTGGTTTCATCTGACCACATGACATTCTCCCAATCCTCTGCTGTATCATCCATGTGCTCTCTGGCAAACTTCAGACGGGCCTGGACATGCACTGGCTTCAGCAGCGGAACACGTCTGGCACTGCGGGATTTGATTCCCTGCCGTTGTAGTGTGTTACTGATGGTGACCTTTGTTACTTTGGTCCCAGCTCTCTGCAGGTCATTCACCAGGTCCCCCCGTGTGGTTCTGGGATCTTTGCTCACCGTTCTCATGATCATTTTGACCCCACGGGATGAGATCTTGCGTGGAGCCCCAGATCGAGGGAGATTATCAGTGGTCTTGTATGTCTTCCATTTTCTGATGATTGCTCCCACAGTTGATTTTTTCACACCAAGCTGCTTGCCTATTGTAGATTCACTCTTCCCAGTCTGGTGCAGGTCTACAATACTTTTCCTGGTGTCCTTCGAAAGCTCTTTGGTCTTGGCCATGGCGGAGTTTGGAGTCTGACTGTTTGAGGCTGTGGACAGGTGTCTTTTATACAGATGATGAGTTCAAACAGGTGCCATTCATACAGGTAACGAGTGGGGGACAGAAAAGCTTCTTACAGAAGACGTTACAGGTCTGTGAGAGCCAGAGATTTTCCTTGTTTGAGGTGACCAAATACTTATTTTCCACCCTAATTTACGAATAAATTCTTTACAAATCCTACCATGTGAATTCATGGATTTTTTTTTCACATTCTGTCTCTCACAGTTGAAGTGTACCTCTGGTGCAAATTACTGACCTCTGTCATCATTTTAGGTGGGGGAACTTGCACAATCGGTGGCTGACTAAATACTTTTTTGCCCCACTGTATATAAAACAAGGAAGTGAAAGAATTCAAATTTCTGGTGAAATGTGTTGAAAGACCCTGATGATTGACTTAGCCAAGGCAGGAAATTATAGTCTCAAAGAAAACAATCACAGAGACACAGACTGATGGTTACAGATGGAGAAAAACTCCACTTCTGCAGCAGAGACACTTTCAAGCCAGGCTGAAGTATGCTAAGGACAAGCTGGAGAAAGATCATGGACACTGGAAGCACATTGCTTGGTTAGGTGACTACACTAGAGTTTTTTTACTGCTTATTTTTGGAGAAAGAAGGGAGAGGTGTATAACCCAAAGAAGACCCTCCCCACACGGTGGTGGGAGTATTACAGTGTGATGCTTCAGTGGTCTGGATCTAGGAATCTTGTCAAGGTGGAAAGAATCACCAGGAAAGGAGCATGTGTGCAGATTTGGAAAGAAACTGGGCCTGGGTGGCTGCTTTGTCTTTCAATGTGGCAACAATCCAAAACATCCTGGTAAAAAACTACCAACAGAAGACCAAAATGGGAGCTGTCGACTGGCCTGCACAAAGTCCTGACCTGAAACCAACTGGGATGATGTGAAGACTAAGGTCTCTGCCAGAAGACCATCAAATCTGGAGGAGAGACTCAAAGAACAACAGGCTGGGATTGCTCTGCATGAGACTTGTTGACATCTATAACAGCTGACTGCAGGCTGCTGTCCAGCAACAAGGAAATCCAGCTCTTTGTTTACTGTAACTTCATATGACGCACGATTGCATTAATCCGTATTTATGTCATATTGCGCCTTGGTGTAGCCGCCCATGTAAAATGTTTGGAACAAGCTGCTTTAGCTACTTCCCTTCAAGCTAACTTCCTCCTGATTGGCTCCCCCTCACGTACAGCATTTTTGAACAGGTGGGCGGGGCTTGTGTGCTCACAGCCTGAGATACGTACCTGAGGAGACCAATATCTACTCTGTGTCTCATACAGAGACAAGGGTAGACAGACCAGCCTGAAACAGAGCAGTCTGAGCTTTTGGTTCGTTGGGGTCATTTGTAAATATACACTGATATCAATCACTCCGTGTCAGCCACTGTAACAACTGCACACGACAGAGAGTGAAAAGAAAAGCATAACAGATTTAATTAGCTGGCTTTCGCTTGACGGCTCTCCACACTGTCAAACTGAAAGCCAAATAAAATAAACTGATACGACGTATGGAGGAGATGAAGGGTACGGACTAATGTGCAGACACTAAACATGAGTAATGGCAGTATATTCAGAGGTAACATTTAAGACTGAAACACAGCTCTGAACAGCAGCTCATCTCTTCTGTGAAGTTCCTGTAGCGACTACTCTGAATATGAGCTGAAGATTTCAGCAGTCCCAGCTACCACGAGCAGACTGGCATCATTCCTCCACCAGGCTCCTCTTCCTGTTTCCTCTCTCTTTCGTTCCAGTCTTTGAACAGAACCTGTGAACTGAACGAGTAGCACTATGGTGACCAGAAAACTGCGGGCCTTATCGGTACTGCAGTTACATCTGCTAAAGCAGTTATCTTCCATGGCTCTGCTCAATGGGAGCAAAGGCTGAGGGCTCCAAGGTCTGATTAGCACTCTTTTGCTCAGGATCCCTATTGTTAAATAAAACCCTCCATTTCTGCTTCTTCAGTTAGCTAAAGCAGCTTGGTACTGCCCAAAGCACTTGTGATATTCAATTAATTTAATCCTATTAGTCCCAGAAAAAGAGAGACGAGGAGAGAAAGTAACTGAGACGAGACCCAAAGAGCGGCCCTTTTTATAGGCGGAAGATTTCAGATGCTAGCAGCGAGGGCGAATAGAGCTGATGCTTTGTGATGGATTAGCCTGTATCTCCTCCATCCATATTATCCCCCGGGGTAGCGGCTGTACTCAGACCAGTGCTAGTCTATCTGACAGGTCCCATCAGCTCTGGAGGTCAGATGTCAGATACAGAGCTCGGAGAGGAGGGAGGTCACAGACAGTTCAATCACAACAACACAGCCCACTGTGCTGCTGAGAGTTAGTGTGCGATATCTGGTTAGAAGGAACAAACACCGCTTTAATTCCATAAAACAGCTGGGTTGTAGAGTTGTTTCAAAGATTTCTCCAACAAAAGCAAATAGTTTATTAATTATTACCATGACCAGTTGCCAGTCTGTCCCAGGGCTAACACGGACGACTATTCACACTCACACCTGTGGACAATTTATTATCACCACCTGAGCTTAGCCCACTCGCTGCACGTCTTTGGACTGTGAAGCAACAGCGCTAACCACTGTGCCTAACTCATGATCGTGACTCACTGTCGTCACACCTCTGAACTGTCAAACACACCTGAGCTTATCAGGAAGGATATCAGGCACGTTAGTCAGGCAAGTGGTCGAGAACATCATGAACATCATACTTCAGCAAACACGCCCTACTAGCACTCCGACTATTTTGGCCCGTTGTCCTCAAAGGCTTTCTTATCTTTTCCATGTCAGCAAATCCCACATGGATCAGAGTCGGGTCACAGACTCATTTGAGAAAACTTCTCCAATCTGAAACATTTTTTAGATTTAATATAATTTCTTTTGTCAGATGGGGAGACGCTGTTAAAACTGGTTCAAATGAGGCATCTGTTGTTGTCACTTGTTGACTTACTGTGTGACCACTAATGCTTCAGACAACACAGCCATCTGCAACCCTGACTTCCTCGTCTGATTTGTTGGTTACATGCAAAGATGTTTCACATCGTCCTCGAAACCCTGCGTGCGATCTGCATAAGATCAAAAGTGAAAACGAGTGACACAGCGTCTGTAAAGTGTTTAAAACACTAACTTCTTTTTTAAAATCAGCAGTGGTGCAGATCTTTTTCAGTGGCAGCCACAAGTTTTATTTAGTAGTTTAGGTTAAAAAGAGTAATTGGGGCAATTTTTGTGAAGAAAATCACGTGCGTGGCTTTTCCCCAAACTCCTGTTTCCCATTCAGAACAGTAAATAAACCACAACAGTGTTTGAGGTTAACCCCTGGCCCTAATTGGACCACATCAGTAATTAGGAATAAGCATTAATCATTAGTTTTGACCGTGTTGGCCACGGGGAATAAATAAAGGGACTCCACGCTGCTGTCTTTGATCACCTATAATCTGCATCAGCTGCATCTGTAATAACACAAGACACCGACAGACTGCGTCGCTAAGATCGTTTCATTCTCAACCAATCGTTAATTTTAATAGCAGAAACCTGCGGACAGCTGCCCACAAGACCGATTCATGCTCACCGCTGCATCGACTGACAATGAGCACGCAGAAGTGAGATTACACATCAGAACACTTAAAACATGTCGGCACCGAATTACAGCAGCAGTGTAACTCTGGGGTGCAGCTATGAGCTCAGCGTGATGAACCATCTGAAATCCTTCATGCCGACCTCCTTTGACAATCAACAGTTATCTGAACACTGCAGCTACAGGCTGCCGTCAGCCCACGAAGACGACACGGGACAAAGCCAGTCTGTTAGAGGCAGGCTGCGAAACTCCAGATCATGTTCACCATCTGCTCTGCTATCTGTCACCAAGGCTTCCACTACACCAACACTGGAGTGAACAATGACAAACATACTGCGCTTCACATGCACCCACAGCCAAATATTGATCGACAGCGTGTCGTTATGCTGAGCAGGGAAACTGGCTGCTTAGTGCTCATTATGCTGCAACAACTGTATGCAGGTGCTGAACAAGTACTGCAGCAGCTACCTGCAGCTGATGCACATCTGCCTAGTGTAGCTTGCATAGATAGATTTAGATGTTAGTTGTTATTGGATATTTATAGATGAGTGATTAGTGTAGTCTGTGGTTTTTACAGTGTTATATGACTGGTGCACATTTCCTGCACACACTGTAGCATCATTTCCTCCTTTTCTTTCATCTACGCTCTGACAAGTACAGAGACGTGCTTTGATCAATACAAATGATCCAAAATGTAGACAAAGGGTAACAAGATCTTAGCATTTATGTCATCACTACCACAAAGGCAGATGTGCATACTATGTGCTGTCAATGTGGGATGAAGGTCTTTAAATTAGAGGTATGTCATTCATGTATCTCTCAGGAGACTGCAAACTTTTAATTATTATTATCGTTATCAGTAGTAGTAGCAGTGTTATTTCACTCAGAAGCTTCTCACTAAAACTACCACAAGGTTCTGGGTTCTCTCTTTGTAGAGTTTGCACGTTCTGCAGGTACTCTGGCTTCCTCCCACAGTCCACAGACGTGCGTACGAGTATAAACCGTACTGTCCATAGAGGTAACTGTGACTATAGTGGACTGTCTCTGTGTTAGCCCTGTAATGAACAGCGATCTCTCCAGGGTACGTCATTTTTTTGTCCAGTGTGAGCCGGGATGGGACCAAGCCACCCAGCGACTGAGTTAGGAAATCGTTTCACGCCCAAGCCGAGTTGGTATCCGGCCTCTTCAAAATGAGGTGGCTCAGTATGACACGTGAGAAGAAGGGAGTCAAACAGACTCACTGTGTGATTTAGGGGAGTGACTCACCTATGCTAAAAGGCTTGATAATTAAACGATCACCGTAAGTATCGGTTCTCTGTTTAAAGCATCGTTATTAAAGAGACCGACAGCCCTCTGTGTGCAGTAGTAATGAGACAGCATTGTTGTATATACTCTGTGCTGTACAGTTACTGACATACTCTACATCACACTAGCCAGCTTATAACATGGGACCTGTCTTATTCTTGATTAGAGTAAAGAAAAAATACTTATGTAGATCTACTTATGGTATGAATTTCAAAATCCTGCGTCACCTTGTTCTAAATTTATTGCATTCATAAGTTTTTCAGAAAACTTGACCTCTGACCTGTAACCTTGAAGCAGAGGTCGTTGAGATTTGAACTCTTCTGAGATTTTTAGCAGAAACACCTATGATATCAATTTCAAAATCCTAGATAACTTCCTTCTCAAGTTTTCCATTCACAAGATTTTCAGAAAACTTGACCTCTAACCCTTGACCTTGAGGCCGAGGTCACTGAGATTCAAACTCATCTGAGATTTTGAGTAGATACGCCAATGATATCAATTTGAAACTCCTACGTCACAGCGTCCTCAAGTTATTGCATACACAAACTTGGGTGTTGCCCATCCGACACGTCGACCCCATCAGCCTTTTACACCTTACGGGTACCTGTTAGTGATTTGCCTTTGCTTTGTAGGGTAGCTTATTGAGTCAACTCAGTGTTACACTACAAGAGATGTGTTACTGCATTGATGGTGTTGTTATCCAAACTTTGTTCAGATTCTAGTCTGACTAGAAGAGCTTAAGGCAGACCTTCCCAAAGTGTGGGGCCCGCCCCCATGGCAGGGGGGGCGCGGGATGAAAAGGGGGGAAAAAAACAAAACAGAAACACAAAGGAGATGAAGCATCGCTGAATATGTTTCCAAACCAACTTCATTATAAGCCAAAGACTAGAAAATATGGTGAAGCAAATCTGCCCTTTGGCTTCACCTGCACAAGTGCTGAGGTAGGTCTCCCTGCAGGATTGGTTTCCCCTGCGTCGGGAGCAGCGCTGGGCTGTTTAAACCACGGACAAACAGGATCCCACAGCTGTTTATGTTTTTAAACCCATTTTGCACAGAGAGGCATTTTTTTGAAAAATGTATTGACAGCAATGTTGAACATTATTACACAGAAAAAAACACAACTACACGTAAAATAATGACACCGTGACGCCTCTGCCTTTGTAAATGGAGGGACAGTAACTGCGTGTAAAACCTGCAGACAGTCAGATTAACAGTATTTCGTCTCTATCTGCCATTCTGCAACTCATCTCATGTAAACAATAACGTGGCCACAGCGTGACGTGAAAAAGGCACATACCTTTGACGTTGCGTGACCAACTCTGTATTCCTCGTCCACACATAAACGCAAAACAGGAGTTTTAAAAAATCTGTTTTCGGTGATTCGAAACGCCGTTTATGTGGACGAAACAGCTGTGTTTTAAAAATCACCCGTGTAGGTGCGGACACAGCGTAAAAGAGTTAGTAGTTTATTTCCTTACTGCCTGTAATTTATTGCAGTTTACTTTTATTTGCTTAATTGTTTACAAAATGTTTGAGATGTGAAATAAACCGCAATGGAGCAAAATATGGGCGTGTGTGGTTGGAGGATGTGTGTGTGTGTGTGTGTGGGGGGGGGGGGGGGGGGGACGACGACGACATTTATCTTGTTAAACAAAGGGGGGCCCAGCAAAAAAAGTTTGACAACCACTGGTTTAAGGTAAGGTTAGCTTTCCTGCTAACCCAATCAAGCCACTAGCTACCTAGCACAGCAGCTAATAGGCTAACCTTAGCTTGCTTCCTCTTTAATGGTGTTGCTATCACAATAAGACCTGAAGCATCAATAATTCTTTTTCTTATAAGGAGTCTGTGTCTGGGTACCTGTCAGGAAGCAGGGCAGTGGTGCATAAATGACAAAATCACACTTCAGGCTGTTAAAAACACCCACAATCCTCGGGGAAGGTCTCAAGTTTAAGCTAGAACCAGAAGCTTCTGTATTGTTAATGTTTGATGTAAAATGACTGCCTGGTGGAACACTACGGCAAATGATCAACTGTTTTCTAAACAGCATGAAGCCTGGAAACAGGTGGAGCAGCTAGCCTGGCTCTGTCCAGCCTGAAAGACGTACACCAGCCAACTCTTTTAAAGTTGTGCTGTGCCCAGACCTGACTGAGAAAGGATAAGGTGGTGGCAGGAAACAGTGTGGCTGTTTTTGGCTGTACCGTCTTACCAGGTTGGCAGCAATACCTGAGGAGCACAGAGCTCCCGCCTGCTGCCGCTCTAACATATTGTCCCCACGCTGAGCCCAAGGAGGGACACGGTTCCACAAGGCAGCTCATTGTTTACGGGAAAAGACTTTTCTACCTCGTTTAGTACTGACATGCAATCTGTATGCACAGATTCAAAACCTTTTATGTGCCCTGGAAAACACCATGTTTGCTCATGTGTCAGCCCTGACCAACTCATTTGTACGTAAAGATTAGATCAGGCACAACTGACCTGGTACAGGCAGGTCTATGCTTCTAAAGGGCAATCTGATCTGCCTCTCCACCCCATTATTACGTTTGGTCATGGTTTCACTGCCGTTCCTTTTGTTATATTAATTTGGACACGTTGGGTTTTCTTAACTTGTTTCATTGTAGAGTTATAGTTCTGGTCTCAGAACCTGGAGATTCTGTTCTGTCTTATACATTTGTTATGAATACGACAAATGCAAATCAGAATGTGGTCAGTTAGCCAGACCTTCTGTGGAGCACGTTTCCTGCCAAACCAAACGAGTATAGGATCCATTAGTAGCAGTACGGCTAGCTTACAAATGGAGGACAGTTACCTGGATTATATGATGACGTTTGCTGAGCCATACTTTCATCTGGTTTTTATTGTTATTTTAAATATCAAACTGCTATCGCTTCTCTGTCCACTAACAAACCAGTTACCAATCACTGGAACACAATGGTCTCCTCACCCGTGTGGTGGTGGCAAACATGTACTTGTCTCGGAGCTGGAAGCTGTCCACCTGCTCCAGGATCAGTCTGCGGTTCTGTTCACTCTGGAAGAAGTCAGTGCTGCTGAGTATAGTGGATACACCCTGGGGCTCGTTTCTCTGGACGAGGACTGTGGTTGGGGGGTCGTAGGGTTCCACACCCCTGGGTTTAGGAGACAAGAGCAGGAGGTCAGAGACAAAGATGTATCAGAGGGACATGTTGAGAAAAAAGGTGAGGATAGGCGGGGAATGGAGAACATGAGAATAACACAAACACTTTTCATACTTAAATATATCTATTTATAATTGTAAATAGGCCTTAACAGATGGGCATCAACCAAAGGTTAGGCAGGGCCTGTTCTGAAGCCTCACACTGAATCATTTATCGATGACAGAATTACAGTTACAGCTGTTTCTGAATCTGAAACAAACTCACGTTCAGGACAACATCACTCTTCAGAGATGTCAATCAGAAAAGCAAGAACTAAACTCCGCTTTCACCCAGTGGTCTCACAGGCTTCACACAGACAAATGATTCCTTGTCAGTTTTTCATTTAATAATCCCGTTTTCAGGATTTCAATAAATGTCAACACAAAACACTCTCAGGCTCTCAGGAAGTTCAAACTGAAAATCTCCATCTGTGCGCCAACCTTGAAAAACTGCGCGGTCGAACTATTTACGGCCGTTTCTGTTCCAGCTCGTGGCACACGGAGCCCGAATGAATGAAGGAGGTTCACTGCATCTTATCGTCTGCCTTCCAAATCAGCGCGTTTCCTGCCAGAGTCTCGAGAACTAAACAGAGAGAGCAGTGTCTCGCTCAGCTCTGCCTCTGTGGCTTTCATTCAAAGGTCCCTGTTCAACTGATGGACACTGTCTGGCCTGAGAGTGCGTGGAGAGCTATTCGTAGTCTGTCTCTGCGCCTTCCTTGGAATTAATCTGTGCCCTTTCTAAACACTTCCTAAACACCATTCTTACCCTGTTTTGGTAGTTTCTCTCTTTGTGTCAGGTCCGTACGGCATTCAAACCGAGCATTCGGAATGACAAGGCCACTTTATCTGAGACACGGCCACCAACAGCACAGGTTTCTTTAATAACAAATCTTTTCTCAGACCAGACATGTAGCACTGCAGGCCCAATTCTCCCACTAACATTAGAAAGCCAAAGTATGATTGTGCACACTGGATATCCCAGCATTATGGACACGGACCCACCACGTAACCTCTGTTGGCGATATTGCTCAACTCTCAAAAACAATGAATCAGGACATGTAGTCAACCAGACTGTCAGGCTTTACAAAGAAATTCCACGTCAATCAAAGCTTCATTTGATTTGAAGCCATTAAAAATGCTTCAACATAATCTGGCGTCATAGGTCACCGTGGCTTGTTCTTCAGTCTCGCACCGGTCAGATTCCTGAGCGAGTAACAGTCCACATAGTGGTGAACATTTCAGCTGGTCTGGTTCTTTGTTGGTTTTGTTTCACAGGATATACTTTTTGGTTTATTTTCTTGCAGTAAAATTTGCTGTAATTTTACCTTGAGAACTTCAGACAGTTCATGGAGTCTGGCATTGGCCTTTCTCGCACATGGCACACTAGATGCAATTACACTGCAGAAAACACACATCGCAGGTCAGGTGGCTCCCCTGATAAAACTTGCGCCAGCGGGAAATGCACCCGACCTTTAGTTGCACTATTTATCAGCACAACCCGTCATAACAGAGGGGGAGGGCAGGTTAAAGACCATCCCACTAGAGACTGTGGATGCCGCTCACCTGGTTGAGCCTGTGACCCACGTAGCAAAGGTACTTTAGGAGTCCAACCCAGACCAGCTATAATCTGCACTACTGTCAGCCTGAAAATGTTCAGAGCTGCAACGCTTCTATGTGATATCTATTCAACGCCCCCCTTTCTCCCACAGATCCTTGGTTTCCTATATCCTAACCCTAACCCTATATATAGAGTTGATACTCCTTTTATGTGGGATTTGTATCATTCATTGTAATCCATATGGCAGAAGAGATTGTACTTCTTATTGTACAAAATGGATTTTGCCTCTCAGTCTGTCTTCTAGCAGTGCGATCATAGGATTACCAGTTATGCGAGATTGTGGGGGGTCCCACTGGTTTGGGTGGTTCTGAACACACCCAGCAGTAGACTGATAGTCAGGCTCAGATCGCTTTGGCTTGCAGAGCCTTCAGACTGATGTGCAGCACAAAAGCAGCAGCCTCTTCTAAAGCCACAACAAACAGGATTAAACCCAAATTGGATGGAGCACCAGGGGCGAGCGTAAGATCAATCCTTATTTGTGTTGCTTTGGTCCTCAGATAATTTGCAGTTTCTTCTGGCCGGTTTGTACCTTTAGCAGCATTTTCAAATCTTATTTGCTGACTTTTAAAGGCATCAGTAGTTAAATACATCTAGAAATCCAGGGACCAGATCATTTTGGCTGTCAATAAAAAAGATGACCCAGATAAAACCATTACCTTTAAGTTTTGTATTGTGTTATGAATCAAGCACACTGCTGCTTCTCCTTAAAAATCCAAAATCTCTCACAGTTTAGTTCAGCTCAAACGAAGATGACGGAGGGAGAGCCCTCGGTCAACAGGAAGTAGAAGATATAAAAGGATTCAGCATCAGGACCCATGGAAGGAGGCTGGCTTGTTTTCAGTCCATGCAGCACGTGACAGATTCAATTCAACTTTATTTATACAGTGCCAAACACAGCAACAGTCGCCTCAAGGTGCTTTATATTGTAAGGTAGACCCTACAATAATACAACAGACAAAACCCAACAATCATTTGACCCCCTATGAGCAGCACTTTGACGACAGTGGGAAGGAAAAACTCCCTTTTAACAGGAAGAAACCTCCGGCAGAACCAGGCTCAGGGAGGGGCGGGGCCATCTGCTTCGATTGGTTGGGGTGAGAGAAGGAAGACAGGATAAAGACATGCTGTGGAAGAGAGACAGAGAGTCGGATGTGTTGGTTTACACCATAACTCTCCCCACAGCTACTGTGCAGCTCTGCTAAGGTTGGCCAGTCCACGCCTCCTGGACTCCTGTTGCTCTTCCTTACTAACTGACAGTCTCTGGTGGTCCAACAGAAGCTTCAAATGCTTTAACTATTCATACTTCTACTGATATTAAAAGTCACTAGTTCGACTGCTTTTATTGACTAGCCATCAAACCAATTAGGTTCTTCTTACCAATAACCAGCAAACAGTTGAGCTGCTGCTGACAGAAATTCATTCACAGAGCAAAAAGGGTTTTTTCCCCACATAGACAAACGGTGAGGGCAACCTGCCTAAAAGAGCGTCAGTCTAGCATCCACTCAGAGTGGAGGGGAAGCATCACAGATCAACAGGTCTGCCTGCATTGATCAGAAATGCTTCCACTGGTCCCTCAACCCCACAGGACTCCAGTTGTTTCTGATTCTAACTTACAGCAAAAATCTAAGCGTGCTGAAGCATTTGGAACAGATAAGGAGTACATAATGACTCATTCCATCATGACTGCTGGCAGTAGCATAGTACAAGGGATGCAAAGGAAAGGATACTTCTGCACCAAAGCTATAATTCAGCTTTTACCAATCACCATGAAATGTAGTTAAGGGAGCATATTGATTACATATTTTGGCACACAGCAGGTATAATTCTCTTTGGAGAAGGCAAACATTAGTGCTCTGTTTATTCTATAATATAAATCAGTCCAACAGAGCTTGAAACCAGGTTTCACTGCAGCGTTGCATGTTGAGCTTTATAAAAAAGAACTAAAGGAGCACTGCCTAAATCACTGTTAATGACACCTGCAGCCCTGTAATGATCTGCAGTCAGCATCCTGTTACTCACTCTTACATGCAGTTCTTGGTTAGTGTCTGATTTATACCACAATCCTGATGATGGTAATGACAACAAAGCTGACTCGCACATAACTAAGCAACCAATGTCAGATGTGTCTGTGTAGATTCTCAGTCATCCAGGTCATGGTAGTCTAAGGAAACTGGAAATATAACAGCGGGACTGTTTAAAGTTTCGTCAAGATCCTTCAGCTCTCGTCCAACGTCAGTTCTAAAAGCAAACAGTGAAGATCCCAGATACATGTGGAAGAAGCTGGCTGCTATTAGTACAGAAAGAAAGTCTTAGTTATGCACATTAGCTTAATGCCAATACAACATTTATGATGACTAAGATTCTATAGGTTCAACAGAGTCATAAATCTCTTTAGCTGGAGAATTAATTTGGTAAGCTAGCCATTCAGCATTTCCACTAAAAGGGCATCTGTGCAGGAAGTGATTCACAGGTACACATACCAAAGAAAGGTAATCAGATTCAGCACCTTCGATTGGCTTTAAGTTCTCAACTTCAAGGCAACTGATTAAAGCAACTAGCCGCGAGAGGAAAGTTTACCACCCTCCATATGGCAGGGTGGTAAACGCATTAGGTCAGACGTCCACCACCCCTAAACATCAACATCCTCTCCTACCAAAGGATGGGAGAAACCCAGCTGTAGACGTTGCGTGGGGGTGCAGATGTAATCTTTATTTTGTTTAACAAACAAAACAAACCCACAACAACACACAATTTTGCTAGTAACAACATTAGCAACCAAGCTATATTAGCGGAGGAAATCATTTGAAAACAGTCAGCTAAGCTACCAGATAAGCATCAGGAGTCAGATGAATTTGCTAACTGTGGATTTTGCTCCATTAGATGGTTTGCATTCTTATGTATTAGCAGACATGCTAGCATTAGCTAACAGTAGCCAGAAAAACAACAACAAACGAACATCGAAAGGTTAAAACTTTTAAACAACATTATTTACTTGATACCCAAGTTAACAGCTGGCAGGCTAACACTAGCTTGGTTAAAGTTAACGTGAGAGATGGCGAGCAAAATGCTACCTGAAGCCATGTTTTATTGGTTGACTCGTTTGTTTAGTGCTGGGAGTTGGTCGTTTGTTGACTTTAGCGATCAGTGAACTCTGCCTTTCTTTCATGGCTGCTGTTGCTCACTGATGATGCTGGGCACAGAAGCACTGAGTATTTTACCAGGAACTATTTTACCTTTCAAACCTTCCATGTTTACACTGAAATAATGAAAGCACTAAATACTGTATCAAGTTTCCATAAGTAGCAGTTATCCTGGCAAACCTGATGTAATCCAGGTAGAGTCCATTCAGCCTTTCATCCTGTCACTCGGTTTTCTGCCTTGGTGACAACATGTTACTCTGCTCAATAAACATCTAAAGGCTCCTGGCTGCAGAGAACCTGCACCAACATAGCCAGAGTAAAGTGTCGTCTCATGTTGTTTCACAGCCTCGATTAAAATACTGCAAACACAACAGGGGAGGCTGCCGTCTCTCAGCCACTTACATGACACTGTGAATTTATCCCAACCGAAGCTCACAGTACAAGCCAAAAGTGTTGAGTCATGCACTTAATAACAGGACAGCAATGACTACACATTTTTCCAAGGTGCAACCACTAATGTTCAGGTTTGACAACTATCAACAGCTACACAAACACAAGCTTGAAAACGTGCAACAACTGCTTACCAGAAAAATGTGCATTCTTGTAATCAAAATGTATAATTCCAGCATGATAAGAGTCCATCCTGAACCCAGAAAACCTCACAGTCATGCCAGGAAACAGTTAAATGAGAATCGTGGTTCATTGAGGAGTTCTAGTCATCTTCATGTGGAAGAAAGTGAGGATGCCTGGTGTGGGGACAAGGGGCTGTCACAAAGGTCTGCTTTACACAGTGGTGTTAGTGAGGCTTCCTTTATTGGTCAAGACAAGTTTACAGAGCACTCACAGCTGAATGGAGACACCATAAGCCCAGATGTTCCAGACTGGGCCTCACTATGCTCACTGGATTCATGATCAGCCTTACACATCTGAATGACTTTATGCAGAACAGCTTAAACTGTTACTTCTTCTTTGCTTTATTGACCTTTTATCAAATCCAGCCAGTAGCCAACAAATGTTAGAGCTGAGAAGCTGTATTGTATAAAATCACAGGAAACACTGTGCAGACAATCATTAAACTGCCTACAATTTGTTGGTTGTATTTTCATATTAATCAAATAAGAACAACACAAAGTTGAGGGACTGGGTTTCCATGACGATCCAAGATAATCTGGGTCAGTTTCCATCTCGTCCAAAGCTCAACACATCTAATTAACAGTCTTAACTTTATCTTTTACAGCAGGCTGTTCACTGTTGAAGCCTGCAGTCATGCTATTTATATTTAATTACTTTAGATTTTGTCAAACCAATCACTGAATAACCACAGACCTGTGATCATAAATGCAGCCACAACTCTGAGTTGTATCATTTCTAATACAGCTCGACTCTTCTTTCAACATTTAACGGCGTCAGCTGTGAGTGTGGGCTCTGACCTCTTTCTGTATAGAAACACCAAACACCGTTGGATTATTCTTTTGGATAATCCAACAACGGAAATGACAAAATTAAGCAATTTATTTTTTAATGAAGGTGTCTAATTTCATTAAACGGACTTAATGTTAACTGACTGTCCTGACACTGGATTAAAGCAGAGCTACTTTGTGTCAGATAAAGAAGAAAAACACATTTTCATTAATTCTCTGTGTTATTGTGTTAATGTCTTTCATGGCAGCGACGTGCTATCGAGTAAGGATGAACTCATCTGTGTATCAGAGTTGTTGCCTAGAAATATCAGACAGCGCAGCGATAACTTGTAGAATAATTTATCTATTTATGTGCTTGTAGCTAACGCCTGAAGGCCGAGGAGATGCAGATTTAAAAGGAGTTTTCTGGAAGGTTATATTTCCTCAGCATTGTGTTGGTGACAGGATAGATACACCCTCTGATGCCTGTTGTACTGCTTCAGCCTCCTTACCAAAAGTAGGTCTTCACGTGCTCTTGGATCAACACCCACGTCTCCCCAAAGTCGTCCGATTTCCACAGCTAGAAAGGCAGGAGAGGAGAGAGGGTGTAAGGAGAGAGCAGGAGGAGTAAGGGGGAGGAGGAGGAGGAGAAGAGGGGGATGGTGCACTGTAAAAATGTAGGTCAAGCTCATTCCTTCGTTTTGGCTCCAGCACACATGTAAAGGAGAACACCGGAGAGACGTTTGCCACTGTTATGTTTGAACTCAGGAGAGCTATGATGCAAGGACATCACTTCCTGTCCCGGTTAGAATATCCTGCATGTGAATTTCTGAATCGAACAAGCGACGAGTACTTCATATCACGCACACGTGAAAGAAACAGTCACGATTTCAGCCTTCGTTTTAGGATTTTAAAAATTCAGAGGAACAGTCGGTGAATGCTTTGGAAACACCAAAGCATTCACCGACTATTCTCATGAAATACTCATAAACTGTGGTTACTGTGGCGGCAGCAGCCTAACTGAGTGTCCAAATACGTCCCAGGTTATTTACCTGGCACACACTTTTTTCACACGTTTCCACAGAGCTGTTAGACATTTGTAAGGAAGACATCGTCCTTCTGTTTGTATCAAAATATGTAGAATACTATCAATAACTGCAAGTATTCACATAAGGAATAATAAAATCCATCAAGTCCACATTGTGTGAATATTCAGTGCAGAAAGGCTTCATGAAATGTTTTCCTACACATGCACATGACTGGATGAAGATGAAGCTGAAGTCATTTGAATGCAAACCTACAGTCATTTTATCAGGTCAAATTTTGGCTGTAACAGGGAGTCAAACTCACACTACAAATGCTTCATCATATCTACAAGCACCACTCAGTAAAAGGTGTCGCTGAGGCTTCATACTAAACAAAGTGCGTCATTCTTCTAAACACACAGCACTGTAAAGTCAGAGCATCGCTTTACCTGTTTGTTGGGATGGGAGCCGTCGTAGCCGAGCACCAGGTTGGCTCGTCTGCTGTGGAGCAGCAGGTCGGTGGGTTTGAAGGGGAGGGAGAAGCCCTGGACGTTCCTACAGAAGTCAAAGGCGTTCCAAAGGTAGTTGTTGGTAGAGTCCACAAACAGGTACTGAGGAGGCAGACAACAAACAGAAGCATTAAATAATAAATCTGACAAATCCTAGAAAAGTTTTCTTTGAGGGGAAACAAAGTTTAAGGTCTATCAGGCTGACTTTGCACAAACTCACCCATATGGAAAAGAAATAGTAAAAACATATATGATTTACTCATGAAAGTGGCCACTTTCTCATTACTTTCATATATTGTTTTAGTAAGTATACAAAACATACAAGTTTCATTATATAATTTTTCAAGGGATCTTATATGTGTTTTCACTCTTGTATGCTTTTCATACAAGACAGATAAAAACTTTATAAGATTTATATATATCTTTTCCATATGGGCAGCTCCGCAGAAACGTTGGGAAACAAAATGCAATGACTGACAAGCTTAAGCCCGTGTTTACTTCACCATCGGGCGCCAAGGTTTAATCCTTAAAAAAGTATCAGTGAAGAAAACGAGTTTGCAACATAAAATCATGAAGAGCAGAGGACTCAAATGAATCAGCTGATGGAGCCTTTCCAGATGTGGAAGCTACCAGTTCCACAGCCACTGATTTTAAACTGAACGCTGATAACACTCCTGATGGTCCCACCACGTTCACACAAGGATTCGTCGTTGCATGATGCACGATGTGTCCCAGTTACTTCCTGACAGTTAATGCAGTGCCGCCTGAAGTCTGCCTCTTTGATACGCTCTTTTTAGACCTGATGTTACCGATCTGCTGACAGTTAACTTAATTAGTTTCACCATGTTACTCCAGCTGTTTCCTTTTAGTAACAGTTACTTTTCCAGCTTTTTGTTGCCTCTTTCCCAACTTCTTTTGGGAATGTGTTGCTGTATGAGCTCACATTTTTCTTAAAATTGTACTTTTTCTGTTCAGATATAAATTCAAATTCAAATTTTATTTGTCACGTACACAGTCATACACAGTACGATATGCAGTGAAATGCTTGGACAACTGCTCGTGACCTAAAGAAAACAAAAAAGGAAAAGGCTATGAATAAGATAGGAAATAAATATGAAAAATTAAA
The DNA here is from genome assembly GCF_900408965.1 of Simochromis diagramma. NCBI lineage: Eukaryota > Metazoa > Chordata > Actinopteri > Cichliformes > Cichlidae > Simochromis > Simochromis diagramma. The sequence continues at coordinate 1,736,340 of NW_024387332.1, read as the reverse complement.
AAGGGTAAATTTTACTAGGAAGGAATAAAATATAAATTAAGGTTAAAAAGGAAATAACTGTACAACACAAATTAGAATGAAGGGTAAATTTAACTGGGAAAGAATAAGATAAAATATATAAATTAAAGTTGAAAATAAAATAACTGTACAACAAAATACACAATACACAATATAGAACTATATAAGAATGTATGAAGAAATATAAATAAATATATACACAATAACAGCAGCTGTACAAGTATTAACTGGAAATGAAGAATATAATGTCCAGTGTTGTGCAATCCACATTGTGTCTTCTGCAGTGCAAATATGCTTAAAGTGATTTAAGTGATGAAGTGAAAACAATGTTATTTGGATGTTTGCTGAGTTTTTCAGCTCTACTTGACAGAACAGTTCAGCTCCACCAAAAGACGACCAGTGACAAATCCACAGACACTGAGATATGTGCAGGAGGAGAAGCTGGATTAGTTTCCACAATTCTACCATTGGATCTTAAATTTCCCATAATGCAACCAAAAGCTTTATTTCATACCTGACAGTATACAGCTGACATCACAATGTGTGCTGTGTAGAATACATACAGGAAACTTTCCACTTGTCTCTCGTGTAAATACGGGTCAATGGGACCAGACTCACCCTCCTGTTGTCTGCAGGGCTGTGGTAGAACTGCGAGATGACCTGCTTGCTGCCGTCCTTCATCTTAGCCCCCGAAAACTTGAACTTGTGTGAGACGGGTATGAAAGTGGTGCCGTGGTCATAGGACACGTAGACCTGAAGACAACAAGGGAGGTATGAATGCCTGCACCCGGCGGTCCCTGAGAAAAGGCCTGGATTATATTTTTTTAATCAAAAAGTTCACTCGGCAAACTGCAAATTCTGCCATTTTAAAAACACTAATAATAATAATAATAATAATAATAATAATGATGGATTGCATTTATATAGCGCTTTTCAAGGAATCCAAAGCGCTTTTTACAATTCCACTATTCATTCACTCTCACATTCACACACTGGTGGAGTCAAGCTAATCTGAAAGGTCTGCAGGTCTTAATGCTCAATTCCGATTTTTTGATCAAATCTGATTTTTTTGTCTGCTTCTTCACACTACAAATAAAATGTGACGCGCTCTAGTGTGAACCCTCTAAGCGGCCCGCGTGCACAAAAGCAGACGTCACACACAGCGCGCTCTGTTTAGACTAGGGCTGGGCGATATGGCCTAAAATTCATATCACGGTATAATTTGAAGCATATGCAGTAACGATATATATCGCGATATTTTCTTTTCTTCTGTATAACGTATTTTACACACTATAACGCACACTTAAAATCCTTTAATTTTCTCAAAAATTGACAACGTGCCTTATGTATGAATTCTGGTTGTGCTTACTGACCTCAAACAGATTTTATGTGCTACACGGCGCTCAAAAATCTGTCAAAAAGGTTTTAGTACGACTTTGGTAAGCTACGAAGCCGCACCGCTTGATGGATTGTCGGAGCATTATGGCTGCCGTAGTCAGGAGCCTCGTGGACTAATCTGGGTCCTAAACTCCATCAGCTTCAGGTCCCAAAGTCACAAACGAACACTGCAGCATCACTGAGAGTTAAAAACTGTCTAAATTCTTTAATCTTTAATAAAACAATCAGCGTTGCTGCTTTACCAGGTGTAACAATTAAGTTTAACATCCAGGCATCCATGAAAACAGAATTTATTATATTTAACAGAGTTAGAGTAAGTTAGCGGTTAGCAGGAAGTTAGCTCACTAGTTTCCACCTAAGCATGATATAGCATGTTCTGACTGAGAGATTTCTGAAAAATTCAAACGTACAGCTCTACTATCACTTCCAACATAGATGAAGACAGAAGCTAAACAGCAGTGACGTTTGCAGGGTTACTGAAGTTGGACTAGCTGGTAAACAATGATGTGCTACGTGATTGCTAGCAAAACAGCTACGTTAGCATAACATTAGCACAGTGAAGTTGAAGGATGAACGCTAACCTTTTTCCACTCGATAAAAGTTAACATGAGGGTTCCTGATGGTTAGAGACAAATACAGTCGCATAGCAAGATGCTGTAAACGGACCAAACTTCAGTCAGGAGAACAACTGAGATAATCCATCCACAATACGAGGTTAGTCATTAATATACTGCAACAACATGGGAATAGAGCAGCTGTGATAGAATACAGCATTAATGAATCAATGGTACGGAAGTGGAGGAAGAGCAGTTTTTGGCTTTCCTCATCTTCCAAAAGTGCTTCATCTCGTTGCTATTACTGTCGCCCGCCATAATTTGCAGATGATGTTGTTTGCAGCCGCTGCAAGGCTTTCGACCAAAACAGGAGCAGCTTGATGACACCATCAACATGCGCTATCGCGGTAGAGCGGTATAGTAAAGATCTCTACCGTTGGCCAAATTTGTATCGTTTCTACCGTATACCGTTTATACCGCCCACCCCTAGTTTAGACCCAGACCAAACAGTATTGTTTTACTGATGGCCTTAATATAAAGACTTGTTTACGTTTCCCAATTTTGCTTTAAGTTATAAAGTTATTGTGTTATCTACATTTGGCCTAATAATGATCCTTATTGCTGTTTTAGAGGAGCGCTGCTTCAAAGGATAGTTGCAGATTTCTGTCAGAATCTGCAGATTATACATTACAAATAAAATGTTCACGTTTCTCCAACGTTGTCTTCCCAACAGTTTCACTGGATGGCCAGGAAGTGTTCGCGATGTCTTCTTCGGCACTGATAATCGGCGTCTGTCTTGTGTCAGTGACATAAAAGACGGATTTAATGCGATATGACCATCAAACAGCAGTCGCTTTCTAAAACATCAGATATGTATCGGATTCAGCACCACATACGAAAGTGACCCAGGCTGGATTTGTGCCATTCACACTGTCATACCATGATCGGATAAGAGTCGCACAGGGTCAAAAAAGTCGGATTTGATGCGCTTTCGCCTGCAGTGTGAACGTAACCTTGGTGATCCACAGTTTCAAGGAAGACAAATTTCTGCGCCTGCTGTGTGTTGGAGAGGATGAAGGGGTTGATTAATGACTGAATACCTACAAAAAGATGTTACTTTATAGACACTTGGATGGTGAAAGATGGTAAAAGCAAACTAACTGTGGCATGGATGTCAGCCTTTTTCAGAGAAACAAGAAAACCAAAAATAAGAAAATATCTACCACGTGTCCTTAAACACAACACCCTGTGCTTGTCGGTGTGTGAGATAGGCCATAATTAAAAAAATTTCATTTTCATTTAAGGCTTTATGCCCCAATTAAAAACTCTGTGGCATCTATAAAGGACAAGTGTGACTGGTTGGCTGCAGAGCCTTTCAGTGTTTGTAAATGGTGACGTGTGACGAAGACGAACTGAATGCAGACTCGTAGCATCTCCTTGCAGAAAACTCAGCATACATGTGAACGGAAGTCTAAAGGTGCGAAACTCTGTCTGCACTTTGCACACATGCCCCAGACACTTCAAAGCAAACGTGTTAAACTGATGTACGACCTTCAGTCACACACAACTAAACTTGAATTCATGAAAGATGAGGGGACCAACGCCTCCGGTGTAACCACGACGTGAGCTTGTGTTTGGCCACAGCAAGAGGTCAAAGGTCCCATGTCACATATGTAACACTACCATATTAAATCCCTGAGTTGATGGCGAGATGACAGAATCTGTCTTTTAACAGTCTGGTTGCCTCCATGCTGCCTGTGCACACACGCTAACGCTCCTAACATAATATCTACTGAAATAAGAGAGCTTTGCAGTTCATCGGTTTATCTTTATTAACTCTGACAGTGACTTTGAAGCCTGAATCATTTCAGCGTCTTCAGAAACCAGACTGTGAGAGTCAGCTTTTCTGGATTTCAACAAAAAGACGTTTATTTGGATTGTGTGTGTTTCCTTTCACTTTCACCAGAACACAAGTAGAACTGCAGTGACATAAAAACAAGCTGAATTCAAAACACGACCTCACGTATGCATTTCGAGCAATTTCAGAGAATAATTTTTAATAAATAACAGCCAATAATCTATAAAGCTGTGCTACCAGTATTTACAATTTTGGCTTTAGACACTTTGCAATATGGGGAAAAACTCCTTTTGAGACTATTTTTTAAAACTATTATTTATATTTCGCTCTGGCTCTGACAGCACACGGACACAAATACTCGTAACCACAGTAATGTCTGGTCAGTGGCCATTACCCTCACACAGCTGTACTACGTAAGTAGTGAGCGTGGAGGAAATATTCAATGCTGAGGTCCTAACTGTCTATCAGCAGTTTAGCTAGCTTAGACTGCAGGTCGACATGAAGGTGTTTGAGTAATAACTGCATCGGTCGTTATTCCAACCAGCTATTTAAGGTTGATGGTTCTGCCCAACATGGTCACTGTTAAGGACTGGCATGATGAGATAAATCTTTCTGAGGAATACAGAACAACATCCATCCCATAATGAGACAAAACAAACTTCACAATCGAAGGAAAAGCAGTATTCCCCTCAGCTCTCCGTCTGAAAGTGCTCAGTCATCCCAGGAAGTGGAAACAGAAGCGGCGTGCTGTTTAATGACTGTGTTTGAGGCTTTCAGTTTCTTTTCTCTGTGTGTGTGTGTGTGTGTGTGTGTGTGTGTGTGTGTGTGTGTGTGTGTGTGTGTGTGTGTGTGTGTGTGTGTTGAGGTAGCAGATGGGAACGATTAATGTGTAGCTCAACACTTGTACCATCATGAGAAACATGTTAAACAAGTGTGAACACAAACCTTCTGCCACGCTGCTAATTTACACAGACAGTTTACAGACTGGGATTTAACTGGAAAACCAGGCCTGAGACTAACCTGAACACTGTATGAGCCTACTGGAAATAATCCTGGGCCTTCTGGTTTTAGTATTCCCAGGTTTCCTACCCTACATGTTACATGCATGGATGTTTTCAGGCGTACTCACCGAGCTGGTTTTGGACCCAGTGGTTCCTGCACTGTCTCGAGCCAAGGCTACAATGACATTACTCTTCTCTCCTGCCCAGTGGACGACCATCTGGTTGTGAGAGTCATTCAGGTTGGCCTGCAGAAAAAAAAGTGAACATAAGGTGCAAGGAAACCTTTCCAATCTGAAATTTAAATGGGCTGAAATATCCAGCGATGACACGGACACAGAGCTGTGACGGGACTGAAGGTCGGTTTTTTCTCTTTAATAAGTAAAATAATCATTTAAAAATTTACTGAAGTTCTCTTTGTCTGATATTAAAATTTCTTTGAATATTAGAAACAAAAAAATGTGACAAATATGCAAAAACCTGAAATGAGGAAATTGAAAAGTGGCCATCGTTTCAAAAGCTTTCCCCTCACCCGGTCACAGCAGAGTTCATCCTCCCCACCATCACCACTGCTGCTCACAGGGCGTGGCCTGTTTGGCCCACTCTCTGACACTGTAGAGGGTTTACCTCACAGTATATAAGGAGACAGCTGTTGTTGTGAAGTGGCGCTATGCACAGAGCTGACCCAAGCTAACAGCTAACTGCACCAGCAGTGAGGCCCCTGAAAACACCTGAAAGTACTCACCACTCACTTCTGTCCCTGTGTTAAAGCGATCAGCTGTAACTATACAAACCTAAATGAATTATTGAGATAAACATGTTAACAGACCAGTTTAACCACAGCCTGTGTCAGCGCGGGGGCCACATTCATGCACGTTGTGACTGTTTGCAAGTAGATCGTAACACCGCTGCTTAAGGCCCCATAAAGGCTCGGGACAGCTGTAGTCATACTTTAGGGTACCCATTTGCACAGGCTGGTGAGAACACCATTGTTTTTATCCCTGTGGACACGTGACACTCGAGGAGACGGGTGAGTTTAACACAGTATCCTGATCTGCTGACAGTCACAAAGATGGATGCAGACATTTCTTCAGGCCAGCATATGGTTTGAATCTGAGGCGCTGAATCAAAGCCAGGCACAAACTCACGTCTCTGACTCCTCACACAGACTTTCTGTCTTCGGCGGCCGGACTGTCAAACGATGCAAAAAGATAAGGATCAACGGAGCTCACAGATCTGAAGCCGCTTCCCAGTTTTATGACAACTCGGTAAGGAATTCAAACAAACCAGGCCGTGACCTGAGATAACCCCAGGCTGTTGAGCCCGCGTCTGTCAGAACATTTCCAAAAATGAGACAAATCACATTTAATCTGTGAATCCAGATACGCTGTGCACAATCTGAATGATTTATTTAGCAACAACATCAAAGTAGCACAAGTCAATATTTCATGGGAAAAACTGGCCCATGTGTCATTTAACGGGAGTCTCCGTTTGTAACACACTGGAGTTGTTTATATGTATTTATTTGTATTTAACAAAGAGTCAGTTTCCAAAAATGTATTTTGGCCACTCCTGACATGGATCTGCATCTCTAGCAGTCATCATCAGCACACCAGCTGCACACCAATGTTCTCATCATTTCAACTGACAGCAGCAAACTGCAGCTGCAGAAGAAAGGACACAAGAGAAGCAACAGCGTGGAAGCCTCGCCCCGTAGCAACACGCAACCACAAAGCAGATTCAGATTCCACCAGTTCAACCAGTCTAGCTTCCACTGGGTGTTTTGGGAGGTTTTTGCAATTGTTTCTTTTAATAACGTTGTAGCAGGACGACGGTCTGTCGTCGTGTCTGCTGCCACCGTGTTTGAAGAAGGGACAAAGATTTTGTCTGTGGTCACACAGGTGCAGGACCACCGTCCTAAGGACAGTCAGTCCAGAGGTGCACGTCACAACCTTCAGGACACGCCTGAAGTTCTGCTCTGCGAGTCAGTGTCAGGACAGTGAAGCTACTCGTGATTTTTCATCCTCTCTGTCCGTGGATCTCAAAGTAAGGCGCTTTGGGCTTGAGCACAACCATCCATCACAATCTGTGGAAAGCAGGACGGTGTATGTGGAAGCACGTTTAAAATCAAGTGCAGAGGGCCTGTTCGTGGTGCTGAAAGGACACCCAGCGAGACGGCGTGTCTGAACGGTTTCTTGGAAGACGCTGCGGCAGCGTGGCACAGAGGACGGAGCTGCAGCACAGAGCAAAGCACGCTTTTCTTTTACTCCGTAAACATCTGGCTGATCGTGCTCCAGCAGTGCGTCTGCACAGGACCGACCAATAACTTGCTTTAACACAAACTCCATCTCCTTCGGTGCACCTCACGTGGCGCCTGGATCAATGATAAAAAAAAACATCTCTTTCTTTGTCGCTGGCTCTCTCTGCTTTCCTCTTCTCATCTTTTATTGATGATGTTAAGAAGGGCCCGGCTGCCTGAAGGGCTCCTTTTTGCTTCAAAGGCCTTTCCCTGCATTTTTCTAGCAGTTCTCAGTGAGGAGCCAACAACAAGTATCGTTGTCAGCTGTGATCAGACACAACCCTCCACCCAGTCTGCTGCCACCGCCGCAACAACGGTGAGGACGACGATGCCAAAAAGGTAAAATTATGACTGCACGAGGGACTCGGGCCTAATGAGATATTCAGCCTGAGACTTTTCAGCAGTAAAGAGCGACTGCTGGCAGTGCAGCCCGCACTGCCACGCCTCACGTGCTGTTAATATTCACACGTTTGTGCCAGTGTTCGACGGCATTCTGCCAAATGCAGCGATGCTAATATCTCCACCTACAGCGGTCTAAAAAATCTATAGAGTGATGCAGCAACAAGGCTCGCTGTGCAGTTAAGGGGGCGGCCTCGAAAGGCAGGATGTACGAGGATAGATTTGTTCTTTAGCATAATTTAACCAGAAAACAGCAGAACAGATGTCCTGGAGGGCTAGACTGTCTGTCGCCAGCAAGACACAAATTTAACCTTTTCCTGATGTAAGGTCCAACAAAGGGACAACTATGAGGCGCTGCGACACAGTCAACTTCACTGAGACCCGCTTTAGTCATCTCCTCCTCCTCTCCGTCTTCTTCAGCGTGCCTCCCTCAGGTAAAAGTCCGGGCCGTGTCTGGAGCCGAGGTGTTGCAGCGATAAATCTCTGTATTTTTGGCATCGCTGGTCCCTGTGAGGGGGTGAAGGGGCTCTCGGGACGGACACATGAATCCAGAGAGCAGCGATGAGTCCAGAGATAAATATTATCTGTCAGGTTGCAGCAAATTGCAGGAAGACCGTCAGCAGTACGGGTGGTCCCGCCATGGGTGATTACTGCTGTGCAGCTCCACTGCACATGTCGCACCCACCACAACGACAACAACGTGTACCGTATACACTCCCACTAGGGCTGCCACAAACGATTATTTTGATAGTCGACTAGTCACCGATTATTTTTGTGATTAGTCGACTAATCAGATCCATTGGACGTAAAACTACAGCTTATTGCACCAGTAGCATCTGCTCTTATATAACTATCATTAGCTTACAGCTTGAAGTGTTTAAGGTTTGTGCTAACTAACAATAAAGACAAGATGATAGTTTATTAAATTTTAATGAAATTTGCAGATTGTTTCGGTGAAGTTTAATAAACTCCTTGCTATCTAAAATATAACAGGACACCGGAGTAAATTCTCAAGCATCTCACACTTCTGATAATCAGCTGTCTGCTTGACGTTTATTCAGCTGTGTAAAAACTATAACTTTAATCTCAGCCAAACCGATTTACTCAGGAACAAATAAAATACTAAAAAAAGCCAAACAATAACATTTTTAAGTTATCTAAGTGACTTATATATCATGTTTAACCTGAGTAGCGAAAGACGGCGGTGGGTTTGAAAACGATTTGCCAGGAGTCCGGTGTTCTCACGGCTCTAGTGAGCCTAGCCCCCGGCTAGCTATCGAGCTAGTGGGTAACAGACGTCTCCGAAAACGTCGGAGCGCTTTTGAAAATATGTGGTGTCTTGATAAACTGAGCAGATATTTGAGGTTTACACAGCTACATTCTCCATGAAAATATGTTAAACATTTATTTTGTGACCCAGAAAGAATAATAAGAGTAATATTAAAACTAACTAGCTACCGCCATTGTTGGAAACTGAGCAGGGCCGCGCTATGAATTCTGGGACACAGCTACTTCTTCTTCTTCGGGGTTTAACGGCAGCTGGCATCCTTGTACATGCAGTGCTGCCATCTTCTGTTTCAGTCCGTTATTACACTCTTAAATCCTGCTACTTATTCCTGCGTCTTTTGGGATCTTACAAAGCTTCAAACGACGCGTCGACTATTAAATCAGTCGTGATGATTTTGATAGTCGACATAATCGTGACGAGTCGACTAATCGTGGCAGCCCTAACTCCCAGCAACACAGCATATTTGTTCCAAGCTCCATGAAGTGGTGGTGAACCCCTGCAGAGATCAGGCTTTGTGGTTCAGGCTCAGCTGACCGTAACGCGACCCATCACGCACGTTTCCTGTCGCTGATAGATCAGGGCTTCAACAGGCATATTTGAGGGTTCCCAGAAACTCACAGTAAAATGTTTTATAGTGCTTTTTAAGACACGCCAATCCCTCCACAGAGCCCCCCACTGCCATTTCACCGCATGTACAGCCGCACTGTTTACCTCCAGCTGAGTCGGTGGAGATCGCCGTTGATCTGACTCTGCGACAGGAAGTCCAACAATTTACACCAGGCTACAAAAATGTTGTGGAGCTGCCAGCCGGCTGATTACACGTGAGCGGGCTGCAGTCTCGAGAGAACTTCATGCAAGCTTTAAAAACTCTTATGGCTTCAGTGCTGACACGTAAGCACTTTTTACACAACAAGAACGTTGCTAATTGGGCAGCTCCGTTTCCCACGGTTACACAAAATAAAAGCCTGGCTTCTAATCTGACCCATGTCAGTTTTCGGGGTTAGCGGTAAGAGTCGTCATAACTGTTGCAGGTCACTCTGTAGCTCTGCTGACTGTGGGGGCGCACAGATTTACTCCCCCAGCTTTCTGCAACACTAATGAAGAGGATTTATATTCAGTACCCACCTTTTACCCCACCCACCGCCACAGCTTCACTGGATGTTTGTCATACTCAATAGCACTTGCTGTTACCATGGTTACGTGGACTTAAGTTTTAACATTTTTTTTAATTGTAGGATTTTGTCCTTTTAAAGAAAGCAGTAATATTTCATAGGAATAGTCTGTGTCATGTTGTTGTCCTACAGAACATTGTGCAGAAACAGCTGATGGTAAGTCTCCTGCTCAGTTCCAGTTCGTATCTGTCCAGGAAACAAAAACACCGTCAGCACTGCTTCAGAGTTTTGACAAGGGGGCAAGCTGTAGCTTAGTAACAGCAGAAGAGAGACATCCCATCTTTGTGTTGTTATTTAGGACACTGATGAAGCCGCCCTAAGGTCAGTGAAATGTCACGACTCACTGCCTGTCCTGTTTTTTCTTCCTCATTGCAACACGGCCGGCAGTCCTGAAGCGTGGAGCTCCTTAAATGCTCACGTCCATCAATCTTTCTGACAGTTATGTAGCCACTTTTTGTGGGATGAAGAGGAGAGGGCGTCGCAAGCAGCCATCAGGGGAACTGTACTGCAGCGCTCCTCGTCTCAGTGTTTCGCAGACAATGCGTGATGTTTTCCATATTTAACCCTCCACATTCTGTGAAACAGGATCCAGTAAAACCAGCAAACCAAATCATCGTAACGTGCAGAAGGGAACGAGCTCTCGCTGCTCATCAAGCTCCAGCGCTCCAAGGTGAAACCCTGAGAGCTAACAGACCGGAGCGGCTCCGTCACTCACCCTGCAGCATGAAGCACCAGGTTAACATCAGCACTGCAACGCTTTACTCACACTGCAAACCAGCGTTTGAATCAGACTGTGCTACTATTACCAGAGCTGTGTTTAATAAGCAGAACCAGATGCATCTTCAGTTATTCCAGAACCACTTCTTACTCATGCCTACATTACCAACAATTCAATTTGCCTGCACACAGTTATGTCAAGGATTTGGGTGGGTTAGCAGAGATGATGAGCATGCTCCAGAGGTCTGTTGAGCTCAGTCACTTTTTAAAATAAGGCCCCAAAATCATCCAACTCAAGTGACAACACTCACAGACACCCATAAGGCTTCAACTTCGTTTTCCTCATATTCCACAATACTCTGAACAACCTGGATTTACTGCAGCTGCTGCTGAAATTCATTCTTTACATTATCCACACATATATACATAAACAGTGGTTCAACAGACCGCCTGGCTTCAGAGTGCTGTCATTAGTGCAGGGAAACAAGCAGCACTGTATCCTGACACACCTGTACTGGCAGCAGACAGAAAAATGTGCCACTGTTACTGAAACTTGTGTCAGCAGCTGTTTTTCAATGTGCTTAAACACACTGAAATCTGGGAATTAGGAGGCCTGTTCCTGTCATGTTCCTCCAAACACTCCTGCCTGATTCAGTGTGCCACACATCACGCCGCTGAATGAGGCCATCAGGGAGTACACTTACTACGAGTCCCGGTTACATGTCGAACGTTCACATGAACGCAGCAGAACATTGCCCGGAGCATCACACCGACTTTCATAGCACACTCCTGCTGCCATTTCATCATACACAACACACACAGCCAGCAAGATGGAAAAATGTACTTTGTCCTTTAGGCCAGTCTCCTCCTGTCATTGCTCCACGGTAGGGCTGGGCCATATCATATCATTCATTGTAATACCGGTACAATGTTAGGCAACAATAAGAAAATAAAATATCGCAACAGAATATGAGTAAAACGCGCATGTGCAGTGCCTTTGTTTTCATACGCACAAGGCCAAAAAGCATGGCGGCAACAGAGAATGAGAAAGGCGGATCGTTGAGTGAAAGAAATGAACCAGAACTGGTTTGTAAAAACGCTGCAACTTCAGTGATGTGGAACTGGTTTGGTGTTTGTCCGTCAGATACACAACAAAGCACTTTTTTTTGTAGAACATGCAAGCGGGCCGTTGTTATTGCTGTATTGTATGTCAGTCTACCCCAGGGCAGCTGTGGCCATCAGCTCTACAACTCTAGCTGCCTTCACCAGTGTGAATTTGAGAGTGAATGAATAGTGGTATTGTAAAGCGCTTTGAGGGGTCCCGAAAAGCGCTATATAAATGCAATCCAATATTTTTATTATCATTATTATTATTTGTCGGACTAAGATGCTCGTAAATCTGGGAGTAATCTGGGTCCAAAACTCCGTCTGCTTCATGTCCCAAAGTCAAACGAACACTGCAGCATCACTGAGAGTTAAAAGCTGTCTAAATTCTTTCATCTTTAATAAAATCATCAGCTTTGCTGCTTTACCAGGTGTAACAATTAATTTTAACATCCAGGCATCCATGAAAACAGAATTTATTACATTTCACGGAGTTAGAAGTTAGCAGGAAGTTACTGGAAGTTAGCGCGCTAGTTTCGCTAGTTACCTAAGCATGATATAGCATGTTCTGACTGAGAGATTTCTGAAAATTTTAAAACGTACGGCTCTGCTATCACTTCCAACATAAATGAAGACAGAAGACTAAACAGCAGTGACGTTTGTAGGGTTACTGAAGTTGGGCTAGCTGGTATATAATGACGTGCTACGTGACGTGCTAGCGACACAGCTATGTTAGCATAACATAAACAGTGAAGCTGGAGGACGAACACTAACACTTTTCCACTTATAAAAGTTAACGTTAAGGTTCCTGATAGTTAGAGACAAATGCAATCGCATGGCAGGATGCTGTAAAAGGACCAAACTTCAGTCAGGAGAACAACTGAGATAATCCATCCACAACACAAGGTTAGTCATTAATATACTGCAACAACATGGGAATAGAGCAGCTGTGATAGAATACAGCATTAATGAATCAATGGTACAGAAGTGGAGGAAGCAAGAAGAATGAGTTGAGTAAAGTTTGATTTATCTGACTGCTTTGTTTTGCTTAATGTGTCTTATAATCCCGTGCACCTTAGGCTCCGAAAAACACGTATTTGACTTTTTTATTTGACACACTGCAGTTTAATGTTGCAAAGCACCTCTTTTTAACTTGTGTGGATATTATACATGGTTATGCTCAGGATATATATATTTAAACCGATCACATTATTCTTTTTGCTGCCATGAGGATTTCTATAAACGTGAACTGATGGATGTTTGAATACAGATGAGACATTTGTGGCTGAAAGCACAATAAACTGAAATTAGATCATCCTGTGTGCAGCTGAAGGTTTGTGAAAACACTGAAGAGAAACCTTCGTGTTCTTCAGCAGCTGGTAGTTGTGGAAGATTTCTTCACTAATAAAAAACATTCCCAGTTAATTACACCAACATGGCTGTAGGATCCCATGCAGACCCCTTTGCATCCTCTTGTCTCTTGTCTGATCACTGTTATAGCAATTATATAGCAATTATAGCAGGCCCAACCCTGAATCTTCAGTAAACGTGACTCAGCCTACACACTGAATTTTTGGATCATCTGGAAACACAATCAGTCCTTTGTGTCTAATACAACACCTTTTAATTGGATTCGCTTTAAAAACGTGTGCTAGTCTGTTTGTGTCAAAACTTGAGGAACCAAGCAAGACTTTCCCTGCAGACGGTGAGTTAGGATGCGACTGTGACAGTCGTCAATCTGTCTGGCAAATCGCCTCTAAAGCAGTCAGACTCCAACGTCACCTGCTTGAAATGCAGCTTCTCACAGTAGCCCTTGCTCTGCTCAGAGATCTTCTGAAAAGAAGAAAGCCGGGGTGGCTATAGCTCCGGTGGTAGAGCAGGTCACCTACTGGTGGTTCGATCCCAGCCTGCAAGCCAAATATCCTATCTATGATGCTCTCTGATGCATCCATCGGAGTATGAATGCGTGTGAATGTTAGACAGGAACACTTAGAAACAGCGTAGAAGAAAGTGGTTCTTCGAATGGGTGAATGTAAGCTAAAGCGGTGTGACTTTGCTAAGCTACGAAGCCGCACCGCTTGATGGACTGTCGGAGCATTACAGCTACCGGAGTCAGGAGCCTCGCGGAGTGATACGTAGTGTGCTTCAATGTAATATTACCATATTATGTGTATAAGGAGCCCAAAATGGCTCCTGTTAAGAGACATGCTCGCAGTCACGCAGTAGAACATGGTAATAGAGCAGCTGTGAGAGATTTCAGCATTAATGAATCAACGGTGCAGAAGTGGAGGAAGCAAGAAGGATGAGTTGAGAAAAGTTTGACTTATCTGACTGTTTGGTTTCGCTTCATGCGCCTTATGGTCCGAAAAATACGTATTTGACTTTTTTATTTGGCACACTGCAGTTTGATGTTGCAAAGCAGCTCTTTTTAACTTGTGTGGATATTATACATGGTTATGCTCAGGATATGTCGGCCCATTTCCGTTGGAAATCCCTTTTGGTTAAACTGTCAGCAATGAATTTGCATTTGCACTGTTACATTTTTATAAAACTTTAATGTACATAAAAAACAGCTGCTTGTTTAAGTGAAAAAGAATTGATGGGTTTTTGCACTAATAAAGTTGTGGAGTTATAAAGTATTTTGTTTTTGTCTCGCGTCAGTTATATCGCAAATTTTCAAATATATATTGGGATAAATAGTTTTGTCCATATTGCCCTGCCCTATTGTGTACTATATATAAAAACCAGTCTATTTATCACATCATCCAGGTGGAGAAATGGTTCATGTGGCACATGCTGTTGCAGTGTTTGGTGTTTTGTATGAGATGTGTCAGCCTCATACAGGCTGAGGTGAAATACAGCAAACCAGGCTTATGCATGAGTCACTGGGAGCAGGCCACACACACATCAGCAGAGCAGGATTAGCACCGAGTGAAACATTAACATTCAAATCAAACAAGATCCAGACAAAGAGGTAACCCAGTGTAAAGACTGCTCCCTGGGTAAATGCAGACACGTGCATAGACTGCGCTCTACCACCCAACATCTGACTACAGGACACAGCTCAACTTGATCCCTTTGCCTGTTTGAATGCCGCTGTGCAGTTTTACCCATGTTCATACATGAACATAACTCTGCAACCCTACACCAAGAAATCCATCTTCAACATTCCTGACAAAAGCTCCAGGAGCTGGAATGTACTCAGAACAGCACCATCAGACACAAGCGGTTCACACGGAGATCAGGTTCAGTTACTCACTTCAGCTTTTTTTTTTTTCCGTCCTACAAAAGATATCATCAACATTGTTCCTCATAAACGCTCAGCAGCAGCTGAACATTCTGAGCTTCTCCTGGACAGACGATCAAGACTCTGATGGAGAAGACTCTCGTCCACTGTTAGACAGAGTGCAGCTCCACAGTCTTGAACCGTGGATAGAGACAGCAGCTCTAGACAGAGAGCTGCACTAACCGGAAGCTACAACAAGTGGAGAGCATCCTGTGCCACTATACTGAGGTCGAGTGCTGCACTTCAACATGGTGGAGCTGGACGAGACCGCCGCTCTGTTAGTTATTGTCATAAAGTGGATGCTGAAGTATATAATTATAATACCGCAGGGCCTCGCGAGTGGGCTTTATGACAGAAAGCAGTCTGCATGGCACTGATATTCTTGTGGTGCTTGTACATACCTCATCTTTTCAGTCAAAATTTGGATTAAGAAATCACACACACAAAAACAAAGTGTTAACTGCTCCAAGTATCTCGCCACCATGAAAGGAAAAACATGAAAGATTTCTATTAAACGCTCACATTTGCTTCCCACCCTTCTAGTGCTTTCATATTTCTTTGGAAGGATGGAGGCGGTCGGCTCAGTGTCTGGTAGTACCAAGGAGTGGATTGCACCAACGATATGCACGGGCATTCAGCCCATTCTCCACCCTCCCCACTCCTCAGCTCAGCTGTGTGTGTGCGTTGGGGGGTGGCAGCGTGGCCAAGAGAGTCGACGAAGCCCGACTGAAACAATGACATCATCTCTGCAGGACTGGCCGGCAGAGAAGTCTCGCTGCGCTCTCACCTCGAGCTGACTGTCCAGTGTCCATGCTCAGGCCGGCCGGTGGTTTAGTGCAACAGGGACGAGACACAACTGAGCCCCTGTTCTCCTCCCAGTGTGACTGCAGACCTCCGAGTTCTTTGCAGACTCACAAAGCAAGGTGTTCCAGAACTTCCACACCAAAATAATGCATGAAAGCAAATGAAAGGCAGGCAAATGATAATGTTGAACATCCTTGTTACTGTGTGGTATGCCGCCACTCGATAGAAAATGATGAATGCTACAAAGATCTACTGAGACATGGGCCCAAGTTGGCCCACACCGAGAAGGCTCTGCTTGATACGTCTTACAGCAGCTTTACAAACTCGACCAGATAAAAACCAATGAAGTCGTTTTCATACCGGAGCAGATGCACACACAGTGGGCTGCGTGCAGACAGCTCACAGTGAGACAGTGTGGTGAATTTTAAAGAGGGTTTGAGCACCAGAATCAGCACACAAGCATCAGAGCAGAGCGTAAAGAGGCGCGCTGTTGCTCAGAGGACCGCGTCTACTGCTTTCAGGGTGGAGAGATCGATGCTGCTGTAAACACAACACCAACTCCTGCTGATCGGGCAGCTCACATGCACCATGCACGTTTCTGTCACACACTAGTGCAGTTTGAAGACATGGGCGGTGTGGGGGCATTGAAATGTACGGGATGTCTAAAGTGAGAAAGTGAGCGCCCCGTCAGTTGGGTTGTGTGACATATTTATTGGTCTCTCTGTGCACATCTGTCCAACTTCTTAAACAGAACAGTCGTGTAGAGCAAAGTCTCAAAGATCAAAACTGTGGTTATTGTCCCCGATTGTTGTTTTTGAATCATCTACGCTCAAAATACCCACAAATCGCTTGACAAAGCACATTCCTTTTGTGCTGTGTGAGATCCAGCAGATTAACGTTTGTCTGAATCAACTCGAGATGGAAAATGTAGCCTTAAAATCCACAATGAAAATCAAAAACTTTCAAGGACATTTGTGATAATTATATTTATGATGACTTAGAGAAAGAAATTGCAGTGACTGCAGCTTGCAGATAGCAGCATTGATTTGTGCTAACAAAACAAACAGCATTATCCATCCTTGGTTTCCACTGTCACTGATGCCACGAGGTGCCGGCAGCAACAGCAGCGACACAGCATAAGCTAAAGTTAGGCAGTGTTTTCCCTGGAAGTGTTGGTAAATCCTGTTTTACAATAACTAAAGTAGTTTTTTCTTGTAATTCCCCAGGAGCCTGCACAATGTTGCCTCATAATAAAAGTGAGAAATATTTTCTACCTGGGACGTTGTCGAGCTTTTTAACCAGCTGCTTTTACCACCACATAACTGCATCAGTAATTTCCATCCACCATTTGCTCCGCCTGTGATTTAGAGTGTAAATAGCAAATGCTACAGTGATGTTTGGTTTACTCTTCAGCCTTACATCACCAGCTGTTAGCATCGCCTCCTTCCTAGCTTGGTTGTCTTTAGCAGTGTGTTTTTTGGCTCAGCGGTTGTCGTTTCCCCCTTTAGCGGTAAGAGTTTTCTTGCATGTTTGGTGCTTTGTCACAGGCTGTAGAAGCAGCTCAATTTTTACTACACTGAAGCCTGAAACATGGCTCCTGCTCTCAGACATGCCTGGGCTGGTCTTATTGTGTGACACTAGGTAACAAAAATACACACTGCAAGTCCAACGTCCAGTCTTAATGTATGAGGTTTAAAATTGTCTGTGTCATTTTTATGTGTTCATTAATCAGAATTTTAAGCAAGTGCTATCACTGAAACGCAGGCGGCTCATTGGTCAGATTAGTTTGCTGAGTGTGACTAGCATGAATGCTAGCAGCAGAAGCCTTCTTTGCAGATTAGCTTCCAGCACTGAATGAGGACCAGCACTGTGCTGCAGCCTACAAAGAAAGGTTGATTTTCTACATCAAAGCACTGCCGACCAACACTGGTTACTGTGGTTCTCATCTGTTTTACTTCACAGTTTTTTTCACAACTTCCTGAGACAGAGGCTGCTGCATCCTGCCATACAGATACATAACAATCAACAGACATTAAGAAAATATGAATAATCACTTTAACTGGTGAATATCTCAGGTGAACACCAACAACTGATCATCTAATGGACTAGCCGTGCACACCACCAGACAGTAATCTATGAAAACATGTTTTATTTCCTCTCTGTGTCAACGTCTCAGTGTATGTTTAAAAAACAAAAAACCTGTGACATGTGACATGGGTGTGGGAGAGCCCCACCGCACCTCAGTGGGGTTTGTAAGTTTGATGTTTCCCTTACTCTCAGCCTGAAATTCAAACTAACGATCCAGCTGAGCACAGAACCATCCAGGAAGTGGATTGCAGGTTGTAGTGCATGCTCATATCAGTCCTTAAAATTATGTAATATTAGATAATATTAGATGTGTTTTTAACAGTTTGGCTCATTGCTGTGCATTGAAAACGAGACTGTTGATGGGAGCATCAAGCTAAAAATGATTCTCAGCAGACGCAACAGCAAAGCTGGTCAGAGAAGAATAAATGCAGAGAAACCTGCAAGGAAAACCAGCTCCAGAGTGTACACGAATCACACTGGACCAGTCCCGACCAGTTTGGCCATTTCAGTATCTGATGGGTCCCTTATCTTTGTTAAGCTCTGCTGCATTGATATCCCCTGAGAAATAAGAAGCATTTGAGACTCTGCCCCTCTCCAGGCAAACCATAAGACGGATCGAGGACGTTGCAGGAAATCTGGAGCTTTGTTTAAAAGCCAAGCAGATTATTTTGACTTTTTCTTTTTGGCTCTGGACGAGACCTGTGAAGTCCATGACTAAACCCAGTTACTCATATCCCAGCTTGCACATGTGATAACAATGAGTTTGAAATTACAGGGAGATGGCAGAAATGCACTGAATCAAAGGGACTATGACAGCATGCTTGGTTACGCCTGACAAACTGTCACGTGTTACAACCGATGGGTGAATGTTCGACTTTTCAACCACGTAAAGATAAAGAGACTGAAATGAATGGAGAAATAAAATTGGAGTTTTTGAACCGTATTATACATGAGGAGGTGCTGTGTCAGTCAGTGCTAAAAATTAACCATGGTGTTGGTGTTGTAATTATAATAATTCACTTGATCAGGACAGAGGACTTAATCACAGTCTGGTACACTTTGGGAGACAGAAGCCACCCCTCAGCTGTTAGACGGCTCAGCCTGGACAAAGTAATAAACAGAGAGCCGAAATGTAAGAGTTTTGTGAAAAGCAAGATCATGACATTGTCTTCTGCTTCTGAGCGCTACGCAGATTTGGCATTTCCTGTTAATACGACTGTGCTTCAAATTTCCACATCAGACAGTGATGCTGACTTTAAAGCACTTGTTCAAGCCCAAAACAGACTAAAGAACAGCTATAACAATAAAGCTTGTTAAAGTTAAAAGTCATTGAAATTTTAAGGCTTCATTTTGATTAAATGCTGATAAAACGTTGGCATTTTACTATACCCTAGTATAGTATATACCTTTCATTGCCTAATCGTAACATCTGTTCTTACCAGTAACACTTTATGTAGAGATCAAATTAATATTGAGCAAAATTGAGTTCAGCTTATTGGTTTTGCCCTCCACAACATTCGTGGTTCATCTTGTGGTCCCTTAGAAAAATTAAATTCAAACTGAAGTTCAAGCCTTCTTAGCAGTTTCAGACCAATTTCAACAGTTATTGAAACATATCTTCCTACTGGAGCAGCAACTGGACCAGATGATATCCCAACCGAAGCAGACGCAACAGCAAAACTGGTCAGAGAAGAATAAATGCAGAGAGACCTGCAAGGAAAACCAGCTCCAGAGTGTACACGAATCACACTGGACCAGTCCCGACCAGTTTGGCCATTTCAGCATCTGATGGGTCCCTTATCTTTGGATGGCCATTCCCGGTCGCCCGGGAATGGCCATCCTGACAGAATTGTTTAACAAGACTTTCAGCACAGGGGAAGTCCCGAAGGCCTGGACAACCAGTATTACCAGTATTACCATACCCATATGGAAGAACAAAGGGGATGTAGCCGAATGCTTAAATTATCGTCCTATTCTCCTACTATGTCACACGGTGAAAATATTCGAAAG
This sequence comes from Simochromis diagramma, assembly GCF_900408965.1. Lineage (NCBI taxonomy): Eukaryota > Metazoa > Chordata > Actinopteri > Cichliformes > Cichlidae > Simochromis > Simochromis diagramma. The sequence continues at coordinate 1,716,347 of NW_024387332.1, read as the reverse complement.
AGTCATCAATGCATGTCTTCAGGAAATTGTCAACGTCACCCGCAACCAATGCGGTTTCGTAAAGGGATGCGGAACAACTGACGCCATACACGCTGCCCGCCTCCTGCTGGAGAAGCAAAGGGAAAAGAACAAGACGGTACAGACTTCCTAGACCTTGAAAAGGCTTTCGACAGGGTACCCCATGACCTCATATGGCACTCCCTAAGATCGCATGGTGTCCCTTAGGTGCATGTCAAATGGATACAGCTCCTCTATGACAACGTCACCAATTCAGTCCGATGCACCACTGGACTATCACCTCCCTTCCCAGTTAGCATCGGAGTCCACCAAGGATCAGCTATATCACCCCTCCTCTTTATCCTTTGTATGGATATCATCACGGCCGACCTCCAGTTACCTCATCCATGGTCTCTCCTCTTTGCTGATGACGTATTCCTCGCCAGCAAAGACAGAGAAGAGACTCAATTCTGGAAGACCCGGCTCGATGAATATGGTATGCGGCTCAATACAAAAAAAGACCGAATACCTGGAAGGAGGCCCCCAAACTGATGGCATCATCATAATTGACAACGAAGAGTTGAAGAAGACAGAAGAGTTCCGCTACTTGGGCTCAGTTATCAGCTACGATGAAAATATCCCCTCCGATGTCCGAGCACGAATAAATGCAGCCTGGTTAAAATGGCGACAGGTAGGGCTGGGCCATATCATACCGTTCACGGTAATACCGGTATAATGTTGGGCAACGATAAGAAAATGAAATATTGCGATAGAATATGGGTAAAACGTGCATGTGCAGTGCCTTTGTTTTCAAATGCACATGGCGGAAAAAGCATGGAGAATGAGAAGGGCGAAAGCGGATCGTTGAATAAAACGGATGAACCAGAATTGGTTTGTAAAAATGCTGCAACTTCAGTGGTTAAAAGTACCATCACTTCATGCGAATACCCTTTCGGTGCCAGCTGCGGTCGCAAGGCTGGAGCTGAACAACAACACCCTGATAATGACTGTGTTTAGTCTGTTCCTTCCCATTCCATGCAAGGCCACCTGGGTTGGCTGGAAGACTGTTTACCCGTGGCTCTGACATCTGTGGTCATGAAGTCATTTGAGCGCCTAGTTCTCTCCCATCTCAAGACCCTCACGGCCCCCCTCCTGGATCCCCTACAGTTTGCATATAGAGCCAACAGGTCTGTAGACGACGCCATCAACATGGCCCTACACTTCATCCTTCAGCATCTGGACTCCCCAGGAACCTACGCCAGGATCCTGTTTGTGGACTTCAGCTCTGCCTTCAACACCATCCTTCCAGACCATCTCCGAGGCAAGCTTTCCCAGATGAATGTGCCTGATCCCATCTGCCGGTGGATCACTGACTTCCTGACGGACAGGAAGCAGCATGTGAGGCTGGGAAAGAATGTCTCGGACTCCCGGACCATCAGCACCGGCTCCCCTCAGGGCTGTGTTCTTTCTCCTCTGCTCTTCTCCCTGTACACCAACTGCTGCACCTCCACCCACCAGTCTGTCAAGCTAATCAAGTTTGCAGATGACACCACCGTTATTGGGCTCATCTCGGACGGGGATGAGTCTGCCTACAGGAGGGAGGTTGAACGTCTGGTGTCCTGGTGCAGCCACAACAACCTGGTGCTGAATGCCCAGAAGACAGTGGAGATTATTGTGGACTTCAGGAAGCACACAGCCCCACTCCCCCCCATCATCCTGACTGACACCCCCATCACCTCTGTGGACTCATTCCGCTTCCTGGGTACCACCATCACCCAGGACCTGAAGTGGGAGCCCACCATCACCTCCGTCATCAAGAAAGCCCAGCAGAGGATGTACTTCCTGAGGCAGCTGAAGAAATTCAACCTGCCAACACGGACGATGATGCAGTTCTACACTGCTATCATCGAGTCCATCCTCACCTCCTCCATCACCGTGTGGTACGCTGGAGCCACTATCAGGGACAAACAGAGACTGCAGCGTGTTGTGCGCTCTGCTGAGAAGGTGATTGGCTGCAGACTCCCATCCCTGCAGGACCTGTACACCTCCAGGACATTGCGGCGTGCAGCTCGGATCTCAGCTGACCCTTCCCACCCTGGACACAGTCTGTTTGACCTGCTCCCCTCAGGCAGGAGGCTCCGGTCCATTCGCACCAGAACCTCTCGCCATAAGAACAGTTTCTTCCCCTCTGCTGTTGGACACATGAACAATAACCATATGACTGTCCCCGCCACTATCACATGACCCTACGCTGTGTCACTGCATCATTCCATGTTTGGCACTGATCACCACCTGCACTAATGTATATATCTTTCTACGTAGCACTCTTAATTCTTATTCTCATGTATATATCTCATGTATATCTCATGCACATATCTTTCTACGTAGCACTTTTAATTCTTATTCTTATTTTTATATCTTTATGACACTATGTTTGCACTGAAGCACCGCAGCAATTTCCTAATGTTGTAAACCTGCTCAACATTTGGCAATAAACCCCTTTCTGATTCTGATTCTGATTCTGATTCTGATTAGCCTGGCAGAGCGAAGGACACTGTCTCAGCTGAACCCTGGACACGCACACACACATACATATACACTGATATGCACACACTCATCCCCCCTCCCTTCCCAAACGCCTTCGATGCTTGTTGCCTCCTGGGAACACAGCGGGTCTGAGCCCGCGCTGGAATGGTAGCGCTGGGCAGGATGGCTGCTGTGTTTGCTTTGGATTACTCCTCACCCCCCACCCGACCCCGTGGCTTGTCACATGTTCCATAATGTTGTGCTGTGGACATTTATGTGCTTTTTTGTGCAGAGGAGTTTTTTAGTTTCCTTTTCTCATGCTGTCCTCCCAGGAGCCCAGCATGAGTAGAGGTCTCTTTTTTTCCTCTTGTACTTTCCCATTGTAGTGTACATTTCAGTGTTTTTCTGTAACGCTACCGATCTCCGACCTGTATCCCCATGTGATGTCTGTGTTGTGTGTGTAAGGTCGGGGGGGGGGGTCCTATTTCACTGCAGGGCAACTTGCACGTGGCGAATAAAGCCTTGATTGATTGATTGATCAATTGGTGTGGAACTGGTTTGGTGTTTGTCCGTCAGATACACAACAAAGCACTATTTTTGGTAGAGCATGCTAGCGGGCCGTTGTTATTACTGTGTTTTTTGGAAAAAAACGGCACACTTAAAATCAATCATTTGGTTTTTCTGAAAATCGACAGAGCCCCTTATAATCCCGTGTGCCTTATGTATGAATTCTGGTTGTGTTTACTGACCTCGAAACGATTTTATGTGCTACACATAGCAGGAGCCTCGTGGAGTGATACATACTGTTCTTCAACATAATATTACCGTATTGTGTGTGTATAACCTCTTTTTAAGTTTTGTGGATATTATACATGGTTATGCTGAGGATATGTCGGCCAGTTTACACTGGAAATGCCTTTTGGTCAAACTGTCAGCGAGGAATTTGCATTTGTACTGTTTTTTGGGGGGTTTTTTTTGCACTAATAAAGTTGTGGAGTTGTAAAGTATTTTGTCTAGTGTCAATTATATCGTCAGTTATATCGTTAGTTATATCGTTATTGCAAATTTTCAAATGTATATCATGATAAATATTATTGGTCATATCGCCCTGCTCTAGTCACTGGTGTCCCTTGTGACAGAAGAGTGCCAGATCGACTCAAGGGAAAAATCTACAAAACGGTGGTTGCCCAGTAGCCCTGTATGACTCTGCATGTTGCCCGCATTGACCACACATGAACTGGCCCTAAACACCATGGAGATGCGCATTCTCGATGGAGCCTGGGAATTACAAGATGGGACTGTGTTACGAACTAAGACATACGGAAGTGACTAGGTGTAGCCCCAATCAAGGAAAAGATGCTTGAGTCCCGCCTGAGGTGGTATGGACACATGATTCAAAGTGATGAGAACTCTGTAGCAAAAACGGCTATGAGGACCGACCCAGAAAGACGCCGGCCTCAAGGCAGACCGAAGAAACAGTGGATGGACAAAATTTAGGAAGACATTAAGACCGTCAACGCATCACCTGAGGACACCTTGGACTGAACCAAGTGGAGAAACCTTTGCTGACGAGCGGACCCTGCACCAGCAGGAACAACGCCATTTAGTATTTAGCCATTAACGCAAAGTTTACAGCACAAAGCAGGAATGAAACCAGCACAAACAGACTTCAAAGCCATCACCACGGTGATTCTAATTTAGAAACCAGTAGAAACAGTTTGGTACCTGTTGAAGTTGGAGGTGAGTCTGCAGGGCTGGGTCAGCTTTAACATCACTCTGGATTCTTGGCTAGCTTAGCCTCAGCATGCCGTCTGTGCAGACGCTTGCACAGAGCGTTTGCACTTCACCATCGTGCTCTCATCATACCTGTGCTCTTGACCCACTATTTTCCTTCACTGGTACATGAACTGAAATCACTTGTAGTGTATAGTGAAGTGCAAGTGGAACGGATAAATCGATAAACAGACTAAAAATTCAAAGAAACTGAACTACCGAGAATTGGGTCGCTACAAGAACCGGTTCTCGATTAGCATCCCTACCCATGATGTCATGTGATCAGGGTCCTGCTGGCTGTGCAGCATATGAGGTTGAAAACTATAGGAGACAGAGCTACATTGGCCCCCAGACTCTGTAACTCTCTGACAGCAGTTTGTACAGTTTTATTTACTTTAACTTTACTTTTAATCCTGACCTGAAGCAAACAGCTAGAAGAAGAATAGAATGGCTTCAGGACAATGAGTGACAGTCCTTGAGTGGCTGAGCCAAAGCCCAACCCACAGAGCATCAGTGGAAAGAAGGGTTGGTTGATTTAACCTCAAAGTTAGATCAAGTTAATTTTGGCAAAATCATAATATTACCATAATGATATTTTTTACGACACTTTTATACCATGCAAAACGCTGTAGTGCTGTTATGATCGATCATAATAACAGAGACGTGACTAATGCTGTTCACAGACAGACAGAAAACACTGCTCAGATCCAGATGTGTGAACCTGCAGCGCCTCAGGTGCTGAATTACGCAACATTTTTTTAACTTTGACAAAAGTGTAATTCTACATAGTTTAAGTGTCCCTTAAGTGGTTTTAAAACCAAATATACTCTAGTTCGAGGTTATTAAATATGAAAAAACAGAAACCTAAAGACTAAATAAGTGAGACTCTGCAGATCAATGAATAATAAAAAAAATACCTTGATCACATTTGCAGCCTAATAAAATCTTAGCATTTTCTATTTTTTAATAACTTGAGTCCTATCGTGAACTCCTGGGTGTTTCTGCATTTTTATCAATTATTTAATATCAATTTTATCAAATCAGACAAACTGCAGCTGTTTGAAGTGTTGCACTTCTAGGACAACACACTGTTTCAAGAGAGCATGTGAGCGCTGAAGCAGGTGGGTTGTGTGAGAAGTTTAGTAGGAATTTTGCCCAGTGAAGGTCCTTCGATATGAAGACTTACTAAGACTGGGAAATAATGATAGCACAGCTTTCAAGCTTTCACCATTCTAGCTTGGTCATGGCTGACACAATGAGGGAAGCTTCCTGCATTCGGACACAGAGAAAATACATTGAAACTTCCTGCCGTAAACTCTGGTTTGACATAAAGCTGCCATTGTCCACAGCTCCATCTGACCTTCACATTAATGGCGTCATCCAAACCTGTGATATTCTCATCTTCCAACAGTCGAGGCTGATTAGGTGAACAGATTCACGATCAAGTATGCACACTGCACCCAACTCAGACAGTCATTACCTCTAATTACAACGCCTGCTCGAGGACCTTAACAAGTTTAGTCAAACCACTACAAGCCAACGGGGACAGCGAGCTGAGGAGCAAACACTCGACCAGCCAACCTCCTCCAGCCTTATCGTTCACCAGTGACAAAACATGATCCCGATGTGACTCTCTGGAAGCTATAGCTGTGTTTTGACTGCAGGCATCACCAGAAGTGTCAGTCAGCACGAGACAGCAGCTCGATGACAACTCGTGGACGCGTCCATTTGCCTCTCTTCTCTCGTACAAAGCATTCGTTGGGTTTTTAAATAGACACAGATACTTTTGTCTGTTCCTTGAAAACCAATATATACATTTTGCCACCGATTAAACACTAAACAATATTTGTTTTCACACTCCAACTTTTTTCTGCTGCTTTTTCAAAAGAGTAACTTGACTTGTTTCCTAAATTTACAGCCATTTGATTCTCTGGATCTTTTACATTTATCTGTATGCCTCATTGGAAAACGATCCTTATGCATCTTATAGTGAGCCTTAGCAGAGCCCCTCAGTTGATCCACTGTCTGACCAAAGGTGTTTTAGCTCTCTTCCCCTCCCTTTGTTCTGATTGGCTGCCCCTCACAAAGAATGATGTGGCAGGTTGGTGAAAATATGGAATATAATAAAAAGTTTTCTTTAAACAATGATGTTATGTTGTTCATCTTTCAGAACTGAACCCAAAGTTTTCCTGTTTACTATCATACTGCAGGACGACAGGTGTTCCGAGTCCTGAACACTCAGTGACTGGGATCACACACACACACACACCTTCAGGCGCCAAGTTACTTTTTGCACAATACTCAGTATTTAGCACATTTCCATTGCAGGCTCTTGTCTTGGGTTTTTTTTGCAATTTTTGCACATTGCACTTTACATAGTCCTGTGTTCGTCTGTTGTATGTAATATGTAGCGCCGCGGTCTCAGAGGAACGCTGTATCATCTCAAGCTGTACTGTACCACTGTACATGGTTGAGATGACAATAAAAGCCAGTTGACTTGAAAAGGTTTCCAGCAAAGTTCATCATACTTGAAATAGAGAACCACGGTGATAAATTCCTTTTTCTTTAGTGGAAGTGAGCTGTTTTTTCCTGTCAGTTGTGTTCCCTTGGCACACCTGAAGCTGTAATGTTTCATTAAACAACCTTCATCATGCTGTTGTCTGTGCATGCTCAATAACTGTATAATCCCACAAGACAACAAAGAGTGCAATAGCATTATATTTATTACAATGCATTGTAATGAATACCAATGCTATAATAGCACTTAAGAGCACTGTAGTTAACCATTACTGGGCTCCACCTTCTCCTTAGCAAAGAATACTATGGGCGAGGGGGGCAAGGACACAGATAAGTGGACAAACCAATGCAGCAGCTGTGGAAGTGGCCCAAAGGTGCAAATCACCAGGAAAACATTTGCTTTTACATTTAGCCAAACTGAGGTCAGTGACCTGGGGTGTGGAGAGCTCCACGCATAATTCCACTTAAAATTTGGAATTTCTTGCTCTGTCTGCCTCCGTGGGCTCTTTGTATGGGATCCACGTTTGGTGATTTCACTTCAGCCCACCCCCCGGAGACGGCAGGTAAAGACACGGACATTTGTTTCGCACCTAGCGTTAGCACCAGTCCCCTTACACTGATACCAAACCCTCTGCCTAATTCACTTTTCTGGTCTTGTTACGCTTCCGTTCCCTGGCACGACAAAGGAGATGTTTCGGGAACTCCGTTGAACATACGCAGTGTCTTACTTTTGTCTCGTTTCTTCAGCGACAGTCGAAAGTGTCGCGGACAGGTTGCCGCTGACCAATTACATTCATTTGAATGAACGTTTAGTGAATTGTAATGTTACACTGCCGGTGTGACGTTTAAAGGCATCAGGTAAACCGACCCCCACACAACAGGAGCCTGCTTCAAGCATAAGGTGCAGGAATTGATGCTACTTCGGAAACAACAGTGCGTAATTTCTTTACGCCACCCATACCAGTAAGGTCAGGCTGAGGTGAAGCTCGATGTGCGCGTCAAAGTGAGCGGTATCACGCAGTTAATGCGTTATATTACCTGGCCGTACACCTTTGGCATCGCCGGTTTACCAGCGCTCCGGCGACTTCGATGCTGCGGGTAGACGCTGGAGACCGACCCGCCTTCGATTCGACTGCGAGCGGGCAGATGCAGCGCTCGAGCCGCGGAGCCACCTCCATCTCCGTGCAGTGAAGCCTCACTTGCTTCTATTGTGAAAAATCCTCTGTTTTGCGGCAGCATGTAACGCTGCTCAGGATGAAGACGAAGAGTCGACGAGTTTATTCCTGCCACGCTGAGGACTAATAAATACAACAAACAGCGAAGAGAGGACAGCATCTCGCCCGCTCGTGATAACGCCATGTTTGTGTATGTTTTGCCTTTTGGATTAGGTAAGACCGAAGAGCTCCTTCTACTGGCAGCTACTGCTACATTCGCAAGCCATGGGAAATTTCAGGAAGTACCACATTTCTCAGCTTCAAATATGCTTTTGCTGGATCGGTATCACACGCAAAGGCTGTGAACAAGCCTCCCGGTGTCCACGCCATTTGTTTAAGGAGGCACACGAATTACACAACGACAACTCTGACAAATGCAAATAAAAAACAACGCAACAGCAAACGTTATAGCCTGCCTGGTACATGAACTGGTATTGTAAATGTAGAAAGCCCGAGCCAAAGCCGTGCACATACAAACAGACTGCTATGTAACACGTATCAGCAAGCAGTACTATCGTGTAAATTCTTTACTTCGCACAAACACATCAGCATCGTTTTTATTACTGAAAACGGTGTTTTACAAAGGGGACATTTATGACGCTGTAGCGCACAAAACATTACAGAAATACAACCAGACCGTAAAGGTACCACTTACACCTCAACAATAAATATATTGTAGCTGTAGCACATTAAACATTCTGGTGGTAAATTAATCTGTGACTAGTTGAGCTCTCATTAGTGACACAGTCTCACATTCACATTGTGCTTTTATTCATGGCTAAGAGCTTTGCCAAACAGTCAAACACACTCACAGCACCCAAAGACATTCAGTGTAATTTCATTCAGGTTTATTTGTATAGCACCAAATCACAACAACAGACATGTCAAGGTGGTTTATACTGTAAGGTGAAGACAACAGTATTCTGGAGAAATCCCACAACACTCAAATGAGCTCATAAGCAGGCTTTTTGCAATGGTGGGAAGAAAAGGAAGAAATCTCAGGCAGATCCAGGCTCAGGGAGGGGCAGCTATCTGCTGCCACTGGTTTGGGGGTGAGGGGGGAAACAAGAGAAGAAAGAGATGCAGACTTACGTTCCACGATACCACACGGCAGGCCTTTATCTTTTGTCTTATTGCTCTGAGTTAGCTGTAGGAATCATTGCTACTCTCACATTTACATATAAAGCTCCATGGGCACCCAGCACTGATGACCATTGTCCTCACGCTAAGCAGCTATTGTTGCCACACAGTAAGAAGGTCCTGGTATTGAACTCACACAGACAGGGCCCTTTTGTGTAGACTTGGATGTTCTCCCTTAGCTTTCATTTTATGCAGGAGTTCCAGTTCTGCCACTCTCAGTAAATGAGCACAGTATAGTTAAGAAGTGAAACTGAGTGGGGGTAATCTTGAAGGAAGAAAATGTGAACAGTACTATGGAGGTGAAGAGAGTGTCGGAAAGGATCACGAGTTTGAAGCTGGAAATTGAAAGGGTGATGTTGAATGATGTCAGCATCCGTGCCCTGCAGGTTGGATGTTTGATAAAACAGGAATTCTGGAGAAATCAGATAAAGTGAACAGAGGCGATGAGGAAGTGTTGGATAGGTACGGTGTTAAGGAGAGTAATACAGAGGGACAGATGGTTGTGGATTTTACAAAATGGGTGGAAATGGTTGCTGTGAACACTGACCTTAAGAAGAGGCAGAGACAGGATAACATGAGAGTGGAGGGGGCTGCACACAGGTGGACTACATTTTTATGCAGAAGATAAAATCTAAAATAGACAGGAGACCACAAGATGGTATCAGGGGAGAGCTCGCTTGGTTGGTAGTCTGTAGGATGGCTTTCAATTCAAGAAGTGAAAGTGAATGAAAGCAGGGGAAAGGATTAAATGGTGAAAGCTGAAGAAAGACGAATATTACACAGAGTTCAGGGAGGAGCTGAAAAGCTCTGGGTGGGAAGAAAAAGTGTGACAATCAAAGAGATGAGTAGACGTGAGTACTGGGAAGCTAGGTGTACAACAAAGAGAACGGTGACAAAAGCAGAGGCTTATAGTGAGAGGTATGTTAGACTGACACTAAAGAAGGAGAATAGGAATCATTGGCTAGACAGAGAGATTAAGCAGGTTAGATTAATGATGAAGATGGAAATATGCTAACAAGTGAATAGTTTGAGGAGCTGATGAATATAGAAAATGAGAGAAAGAGAAGGATGGCTGACAGACGAGGTCAGGCAGGCGTCTCTGTGGAGGAGGATATATGAAGATGACACTGAGATCTGTAATGAGCCTAAGGAGAGGCTGGAAGAGAGTCTGGAGCGGTGGAGGTATGCTCTGGGAAGAAGAGGAAGGACAGTCAGCACGAGCAAGACAGAATGGATGTGTGTGAGTATCGGGGAGAGGCGAAAGGTGAACATGCAAGGATAAATAGTGAAGGTCTAAATAAAGTTTGGAACAAAGACGTTATTCTTGTTCTTCTGCTTTTGTAAACATCTACTGTGGATTTTAAGTCAAATAATCAACATGTGAGTAAAGTGCAGACTTTCAGCTTGAATTTAATTCATTTTGCAAATATTTTGCAGAACCTGTTAGAGAATAACAAGAATGCTCATACACAGTGCCCCAATTCAGTGACAAGCTGTTTGATGGCCTGCCCTCTCGTTTCTCATGACAAATGAAGCAGACATAATATCAGAATTTTTAAAAACCCAAATAAACCTGTCAGAGAGACAGCAAAAACTTTAGCTTGTTAGAAAGAATGAAAACAGTGACCAGCTCAGCAATGCCAAGAAGGACTGAAAGACCACAAAAGACAACTAAAGGACATGATGACAGAATTACGGTAAAAAAAAAACATCTAACCAAATCGAGAACACCCTTTAGCAGAGGAGTGTATGCCTGTCAAAGTCTACACAATCAAGAGACACCTTCACGACTGGAAATGCAGAGGATTTTTAGGAAGGTACAAACCGGTGATGAAGACCAGGAAGGTCAGATCAGACTTTGCAGTGAAGAAATCTTTGGACAGATGAAACAAACTGAAACAAACGTCGACTTGTAGAAGAGCAATGAGAAGAGAAAAATCTGGAGGAGTGAAACGGCTCATGGTCCAAAGCAGACCACATTATCTGTGTAACGCAGCAGCATTGTTGCATGTATGGGCACGTCATGCTGCCAGTGCAACCAGGTCACCAGTGTTTATTGATGATGTGACTGCTGATAAGTAAAAGGATGAAGTCTGACGTGTACAGAGGTAAACTCCAGGCTCAGGTTCAGCCAAATGCTGCAAAACTGAAACCGAGTGCAGAGAGAACCACAAACAAGGAGCAGCTTAGGGCGACTGCAGTAAAGGCCTGGCAGAGCAACTCAAGGGAGGAAGCAACATTTGGTGCTGACCATGGGTTCGAGGCTTTAGGCAGTCATTGACTGCAAAGTTTTGTCATCCACATATTAAAAAGAGTTTTTATATTTAAAATTATGTTTAGTCTGTCTTGTTAATTTTGATCTTCTAAAAATGGAGGACAATTTATAAAAAAGTCTGCCTTAAACAGTTTATGAAAAACAGTTTACTGTAGAGTTAAAGCTAAAAGTTGAATCACATAGTGATTGATTTACAATCCAGTGTGTCACTGCACCGAACATTATAGAGGACACTTCCCTGGGTCATCCATCCCAAGCAATGGACAGGACACTAAAGAGTTGAAGACAGGTAGTGCAGGTAGCACAGAGTGGGTGGAGACAAGTGTTGTCCAGGACACTGAAGATGGGTTGTGGACTGCACTTCACGATGACAGGAACCCAAAGCATACCACCAAGGCAACAATGGAGTGGCTAAAGACCTCAGTCCTATGGAAAGAAGATGAAGTTGCCGGGGGTCAGCCAAGAAACCTAAAAGATTCAAAGAGTTCCTGGAAAGAGGGGTGGACCAGAATCCCTCCTGAGATGGGTGCAAACCTGGTGACCGAGCACAAGAAATGTTTTACTGCTGTTAAGCGTTTCTCAAGTATTAAGTCATGTTTTGCTTTGCAATCAAATACTTATTTATCTCAATGGCATTCAAATCCATTTATAACTTTTATGTAATATTTGGGTGATATTCCATCTCTCCTCATTAAAATCAAAGTACCATAAATATATAATATTCTAATAATAATACTGTTCATTTCTTTGTAAGTAAACGGTCGATTGTTTCCCTGTAAAGCATGTTAGTAACTTACTTTTAGATGTGCAGTTGTGGTTAAGCTGCTTTAGCTCTCAGCTGTACCTTCATATTCTAAAATGAGCAAACCATCCTTACTATCAGCATATAATTTACCTGAATTTGGGATTGTTCCCAACACCAATAATATTGCCAATATTAGCTAACAGTAGTACAGATTTTTTAGGGAAAGCCTACAATACATTTGCTGTGCCATCGTTTAGTGTATATGCATGTTCAATTGTCATTTTCACTAGAAGAATTCAGGTTTATGTATGGCCAGAGACATTGTGTTGCTTCCTATAAAAAGAATGCACAATGAGCAAATCACTTTACATGTAGACGTGTAGATGTTACCAACAGAAAGTCTCTGAGACGGCCAACCCTGAGCAGACGGTACACAGACTCTCGTGAGTCAAATCCTTACTGAATATAACGTGGCTCTGTTCTCTCTCTGGTATTCTTTACTACCGCTCAGTCTGGATTGTGACGGGATAAATCTGTGCTTCCCCATCCTCTTTAAAGTATTACTGTATGCTATGTGTGCAGTCAAAGTGCAAATTGTTTATACAGCTCTGCAATATTACCATATTTCCCCACAATATCTCCAGTTGGTGGTCGATTTCCTCCACTTTACTTTCATTGATTTCTTTCTTCAGAGATTACTTTCAGAAACATCCTCCAAGATTCTCCTTTTTTCTGCACAATCTTTGAATTATTTGGATATCGACTGGATTCCCACTGGACAAAAGAATTAGTCTTTGTTATAACAATATCACAGGTATAATATGCAGCCAGGAGCAGGGTTTAATCATGGTATAAAATGCAGATTAGAGACAGGCCTATTGTTTTTGGTTTGGTTTAGTTTGAATCAGGTGTAAATGTCTTAACTTCCACCAAATTAACAAACCTTTCACCTGTTTGGAAATGCCAGCAAAAGAAAAGTGTAATTTTAAAAAAGTATGAGGATTCATTTCAAATATCTCATCTTCTATTTTCTGAAGAATGGCTTGTTTAGCATGTGGCTTAAAATAAACCAAGTCTGGACCCTAGATTGTCTTTGGTGTCTTGGTGGATGTTAAGAGGTTAACTGTGCTGTTGGGTTTTGTGTGTGTGTCAAGTCAAGTCAACATGGTATGCAGGGTGCTCAGCTACAGACAGGAAAGTACTGCAGAGGGTCATCAACACAGCCCAGAAGATCACTGGCTGCTCTCTGCCCAGCCTGGAGGTCACTGCAAACTCTCGGTACCTCAGCAGAGCTGGCAATATCATCAAGGACCACTCTCACCCCAGCAACCAACTGTTTGAACTATTACCGTCAGGCCGACGGTACAGGTCACATAAAACCAGGACAAACAGATTCAGGGATAGCTTCTTTCCCAGAGCTATCACCGTAGTAAATAAGCACAAAAACAATTGAACCTATTCCATACCGTCACTGTCATTATATTAATGCTGCTATCCTGTATATATTGTACATACTATTGTTTGAGTACTTACGATTGTTTTTTTGTACTTTTTATATTTTACATTTATATTTATTATTGAAACTTGCACCAAGGGAGTGGCACTCCAATTTTGTTGTACTCTGTACAATGACAATAAAGGCTATTCTATTCTATTCTATTCTAAGTTGCTGTCATTATGAAGCAGCTAACTTCCGTTATCTATTGTAATTCCTCATTACAAGAGCTTCTCCCATCCACCTTCAGACGGCTCAGCTGCTGCAGTGCTAATGCTAGCTATACTGTTGTTTCATGTGTTGAAATTATAACGGTCGCAAGGTGATGTGAAGGGGACCAGATGGGAAAAAGCCACACGAGCCTTCAGTCGTTTTTCAAAGCTTTGAATATATTCTTTTTTCCACGTGCAGAGGTTTAACATGCTCACCAGCGACACATCTAAAAATGAACAACCCAGCCTCTCAAAAAACCCGCCTTGAATAGATGCTGGTCATACCGCCACCAATAAAACGTAAAAGATTTCCCCTAAAAACCTAAACAGTGAAACACTGCAGGTATTCTAACACACCTCACGTGTGTCTGATTACAAACACACCCCAGCTAAACAATATACAAACTAACTAAATCAAATCAAATAAATCCAATCAGCCTCTGCAAATAAGTCTTTTGAACTAATGTTGCTGTTTGCATGTGTTTCCATTCATTCAAAGTTTATTCTAATAATGGATTGCATTTATATAGCGCTTTTCAAGGCACCCAAAGCGCTTTACAATGCCACTATTCATTCACTCTCACATTCACACACTGGTGGAGGGAGCTACAGTTGTAGCCACAGCTGCTCTGGGGCAGACTGACAGAAGCCAGGCTGCCATATTGCGCCATCGGCCCCTCTGGCCAAGACCAGTAGGCAAGTAGGGTAAAGTGTCTTGCCCAAGGACACAACCAGGACCAGGACAGAGAGCCCAGGGATCGAACCGGCGACCTTCCGGTTACAGATGCGATTCCCAACCCCCTGAGCCACGGCCACCCGTAATGTTGAGACGTTACCATATTTGGCCATATTTAGTAACTGTGAGATGGATAAGTGCACAGTACTAAACAGTGTAGGCTAAAGCTGAGGAAACCCTTTTATTTTTCAGATCATTCCAGTTAATTCTATTAGACCAGTGTTTACCATATCTGTGTTGAATCATCACATTTCTTTTCTTCTTTTCGTACAGCAAACTATCAGCTCTAGATGTATTACCACTCCTGGAGCCTCCTTTGTAGAGCATGCAGGAAGTAGAACATTAAGGAGATGACGGGCTACAGATTGTTTAATGCCTGATCTGGCTGTGATGTTTGCCTTCTCACTTCAACCCCCTCAGTGTTATTTCTCCAAAGGCTCAGGGCTGCAGTGCACGTGTAAACAGCTACAATGTGTTTGTTTCTCCATCAAATCCACCCGAGTGTCAGCTGAACACTGGAAGAACAGAACTGAAGGAAATCTGAACATTTATACAAAGGCATTGACGTGGTCTGTGCCACCAGTCTGCTCAAGTTTGTTTGCTGCTACAAACACCACTAGTTCTTTATTCTTCGTGTCAGGAATGTTTGTTTATTTGAAAGTTCTCCTCCTCTCTTCTGATAATCGGAAGGTTAGCGCTTTGATCCCTGGATGCTCCAGTGTGCTTGAATCAGTACCTTGGCACAAATACTGAACATCAATATGTTGATCTGAGTATGAATGTGTGTATGAAACATGTTGTATAAAGTGTTGTTATAAAGAGTAGAGAATACGGTCCATTTTATATTTACTCGGCTTGACACCTGTTCTGCATTCGTTCGTGACCTTTCCACTCCACCTTTCTGGAGACCCCTCTGCCTGTCTCCTCGGAGTCATCTGCTCAGGAAACAAATTTCATTGCAAAATTTACAAGATCACCTTGGCCCTGACGAACCACTTCTTTCCTCTTAGGCACACACTCCTGCCCCGTGCTTGTAGAGAAACATGTCGGTCTCATCTTTTGTGCACACTTGTGCTTTGAACAAGGTAAAAATGTTACCACTCAAATATTAATGAGTGACTGACTGTGCTTTGGACAAACAGAGGAAATCAGAGATGAGAAGAAAAGTGCTTGTGTGCATGATGGAAACAGCGCTACATAAGAACCAGTCCATTTACAAACAGCTAACTGAGTCTGGGTCTTGCTTTGCAGCTCAGCACCCAGGCGCCTCGTAGTGGCTGAATAAACCATGAACTCCTCTGTATACCAAAGTGTTCTAGAGTCAAATGTGGGGCCGTCTGTCTGAGAACTAAAGCTTGGCTAAAAGTGGCTCATGCAACACGACAACGATCCCAAGCACAGCAGCAAATCAATAGGAGAACGGCTGAAAAAGACTAGTATTAACCCCGATTCTTTTGTCCCCATGATAGAAAAGAGAAAACCGACTCATAATGTGTTAAAACATTTATATTTCTTTTTATTCAATCATCTCCCAGAAGAGAGACCCCTGCAGAGCCCAAACGCCAGTTGCAGGATCTCTAACATTAGAATCATAAACTGTGTCTCATAAAGGTTTTATTTTGGTACTTTACACGTCACAGTTTCAATGCAAACATTGCTTATAAGGCAAAGTTCCTCTTTTCTGTCTGGCTTTCTGTATTTATTAATATGCTGTACAGCTCTACACTTCCTGTTTTCAGTCTGGGTGAGCACTTAGATTGTGAGTCAAAAGTGGCCTTGCTTTACAAACCTTCATGATTAAAGTACATAAAACAATATAATAAGAAAATAAGGATACTGAGGATATATTAATTACATGACACAATCAGAGTTGTGCAAACAAAGTCCAGACTTCAAACCTGACTGCAGTGCTGTGGCAGGAAGAGACAGGATGTAATATATAATGTGTTAATATTGATCTCATTTTAAAACCTGGTAATGACTAGAATATGTTTTCATTATGCTCTGATATAAAATCTTTGAACTGATGGAAGGTATTACTTTTTTTTAGTTTCTCTGATTATTGATTATTTCCACCTGATCATTTTAAATAACATTTTTAGCGTGTTTTTGCTGTTGTTGTTTTTTGTTTGTTTGCTTGGTCTGAATTTGCTTTTACAGTTCCAGCTACAACATAATAGAAAGTTTAGCCGAATCAGCAGCTGCATCCATCCACTGTAACAAGGCAGCGTTTAACTTTCTCCTCAGCTGCCTGGCAACAGCAGCCATGTTGTTAATACGAGTAATCAGGTAGCAGTTACAAAGAAAGCCAAAGATCCAAAGTAAGCAAACATGGAGGCAGAAAACAAACACAGGGGAAGCAAAAAGTCCCCAAACAGGTCAAAAGTCTCTAAACACGTCGAATAAACATCTACACAAATATGAGACAAGCTGAAATTACATGCATGAATTGCTGGAATACTTGACTACAGAAAATACTAAGTGGTGACATAATAGCACTTTGTCTTACATATATAAATATGAATAAATATAAAGTGGACAACGACCTAATTGTATTCAGCCGCTGCACCCAACTTTACGTTACAAAAAAGGGATGTGAAATAGAGACAACGGAGGTCGTGGCTCTTGTGAGAGTGAGAAGGTGCAGATTTCAGCAATTTCACACCTGCGAGTGAGAACAGGTGGCCATTACAGCTGGAAACACAAGACACCATCTGCTAATGAAGCTGGCCAGACAACAGCTGCTACTGTGGAAATGATCTACATGTCCTTTTGAGATACACGGTAACTCAAGGTTTTTACAGGCTTCATTTAAAAAAAGTTACTTTATTTCTATGAAAATGAAATATTACAGATGCTGGGCTTTCTTTGGTGGTGGTGGTGGTGGTGGTGGTGGGGGGGTTCATTTGTACTTGAAATGTACTTCATTCCTGCCCAATTTCGCAGTAAAGTGAGTAACAAAACTACTGAGTAACATAACTGTGACAACCATTCCTTTTTTGCTTTGGACACATTGTCGTTGTGGGTCTACACTGAAGAATTAAAATATAAAACTGCAAAGTCTTGGGTGGAAGTCCTGTATCTGACCCCCCACCCCCTCAAGAACTTGAGAGTGACATGATATTGATCCCAGTCAATAAAGAAAGGCCAAAATACTAATAATAATAACAACAATAAAAGGATAATTACATGAAATATTACATCAGACATTGAAGAGACAGAGACCAAGAGTTCCCTCTAAGTCTAAGTCATGTTTACTGGTGAGTTTTGTTTAAAGATGGAAAGAAGCAGTTGAGCATCATTACCACAGCCTAGCCATTTTAAAGCACATCTCTAACTGTACTTTCTTCTTTGGTTCATCTGTACAATGTCATAATCTACTCTCTTGCCACAAGGCAGCAGCATTGATCTGCACTGAAATCCACCACCTCAGCAGCTTCATCCCATACACACTTCACTCACAGGCAGCTCTAATCTTTTTCTGTATAATTCCATTGATTTGATTCACCCAGGAAAAATGAAGAGATTTGAAGGTACCCCTCATGACAAGCAGTTAGCAGACAGTTTGTCTTTTTTAGCTTAAATTCATGGTTGTTAGCTTTGAATTAGAGCTTTGATGTGTTATCGCCATATTGGGACGTTACAGTATGTTATGAGGAATCACTAAACAATGATTAAGAAGAATGTGACTGTAATTACTTACACAGCTACACTGAAATATATACTGGTTTGGTGCCTTTTCCCACTTAGAGTTGCTCATGGGTCCTTACATAAGTAAGTTCAAGCACTTGCAGTATTTTGGGTCATTAATTTGAAACATTATAAAAATAAACTTTAACTTTAGGGTTCAACAGGACATGAAAACTTCAAAACGTTCATGATTCTTTGAGTGTCATCTCTCCCTCTTAATGTCTTTGATGTGATGAAAGTTCTTTAATTGACTGATTGAATGTGTGATGTCAGCAGTATATTTATGGAACAGGCAGAAAAGATTAAGGGCTACAACTATATATTCAATTATAAGCAAAATAAGCAAAGGATGTTAAATGAATGTGTTTTTCAGCATTTCTTAATGAAATTTCACCTCCTTCACACTCTTAGTCTGCTATTTATTGTTTATGCTACATTTTGGACTACATTTCCCAGGAGCAGCGAATGTTCATCAGACGCGCGCGGTACAGCTTTGACTTTTACGTTTAAATTGACAGCAACTTCTAATTGGACTATGAAGAAATTAGCAGTGGAGTAACTTACTTTGCAGTTCTTCTGACATCTTTTCAACAACTACATGAGGATATTTAACTCTTCAACATAGATCCTGAACATCTTGTAAGTGCCTGTTACCTTTTTTATTTTATTTTTTTAAATCTTAGCAAAAGTAGCTGTTAAGTGGCTATTAGCAGCTAGGCTAACTCGGTAAACCAGAAAAAACAAGGTTTTGCTAAACAGAGTTTTAACTAATAACTTCTCACAGTTGAATTTGTGATTAATGAGGAAGGTGAGAGCTGAGAGAAGAAGGTCCCAGCTTTCAAAGGGCCTGAGCTGGAGCAAAGTGACACCAGCTGCAGCCTGTAATGGAAACTAAGCATTGTGTAAGACAGGGCTCTGCGGCTGTGGGGACGGGATATACAGGCCATGGCCTTCCATGATCTCCTGACAAATAGAGACGCAGCCTTGTTGGTCCGTTTAAGACAGGCCTCACTTTCCAAAGAGAATTATTCGTTTCCCCTTATCAGAGGTCGCCTTTGTTAATTTAATTAATCTTGAAGGTCTGTATCCATTTAATGAATTTGATGTATCAAAGGTGCGAAAGTACCGATACTCTTTATTTAACTGAAGATACTTAAAAATACTTTGGTAAATAGTGAAGTACTGATTCAACTTTTTCAAGAAGGTAATAAGTAGCTCTTTGAAGGATGTTTCTACCAGCTAATTTTGTACAAAGCTAACTGAACCTTGTGCTTTATTAATGTCATTATAAAATATTATTATTATTTATTTTACTTTTCCCCCACACCCAAACAGAAAAATGAGTGTCATCAGGAGTTTGAGTGGGATTCAGCAGGTGGGGGAACCCAGAGATCAGGTGTAGTGGCTCAGTTTGGGGAAAAGGATCACAACTCGCATTCATTTCTATTGAGAACTCACACAGGTTATTTTTGTACAGGCTGAGATCAGCTAACCCGTGCTGCTGCTCCTCTCAGGTTTACTGCTTTTTGGGGATTTACACAACTGAATTCAACAAGATTTAACCAAGTATTTCACCCTCTACACCACACATGTTGAACTCCAGGCCTCGAGGGCCGGTGTCCTGCAGGTTTTAGATGTGTCCTTGATCCAACGCAGCTGATTTAAATGGCTAAATGACCTCCTCAACCTGTCCTGAAGTTCTTCAGAGGCCTGGTAATGAACTAATCATTTGATTCAAGTGTGTTGACCCAGGGTGAGATCTAAAACCTGCAGGACACCGGCCCTCGAGGCCTGGAGTTTGACAGCCCTGCTCTACACTGACAGTATACTGTTTATACTGTCTGCATACGAGGCAAATGTACACATCATCAGCTTAAATTCAAATTCATCTCTGCTACACTTGGTCTAACCTAACTCTGACCATGAGCAATACAGCCACTGTGTACCAGTCCAACACATACACAGTAAAACTGTGTTTTTATTGTTTATTTACCACAATACAGCAAGTTAACCTGTTTATCCTGCGCTAGACTGCTGGGTGTTTTCATACAACCACTGAATAACACAACGTATACACTTCAGGGTGTTTCACAATATTTAAAAAAAATCAACTTCAAACCATACGGATCCAATATCTGATTTAAAGCTGATGACATTACACCTAAGCTTTACATTTCCTGTTTATCAAATACCTTTAAATAGAACTTTGTTCTTCCTGTCATCTCCTGTCTTTCTCCATCTCTGAGTAAATTTAGCTCTCATCTCCTTGTAAATACAGCGGCGGTACCTTTAGCTAACATGCACACTGTGCGACAGAGTACATAGAAACAGTTTGTGTAATTGCTGATATTTTTAGAGTTGTTAGAAACTTTGCATTTTAATTACCTGCCACTAGCGCTGCCACAAACGATTATTTTGATAGTCGACTACTCTGCGATTATTTTATGATATTAGATCATCATTCATTCAACGTAAAACGTACAGCTTATTGCACCAGCAGCATCTGCTCTTATATAACTATCATTAGCTTACAGCTTGAAGTGTTTAAGGTATGTGCTAACTAACAATAAAGATAAGATGATAGTTTATTAAATTTTAATGAAATTTGCAGATTGTTTCAGTGAAGCTTAATAAACTCAGCCGTCTGCTCCTTGCTATCTAAAATATAACAGGACACTGGAGTAAATTCTCGAGCATCTCACACTTCTGATAATCAGCTGTCTGCTTGATGTTTATTCAGCTGTGTAAAAACTATAACTTTAGTCTCAGCCAAACCGAGTTACTCAGGAACAAATAAAATACTGAAAAAAGCCAAACACTAACATTTGTAAGTTATCTAAGTGACTTATATATCATGTTTAACCTGAGCAGCGAAAGATGGCGGTGGGTTTGAAAACGATTTGCCGGGAGTCCGGTGTTCTCACGGCTCTAGTGAGCCTTTTCCCCCGGCTAGCTATCGAGCTAGTGGGTAACAGACGTCTCCGAAAACGTTGGAGCGCTTTTGAAAATATGTGGTGTCTTGATAAACTGAGCAGATATTTGAGGTTTACACAGCTACATTCTCGCTTGAAAATATGTTTAACGTTTATTTTGTGACCCAGAAAGAATAATAAGAGTAATATTAAAACTAACTAGCTGCCACCATTGTTGGAAACTGAGCAGGGCCGCGCTATGAATTTTGGGACAGTTTCTTCTTCTGTGGTGTTTAACGGCAGCTGGCATCCTTGTACATGCAGTGCTGCCATCTTCTGTTTCAGTCCGTTATTACACTCTTAAATCCTGCTACTTATTCCTGCGTCTTTTGTGATCTTACAAAGCTTCAAACGACGCGTCGACTATTAAATTAGTTGTTGGCGATTTTGATAGTCGACGTAATCGTGACTTGTCGACTAATCGTGGCAGCCCTACCTGCCACTTTAAAAGCCTTACTACTTTTGGCCTACTTTATCACCTCAGCCCTGTATAGCGCTTTCGATTAAGGATAAATTATCTTTGTGCCTCTTTCATCCCTTTCTGTGTGATAAGCACAGGTGATGGAAACACCAGTAGGATTGTCTCTTTATGTGTCATTGTTCCTTTCATTTAAGATGCACACATATGTTTGCATATGCCTCTTTTAAAGCAAAGTGCAGATACCACAAAGTTCTTGAGTACAGTAACGGGGTATTTTTACTTTGTTACTTCCTGCCTCTGCCACTTCCAAATCAGGCCATTGATATGAACATACGAGCTTAAATATGCTTAAGAGTTTTTTTTGAGCTGTTTTTACAGAGAAGCACCTCCCTGTGGTTTGTGCACTCTGACATTTTCAGAAACCTGGTTACCTCATTAGTCTTTAAATGTAATCTAGTGTTGGTTATTGTGGCCAGTTTCTCCCGTTTTCCTGTTTGTGTTAGAAAGTCTTTCAACCCAATTTCAGCAGAGTTGAAATTGACTCTTTAAAGTAAAGAAAGGTACAGTACTGCACTTCTAGCAAATATTAATTCTATAAATCAACAGAGTAAATAGTTTAAGAAATCATGGCCTCCTCCACCTCATTCCCTGCACACTATTAGTCCGACTCCCCTTTTACAAATCTGAGTCAAATCCTCTCTGCGTTTCCCAGCCGTCTGCTTCCTGAAGCATGAAAATGGGTTGGAAACGGGAGTTAGGAAGTCCTGCCGTCCTCCATAATGGATGCTGAATGAAAGTTTGGATTAGAAAGGGTTAACATTATTGTACATTTCTGAATCCTACTAAGCTGAAGCTAACAATCTCATATTTTAAAAACCGTACAGACATAATATCTGAAAAAAAGTCTAACCTGAGAGCTCCTGATGCTATAAGCTCCAATGCACAACGTTTTTTTGGAAAAAAGCTAGTGTCATGTGTTATTTAAACCAACACAAATGTGAGCAGAAGGTTCAGGATGTCCTCGTCACAGTACAGAGGAATCAAACAGACGGACTATATTGTGCTTGACATGCTGTGTTGGTCTCAGGCTCATGAATTGTTAGCCAAAAGCAGCATTTGCAAAGGTCACCTTTTAAACAGACAGTGGTATTTTAACACTAAGAAAGATACCAATGTTTTTCATCGCGGGATGCAGTATCAGTAACCTGCTGAACTGGGTTTAATTGGTAGTTTTCTGTGTAAATTTCAATTAAAAGAAATGCATAAATCTTAATATATAAGTAAGCTGGGAGTTTATTTCATTTTATTGGACAATATTTTAATTGGCTGATTCTATTATGGTGTTGCTGATTTATCATTTTTATGTATTAAAACACAAACCCACATTAATTCAAACTACACTGTAACATTGATGCTGACAAAGCTGAGTGTTTTTTTTTTTTTTTTTAAAGTCAGATTTTCCATTTGCAGTTCTTTTGTCTCACAATGGAGGGCGCAGGAGCAACGGCAGGAAAACTGATGCCAGCAGCACTAAACATGATGGTGAACAGCAACAACGGGCTGAGACAGACGAGCTCTCAGGAGGTGAGGATAGCAGCCCAAAACTTGTTTCTTTAAAAAATGGAAATCCAGAGAATAATTTTTAATATTTGTGTCCATTCAAAAATGATAGCAGACCCACCGGTGCATGAGTAACATGAATCAGTTATTAGACTGACTTGTTATTGGAGCCGCATCTTTCAAAAAGGGTCCCGAAATCTTTGTTTTTGTCTCTTGATATGCATGTAATTCTTTCTAGTGGAAGGTTTGACATCCAATTTGGCTGCTCTTCCTTTCAGTGTGTTTTTAGATCAACTCCTTTGAAGGTATTATCTTGTGCCTCTACAATGCATGCTGTGTCTCCTTTAGGAGATAGTTTTGGTTTCAGTACGGCCCGATCGTGGATACAGTCAGTCTCCAGAGGCCCATTTGAGCCTGGAGAAAGCCTGCTTTGATGTTTGGAAGCATTAAATATTTCAGTGTGATCGGTCTTTTCCTCATTCACACAGAGTGTGTTACGTTAGTGACATTTTGAAAGGACTTTCATTTCTGGTACATGGACAGAGTGAAAAGGAAGCAAATCTGAAGAGTGGTTGAGATGGTTGTTCCGGTGTGGTCCGTCTTCCTGCACGACGATGCCACTGTGGCACGCGCTACTGTTCAGGTGTTGCCTTTGAATTTCCTCCCTCAGGTCCTTGAGGCTCGATGACTGTCTCAAACCGGGAAACAAACCCTTCACGTGAAGTTCAGGCCAGTTTAAAACAGAGGTGATGTTGCACAATGATGGACTGTCGTGAAATCAACAAGCTTCACGGTAGCAGTCTAAAAATAGTAGCTGTGCTGGGATCTGTGTGAAGACAGTCATTCATTAGGCCGTTCTTAATATTCTGTATGTGTAATTTTGATGCAGTAGTGTCAGTAAGATTGTTCATCTCAGGCTGTTTTCCCACATGAACTCCTTACAGTGGCAGGAGAGTCATTGTCCAGAGTAGCCTTAGAGACTGGAAACACTCTGCTTTTGGTGAGGGAGGCAGGTCACATGATCATCACCTATTCACCGCACATTTCTCACATTCATGGTGTTGGACCTCATGGAGCCTCTGCTGGCAGGATCATGCTCCATTACATGGAGAGATGTGGATCTAGAAAAGTTCAGGGCTGAGGTGTATGTGTGAAAAATGATTTGTAGATTGGGAGTGTTATTCTTTCTTAAAACATTTCACTGTGGACAAATTGTGCTTGTGTATAAGGCAGGACAATATAGCCAAAAATATTTATCACGATATATATTTGAAAATTCGCTATAACTATATAGCTGACAAGATAATTAATGCAAACAAAATACTTTACAATTTCACAACTTAGTGCAAACACCCCATCAGTGTATTTTCACTTAAACAAGCAGCTGATGTAACAGTGCAAATGCAAATTCCTCGCTGACAGTTTAACCAAAAGGCATTTCCAGTGGAAATGGGCTGACATATCCTGAGCATAACCATGTATAATATCCACACAAGTTAAAAATAGCTGCTTTGCAACATTAAACTGCAGTGTGCCAAATAAAAAAGTCAAATACGTATTTTTGGACCATAAGGCGCACTGTTGATTTTTGAGGAAAGTAAAGGATTTTAAGAGTGCCTTATAGTCCGAAAAACACGGTAATAACGACGGCTCGCTTGCATGCGCTACCAAAAAATGTGCTTTGTTGTGCATCTGATGGACGAAAGCCAAACCAGTTCCAGTTCATCCGTTTCATTCAACGATCCGCTTTCCCCCTACTAATGCTCTGTCGCTGCCATGCGTTTTCGGCCATGTGTGTATGAAAACAAAGGCACTGAGCATGTGCATTTACCCATATTCTATTGCAATATTTCATTTTCTTATCGTTGCCTAACATTATACCAGTATTACCATGAACGGTATGATATGGCCCAGACCTACTTGTGTACATAGTCACTCTCCAGAGCAGGAGAAACTCCGTTAGGTTGATGTTTGAATGCATGAAAACATTTTGGTGTCATCAGTTTTTTTTCCTCATTGCAACAGATGGAATGTGCAAATGTAAATGAAGAGACCTCTCCACAGAAAAAGAAAAAGAAGGCCCCCTCTTTGGAGTCAGCCAATCCATTTGAGACTATAGCTGCAGGTATGCCAGTTATGCAAAAGTGTGAACGGTGTAGTGTTGTGTATGGTAACTTTTTGGTTACTTTAGTGGAAACAAAAGCAAACACTTTTTTTTTTCTCTTCTCTCCCCCCCTCTGGCTGGCAGCATGACGTCACAGGAAATTAGAGTGAGGCTGCTTCATAAACAGGATGTGATTGTGTTAAAAAACAGGATATAATTTATTGACCTTTCAGTGGAAGTGGTAAGACTCGATATTAAATGAGAACAGCTCGCATCTCTTTGCTGCTCTGAAATGATGTCAGCAGATACGTGTCTTAGTGCAATTGTTCTATTAGTCATGCAGCCTGATTTTAAATTTCTGCAACGATACCTGCTTGTATTTATATACGTATCCACATTAAAAACATACTGAAAAAATGGTGAAATGACAGCTAAGCAAAGACATCTGCAGCACGCCTAACATGGACTTGCTTTCTTGTTGTGTTACAGGTGTGAGCAAGGTGCTGAGCGTGCTGGTTTCTGAGTTTGCTGAAACTTTAAGGTATTTACACAAGTCAAGACTGATTCTTTCCCATGATGCCAATTAAACATGGCTGATCAACATTTTCTCATGAAGAAGGGGAATGTAGTATTCTACCAGCACCAGCTTTATCCTGATGGGTGTGTACAAACCTTTGACTGTTACTGTAGCAGAACAGCACTGGATGTTTGGCAGGATCCAGATAAAAGAATATACCTTTGGTGCCTTTATCGCACCAAGTCCGTTCAAGGTTAGCCACAAGCAGCAGCTCATTACATGACCTTTTAAAACGGGCATGTGATGCTGATTTCCATTCGAATAGAATCAGTGCTTTTGCAGCGATCGTGCCCGACCTTGGAGCTCGCCTCTGAAGGGACGAGAAAGACAGTCTCGTCCAAGCAGTCAATTTTGGCCAGGTTACAGTCCAGGTGAACGGGCGAGTCGCACTGTTTGGGGAAACAATCAAATATGTCCTGGCCAAGACCACAACACGCGTGACTGTGCAATACCACATTTACCACACACGGAGGAGACAGAGGCAGGAATCTGTTATGAAACCTATACAAAACTTTAAATTGTGTTAACCTGTACCTGGAATTGACAGAAGGGCTTAACAGGGATCTGAAATTGCACCACCCAGTTCACTGAGTCAGACTTCCCTGAATTGACTGGCAGTAACTGGTGTAACAAAAACTTTGATGAACCAGGAAATTAAATGTTTGGCTGTACCAAGAATAGAGCATAGTGTATAACGCAGGGGTGCCAAACTTACGGCCGGCAGGTCACATCTGACCTGTGATACAGTTATACCCGGCCCGCGAGATAATTTCATATGTCTGTTATTATGTGGGAGCCAAATCTTTAGCCCTGCTGAGAATCCATGCAGACAGAGGTGAGACTTTACTTTGATGGGCACACCATGTGGCCACACGCAAAGACTGACTGGAATCCAAACTCGTCCAGGTTTTAAGCTCATGTATGTTCTCCATAACAGTAGCAAATCCATACAAGGCTTTTATGAAAACACTGAATAAAAATGGCTTCCTTTACAAAGACTAAAGTTACAGTTCAGTACTGAAAATGACATCAACTATATACAAAGTCTTTGATGACAGAGATGCAGAAATGTGTGCATGTAGCACAGAGCCATGGCTCAGTGTCGAAATGAGTCTCAGCGGCTGAATGTGCACGTGAAGCCATTTATAATTCTTGTTTGATCTGCTGCTCACCACAAACACAAATGTTGGACTTTTAACTGTATTTTCGTAAGTTTTAAGGTTTTGCTACTAATAAAAGCCTCCACTTCATACTACACAAATTCATTAAACAGTGAAATGAAAGAAAAGTTTGTTTTTTAACTTTCCACCACGGTTTTTTATAACTAGAGTTAATAAAGTAATTCTGTAATATCATGTAGAAAAACGGTTAAACATGTAACTTGACACTGACAGAGTTTCACTGGTCCGGCCCACTTAAGATCAAAGCGGGCCGTATGTGTCCCGCTTAACAATGAAATTAGGGACACGGACTGATACAAAATGTCTAATTTGAAGGTAAAAATGTGACTGAGGAAGAGGAACTTAGCTTAGAGCTCAGAGAAGCAAGTAAACTTATCATAAATGACAAATGTCACGGAAGTGAAGCGTTTCATTCTGTTCCAGTCTAAACCAAAATTATTGCTGGCTTAAAACAACTGATTACTTTTTGTTGTTGCACAGCTTCATGGTCAGTGTTTGTCCACTGTTGTAGGGAGAGAGCTGCTGCAGACACCTCACAGATGAAGGAGCTGGAGGCCATTTTGGCTGAAGCACGAGACCTGGAAGGTCACCTCAAAGAGAAGAAGAAACAGCTGAAGGAAACACTGGCTCTTATTTCTGATAAACTGGAAGGTTAGTGTGCTGCCTGCTCTGTCACCTGTGTGAGGGAGCACACCTTTGTTTGTGTGGTGTACTTATTCATTTACTAAAGTAGAACCGGATTCTAAGATTTGTTCTTTCCCAGTGTTCTGTGCTGCTGTTATAGTACATTTAAGAAATATGTTATTGTTCTGGGTTTGAGTCAAATGTGTCCTTAGTCCAACATAATGGTGACAATTTGATTATTGAAGGTTTACAATTCAGTTCGTTGTAAAACTCATCTGACCAAATGCATCATTATACAATATTTATTTCAGAATTTTCTTCACAGCATAAAAGCGAAAAACAAAAACAAAAAACAAACCCTGTACGCAAAACTTTGCTGGGTTTCTCCTCGTTCGAAGCAAAATGCTGCAATAATGCAGTTTTGTTTTCTGCATTTTGATCTTAGGGTGCCCCCAAGCATTTCTTATGAGAATAAATGTTGTTACCAGGTGTTTAAATGCAGCTTTATTTATTGACAGAAGGCTCAGTGACTCGTGAATGTTTCTGAAATTGTACATTTTAAAGTCACAGAGGTTTCTCCAAAATGTGTTCTGTGTTAATTTGTGCATTACCTTAACAGTATCATAAAATCAGTTTTACTTTTTTAATAGCAATGCATGAAATAGCAGATATTAAAAAAAACCCTCACGACTTTCATTTACAGATAGCTGTGGAAAAACAATAGAAACAAAGGATTTTATTTCAACACAGATTATATCGACACTTAAGGTTTTATTAAGTCTGAAAAAAGGCATGTATGCTTTAACATATCACTATGACATGAAAATAAAGGAATTCTTTAAATGAGGGTCTTTGCTTTTAAGTCAACATGTACACAGTGTAGGTGTGTCCCTGTGAAGTCACATGTACATCCATCAGACGTCTAAGCCGTGGCATTGAATGTCCCGTGGAAGCCATAGGGGATGTTGACAGGTACCACCGCCCTGCCCAGCTCCTCGAATGTCTTGGCATCTAACACCAGAAGGAATGTACTCTTGTCCTGGAGAGAACAGAGACATGGGTAAAGAAATACTTGGTGTACAAGACAGTGTAGAAAACACAACGGCACGATGTCCAAGCTCGTGCTCAGCCATGTTTTACATTTGTATGAGGAAACTGTATCTATAAAGAGTACCCTGTCCAAAATGGCTGAGCCTGACTAACCTCGTCTGGAGTGATGACCACAGACATGATAACACCATCATCCTCCTCTGTAGCATTAGGAGAGGGAACAAAGACCGGCTCAGATGGATACTGACCAGGATGTTCCCACACCTGTGAGGGAACATTTACACACAATATCACATTCATGATGACAAAAGAAAAATCACAATAACAATGCTATCTCAATACCTGTGGGACAGTCCTCTCTAACTTTGTTTACTGTTTGTTAACTCCATATTACCCACAATTTTTATGGATTGTCTTCAGTCTTATACTAGTTATATACCAGGCGTCCCCTGAGGCCTGGTATATAACTAAGGCCTGTTGTTTTTCAATACAACATTATATAATTTCACAATGACACAAAGTTACTACATATACATACAGTAATATACTACACTAGATTTCTATATTACCAAGGCTGACATCAGCATAAAACACTTTAATATAACCCTTTCCCCTTTGGGGTGAGTTGCGCTCTCTGTGAATGAACTAAAATAGAACCAATTATATCGGTTTCTATCTGGAAACTATTGATTTCAGTTGTGGGGGTTAACTTGTTCCACAGATTGGAAATGCGAGCTCTCTTTTCTTTGCTCCAATAAAACAACATGCCTTCATGCGTTTTCCGTGGAGATCCATCTTAATCAGCGTGTCCCCTACAAGGTGTCTAAAGCCACAGCCATAGAAGTAGCGGTAGGGATGGGTGTTGAATTTGTGATAGTTGATCTGAGGAAACTCCAGACCTCCGTATTCATGGAGATCCTCCCCATGCAGGTCCTCATGGGTACAGAACACCTGCACAGGTTTAAAAAAACAAAAAAAGCAACACAGGTAATCACTGAGATTCATGTAGTGAAAGTGCTACATGTTGACATTTTAATAGCAAAGTCCAATTAAGCGTTTATATAGAAGAGACTGTAGACTGTAAAATCCTACTGTTTTTGCGGGATATTTACAATAAAAAACTGAAACTATAAGAATGGGAGTAGTAACATGTTGATACATGTATGTTAATCATGCTGTTTGCCCTACCTTGTTCTTGGCAATTCTTACAGAAGTAGCTATGCTGTTCAGCAGGGTAATCAAGTTCTGGTTGTAGGGTGTGTCAGGGCCCACATTGAGAGGCAGCACAAATCGCCGGGGGAAGGCTCTACTCAAGGTGTTGTACACCTGACGAGGAAGATCTTGTTAACTTCAACAATAGGGCTGCCACAAACGATTATGTTGATAGTCGACTAGTCACCGATTATTTTTGCGATTAGTCGACTAATCAGATCATCATCCATTGGACGTACAGCATACAGCTTATTGCACCAGCAGCATCTGCTCTTATATAACTATCATTAGCTTACAGCTTGAAGTGTTTAAGGTTTGTGCTAACTAAGAATAAAGACGAGATGATAGTTTATTGAATTTGAATGAAATTTGCAGATTGTTTCGGTGAAGTTTAATAAACTCCTTGCTATCTAAAATATAACAGGACACCGGAGTAAATTCTCGAGCATCTCACACTTCTGATAATCAGCTGTCTGCTTGACGTTTATTCAGCTGTGTAAAAACTATAACTTTAATCTCAGCCAAACAGATTTACTCAGCAACAAATAAAATACTGAAAAAGCCAAACAATAACATTTTTAAATTATCTAAGTGACTTATATATGTTTAACCTGGGTAGCGAAAGACGGCGGTGGGTTTGAAAACGATTTGCCGGGAGTCCGGTGTTCTCACGGCTCTAGTGAGCCTTTCCCCCAGCTAGCTATCGAGCTAGTGGGTAACAGACGTCTCCGAAAACGTCGGAGCGCTTTTGAAACTATGTGGTGTCTTGATAAACTGAGCAGATATTTGAAGTTTACACAGCCTGAAAATATGTTAAACGTTTATTTTGTGACCCAGAAAGAATAATACGAGTAACATTAAAACTAACTAGCTGCTGCCATTGTTGGAAACTGAGCAGGGCCGCGATGGGTCGCGCTATGAATTCTGGGACAGTTTCTTCTTCTTTGGGGTTTAACGGCAGCTGGCATCCTTGTACATGCAGTGCTGCCATCTTCTGTTTCAGTCCGTTATTACACTCTTAAATCCTACTAATTCGTGACTAGTCGACTAATCGTGGCAGCCCTATTCAACAAGCAATCTTTTCTTCAGATAAACCAAAAGCAGCCTAAGGATTTTCCATAAACTGCACAGAAAAGTCAGTAATGAGCTTTACTTAACTAACTTACCTCATCAAGAGCTTCTCCAGACTTGCGCATGTTCTGGATGTTGTAGTTTGTGATTGCCTGGCCATCATCTGATGCACACAAATCTATGATCAAGAATCCATCCTCCTCATATGCATTGATCTGATGGAAGGTTGATAGTGGCTTTGCAAGATACTTGAGGGAGCTTACCTGAAACACAAAAACAACAATGGAAATGCACTGTGGCACTGTTTACATTCATTGATTACATAATAGTTCATATTAAAATAATTTTACTTAATATTTAAATTAATCTGAGTTTTTTCCCCTTTCTAATGGTTCCAAAACTCACATAGAAAAAAAAAAAAAAAAAAAAAATGTAACAAACCATCTTAAGTTACTAAATGTTCAAATGGAAATCGTCACTTGAAACTTTAGCATTTGCAACATTTATGGAAAGCAGATATCATCTCTAATAGTCATAACGAGAGGTTTCACATCACAGGTCTTCACACAAGTTTCCAACCCACTACACCCATGGTGTCACAGCTCTCACAACCAAAGAAAGCAACGTATACACTTAACCAAAGCTGAACTACTTAACTCTAAACACAGTGAAACACAGGAAAAAACAACATAGCTTACATTTTATCTAACATTCACAAGCGTAGCTACTGTAAAGGTCAATCAGGAACTAATATTACAGGCTAGAGCAGAGCACCAGGTGTCAAGTGGAAATTGGCATTCCTTTTGCAAGTTTCACTCATACTACAATGTAGGTCTGGACAACTATGGCCAAAACTAGTATCACAATTATTATGATCAGTATTCAGATCTCAGTCATTAGTTACGATTATTCATTGATTTTTTTTAATGACAAAAACAATAAAGTTGTGTTTTTACATCTTCACATTTCTACGAATCTTTGTGTCCAAAGATATCTTTATTTTTAGTATATCTCTTGAAGAAAAATTATGACACTAATCACCTTTACATTGTGCTACATTACTGCAAATTATTCTTTATGAATGAACCTTTATGGAAAAATGTGTTTATTCACTTGGCCTTAGTGCGTCTCCTAAAAGCTAATTATAAAGTCTTTCACTAAATTCCTCAGCTGTGACATTTTCCCTGCGATATGTTGCAGTTTTTTCACTTTAGAAAAATATATGTAGTAGGTAGGGGATGACATTATTTGTCCAGTGTGTTGTTTGGTGTTTTCAGTACGTCTTTGTGAGCTGGATGAATCTGCTTACATGATTTCGGAAGATTGACACTAGCAACCACTGCATTGTCTTTCTTGGGGTTAATGCATTAATTGCACCATCCCATTGCACTCACACCCATCACGAAGAAGTGCTTCGAGAGGCTCGTCATGAGGCACATTGAGAGCCGGCTGCTACCCACACTGGACCCACAGCAGTTCCTCTATCGCCCCAACTGGTCAAAGGATGACGCCATCGCCACCACCCTACGTCTTGCCCTCACCCACCTGGACAATAAAGACATGTATGTACGAATGCTGTTCATAGATTTCAGTTTAGCATTTAACACACTCATTCCTTAGCAACTGATTGTTAAACTGAGCCTGCTGGGCCAGAACACCTTCCTCCGTGGCTGGATCCTGGACTTTCTGACGGAGAGACCTCAGACAGTCCGGATCGGTAACAGCACTTCTAACACAACCACACTGAGCACTGGAGTCCCTCAGGGCTGTGTGCTCAGCCCACTGCTGTTCACTCTGCTGACTTATGACTGTGCAGCGATGCACAGTTTGAACCACATCATCAAGTTCACTGATGACATGACTATGGTGGGTTTCATGCGCAAGAACGACGAGTCAATGTACAGAGAGGTGGTACAAGAACTAACAGACTGGTGTAGAGTCAACAACTTGTCTCTGAACGTAGACAAAACAAAGGATATGATTGTTGACTTCAGGAGATCACTGTCCACTTAACATCAATGGATCCTCTGTGGAGGTCATCAAGAGCACCAAATTCCTTGGTGTCCACCTGGCAGAGAGCCTCTCTTGGTCCCTCAACACCAGCTCCATAACTAAGAAGGCCCAACAGCCTCTCTACTTCCTGCGGAAGTTGAGAAAAGCCCATCTCCCACCAGCCATTCTCACCACCTTCTACAGGAGGACTATTGGGAACATCCTGAGGAGCTGCATCACTGTCTGGTATGGTAACTGCACCCTATGGATCACAGTACCTTACAACAGATAGTGAGAACAGCTAAGAAGATCATCGAAGCCTCCTCTTCCCTCCATCACAGACACTTGTTGCACCCACCAGCATTGTGGATGACCCCACACAACCCTCTCACACACTCTTCACCTCTGGCAAGAGGTACCGGAGCATTTTGGTAACAGAGCATAACAGAGCATAAAACACAGGAAAAACACGAAGGAGATTTTCCTGGCCTGTGTTTTTATAGCAGATAACCACCTTAAAAATTTTCTGCAGTAGAACGAAAACAAAAGAAAACCATGAATCAACATATAAACATTAGCTGATGCTGCTGAAGTGAAGCAGAGCAAAGTTAGAGGTTTTATTAGAGACACAGCCAAGTGTTTTGCAGTTTTGCATAATTTAAAAAAGTTTAAATTTCTTCAGTATTGAACAGCAGAAATTAGACTTTGTTCTCGGAAGTCAGTTAAATTAAAAACAAAAACAAACACACAGCGCTGTACATAACGGTAGATTGGTGTGTGATAAAGCAAGCGAATAATGCAGAAAAGAGGGTTTTTAGATGGGAAACTATTCTCGAAGTACAGAGAGAGAGACAGAGAGCTCTGCAGGAAGTGATTTTACCGTGGTGGAAGCAAAACAGCAAAAGTCAGAGAGAATTCATGACGATGTTTATGTGAAGCGAAATGTGAGGCTTAGTTTGGATCTTCTTTTGCTACTGGTTCAGTCAAATTTGTTTGGAGAGAGACAAAGCCTACAGCTTCAAGCAGAATCGAGCGCAAAAAAAGATGTAAACACAAAGCATGGACCTGCCAATGAATCAGAATCTGTGAGCTGTCGGCTTTTTCACCCGAGTGCTCGTACACGGACACGCCGTCAGGGCTGAAAGCCGACAGCTCACTGATTCTGATCCGCGGGTCCACGCTTTGTGTTTACGTCTTTGTGCAGAATCCGTGTACCTGCTCTCATTTACTGTTTAAGCTGTTTGGTGGTTGTCGAAATTTTGTAAGGTTCAACCTGAGATTCTGGCATTTCGGGTAAAATAAATTTATATTTAAAAATCGATTTATGATTTTAATGAATCGATATCACATTATTAACCTCCTAGGACCTGGCGTCCACATATGTGGACATCGCATTTTGGGTTGTCTAGACCAAAATACTAAATTTTGCTCTACAAGGGCCTGATATCCACTTACAAGGACATTATACTGCCACTGTTCCATCAAAATTTAAAACGAATATCCTCATACGTGGCTCTCATTTTTCTTAGGAACAAAAATCGGGTAAAAAAAAAAAAAAAAAAAAAATCTGGTGATTCTTTGTTTTTACATTCATCGGGCTCCAATATGCCCAATTATCAAAGAGAAATTAAAAATGCATGCCGTGGAAGAGTTTGGGTCTTAGGAGGTTAAAGCTAGAATCAATTAAAATCGATAATCAAAACCTACCCCTAGTTCCAACATTGGTTTTATGCAGACAGATGGGGCTGTAAGTAATCCAGAAAAGTTGGAACACCTGTGGGAATTATTAGCACCAGCTTTCAAGGCTTGATCAACCTCCATTGCTGCAGAACAGCTTTAAATCAAATGCAGGACCGCTGGGACCGCTGCTTTTGAGTCCAGCCAGTCCTCACAGACCATGCTTTTCCGGCTTCACCACATCCCAGAAGATGCCGTGAAGCAGCCCCAGGTCACTGTCATAAGGTTTCCACCCGCAGACCGGCCAAACTGAGCTAGCAAATCAAGAACTGCACTCAGATGTGTCACTTCCGCCAACCACTCAGCTATCCTAGACAGTTCTCAGCTATACTAGATAGCGTATCCTCACAATATGACTTAATCTGCCACCAGGCTGTCATCATTCGAGGCCTCCCCTGGCTATTAACCACCAGTCTTAAACACAACTGGAAGTGAGCTCTCTGTTCCTTCTGACCTCCACCATATTTGCCATTGCCGCCACCTTTGAAAGTCCGCCCAAGCTTCTCTGGCCAATTGTAAACATACATCCTGCCAACTAGGTCAAAAGATGTGGTTGTCCGCTAACAGCATTCCATTATGTACTGAATCAAAAAAGGTTCTCTCCAAATTTCATTTGTCCCATGATCAGTCTTGTTTCTGCTTACCTAAATTTTCCCAGAAATATGAAGATTCATAATGTCTGAGGTCCACGAACCAGCTGCTCCTGGAGATTCTGTTATCCAGGTTTATAACCAGAGGCAATAGAGCCTGTGGTGGCTCCTAATCTTTCAATAACTTACCTTTTCACACTGGAGCTGTCCAGTCTCTCAATCATTTTGAAACACTTTGAAAACCCATTTGTTCTTGCTTGCTTTTAGGTTTAGTTGAACAGAATACTGTGATTTTCATGCAATTAATTCTCTTTTCGTTTGGCTCTCAGCGAAGGCGGTCACACTTTTTCTCCTCTCCTCTCCCTTATCTTCCCTGTTTAGCTCCTCATGTCCTTGTCTTGTCTCGTGTTTTTTATTACTTTTCCCTGGAACATTCTCTCTCAGTCTGTTCTCTAAAATCTAAAAGAATTATGGATTGGATCAACTGGTCCCTAAATGCAATTGACACCCCTTTCTCAACGAGAAGTCTGGGCTTGGGTGAGCCTGAGTGCTGAAGCTATCTACCTATTCGGAACCATGGTAACAGGGTTCTGGCGGATTCGGAGCTGGCTTGGCCCTGACTTATCGAAGAATTAAGAAAGCGGAACCGGCTGTTCAAATCCCCACAAAGCTGCCCGCTGGGATTGGAACGATGGGAGAGGCGTGAGTTTCTCAAAATGGGCTCATTGAGTCAGCACGGATAAGATCTTGGAGAGGCTACGGCTGCTGTGAATACTCAGAATAAGATCTCTGACTGCAGACTGGATACATCTCGGAAGGGCTCGCTCGGAATAAGATCTCTGGGCGCAAATTGGATGACATCTTGGGGAGGCACACTGCCGTGAGTTCTCAGAAATCGGCTCCTTGAGCACAAGAAATGACAACATCACAGAACGCAAGTATGGCGAAGCTCGCAGCTCTCCAACGGGAGATTGAGAGACCAGTGTTGGACTGTAGAACTGCTTTGAAATTCATGAGCTGTTCGCACTAAAGTAAAAAAGCACCATCACTTCATGCATTTTAACATTTTCTGTTAAACCAGTAGCTACAAAATCCTTCATTTCTCTTTCTAATGAATCCCACCAAAAGTGAGAACTGAGTAAGGAAATCGTTCTACTCAAGCCGGGATAACACGAGAACTTGGACGTGTGACTCCAATGGAGCACCGTGGTGCAGGCGGAGGCAGGGACGAACTGCCTCCTGGGAGGTCTTGCCCCGTGTCGGATGGTGTCCTTGATTCCCCAGGCCACCAACCTTACAGGAACCAAGCTGGATACTGGCAAGCTCTGGGGAATTGATGCTGGTGGCAAACTGGTGAGAGAGAGAGCATTAGGCTTGATGTTCCTTGGCCCTGGGTGGTAGGAGATGGAGAAGGTAAAGCATGCAAAGAATAAATCTCAGCAGGCCTGCTGGACGTTTAACCTTTTTATCTGTTCTGAGATATCTTAAATTCTAATGATAAGCCCAGTTCATGAATAGTGCTCTGCCCCCTCTAGCAAGTGTCGCTATTCCTCCAAGGCTAACTTAACAGCCAGAGATTCCCGGTCATCAACATCAGAGTTTCTCTCAGCAGGACAGAGTCGGTGAGAAAAGAATGCACAAGGCTGGAGCTTGTCCTGGGGACCTGAACGCTGCTAAAGCACGACTGTCACACCACTCCCTGATAACGACTGTGAGTCTGTTCCTTCCCATTCCATGCAAGGCCACCTGGGTTGGCTGGTAGACTGTTTACTTAGCCTAGCAGGGCGAAGGACACTGTCTCAGCTGAACTATGAACACGCGCACACACATACACTTACACTGATAAGCACACACTCATCCCCCTCTCTTTCCAAACGCCTTCGATGCTTGTTTCCTGCGGGGGAACACGGTGGGTCTATGTGCCGCGCTGGAATGGTAGCGCTG
Organism: Simochromis diagramma; assembly: GCF_900408965.1. NCBI lineage: Eukaryota > Metazoa > Chordata > Actinopteri > Cichliformes > Cichlidae > Simochromis > Simochromis diagramma. Next base: position 1,678,992 of record NW_024387332.1, on the reverse strand, counting down.
TGCAGGGCGACTGCTGTGTTTGCTTCGGATTACTCCTCACCCCCCACCCAATCCTATGGCTTGTCATGTCTTTCACAATGTTGTGCTGTGGACATATATGTGCTTTTTTGTGCAGAGGAGTTTTTTTGTTTCCTCTTCTCATGCTGTCCTACCATGGAAGCACAGCATGAGTAGAGGTCTCTTTTTTTCCTCTTGTAGTTTCCCACTGTAGTGTACATTTCAGTGTTTTTCTGTAACGCTACAGATCTCTGACCTGTATCCCCATGTAATGTCTGTGTTGTGTGTGTGTGTGTGTGTGTGTGTGTGTGTGTGTGTGTGTGTGTGTGTGTGTGTGTGTGTGTGTGTGTGTGTGTGTGTAAGCAAGCTCGGGGGGGTGTCCCATTTCACTGGAGGGCAACCTGCATGTGGCGAATAAAGCTTTGATTAAAGTTTTATTTACTTGTTTTATTAGATTTTTTGTTTATATTTATTGTTAATTTAGCAAGTGTTTTTATACAGTGTATATTTTATATAACTTGCACAGCACTTTGGTCAATAGAGGTTGTTTCAAAATGTGGTATATAAATAAACTTTGACTTGAATTGATGTTCATGTTTCCCATATCAAACCTGTCCACACCCGTCCATTGGGAACCAGTATCATCGCCGTAAATTTGTAAAACTTTAGTTGTAATATTTTCACTGTAAATTAATTCACTGTTATATTTTAAGAGTTTTGGTCTTTTAGGTTTTAGTTTCCACTTAAATCCTGCTGTTGGGGCTCTGTGACACCATATGGGCACTGGAGTTAGAGATTTGGCTGCACTGACTAACAAGTGCCCGAATACATATGGAGCATTTCTTAAATAAATAATATAGCCTAGAATAACGTATTCAGAAACACTTTAGGCTTCTGTTTGGTGGGGGAAATTATATTTCTTTGGTGTTACTCACCACTTAAAAGCACTTGAGTGTCTTTATGAATTACACCCATGCAATTTATAGGTGCAGCTTAATGTTGTTTGAAAATTTTATACTCCATCTTCTTGCTAAATATGGAATCTATATTGGTACTTATTCAATTTGAGCACTCAAAATACTTTTTATGTACGTTCACACAGAGCTGTAGTCTATTGACCAAGTGCTTTGTGGAACATTTAAGCCATACTCTGAGTGGGGCAAATTCAAGGGCAACTTCTGATCAGTGCATGGGATTATGATGTATGTGAATACATGGGTTTACAGAGTTAGTTACAGAATGGCAAAAAGCAGTAAAGATAAACTCTGTTAGAGTTAGTCCTACCTTCCCAGTGTGTTTGTGGATCAGATGGAAGATTGTGTTGCGTTTCGGGTCCCAGAATAAGCCATCACTGATACTTTTTCTTCGTAGCTTGCCTGTCATAATCTTCAGCAGGTCCAGCTTGATGGGCTGTTCAATGAACACCACGTAGTTCTCAGACATTGCTATAACGAAATGAGAAGAAGTTTCTATTTATGATTCTTTGCAGCGGGACTCAGCTCCAGTAAGACTATAGGACTATAAGAAAACCAATGATTTTAATCATTTTCATTCCATACATCAACTCAGAGTACCACTCCATTGTGATACCTGTGCTTTTTTATTCCCAAATTCAAGATGTGCATGCTTTACTGCATGAGACTTTTTGCTCACCAAAGCTGTGATAGTATGAAGGTTTGGTCTTGTCCACTGAAGGAATCGAGCACAGCACTGTGGCTCCCTCCAGGGTTTCATCTTCTGTTTTCTTGGTTGGTGGCACTTGGATAATGTTGTAGTATGATCCTGTCATGCCAGATACTGTTAGATCTTTGATCCGTAACCTGTAGTGTGGAAATGGATCTGATGTTTCTTAAATACCTTTCGAGGTGTAGGAATTTCCCATGTTGTATGTCGTACCATCAGGCTCAGTATGAGGGTGTGCTGTGGCTCCATTCACAGCAATGAATTTGTTCCAGTCCACCTAATACAAACAAATGCAATGGCACAAAAGGTTTGCAGTTTTTATTGCTTCTATACCTACTTTTACAGTTTGATACATGTGCCACTAAAACTTCAGCTGCACGTATATCATTAAACGGTAAATGGGCTGTATTTGTATAGCGCTTTACTTGGTCCTAAGGACCCCAAAGCGCTTTACACTATACACAATCATCCACCCATTCAGACACACATCCACACACTGGTGATGGCAGCTACATTGTAGCCACAGCCGCCCTGGGGCGCACTGACAGAGGCGAGGCTGCCGGACACTGGCGCCACCGGGCCCTCTGACCACCACCAGTAGGCACCAGTGTCTTGCCCAAGGACACAACGACCGAGACTGTCTGAGCCGGGGCTCGAACCGGCAACCTTTACACTCATGGTACCTTTTCAGTCGTCTCCAGTGTGTCAGGGTCCACCTTGTGCATGATGTTGGTTTCTGTACTGACATAATAGTCACCTTTGTAGGTCACAAAACTCATGTTGGCATTGTCTGTGGGCTCTAGAGGGAAAGAAAGCTTTGAATTACTTATTCTATAGCAAGTGCATCAACAGGCTGCTTTGTCTTCAAGATACTCACTGTGTGATTCAAATCTTGACAGGAAGCGCTGGAAGACATTTTTACATGGGTCCGGCATGGTTACAGTCCCAAACTCAGATATAGCAATGCGATTGTGCTCCTTGTTGGTCTGGTAGCTGTCGCTGGACAGGAAGCGGCTTTTGTAAGTGACTTGCCCATTTGATATTTTGAACTGGTGCAGGAGAGCCATGCCATCAACCCAGTGGTTAAATCTGTAGAGAAATAGATGCAATGCAGAGGGGAGTGAGCTTCATGATGTCTGAATTGAATGGATAAATACACAAAGACGCAGCACTCACTTGTGGTTTCCGATCTCAAACTTTCCGGGCCCATTTCTCAGGAAGTTTCCTTTGATCCATTCTGGGATTGTACCAATGATCTGGGTGCTGATGGGCCTGGGGGTGTCCTCCACTGAGCTCACAATCTTCTCGATAGAAGGCAGACCGCGTACATTTGTGTAATGATTGATGTTCTTCACAGACTTAGATTTTTTGAGTGCTGTTAGAAAAAAACATAATCAGAAAGGACATTGTTATAATTTAAGTAAAATAATGTTAGTGTGTGCAGCTAGTAGCATTTAATGTTTACCTGAAGTATTCTTTTTCTGATGTTTGACAGTATCCATGGCTGTGGTTAAGCCTTCTGTAGCTTAGTCTCTCTTCTGAGATGCTGCTGGTTCGTACGCTGACTCCTGATTTTATACTGTCCTTCTGACACGTACCATAGAAACAGCAAAAAAGGATGCAGTCAGACATTTCATGCTTGTTTAACTCTGTGCAAAACAGAAGCAAATGGCAATCAAAAATGTAAGCAGTAACAGATGATCACTTTATCTGACTGGAAAAAACAGCAAATAACCGTGTCCAGTCTTTCAAATCATTCCTTTGACTCTTTTAGTTAAGCTTAATATGCATGGTTATATATAGCATGGTGAAACCAGATGAACTTGGATGAGTGGCTTAGAGGGATGAATTTTTTTAAACTGATGCACATAATCAATCTGCATATAAAAATATTTTCTTTCTAAAAGGAGTCTTTTACATTTGGGTTTTTCTTAAGCACAAAAAAAAAGAGCGTCTGTTGTGTTCTTGTCACGTATCATGTTTCACTAATGTACTCAAAAGAATCAGCCATGAACAGGATGACTCTGCTTTTTCTAGTTTCAGTAAGGACACTGTGAGTGTCACTGATGGAAGTTCATTTAGTTCCTCACAAAGCTAGCAGACTTGTAGGTTTCCTGTATTCTGACACCTGATATTAAATGCATTCTCTTTTCTTAAATTTGCTGTTAATCAGCTTTAAGTTTTACATTTGAAGATGATGTTTTTAAAGTTTTAATGTAGAAAACCTGCTGTACTGCAGTAGGTACTGCACCTGTAGCCCCTTACTAGGAGGAAAACATATTAACCAACATCAATCCACATTTTCCTTTCAGTTCAGTGAACTTTACTTATAGGTCATCAAAACCTTATCTGAAGATGTCTGTACCCCTTGTAGAGGTTTAATACCTGTACATGAACTGTTAATCCCACAAATCACAGTAAAAAGCCATGGAAAATCATCATGGAAAAATCATGGTTTAACATGAAACCATGGGTTCCAGGTTTCATGTTAAACTTGGAATCCCTCCTTTTGACACATGGTCTCTCCCATGAGTCAACTCATCAGAACTAGGAGAATAACAAAAAGGAAAAGGTTAGTTAGATCATTTCTCAGATAACATCAGGGCTTCTCCTCCGGAGTAACTTCACTCCAGCCCAGTAAACCCTGTGTTAGAGAATAAAATTAGTATTAATGTCATGTTTAGTGGGTCTAACTCTTCGCTCCGCCTGGAGCCTGCATCCACACCACAATTACCTAGAAACCAAAATCAGTGAGTAAATACAAACTTCACACTTGCAAACAATTGTAGGGTCATAGGAGTAATAAGGCATCCAACACCACAGGCACACGTGTGCCATGTGCAGTTTATTTCCCAAAATCATTAGAAACACTACTGTTGCCATAATTTGCCCAAATCATGGATCATCCCATGTTTTTATTTAAAACTACTGTAACCAGTGACTTTTCGTAGGTAATGTCACTCACTTGTTTTTCACACTGTGAGCTCAACTGTGATATGATAATGGGCCCAACACTAAGATGTTCTGTGTTCACTGCACATCCTGCTTCATCTTCACTCATGTCTGTGCCGAATCCTCCACAAAGACCCTCAGAGGAAAAAAAACATTAGCAGTGGAGCTGCAGATAAAAACAATTCTTATTGCTTTTGAAATGGATTGAATTGCTACAATCCTTTTAAACACAGGACTTACCATCTAATATGGTCAGCGTCCTAGGTAGGTGAATTTCCTCAGAAGCCCATTGTAATCTAAAGAAGCTCACCTTGTATTTGCTCTCAGTAAAGTATTTTATAGCGCTTTTACTCCTAATCTTGCAGGCCTGCTTTTAAATCATCAACACACAAAATATCACCCCAGAGGGATGATACCTGGCAGGTTTTTTCCTAAGTGCACTGTTACAAAAACAAACATATTAGGCCTTGTTCAGGACATGTCTAAATATATATAAACCTGTCTTTCTCTTACAAAAAGAAAACAACCCAAACCTAACTGGCAGAATCAGCCTGGTACTAAAACAAAACCCCAAAATCTGCCTAAAAAATCACAGGAAATGTCTTACTTTGAGGTGAAACAACATGCTGTAGGGGTTAGAACCTGCCATGAAGTGCCGCAGTCACTGCTTCTGGCTTTAATTAATAACTGATGCTTACATGGTCTGAAATCAGACTTAAGAGTCACTACCTCTGTTCATTAACATGTCGTCATGTATTTCACAAAACAAGTTTGTTCTTGTGTATTCAGAGGTGTGTATCTGGGTGCAAGCTTCACCCATACATCAGAAACACAGAACTCATTTCAACCCTCTGCTACATCTTATTCACTTGTTTCATAATCAAGTCCTCTTTCCCTGTAACAATCAACTAATTTGCATATCAGCTTATAACCCACTAAGTTGACAGGACAACAGGAATGCAAGTTCAAAATATTATCACAAAAGAGAATTTACTTCATACAGTAAATTACTTGTGTTGCTCCAATCAATCAGAAAGCATATCACAATTTACCATATTAAAAACTAAATGTATTGTCTTTTTTTTTCCTTTCACAAAAGTTAAACTGTTGTCCTGCAACCTGAAGAGCAGTGGATACACTCAGCATTTGATAACAAGGGTCTGTTAAATTTACACTATTTTAACACTGATGAGAGACAACAAGCTGATCTTCATTGCATGTGTGTGTGTTAGTAGGCAGGTTTAATGGATGTGTGTGCAGTGGAGCTGCAGATTCAGCAGGGCATGTCCTTAAAGCTGCCTTTCCTTCACATTTCTCTGTTTATGTGTGTTTGTGTGCATTTTAGTTTTACCTTTGTTGCGATCCTTTTTCTCTGCCTCCACAAGACAGTCGGCCAAAGTTTTCCAACCCAATTTCCATGTGTTCTCACATTAACAACAACAGACTTCATTTTTTCTCTATGCTCTCTTCCCACTTCTCACAGCTTCTGTCTCTCTCCTGCATCTGCAGCAGTTCACGGTTGTGGCATGTTAGAGGCCCAGTGGGCCGTTCTTCTTCAGCTTTGCCTTTTGTCTTTCACTCTTTTCAGTCTCTTCCTTTGCCATTTCAACTCCCAGTATGGCAAATGTGAAACTCAGACAGTCTTCTCAAGTCCATTCACACACAGTGATGTGGCTGGTGAACCTCCCAGCTTGTGATTGGGAGCGCATGCTTCCATCCACGATGGTATTTGTACATGCTGCTGAACCCTTTAAGGTTTAGGGCAGTGTTGCTGTCTGTTCACCTTGTTGACTCTTGAAGTCAACGCCGTTCCTCTCGAACTGCTTTTTGTCTTCAGGGAGAGATTGATTGTTCTCAAAGCTTGTTCTTCAGGTTAAGATGTACATGGAGTGAAGCTGTGTAATATTCAGCCAAAACACGGCTGGGTGTGGTTCCAATTATGTTAATCTATCATTTTGCTCCAGCCGCTGTGCTTGTGGAGGACGTTGATCCAGTTCCATAGCCACCTGTACTAACACACTAAAACATTTATTTAATAAACGTTTGGTTACAATGTAGCTGCCATCACCAGTGTGTGAATGTGTGCGTGAATGGGTGGATGACTGGATGTGTAAAGCGCTTTGGGGTCCTTGGGGACTAGTAAAGCGCTATACAAATACAGGCCATTTACCATAATATAATTTTCATCACTACTTATTAACACTTTCATTCTCAGATTCGGTAAAAACACCACTTTTCCACATTTAACACACCTCTTCTCATCATTTATCCCACACATATCAGCCAATTTAACTCTTTTCTTTGTCGACATCTCTCTTTCTCTTACACAACATATACTTCACCCAGACCACCTCCAGGGACACAACCTCCCCACAGCTCCTGTAGCCGCTTTGCTGAGCTCAGCCCCCTCTGCAGCCTTTGCTTCGGTACAAAGTGCTAAAACCCATAAACCCAAGGACAGAAGAGTCCTTCCCATGACAGTCTTTAATTTAGGCGTCGTTTTTGTGAGGTTCCCCTCTCTGTGGTCCACTTGAAAACTCCCCCCAAATCAAAAACAGCTCACCGTTGCAGATTCTTTTCCCGTATCTTTCCTCATAGTTCGTTAATTTCCTGCATGTGTGAGTCGCTGAAGGCTTCTCGCGGATCCCCCTTTTTGAAAACAAAAGAACGGTGGGACTGGGGCAATTTTCCCCCAGGATGGCCTTTCACCGCGTACCTGCGATTCAGCGAAACTCACATGAGGAATCCTGTTCGTGACGCCAAATTGTTATGTAAATTTTAACAATAACCTGAAACGCACACGGTGAGCTTGATTTGAAGTGGGTTTAATAAACACAGTGCAATGTGGAGAGAGCATCTGAGTGAAACACTAGGATCATCTCTAAATTATGGCCACCGCCCTTACATCTTATATACAGAGGCACAGACAAAGAACATTCCTCAAACTCTTACATGATGGCCCATCTCACGGCCCCTCTGACCTTGTTTTCTACTTGCCCGTCACCTAAGGATTTACATCCCTGATAACCAGAAGGAGTCTCACTATCTGTTTAACGTCTCCCATTACAATGGCCTCACTGTGTTAACATTCCACATGCATGCAAACTGGTGACAGGAGTGCTCTTACAATAATAAAGTGAGAAAGTGATATTACTGTAACTAATGTGATATGATTAAATATGTGATTAATACATGAGAAAAGAAATCTGCCTCCACAGGATGCTGCTAGCACTTTGGCTAATGCGTCACCCACCTTGCGACAAACCACTCACGGAGCATCAGGTGCTCAGTAAGTCTACCTCGGACATATTGACTGACACAATTGGCAGACCTATTAATATCGTTGAGAACACGCGCGTTACAAGCTTTGGTTCCTCGTTTCAAGGACTTGAAGCCTCCCCAAGAGTGACAGAGAGAGAGTGGATAAATGTTTACAGAGTTTTTTTGTTAACATGAATGTGCAAGATGTTCTATAAACATGTTAAGTGCGTATATTTTCCCTTTTCCTGGAGTCTGTTTGCTCATGCAAAATGAAATGTGATTAATATAGAATAAAAATGAATTATATTTAATCGTGATTAAAATCCAAATTAATCCACAGTAACCCTGTGATGAATCTGATTAAACATTTTAATTGTTTGACAGCACAAATATATATTATATTATTAGTGTATACTTACCTATTAGTAGATTAGTTTTAACACAGGAGAGAACCTGTGTTAAGAGATTATTCAAGCTATTTAAATTCTCTTTGAATTTAAGCATACATTCTTTGTGTTTATTCTGCATTTAGTTCATTATATTGCATAAATGTCTGTTACAAGCTTAAATATAAAGTTGAAAAAAATGTAATTGCAACCAGGCTATTGATCAAGTAATTGCGATTAATTGCGACTAATTACAGAAAATTGTTAGATTAATTAGTTTTTAAAAATCTATTGACAGCACTAGCATTATATATATATTTATTTATTTATTAGGGGTGCAACGATATTCGTATCGATATTGAACCGTTCGATACAGTGCTTTCGGTACGCATATGTATCGAACAATACAAAATTTTTAATTTATTTTATCAACTTTCCTTCTGACAATGCTGTCTGTGTTGAGCGCTCAGTGGATCTGCACTCGACAGTGCAGCCTAGGCGGAGCAGTCGAGTGCAGATTCACTGAGCGCAGGGCAAGCTAGCGAGACAGAAGTTAAGCTCTAGTTGCAACATGGCAAATTGAACCTCCCCCATCCTCATTCAGATCTGGAGTTTGGAACTATTTTGGTTTTCATGTGACGTATGACCCTGAAGGTAAGCGCGTCATGGACTAAAGTAAAACAGTATGTTGGATGTGCCACGCAATGCTCAATTACATTGGTGTGAACTAGTGTGTTAGCGCAGTTAGCTCGTTAACGTGTTGGCCGTCCAGCCCCACGCTCAGGGCGATCCGCGGTAGCTCGTTAACGGAGATTTGCCGTGTTGTGGCGTTAACGTCATTTCAACGAGATTTACGCTGACAGCACTAGTGGGAACACAATGAATATGACTGCAAATTTACTTCGACATCATCCTAGTGCAAAGACAAGTGGACGCCGACAAAAACAACAAGCACGCATGCTACAAACTTTACCCGAGTCATTTAGACAGCCGTTAGCACATGATTCTCCTTATGGGGACCTGATATGTTTAATATGCTGCTGAGAATATAGCCCAGAAGAAGCGTATAGTATAGCTTTTATTTTGGAAAGAGACATTTCTCTGTAATAAACTCTCTTTTCCAAAGATGAGTGATTCCTCAATCAGATACAGGGCTTGCAATATCGCTAGCCCGACGTCCTGGGGCTAGCGATTTTTTTCAGTCGGGCTACCAAAATCTATCTCTTCCCTGCCCGTCGGGCTATCGCAGGAAGGAAAAATATATGTCAATGCTTTTGCATTCTTTCGGAAATGTAGCTGGGTAATTATGTCATTGGCATCGGTGAGCCACTGTCAATATGTGACATATTGAAATCGCGTTTGAATTTGCGCTTGTTTTTTGCTTTCACTTTGCAATCGCGAGAGCGACAGCACTGATTGGTGAGTGATGATAATTTGCGCACCAATTCCTCTGACATAGTCTTATCAATCGTTAGCTTACTATGCAAACATGACAAGTGAAATCTCCGGCAGCTTAAACATGTGAGAGGTTGATCGCGCAGAGAATCGCTGAGCTTATGTGAGTGCGTGTGTAAAAGCAGCAGGATATACATTTTAGTTCTGCTGAGCCAAATAAGACAGGTCAAGGTGAAGAAGTGACAGCCAAAGAAAAGCTTACCACAAAACGGAGAAGTTATGACAAATCAGACTATAAGGCAAAAAGAAAGTGCAGCTTTATGGTTTCATGGACAAAATAATTTCTGTGGCTGCAATATGACGAGCTAAATAACCAGGGCTGCACATAAGTGGTCCGCAGATGCGCATTCGCTGTCAAAATAAAAAATGCGCACAAGATAAGAAGTTGCAACGCGTGTTTGCGTACATAAGATTTTCAGGAGGACAGACATTTGTTTAGAACTCTTAAAGATGTCGAAGAAGCTCCTTTAAGCAATTACTTTGGTGTTCCTCCACCTCCAAAGAAATGTCAGAAGGAGTCCGAACCACAAAAGAAGCACGTATTCTCGGAAAAGTAGTTGCAGGAGGTGAGCTGGCTTCAAACAAATGATGAACGCACAGAGATGTGGTGCGGAATGTGCTGTGAAAATTTAATAAATGACAAATTAAAAAGGCATGAACATTTTTTTTTGTATCGAAAAAATATCGAACCGTGACACCAAAGTATCGAACCGAACCGTGAATTTTGTGTATCGTTGCACCCCTAATAAATAAATAAATAAATATATAATTTTTTTTTATTTCTGACATATGAGTTATTCTATGTCAAATCAGCCAATTATTAGAACATTTCCTGCTTGACCATCTGAGGTTTATTTGAAAGAAGCTCTGTTGATCAGTTTTCAGGCCTTCATTTTCACAGCAGTGTTTAAACATGAATATCTCAAAATCTATTAAATATAAAAGCCTGAAGCTCAGGTGGCAGAGCAGGTCAGCCACTAATCAGAAGGTCGGTGGTTCGATCCCAGGCTGCCTGGGATCGAACCAAAATGATCGAATGCAAAATGTCTTTGGGCAAGATACTAACCCCATGTTTGCCTACTGGTGGTGGTCAGAGGGCCCGGTGGCGCCAGTGTCCGGCAGCCTCGCCTCTGTCAGTGCGCCCCAGGGCAGCTGTGGCTACAACGTAGCTTGCCATCGCCAGTGTGTGAATGTGTGTGTGAATGGGTGAATGACTGAATGTAGTGTGAAGCGCTTTGGGGTCCTTAGGGACTAGAAAAAGCGCTATACAAATACAGGCCATTTACCATAAAAGCCTGAATACTCCAAGCATAAAAAATACTTTCCAACATTAAGTTCTTAGTCATCACTTGAGAAAATTATAATTTCATTCCATTTCATGCGAGATTGAGCAAATATAACAAATTATATCACAAAAACAAAAATATCAGAAAGTTTCGTCAGAATTCTGAAGTTTCTCGATGGTACTTTAATTATAACTTGGAAAATAACTTTGTTAAATATGAGCATATTTTTTATTTGATCTGATTTTTAGAACATTTTCTGTTAAACCAGTAGCTACAAAATCCTTCATTTCTTTCTAATGAATCCCACCAACAGTGAGAACTGAGTAAGGAAATTGTTCTACTCAAGCCGGGATAACATGAGAACTTGGACGTGTGACTCCAATGGAGCACCGTGGTGCAGGCGGAGGCAGGGACGAACTGCCTCCTGGGAGGTCCTGCCCCGTGTCGGATGGTGTCTTTGATTCCCCAGGCCACCAACCTTACAGGAACCAAGCTGGATACTGGCAAGCTCTGGGGAATTGATGCTGGTGGCAAACTGGTGAGAGAGAGAGCATTAGGCTTGATGTTCCTTGGCCCTGGGTGGTAGGAGATGGAGAAGGTAAAGCATGCAAAGAATAAATCTCAGCAGGCCTGCTGGACGTTTAACCTTTTTATCTGTTCTGAGATATCTTAAATTCTAATGATAAGCCCAGTTCATGAATAGTGCTCTGCCCCCTCTAGCAAGTGTCGCTATTCCTCCAAGGCTAACTTAACAGCCAGAGATTCCCGGTCATCAACATCAGAGTTTCTCTCAGCAGGACAGAGTCGGTGAGAAAAGAATGCACAAGGCTGGAGCTTGCCCTGGGGACCTGAACGCTGCTAAAGCACGACTGTCACACCGCTCCCTGATAACGACTGTGAGTCTGTTCCTTCCCATTCCATGCAAGGCCACCTGGGTTGGCTGGTAGACTGTTTACTTAGCCTAGCATAGCTGAACTATGAACACGCACACACATACACTTACACTGATAAGCACACACTCATCCCCCTCCCTTTCCAAACGCCTTCGATGCTTGTTTCCTGCGGGGGAACACGGTGGGTCTGTGTGCCACGCTGGAATGGTAGCGCTGTGCAGGCCGGCTGCTGTGTTCGCTTCGGATTACTCCTCACCCCCCACCCAATCCTGTGGCTTGTCATGTCTTTCACAATGTTGTGCTGTGGACATATATGTGCTTTTTGTGCAGAGGAGTTTTTTTGTTTCCTCTTCTCATGCTGTCCTACCATGGAAGCACAGCATGAGTAGAGGTCTCTTTTTTTCCTTTTGTACTTTCCCATTGTAGTGTACATTTCAGTGTTTTTCTGTAATGCTACCGATCTCCGACTTGTATCCCCATGTAATGTCTGTGTTGTGTGTGTAAGCTTGGGGGGGCGGTCCCATTTCACTGGAGGGCAACCTGCATGTGGCGAATAAAGCTTTGATTGATTGAGTGTCTGAAGCATCCACTTCTACAATGACATGTTCGGAGCTATCGGGAGTGATGAGAATAGGAGCGGAGGTAAATAATTGCTTTAATTTAGAAAAGGCAAATTTAGCTTGAATGGACTAGCTGGAAGGGATCTTAATGGAGGTGAGGTGAGTAAGTGGTGCCACTACCTGACTGCAGCTGCGAATGAAATATTGATAGAAGTGTGTGAAGCCAAGGCATTGTTTCAGCTCTTTGTGAGTTGAAGGTGTGGGCCTTTCGTCGACAGCTCGAATCTTAGCTGGGTGTGTCTTCATCTGCCCCCCTGCCACAACATAGCCCAGAAAAGTGATTGAGGGAGAAAAGAACTCACATTTTTCTGCCTTGACATCAATGTTCCCTCTAAGCTGCGCGCGTGCGCAATTGCGCACTGATGGTATGGTCTCTGCGCAGAAAAAAATCTGCATTGCGCACAAAAAAAAAAAAATTCTAACCTGAATTGAAATTAAAGTAAATACATTAACAATTCTGTTTTGCAGTGTTAGTCAGTAAGTGACTGGCTGCTCCAGTATAGGATTAGAACGATGCCACCTTATCCCATAGTCCAGCCAAGCACGCGATTCACATTCACGTATATGCGCAGCTAATCAACGTCGTTGACAGGCTATGACAGCGTCCTTATGTGCTGACACCGGTGTTTTAGCAAAGCGGCTGATGTGGAGTGAAGCCACGTTAATGACAACGTGTACAACCATTGGAAATGTGAGCAGGACAGACGGAACAACTGACGGAAAAGGTGTGGACTTTATACCAGTTTTTAAATTGTGTTGATCGGCCACGTAAAACCAGAGTTGTGATTTTAAAAAAAAAAATATGCAGTGTTTGTTTTTCTTCCTGAATACTATCGTTGTTTATATTTACTGCGGGAAGAAACGGTAAAAACGGTGTTTTATAAGGAAAACACTCGAAAGCCTGTGAACAAAGATGAAACCAAAACACCCCCCACCCTTTCCCATTGTTTGAAAAATGTACCATGTCGACCAATCAAAACATGGCATTTAGTTGTTAAGAAACGGAAGGAAGTATTAGGAGTGACGGCGGTTTTGAGATGTGAGAGATTTGCAACGTTTAGCGCAAATCTTGTGTAGTTAGTGTGTAGTGTAGTCAATAGTTTTGTTGTGTGTGTCAGAACAATGAGGCGACTGCTGAATGTTACAGGTGTTACAGCAGTGATACATCTGCTGCTGTCAGGCCTGCAGGTATCAGGCTGTTGTTCTCCTTCATCTCATAGTGGACAGAAATTATTTTTTGGAGTAGCACAAATAATTTGTGTGGCATCAGATTTGATGCAAAACAGCTGATTGTTCTGTAAATATTTTGAAATGTTTGTTTAAAAAACGCCTCTGCTGCATTTTTAGGTAAACAGCTGCAAAAAACTTTGTTTGCAAACCTCAGTAACTTTTTTGAAGAATTAACTATGTAATTCTCGCAACAGAAAAGCCGATCAGCTGATCATTGATCAGTTTCATGATTGAAGTAGCAGCAGGAGAGGGAGGGAGAGAGAAGAGGCAGTCGCTCCATATATCGGTTGTTAAGCTTAACGTGGGAACGCTTTACAAACATTCAGAGATGAACTTACACACTTGCTTTACTTCTCTGGGATAACTTTCTTGGAGATGAAATGCAGGGTTGGTAGCGAGGCTCCAAATATTCAACCAGACCGCCGACAGGTCTGGCACGCCACAACCGCTCTATCACGTGACGCTTACTGCTCCGACGTGATACGGTTATGAGCCGAGTTACGGCGTGTCGCAAGTTTTGTGAGGTGCTTTTTTGATATTTAATGGATCGATTACATTTTTATTTCTCTTCGATATCCGATCCAGTAATTTAGGTCAGTAAAGAGATTAGGAATCTGGAGAACTGGTGCCAGAGGAACAACCTCCTTCTAAACGTCAGTAAGACAAAGGAGCTGATAGTGGACTTCAGCACTAAGCAGGAGAGGAACTACCAGACCCCTGTCATCAACGAGTGCCCAGTGGAGAGAGTGGACAGCTTCAAATACCTCGGAGTTCACATCACGCAGGACCTGTCATGGTCCTGTCACATCAACACCGTGGTGAAAAAGGCCCGTCAGCGTCTCTACCACCTCAGACGCTTGAGAGACTTCCAACTGCCCTCCAAGGTGCTCAGGAACTTTTACTCGTGCACCATAGAGAGCATCCTGACGGGAAACATCTCAACCTGGTTCGGGAACAGCACCATGCAGGACAGACGAGCTCTACAGAGGGTTGTGCGGTCAGCTGAGCGCACCATCCGCCCTGAGCTCCCTGACCTGCACTCAATCTACAGCAGGCGGTGCTGGACCAAGGCCAGGAAGATCGTGAAGGACCTCAGCCATCCCAACAACAGACTGTTCTCTCTGTTGAGGTCAGGAAAGCGATTCCGCTCCCTGAAGACCAACACAGAGAGACTGAGGAGGAGCTTCTTCCCGCAGGCGATACGGTCTCTCAATCACACCACCACACAGTACTGACCCACACATATAGTTCTTACACACACACTGGGCATTCTGGACATTGTTTTCACTTCATCACTTTAAGCATATTTGCACTGCACAAGACATAATGTGGATTGCACAACACTGGTCATTATATTCTTCATTTCCGGTTAATACTTGTACACCTGCTGTTATTGTGTATATATTTATTTATATTTATTCATACATTCTTATATAGTTCTATATTGTGTATTTTGTTGCACAGTTATTTTATTTTCAACTTTAATTTATATATTTTATCTTATTCTTTCCCAGTTAAATTTACCCTTCATTCTAATTTGTGTTGTACAGTTATTTCATTTTTAACCTTAATTTTTTATATTTTATTCTTTCCCAGTTAAATTTACCCTTCATTCTAATTTGTGTTGTACAGTTATTTCATTTTTAACCTTAATTTATATTTTATTCCTTCCTAGTTAAATTTACCCTTTTTAATTTTTCATATTTATTTCCCATCTTATTCATAGCCTTTTCCTTTTTTGTTTTCTTTAGGTCACGAGCAGTTGCCCAAGCATTTCACTACATATCGTACTGTGTATGACTGTGTACGTGACAAATAAAATTTGAATTTGAATTTAACGGCCCGATACGATACGTAATATCGGATCGGTCCATCTCTCATGTAAACAACGACCCCCAAAGTGTCTAAGTCACGTCACGTGACAGCACAACATCTAAACACAAGAGGGGGGAGTAAAGTGTGCCTGCTCTGCGCTGACAGGTCTGCAGTGACCTGGCTCTTTCGTCTTTCCCGAAAGCACAGCATTGTAAACAAGAATGGAACTTAAAGTAAAGAATTGATCTCACCAGGCTAGTATCGATCCGATACCTTTGATGACTTGGTATCGATACGATCGATTTTTGGATCGATCTGCCCACTACTTTGGTTGTAGGAGGATGTAGGAGGAGGTTGTGAGTTCAGATGTGGGACGCCGAGATTAAAGCTGGAGAAAAATGTAATGAGCTCTTGTGTCGTTCTTACGTACTTCCACAACGTTACATTATATAATGAAAAATGTTCAACAACACAATACAGCAGAAAGTAAAAATATTCAGATTGACCATAGATCACTGAGGGTTTACAAAATGCATGTGAAAAGAAAAATACACTGTATAAGGAATTCATAAAACAAAGAACAAAAGAAGTAGAAAATAATGACAAAAAACAAAAATAAATTGATCTATATTATACGGGTATGAAGAAAGTACTAGTATAGTATATTGAAGTAGTATAGTAAAATAATAAACACTAAACACTAATATATTAAGGGATGTTATATGGGATACATTAAAGGTTGGTGGTTCAATCCCTTAGGCAAGACACTAACTCAAAGTTGGTCTCCAATCCATAAATTTGGGGATAGGCACCACTTCACATATTACAAGCCTGTTTCTCTACTTCCACAATTCTCCAATTGTTACTGAAGGTTACTCTTCATACCAACACCAACTAGATTTTTAAATCTTAATATAAATGAGTAACAGTAGGTGGACATTAGGTAAGGCTGCACTTTTTGCAGGGATCTCGTATAGAAAACTATTCCGCACGTATATAAAACAGGTCAGCGGCTCTGAACCGTAGTAAAGGGACCTCTGGCTAATACGTCGGGTTCGTGTCGGGCTCATAGCTGAAAACTAGCTTTACTTTGTTGTCTGGGTCGACTTTGCTAGCGAGATACAGAGAGAGGCGTTGAAAGGCTGCTCCAACAGAACTTATTGTTTCAGAGGAAAACACGAGCACAGTCGAGTCTTAATAGCTTACTTACAAGTGGGCTCGTCAGGCACTCTTTTTGGCTGCAGTGGTTATTATTATCGTCATGGTCCTGGATCGGTGACCCATTGTTTTGAGTTTGTTATTATTCTTTAGTTTCTTCTGATTTTGTATTAGTTCTTAGGGTTTGATTCTGGTGTTCAGTGTTTTATCATTCCTACCTGTGTCTTCCCCTTGTGCTCTGTTCGTGTCCCCGAGTTTGTGTTGTAAAACAGTCTGTGAGTTTCATGTTTTACTTTGAAGGTTTGTGTCTGGTCGTGTCTAATTAGGTTCAGCTGTGTACCCCTCTGGTGTGTCATTCCCTCAGTTCCTTGTGTGTATTTATAGTGTATGTCTGCCTGTGCTCCTTGGATCCTCCTTATCATCACCAGACAACTGCTGCCCCAGCCGTGACAATTATATTTACATGCTTCCATCTCCCGTTGCTGCTCGGTGACAGCTCGTAATTTTCCACTCTCCTTTTTCACACATAATGGGTTTGGCAGGTTTGGCAGTCCATTCTCCCTGCAGCACGGACTACACTGCCCATGAAGCTACATTCTTTAGGGCTATGCCTGTAACACCTATTGCCTTCATATTAAATCATTTTTGAATAATAATTAAAAAAAATAATTTCTTCACGCCATTAAGCGGGCCACAAGTAGAGGGGACATGGGTTGCGAGATTGAGACACAGGCATTAGAGCCTCGCGTGTTTTGTTTGGGTTTCCACCGGCGTGGAATAACCAAAAATAGAGAGGTCATAGCCTAACATATGGAACAGGAAAAGACGTGTAATCCATTTATTTCAACAAAGTAACTGTATTCTGAATATCACCTTTTTAAACAGTAACTGTAATGGAATACAGTTACTCATATTTTGTATTTTAAATACGTAACGTCGGTACATGTATTCCATTACTCCCCAACACTGGCCAGAGTATTCCTAGGTCTTTGAAAAGCACCTGATACAATCAATGATTTGGGAATTCTCAAATAAACTCACATGTGCAGACAGATGTTGTGAAAATTGAAAGAGTTCATGAACATAAGTTTTTTGGTGTTATAACAGATGATAAAATAGGCTGGAAAAAAATATAATAAATAAGCATTTCAGTATTGAGCAAAGAAAATAACATTCTGGACCACGAATCCCTCCATCATAGAGCAACTCGGCTCGAACCACCAACCTTCCAAACAGCAGATGACCTGCTCTACCTCCTGAGCCACACCATATGTGTTTGTGTACACGCACATGTATGTGGTGTATCTATTTGTTTATGTATATGTATCTGGAGTAACACAGCCAAACACATGTGACAGATTAAAAGGAAGGATTTATGATAGGATATGGTATAAACATGAAGAAACAGTGATGATTATTAGTACAAATAATAAGATAAAACTATTAATCCCTCGGGTGGGTTCCTCTGGGAAATTCAGTAATAGGAAAGGGTTTGATTAAATAAGCTTATTCTATTACTTTAACATGTTCAAAAAAGCCACACAATAAAATAAAAAAAACAAAAAAAACACAATACAATAATTTTATGTAGTCTCTAATCACTCTAATAATTTTTTATGCTGCAAATTATTGTGCCTTGAAATAGTATTCACAACGCTTAAGGTTTTCCAGACTTCACACTTTGAGGGAATTTCATGGTACATCAACACAAAGTAAAGCATACTTCACCATGTGAAGTGGAAGGAAAACAATATATGGTTTTCAACAATTTTCACAAATAAAAATTTGAAAAGTGTGGTGTGAGTATTTATTCAGCCCCCTTTACGCTGTTCTGTAAAGGCCTCCGATGTTTGTGAGAGTGACCAAAATCCATCATGATGATAAAGGAACGCAACTGAGAGGTAAGGGATAAAATTGTGGAGAGGTTTAAAGCAGGGTTAGGTTATAAAAACATATCCCAAGCTCTCAGTCCAACCGCACTGAAGATGGAGAGCGATTCTCTTTTGGACTTTCATACGCACTGTTTTTCAACTACCCAAAGTCTATGAAGAACACATTGCAGTTCATCTAGCGGGCACTATGCACAATGTGCCACATTGGACTAAAACGCAAGTTAGAAACCGTATATCGCCTCTACAATGAGAAACCATGGCTGGTGGGGATTCCTCCTCCCCTGTATGTTGCTGTAAAATATCCTGCTAAAATGAGAATAAATATTGTTGCCAGTTTAAATGCAGCTTCATAGACATAGCATCTGATCTTGCACTCTTGGTGTCGCTGTCACTTGGTGTTCGCTCGCTCTGTGGTAGAGTATCACTTCCTGTTCCTGCTCAAACACAGTGGTGTTTCTGAGTAGCTTATCTGCTTAGCAATTTAATTTAAAAACTTTAAAATACATTCTATTTTCATAGTATAATCTTCACGTGCTTCATCCGAAGCACACTTTCTGTGTACTCGCTACCTAATTTATAACCAAAGTATTCACTCACTGTCTCTGTACTGTTTCGCTAGCTTAGCTTAGCTCATAGCCGACTCGTTAGCACCATGGCTACTTCACCTGTCCCTCCTGCACTTTCTTGCTCATTGTGTCAGATGTTTAGTTACTCCTTGGCCTCCTTTAGCAGTAATGATATCTGTAACAAATGTAGCATATTTGCAGCTCTGGAGGCCAGGATTACTGAATTGGAGACTCTGCTTCGCACCCTTCATTCACCCGTAGCAGGCCCCTGTAGCTGGTGCAGCCGAAAATAGCGTAGGCCCCGCTAGCTGTTACCCGGCAGACCCCAAGCAGCTGGGGAAAGAGGGCGGCTGGGTGACGGTGAGGAGGAAGCATAGTCCTAAACAGAAGCCCCAGGTACACCACCAACCCGTTCATGTGTCTAACCGTTTTTCCCCACTCGGCGACACACCCGCCGGGGGTCAAACTCTGGTAACTGGTGATTGTGTTCTCAGACATGTGAAGCTAGAGACACCATAGTAACCATAGTCAATTGTCTTCCAGGGGCCAGAGCAGGCGACAGTGAAGGAAATTTAAAACTGCTGGCTAAGGGTAAACGTAAATTCAGTAAAATCATAATTCACGTCGGCAGTAATGACACCCGGTTACGCCAATCGGAGGTCACTAAATCAATATTGAATCGGTGTGCAACTTTGCCAAAACAATGTCGGACTCTGTAGTTTTCTCTGGTCCCCTCCCCAATCAGACCAGGAGTGACATGTTTAGCCGCATGTTCTCCTTAAATTGCTGGCTGTCTGAGTGGTGTCCCAGAAACGATGTGGGCTTCATAGATAATTGGCAAACCTTCTGGAGGAAACCTGGTCTTGTTAGGAGAGACGGCATCTATCCCACTTTGGATGGAGCAGCTCTAATTTCTTGAAATATGGACAAATTTATTAAACCCCCCAAAATATGACTATCCAGAGTTGGGACCAGGAAGCAGAGTTGCAGTCTTACACGCCTCTCTGCAGCTTCTCTCCTCCTGCTACCCCCCCCAAAAACCCATCTCCATAGAGACTGTGTCAGCTCCCAAAAAGACAAAAAACAAACTAAAAACCAGCAACAAACAACTTAAACATAAACAATTACAAAGAAAGAACAATACAGTATCCACATCTGAACCAAAGAGTAAAACAGTGAAATGTGGATTATTAAATATTAGGTCTCTCTCCTCCAAGTCTCTGTTAGACTTAATAATTGATCAACAAATTGATTTACTCTGCCTTACAGAAACCTGGTTGCAGCAGGATAATTATGTTAGTTTAAATGAATCAACACCCCTGAGTCATTCTAACTACCAGAAATCTCGAAGCACAGGCCGGGGGGGGCGGTGTGGCAGCAATTTTTCACACCAGCCTATTAATCAACCAAAGACCCAGACAGACTTTTAATTCATTTGAAAGTCTGATGCTTAGTCTCGTCCACCCCAGCTGTAAAACTCAGAAACCAGTCTTACTTGTTATCATCTATCGTCCACCTGGGCCTTACACAGAGTTTCTGTCTGATTTCTCAGACTTTTTATCTGATTGAGTTCTGAGCTCAAATAAAATAATTATTGTGGGTCATTTTAACATCCATGTAGATGCTAAAAATGACAGCCTCAACATGGCATTTAATCTGTTATTAGACTCAATTGGCTTCTCTCAAAATGTAAAAGAACCCACCCACCACTTTAATCACACTCTAGACCTTGTTTTAACATATGGCATAGAAACTGAACATTTAACAGTGTTTCCTGAAAACCCTCTCCTGTCTGATCATTTCCTGATAACATTTACATTTACAATAATTGATTACACAGCAGTGGAGAGTAGACTTTATCAAAGTAGATGTCTTTCTGAAAGTGCTGTAACTAAGTTTAAGAATATAATCCACCCACTGTTATCATCTTCAATGCCCTGTACCAACATAGAGTAGAGCAGCTATCTGAACGCTACTCCAACAGAGGTCGATTATCTTGTTAATAATTTCACCTCCTCACTACGTACGACTCTGGATACTGTAGCTCCTGTGAAAACTAAGGTCTCAAATCAGAAGTACCTGACTCCGTGGTATAATTCTCCATCACGTAGCCTAAAGCAGACGACTCGTAAGCTGGAGAGGAAATGGCATGTCACAAATTTAGAGGATCATCATTTAGCCTGGAGAAATAGTTTGCTGCTTTATAAGAAAGCCCTCCACAAAGCCAGAACATCTTACTATTCATCACTGATTGAAGAAAATAAGAACAACCCCAGGTTTCTCTTCAGCACTGTAGCCAGGCTGACAAAAAGTCAGAGCACTGTTGAGCCAACCATCCCTTTAACGTTAACTAGTAATGACTTCATGAACTTCTTCACAAATAAAATTTTTATCATTAGAGAAAAAATTACCAATAATCATCCCACAGATGTAATATTATCTACAGCTACTCTTAGTACCATTGATGTTAAGTTAGACTCTTTTTTTCTAATTGATCTTTCTGAGTTAACTTCAATAATTACTTCCTCCAAACCATCAACGTGTCTTTTAGACCCCATTCCTACAAAACTGCTCAAAGAAGTCCTGCCATTAATTCATTCTTCGATCTTAAATATGATCAACCTATCTCTAATAATCAGTTATGTACCACAGGCCTTCAAACCTGGCTGTAGTTAAACCTTTACTCAAAAAGCATCTCTAGACCCAGCAGTCTTATCTAATTATAGGCCAATCTCCAACCTTCCTTTCATATCAAACATCCTTGAAAGAGTAGTTGTCAAACAGCTAACAGATCATCTGCAGAGGAATGGCTCATTTGAAGAGTTTCAGTCAGGTTTCAGAGCTCATCACAGCACAGAAACAGCTTTAGTGAAGGTTACAAATGATCTTCTTATGGCCTCTGACAGTGGACTCATCTCTGTGCTTGTCCTGCTAGACCTCAGTGCAGCATTCCATACTGTCGACCATAATATCCTATTAGAGCGATTAGAACATGCTGTAGGTATTACAGGTACTGTGCTGCAGTGGTTTGTATCATATCTATCTAATAGACTCCAGTTTGTGCATGTAAATGGAGAGTCCTCTTCACACTCTGAGGTTAATTATGGAGTTCCACAGGGTTCAGTGCTAGGACCAATTCTGTTTACACTATACATGCTTCCCTTAGGCAGCATCATTAGAAGACATAGCATACATTTACACTGCTATGCAGATGACACCCAGCTCTATCTGTCCATGAAGCCAGATAACACACACCAATTAGTTAAACTGCAGGAATGTCTTAAAGACATAAAGACCTGGATGGCCGCTAACTTTCTGCTTCTTAAATTATCGGGCCCCATCTTATCTTAATGACCTTGTAGTACCATATCACCCTATTAGAGCACTTCGCTCTCGCTCTGCAGAACTACTTGTTGTTCCTCGAGTATTTAAAAGTAGAATGGGAGGCAGAGCCTTCAGTTTTCAGGCCCCTCTTCTGTGGAACCAGCTTCCAGTTTGGATTCAGGAGACAGACACTATCTCTACTTTTAAGATTAGGCTTCAAACTTTCCTTTTTGCTAAAGCATATAGTTAGGGCTGGACCAGGTGACCCTGAATCCTCCCTTAGTTATGCTGCAATAGACGTAGGCTGCCGGGGATACCCATGATGCATTGAGTTTTTCCTTTCCAGTCACCTTTCTCACTTACTATGTATTAACAGACCTCTCTGCATTGAATCATATCTGGTATTAATCTCTGTCTCTCTTCCACAGCATGTCTTTATCCTGTCTTCCTTCTCTCACCCCAACCAATCACAGCAGATGGCCCCGCCCCTCCCTGAGCCTGGTTCTGCCGGAGGTTTCTTCCTGTTAAAAGGGAGTTTCTCCTTCCCACTGTCGCCAAAGTGCTTGCTCATAGGGGGTCATATGATTGTTGGGTTTTTCTCTGTATCTATGAAGTGCCTTGAGGTGACTTTTGTTGTGATTTGGCGCTATATACAGTGGGGCAAAAAAGTATTTAGTCAGCCACCGATTGTGCAAGTTCCCCCACCTAAAATGATGACAGAGGTCAGTAATTTGCACCAGAGGTACACTTCAACTGTGAGAGACAGAATGTGAAAAAAAATCCATGAATTCACATGGTAGGATTTGTAAAGAATTTATTCGTAAATCAGGGTGGAAAATAAGTATTTGGTCAATAACAAAAATACAACTCACTACTTTGTAACATAACCTTTGATGGCAATAACAGAGGTCAAACGTTTACTATAGGTCTTTACCAGGTTTGCACACACAGTAGCTGGTATTTTGGCCCATTCCTCCATGCAGATCTTCTCGAGAGCAGTGATGTTTTGGGGCTGTCGCCGAGCAACATGGACTTTCAACTCCCGCCACAGATTTTCTATGGGGTTGAGGTCTGGAGACTGGCTAGGCCACTCCAGGACTTTCAAATGCTTCTTACGGAGCCACTCCTTTGTTGCCCGGGCGGTGTGTTTTGGATCATTGTCATGTTGGAAGACCCAGCCTCGTTTCATCTTCAAAGTTCTCACTGATGGAAGGAGGTTTTGGCTCAAAATCTCACGATACATGGCCCCATTCATTCTGTCCTTAACACGGATCAGTCGTCCTGTCCCCTTGGCAGAAAAACAGCCCCATAGCATGATGTTTCCATCCCCATGCTTCACAGTAGGTATGGTGTTCTTGGGATGCAACTCAGTATTCTTCGTCCTCCAAACATGACGAGTTGAGTTTATACCAAAAAGTTCTACTTTGGTTTCATCTGACCACATGACATTCTCCCAATCCTCTGCTGTATCATCCATGTGCTCTCTGGCAAACTTCAGACGGGCCTGGACATGCACTGGCTTCAGCAGCGGAACACGTCTGGCACTGCGGGATTTGATTCCCTGCCGTTGTAGTGTGTTACTGATGGTGACCTTTGTTACTTTGGTCCCAGCTCTCTGCAGGTCATTCACCAGGTCCCCCCGTGTGGTTCTGGGATCTTTGCTCACCGTTCTCATGATCATTTTGACCCCACGGGATGAGATCTTGCGTGGAGCCCCAGATCGAGGGAGATTATCAGTGGTCTTGTATGTCTTCCATTTTCTGATGATTGCTCCCACAGTTGATTTTTTCACACCAAGCTGCTTGCCTATTGTAGATTCACTCTTCCCAGTCTGGTGCAGGTCTACAATACTTTTCCTGGTGTCCTTCGAAAGCTCTTTGGTCTTGGCCATGGCGGAGTTCGGAGTCTGACTGTTTGAGGCTTTGGACAGGTGTCTTTTATACAGATGATGAGTTCAAACAGGTGCCATTCATACAGGTAACGAGTGGGGGACAGAAAAGCTTCTTACAGAAGGCGTTACAGGTCTGTGAGAGCCAGAGATTTTCCTTGTTTGAGGTGACCAAATACTTATTTTCCACCCTAATTTACGAATAAATTCTTTACAAATCCTACCATGTGAATTCATGGATTTTTTTTTCACATTCTGTCTCTCACAGTTGAAGTGTACCTCTGGTGCAAATTACTGACCTCTGTCATCATTTTAAGTGGGGGAACTTGCACAATCGGTGGCTGACTAAATACTTTTTTGCCCCACTGTAAATAAAATTGAATTGAATTGAATTCATTTATTGACAGAAGGCTCAGTGACTCTTGGATTTTTCTGAAATTGTACATTTTAAAGTCACAGAGGTTTCTCCAAAATGTGTTCTGTGTTAATTTGTGCATTACCTTAACAGTATCATAAAATCAGTTTTGCTTTTTTATAGCAATGCATGAAATAGCAGATATTAAAAAAAAAAAACCCTCACGACCTTCATTTACAGATAGCTGTGGAAAAACAATAGAAACAAAGGATTTTATTTCAACACAGATTATATCGACACTTAAGGTTTTATTAAGTCTGAAAAAAGGCATGTATGCTTTAACATATCACTATGACATGAAAATAAAGGAATTCTTTAAATGAGGGTCTTTGCTTTTAAGTCAACATGTACACAGTGTAGGTGTGTCCCTGTGAAGTCACATGTACATCCATCAGACGTCTAAGCCGTGGCATTGAATGTCCCGTGGAAGCCATAGGGGATGTTGACAGGTACCACCGCCCTGCCCAGCTCCTCGAATGTCTTGGCATCTAACACCAGAAGGAATGTACTCTTGTCCTGGAGAGAACAGAGACATGGGTAAAGAAATACTTGGTGTACAAGACAGTGTAGAAAACACAACGGCACGATGTCCAAGCTCGTGCTCAGCCATGTTTTACATTTGTATGAGGAAACTGTATCTATAAAGAGTACCCTGTCCAAAATGGCTGAGCCTGACTAACCTCGTCTGGAGTGATGACCACAGACATGATAACACCATCATCCTCCTCTGTAGCATTAGGAGAGGGAACAAAGACCGGCTCAGATGGATACTGACCAGGATGTTCCCACACCTGTGAGGGAACATTTACACACAATATCACATTCATGATGACAAAAGAAAAATCACAATAACAATGCTATCTCAATACCTGTGGGACAGTCCTCTCTAACTTTGTTTACTGTTTGTTAACTCCATATTACCCACAATTTTTATGGATTGTCTTCAGTCTTATACTAGTTATATACCAGGCGTCCCCTGAGGCCTGGTATATAACTAAGGCCTGTTGTTTTTCAATACAACATTATATAATTTCACAATGACACAAAAAGTTACTACATATACATACAGTAATATACTACACTAGATTTCTATATTACCAAGGCTGACATCAGCATAAAACACTTTAATATAACCCTTTCCCCTTTGGGGTGAGTTGCGCTCTCTGAATGCTTTTTTAAATGTCACAGTTGTCACTATACAGTAAGTGTGCGATACATTTTTTATTACAACTTTAAATCTCAGTAAATTTACTTTGTGAATGAACTAAAATAGAAACAGATATAATTGGTTTTATCTGGAAACTTTTGATTTCAGTTGTGGGGGTTAACTTGTTCCACAGTTTGGAAATGCGAGCTCTCTTTTCTTTGCTCCAATAAAACAACATGCCTTCATGAGTTTTCCGTGGAGATCCATCTTAATCAGCGTGTCCCCTACAAGGTGTCTAAAGCCACAGCCATAGAAGTAGCGGTAGGGATGGGTGTTGAATTTGTGATAGTTGATCTGAGGAAACTCCAGACCTCCGTATTCATGGAGATCCTCCCCATGGAGGTCCTCATGGGTACAGAACACCTGCACAGGTTTAAAAAAACAAAAAAAGCAACACAGGTAATCACTGAGATTCAGGTAATGAAAGTGCTATTAAAATGTCAACATGTAGCAAAGTCCAATTAAGCGTTTATATAGAAATCAGAATGTAAATAAGTTCCAAAGAAAGAAGAAGTAGGTTTGTTAAAGCATGTAAATTTTAACTACCATAAGACTGATAAAATCTTAATGTTTGTGTGAAAAAGTAAAATGAAACGGAGAAATTAAACATATGCATTCTGTAACGTGCTGATGGCTGTACATTAATACCTTGTTCTTGGCAATTCTTACAGAAGTAGCTATGCTGTTTGGCCGGGTAATCAAGTTCTGGTTGTAGGGTGTGTCACGGTCAACATTGAGAGGCAGCACAAATCGCCGGGGGAAGGCTCTACTCAAGGTGTTGTACACCTGACGAGGAAGATCTTGTTAACTTCAACAAACCATCTTTTCTTCAGATAAACCAAAAGCAGCCTAAGGATTTTCCATAAACTGCACAGAAAAGTCAGTAATGAGCTTTACTTAACTAACTTACCTCATCAAGAGCTTCTCCAGACTTGCGCATGTTCTGGATGTTGTAGTTTGTGATTGCCTGGCCATCATCTGATGCACACAAATCTATGATCAAGAATCCATCCTCCTCAAATGCATTGATCTGATGGAAGGTTGATAGTGGCTTTGCAAGATACTTGATGGAGCTTACCTGAAACACAAAAACAACAATGGAAATGCACTGTGGCACTAGCTCAGTTCTGCGTTCTAGCTCAAGTCAAATAATTGTACTTAATATTTTATTAATGTGACTTAAATATTATTTCACATTTCTGCAAATGCAAATGCAAATGCAAAAAAAAAAGTTTTATTAACTAAACTGAACATTTATTTGTTTCTTCTGAAATCTTTGTAACATAAATCATCTAGCACTCTACCTATTGATACAGAGCATCAGGTGTCAGACGGAAACTTGCTTTTAGCCCCTTCCTCTTTATTTTTCAGTTATGCTAACATAATCCGTATTCAGATTACTATTATTTGTCATGATTATTTGCTGATTTGACAAAAATGTTTTTATTGCACTTTTATTGTTGCTTTTATCTTGCATTTGCAACAAAACACTGCTTTCATATCTTCACATTTGTACCCTAACCCTATCTTTGCATTCAGATATTCACCTAAATTCAGTATCTCTCTTAGAAGAAAAATAAAATGCATTCATTAAAAATAGATGACCAAAACTTAACTCAAAATTCAATCAAGTCACAGGAACAATACTTATGAGACTTGGAAGAATACTTTTTATTGTGAATTAAGTTTACCTTACTTAATCACTTAGTTCATTTTTGCATGTTAGAGTCCTACCTTCCCAGAGTGTTTGTGGATCAGATGGAAGATTGTGTTGAGTTTGGGGTCCCAGAATATGCTATCACTGATACTTTTTCCTCTTAGCTTGCCTGTCACAATCTTCAGCAGGTCCAGCTTGATGGGCTGTTCAATGAACACCACGTAGTTCTCAGACATTGCTATAATGAAATGAGAAGAAGTTTCTATTTATGATTCTTTGCAACGGGACTCAGCTCCAGTAAGACTATAGGACTATAAGAAAACCAATGATTTAAATCATTTTCATTCCATACATCAACTCAGAGTACCACTCCATTGTGATACCTGTGCTTTTTTATTCCCAAATTCAAGATGTGCATGCTTTACTGCATGAGACTTTTTGCTCACCAAAGCTGTGGTAGTATGAAGGTTTGGTCTTGTCCACTGAAGGAATCGAGCACAGCACTGTGGCTCCCTCCAGGGTTTCATCTTCTGTTTTCTTGGTTGGTGGCACTTGGATAATGTTGTAGTATGATCCTGTCATGCCAGATACTGTTAGATCTTTGATCCGTAACCTGTAGTGTGGAAATGGATCTGATGTTTCTTAAATACCTTTCGAGGTGTAGGAATTTCCCATGTTGTATGTCGTACCATCAGGCTCAGTATGAGGGTGTGCTGTGGCTCCATTCACAGCAATGAATTTGCTCCAGTCCACCTAATACAAACAAATGCAATGGCACAAAAGGTTTGCAGTTTTTATTGCTTCTATACCTACTTTTACAGTTTGATACATGTGTCACTAAAACTTCAGCTGCACGTATATCATTACACTCATGGTACCTTTTCAGTCTCCAGTGTGTCAGGGTCCACCTTGTGCATGATGTTGGTTTCTGTACTGACATAATAGTCACCTTTGTAGGTCACAAAACTCACATTGGCATTGTCTGTGGGCTCTAGAGGGAAAGAAAGCTTTGAATTACTTATTCTATAGCAAGTGCATCAACAGGCTGCTTTGTCTTCAAGATACTCACTGTGTGATTCAAATCTTGACAGGAAGCGCTGGAAGACATTTTTACAGGGGTCCGGCATGGTTACAGTCCCAAACTCAGATATTGCAATGCGATTGTGCTCCTTGTTGGTCTGGTAGCTGTCGCTGGACAGGAAGCGGCTTTTGTAAGTGACTTGCCCATTTGATATTTTGAACTGGTGCAGGAGAGCCATGCCATCAAACCAGTGGTTAAATCTGTAGAGAAATAGATTCAATGCAGAGGGGAGTGAGCTTCATGATGTCTGAAGCGAATGGATAAACACACAAAGACGCAGCACTCACTTGTGGTTTCCGATCTCAAACTTTCCGGGCCCATTTCTCAGGAAGTTTCCTTTGATCCATTCTGGGATTGTACCAATGATCTGGGTGCTGATGGGCCTGGGGGTGTCCTCCACTGAGCTCACAATCTTCTCGATAGAAGGCAGACCGCGTACATTTGTGTAATGATTGATGTTCTTCACAGACTTAGATTTTTTGAGTGCTGTTAGAAAAAAACATAATCAGAAAGGACATTGTTATAATTTAAGTAAAATAATGTTAGTGTGTGCAGCTAGTAGCATTTAATGTTTACCTGAAGTATTCTTTTTCTGATGTTTGACAGTATCCATGGCTGTGGTTAAGCCTTCTGTAGCTTAGTCTCTCTTCTGAGATGCTGCTGGTTCGTACGCTGACTCCTGATTTTATACTGTCCTTCTGACACGTACCATAGAAACAGCAAAAAAGGATGCAGTCAGACATTTCATGCTTGTTTAACTCTGTGCAAAACAGAAGCAAATGGCAATCAAAAATGTAAGCAGTAACAGATGATCACTTTATCTGACTGGAAAAAACAGCAAATAACCGTGTCCAGTCTTTCAAATCATTCCTTTGACTCTTTTAGTTAGGCTTAATATGCATGGTTATATATAGCATGGTGAAACCAGATGAACTTGGATGAGTGGCTTAGAGGGATGATTTTCTTTTGTTTTTGTATTTTTGCAGATGTACAGCAATCTTTTTAAATATTCTATATCTGGAATAATTAAAGCATTATAAAATGTTTTCTTGCTCTTTTACATTTGAGTTATCTGAATTAAAAAATAAAATGAGTTCCTGTTGTGTACTTGTCACATATCATATTTCACCAATATGCTCAAAAGAATGACCCATGAACAGGATGACTCTGCATTTTCTGGTGTCAGTAAGGACACTGTCAGTGCCACTGATGGAAGTTCATTTGGGTCCTCACAAAGCTAGCATCTCAAATTAAATTGAAAAAGAAAATCTCTTGTTTCTCTTTCCTTAAATTTGTTTAAATTAGCTTTAGGTATGAAATTTGAAAGTTATGAATTAAAGATATTGCATGTCATTTTTAATAAGATACATTTCTTGTATCTTTGTGATTTCATGTGACTTTCTCAACATCATTTTCTCTTTATCATATACATTCATTTTCTTTAAGAAGTACAACATTGTACATCCAGGCTTTATCCTTTTTAGGTGGGCCGCAGAAGTAAGCCCGCCGGGGAAGTGTTTTGTGACTTCGGTGCAGGTGGTACAGGCTTTCACATATTCTCGGGCATTCTGGGCTAAAGACGGCCACCAGAAAGAGCTTTCCAGAAAGGAGACAGTGCGTTGGATGAAAATCTTGCTGTGTCTTGTTGGAGCACCTGGGCTCGTACCGACGAATGGATGTAGAGCCGCCCTGGGGGGTCCTGTCCCTGGATCAGGTTCGGTACGCTGGGCCTGCCGCACCATCGACTCAATCTCCCAAGGGAGGCCTCCTATGACACAGCCAGGAGGCAAGATCGACGCCTCCTCCCGATCCCCCTCAGAGGATGGAAACTGACGTGATAAAGCATCTGCTTTGACATTTCGGGACCCGGGCCTGTAAGTAATGGAGAAATTGAAACGGGTGAAGAAAAGCGCCCACCTGGCCTGACATGCGTTGAGGTGTTTTGCTGCCTGAAGGTAGGCAAGGTTCTTGTGGTCGGTCCACACAATGAAAGGCTTTGCCGTCCCCTCCAGCCAGTGCCGCCACTCCTCCAGTGCCAGTTTGATGGCGAGTAGCTCCCTGTCGCCAACATCGTAGTTTCACTCTGCGGGTGAAAGACAACGAGAGAAGTAAGCACATGGATGGAGTTTACCTTCAGTCTTCTGAGAGAGGACGGCTCCCACGCCTATATCTGAGGCATCCACCTCCACGATGAAGGGTTGGTTGAAATCCAGCTGGGAGAGGATGGGGGCGGAGGCAAAACATTGTTTCAGATGATCGAATGCCTCAGTGGCTGCCTGCCCCCACTGGAACGGAACCTTAGGGGAAGTGAGGTAAGTAAGAGTTGAGACAATTTTGCTGAAGTCACAAATGAAGCGACGATAGAAATTTGCAAACCCCAAAAAACATTGAAGCTGCTTGTGGTTTGGGGGTGTGGCCCACTCCAAATCCGCTTTGGCCTTTCCAGGATCCGGTCTCAAGTTCCCCTGCTCAGTTATGAAACCAAGGAAGGAAACGGTGTTTACATGAAACTCACACTTCTCTGCTTTGACAAAAAGGCGGTTTTCCAACAATCTTTGTAATACCAGTTTGACATGTCTTTTATGTTCTGCCACTGACCTGGAGAAGATGAGTATATTGTCTAGGTAGACGAAAACAAAGTGGTTGATGAAGTCTCTGAGGATGTCATTCACAAGAGCTTGGAAGACTGCTGGGGCATTTGTTAATCCATAGGCATGACGAGATATTCAAAATGTCCCAGGTGGGTGTTGAATGCCGTCTTCCACTCGTCCCCCTCCCTAATGCGAACCAAATGATTAGCACTCCGGTGGTCAAGTTTACTGAATATCTTCATCCCGTGGAGTAGCTCAAACACTGAGGTCAGCAGGGGCAGCGGGTATTTATTCTTGACAGTGATTGCATTCAAGCCCCGATAGTCAATGCATGGCCAGAGGGACTTATCTTGTCAACAAAGAAAAATCCTGCTGCCAAGGGAGTAGATGGCCGAATGATTCCCGCAGCCAGTGAGTCGGTAATGTACTCCTCCATGGCTTCTCTTTCTGGCTGTGATAGGCTATAGAGTCAGCTGGTAGGCAGCGGGGCTCCTGGTAACAAATCAATGGCACAATCATAAGGCCGGTGTGGGGGAAGAGAACGAGTGCGATTCTTACTAAACACCTCCGCTAGTTCATGGTACACAGAAGGAACTGCTGTTAGATCCGGAGGAATCTGTGGGGGTGACGCAGGGGAGCCGACGGATGGAATGGCGGATTTTAAGCACGTCATGTGGCATCCTTCCCCCCATCTAGACACACAGCCAGCCTGCCAATCAATTAGTGGATTATGTTGCAACAGCCAAGGATAGCCAAGAACTATAGACAAGACAAGCGGCGTCAGCGGGGCTTTGAAAACAAACAAACTGATTAATTCAGAGTGATTTCCAGACAAACACAGAGTGACAGGTTCAGTAACGTGGGTGACATCAGGCAAACGCTGTCCATTCAGAGATGAGGCTCGAAGAGCATGAGGCAGAGGTTCAATAGTTAAGCCCAGTTTTTTAGCAAGTGATGCATCAATAAAACTCTGTTCTCTGTCTCTCAAAGCCTTGAGTGAGTGAGTGGCAGTGTGAGCAGTGAGCCTAGCTTGCAACAAAAGATGAGGAGGGGAATGTGCAATGTTTATTTCGCCCACCAGTACCCCCCTTTTTACTGGCACGCATGCCCTTTTGCCTGTGTGGCGCAAACGGCGATGAAATGTCCGTGACGGCCACATTATAAACACTCACCGGCCATGAAATGGCGCTGCCTCTCCGCTGGCGTAAGCTGGGCGCGTCCGATTTGCATCGGCTCCGCCTCACTGGGACTCACATCCATCGAGGCCGGCTGTTGTGGTGAAGCAGCACTTCCAGCAACAATCCCAACACTGAGCGGAGCATTCTGGGAAACTGAGTGTCACGTCCCGCGGTGCACTCGCAGACGCTCATCAACGTGAATGCACAGGGTCATTAAAAAGCTGAGAGATGATGGCAATTCTCTCGTTATGAGCTCATCCTTCAAAACCTCCTAAATATTGTTGAGCAGAACCTTCTTTACTGCCTCTTCACTCCACCTGGTCTCTACAGCGAGAATGCGGAAGTCAATTGAGAAGTAAACAAGCGTTTACTTTGTTTTAGATTTAGTAGACGCTGTGCAGCAGCAGAGGGCCCGCCGTCCTTTTCAAACACGCCTTTGGATTCAGACAGGAACTCGGGATAGCAGATATTCCGCAGAGTTTTCAATAATTCCTGAGCCCACTGAAGCACGTGGTCTCATAGCAGCGGAACAAAGAAAGCAATCCGGGCATCGTCCCTGGCATATTATTTGTTCTGCCGGCGAAAAAACAAGGAGACTTGGGCAAGAAAACCGGAACATTTCTCCAGCTCACCTGTAAACAGCTCAGGGCTTGGCATCGTCCTCCCCGGGGCTTCTAGCCAGGCAGCGGGAGGGTTGGGGGGTGTAGCGGCGGCCTGGGGACTCGGAGATGGAGAGGGACTTACACACGGAGATTGATTTACGCTCGGAGAGAGTCGGCTTACCAGGGGTGTGCGCTGGGCGAGACCCTATATGAGGGCGGAGAGCTCTTTATTAATGTGGTGGAGCATCTTCTTGTGCTGCTCCAGCAGGGCTTCCTGAGTGAGGAGAGCCCGTTGAACAGGGTCAGAATCCACTGAGTCCATAGTGGCTGGATCGTTCTGTCACAGATTATTAGGCAGAGGGCTCACTCGCAGGACTCTGAAGTTTAGAGAGAAGGTGAGGGTTTATTTACAATGTGGCACCAAGTGAGGATTTATACATATATACAGTGAGACAGATAACACGGGGCTCCAGGGAGTGGAGGGGGGTCAAAAGGGGAGGGAAGGTCCAAGGCAGGTGCACACACGCTCCTCTTCAACTCAATCCACACCTCACTCAGATACCTCAGATACCTCAGCTACCACACCTCACTCGCTCCTCTTCAACTCAATCCACACCTCACTCAGATAGTCCACTCCAAAATGCTCATGCTCACTCGCACACAATCACAGGAATCCAGACGGCAGGGAAGACAGGCAGAGAATCTAGAAGGCCTGTACACAGAGGAAAATAATGTTAGGAGGATGCTCTATTTCAAAAGGCTCTAGCCTTTTGAAATACTCAAAAGGCTAGGCTACACTGATGCTAGGTAGTGTGACAATCCAGCAAGGAAGCAGTCGCTCTTGCCATCTTAAGTAGTCTGCCAGCATCAGTGTAAATGAGCCACAGGTGTGTGTTCAGGGCGGGTTCATAGGCGGGGAATCAAGGTCCAGTTCTGCCCTGTTGGGAGAGGCGAAGACAAAAAACACACACCACGACCTCTCCAGATCTTGAGAACCATGACATCAGGGGCTTGTTGTTGGGGGACTTTTGCCCCCTGGTAGGGTCTCCAATGGGAACTTGGTCCTAGGTGAGGGACCAGACAAAGAGTGATTCAAAAGACCCCTATATGAGTATACAATCAAGGGAACAGTTCACTCTGTCACCCAGGATAGGGTTACTGAGGCCCCGTTCTGGACCCAGGCATGGGAAGGGTGTCTGAGGGCGAGCGTCTGGGAGGAAGAAGTTTATATTCATATACTGAATATAAACTTCAGTATATGAATGTAAACTCATATACTGAATATAAACTTCTTCCTGGGGCCAGGCCCCATAGACTATATTTAGTCCATGAGGCCTGGCTGGGCCCACCCTAGATTGCAGGTTGATGATCGATTTTGTAATCATATCACCAGACCTGCGGCCATATGTTCTGGACACTAGCGTAAAGAGAGGGGCCGAGCTGTCAACTGATCACCACTTGGCGGTGAGTTGGATCAGGTGGCGGGGGGAGGATTCAGGACAGACCTGGCGCACCTAAATGTATAGTGTGGGTGCGCTGGGAATGCCTGGCAGAGGCCCCGGTCTCTGAGATCTTGAATGCACACCACCGGCAAAGCTTCAATAGCATTCCAAGGGAGACTGGGGACATTGAGTCTGAATGGACCATGTTCGGCACCTCCATTGCCGAAGCTGCAGCATTGAGCTGCCGCCGCAAGGTGGTTTGTGCGTGTCATGGTGACTTCTGAACTAAATAGTGGACACCAGAAGTAAAGGGAGCCACCAGGCTGAAGAAGGAGTCCTATCAAGCTTGGTTAGCCTGTGGAACTTCGGAGGCAGCTGATAGCTACCGACAGCCCAAGCAGAATGGGGGTTGGGGAGTGGCTGAAGCAAAAACATGAAAAAAGACTATCGGACTGCCTCAAAGAAATTCATGCAAACCATCAGGCGATTTGAAGACTGGTTTCTCCGGAGGGTGTCTTCCAACTACAGGAGGATCACACTCCTCAGCCCTCCTGGGAAAGTTTATACCAGGGTGCTGGAAAGGACAGCCCATCCATTAGTCGAACCTCGGATACAGGAGGAACAATGCAGTTTTTGATCTGGTCATTGAACACTGGACAAGCTCTTTACCCTCTCGAAGATACTTGAGGGTGCATGGGAGTTTGCCTAACCAGTCTACACATGTTTTGTGGACCTGGAGAAGCCATTCAACCGTGTCCCTCAGAGTGTCCTGTCGGAGGTGCTTCGGCAGCGAAGCTCTCAATTGACCGATCGATGTATGTCTCTACCCTCACCTATGGTCACAAGCTGTGGGTAGTGACAGAAGGAACAAGATATCGGATACAAGCGGCAGAAATGAGCTTCCTCCAAATGGTGGCTGGTCTCTCCCTTAGAGATAGGGTGAGAGATACGGCCATCCGGGAGATGCCTCAGCTGGCCTAGGAACCCCTTGTTTCCTGGAGGGGAGCTGGAGGAGGTGCCCAGGAGAGGGAGGTCTGGGCTTCTCTGTTTAGGCTGCTGCCCCCATGAACTGGCCCTAGATAAGCAGAAGAAGATGGATGGAGGATCTTAAATTGTATCTTGTAACTGTATCTAGCCTGTTGCAAAAAATAATTTCAAGAGGAAAGCAAAACAGCAGGTTTCTACAATGATCTGCAAAATTTCCTGTAGGCTTTTTCATGTTTTGGGGCTGCATTTAAGCCAGTGATATTGCCAAGAGTCCCACCTCAACATTTCCTTTAAAAAAAAATAAAATAAAAAATAAAAAATTGTCTGCTGCCGCTCACGCAAAACTGAGTCTGTTGGGTCCATGTTGTTGGGACGATTAAGAATTCAGGGCTGTGCAGGTTCCACTGGATTCTCATACTGAACATTGCTCACAACCCGCTCAAGTTGCTCCGGCTGTGGTTGTGCAGGGCTTGCTGACTGCTCTGGTGACTGGGGCTGAGGACTTTCTCTCATTCTGGGGACAGGAACGGGAGCAGAAATTGCCTAGACCTCAGCCACCTTCACCCTGGGAAGTTGAATAAGTGCAGGAACTGGTTGGGTCCTGGTGACACTGCACTCTTAGAACTGGGTTGGATGCAAAAATAGGCTGGACCTCAGCCACACTCACTCTGCGGATTGGCACAGGTGAAGAACCAGCCTCAGACTCTTTGGGGGAACACCAATCTCTAGGGGAGCAGCCTGTGGAACATTACCAACAGTCTTATTTCTCTTATATATTTCTCAATTTACAGGCTGAGAAAAAAAGACTGTAAGTTAGCTAGCTGAGAAATATAAATAGTCACCTAGTTCAGTTCTTCAGTTTAGTGGCTCAAAACCTCAACAAGAAACTTTATTGTTCTCTGTCCCAGAAACAAAACAAAAGAAAAAAATAATGCCTCTAACAGGCCCAGACACAGAACCTCAGATGAGCTGGACAGTAAGCCCTCCAGTGAGCAGCAGGGAAGTGCTGGGCACCATCGAGGTGGAAGTGCTGGACACTGCAGCGTTGGAAAGTCACAAAACTGGAAAAAAGATTGTTTGAGGCTGCAGCACACGGCTTTGTAATTATTCCTCTGCTTCTGAGAATCCTTTTTCCTCAAGCAGGATGTGAGGGATGGAGGTGAGCTGGAAATTTTTTGTGGAATCGCCCCTCAACTCGGATACTGCCATTGTTGTTTTTGACTCACTACATTAGCCATATACAGAGCACTGATCAGGCTCTGTCCATCAATGTGTTTGCTAAGCACATAAAAATAATTATTATGCTGCATTTCTTGAAATCAAAATAAAACGATCTCTCACTTGTCATCTCAGTCAACAATGTCATAAAGTTTCTCACCAGGTGGATTACTCTCCTCGCTCCACACACACACACACACATATATATAAAACCAACACCCAGCACGCCCCTGCGGGCGGTTTATCCTTCAAGCTCGGGTCCTCTACCAGAGGCCTGGGAGCTTGAGGGTCCTGCGCAGTATCTTAGCTGTTCCCAGGACTGCGCTCTTCTGGACAGAGATCTCTGATGTTGTTCCCGGGATCTGCTGGAGCCACTCGCCTAGCTTGGGAGTCACTGCACCTAGTGCTCCGATTACCACGGGGACCACCGTTACCTTCACCCTCCACATCCTCTCTAGCTCTTCTCTGAGCCCTTGGTATTTCCCCAGCTTCTCGTGTTCCTTCTTCCTGATATTGCTGTCATTCGGAACCGCTACATCGATCACTACGGCCGTCTTCTTCTGTTTGTCTACCACCACTATGTCCGGTTGGTTAGCCACCACCATTTTGTCCGTCTGTATCTGGAAGTCCCACAGGATCTTAGCTCGGTCATTCTCCACCACCCTTGGGGGCATCTCCCATTTTGACCTTGGGACTTCCAGGTTATACTCGGCACAGATGTTCCTGTACACTATGCCGGCCACTTGGTTATGGCGTTCCATGTATGCCTTGCCTGCTAGCATCTTGCACCCTGCTGTTATGTGCTGGATTGTCTCTGGGGCATCTTTACACAGCTGCACCTGGGGTCTTGCCTGGTGTGATAGACCCCAGCCTCTATGGATCTTGTACTCAGAGCTTGTTCTTGTGCTGCCATGATTAGTGCCTCTGTGCTGTCTTTCAGTCCAGCTTTGTCCAGCCACTGGTAGGATTTCTGGATATCAGCCACCTCCTCTATCTGCCGGTGGTACATACCGTGCAGGGCCCTGTCCTTCCATGATGGTTCCTCGTCTCCCTCCTCTTTCTTGGGTTTCTGCTGCCTGAGGTATTCACTGAGCACTCGGTCAGTTGGGGCCATCTTCCCAATGTATTCTTGGATGTTCGTTGTCTCATCCTGGACTGTGGTGCTGACACTCACCAGTCCCCGGCCCCCTTCCTTCCGCTTAGCGTACAGCCTCAGGGTGCTAGACTTGGGGTGAAACCCTCCATGCATGGTAAGGAGCTTTCTTGTCTTTATGTCAGTGGCTTCTATCTCTTCCTTTGGCCAGCCTATTACCCCAGCAGGGTACCTGATCACGGGCAGGGCGTAGGTGTTGATGGCCCGGATCTTGTTCTTACCGTTCAGCTGACTCCTCAGGACTTGCCTGACCCTCTGCAGGTACTTGGTGGTTGCAGCCTTTCTAGCGGCCTCTTCATGGTTCCCATTCGCATGCGGGATCCCCAGGTACTTGTAACTGTCCTCTATGTCTGCAATGTTGCCTTCTGGTAGTTCAATCCCCTCAGTTCTGACTACCTTCCCTCTCTTTGTTACCATTCGACTACACTTCTCCAGTCTGAACGACATTCCAATGTCATTGCTGTATAGCCTGGTAGTGTGGATCAGTGAATCGATGTCTTGTTCACTCTTGGCATACAGCTTGATGTCATCCATGTACAGGAGGTGGCTGACAACTGCTCCGTTCCGTAGTCGGTATCCGTAGCCAGTCTTGTTAATGATCTCACTGAGGCGGTTCAGGCCTATGCAGAACAGCAGTGGGGACAGAGCATCTCCTTGGTAGATCCCGCACTTGATGGTGACTTGTGCTATGGGCTTGGAGTTGGCCTCTAGTGTTGTACGCCACATCCCCATTGAGTTCCTGATGAAGGCTCTTAGGGTCCTGTTGATCTTGTACAATTCTAAGCATTCCAGTATCCAGCTGTGGGGCATTGAGTCATAGGCCTTCTTGTAATCAATCCAGGCAGTGCACAGGTTGGTTAGTCTGGTCTTGCAGTCTCGGCTGACTGTTCTGTCTACCAGTAGCTGGTGTTTTGCGCCTCTGGTATTCTTGCCAATCCCTTTCTGTGCCCCACTCATGTATTGACCCATGTGCCTGTTCATCTTAGCCGATATGATGCCTGACAGGAGCTTCCGTGTAGTACTGAGGCAGGTTATTGGTCGGTAGTTGGATGGGACCAGTCCCTTCTTGGGGTCCTTGGGGATCAGGACCGTTCGACCTTCGGTTAGCCATTCCGGGTGTCTCTCGTTAACTAGCAGCTGGTTCATTTGTGCTGCCAGACGCTCGTGGAGTGCAGTCAGCTTCTTCAGCCAGTAGGCGTGAACCATGTCGGGCCCTGGTGCTGTCCAACTCTTCATACTGGAGACCCTTTCTTGGATATCTGCCACTGTGATGGTTACTGGACCCTGTTCAGGGAGGTCGCTATGGTCTGCCCTCAGATCCACTAGCCACTGAGCATTGCCGTTATGGGTTGCTTCCTTCTCCCATATGCTCTTCCAGTATTACTCCGTCTCCAGCCTTGGTGGTGCTGTTCTCTTATTGTTCCCTTGCCACTGAGAGTACACCTTTGCTGGTTCTGTGGAGAACAGCTGGTTTATTCTCCTGTCTTCTATCTCTCTGGTGTACCTCCTCAAGCGGCTGGCCAAGGCTGTGAGTCTTTGCTTGGCAGTTTCCAAGGCCTCAGGTATGGACAGTTTGCTGTATTTCTTATCCACCTTCTTTGCCGCACCTTTCTGTAACTCCGTTAGTTGGCTAACCTCCCTCCGTGCTACTTTGGCACAGCTGGCTGCCGGCGGAGCTCCCGGGCACGTTACTGCAACCCCCCCTGGCTTATGCTCCGCGGTTGCTGAGTGACCCCTCATCTGGGACTCTCCTCAGCTCTTTCTGGGACAGTGGCGCGGCTGCCCCTCTGTTGGTCTTCCTTGGTCTCTTGTGTTCTGAGGTCCTCTAGATGTCTGGAGTCTTGATCTCCTCCATACCTGCTTCATGCCCTGGTGAACGGGGCTGTGGCTCCCGACACCCTCTAACAGATCATTACATGTAGGAACCTTTTAAAAACAAGCACGCTCATGCTCACAGGTGTACACACGGGTGCTCACACACACAAACTACACCCTTTTTGGCTCCTACCTTAAAGCACACTGTGCGCTGTTGATCTTATGTGCTGTACAATAATGTTTAACATTTAGTATTTACTGTTATATTCCCATAGATCATCATGATGTTCTTTATTGTATTGCTCTCGTTTTCTTCTGCTTGTTTTCTTTTTTCTTTCTCAACAGGTGATCCAGGTGATTGATGTTTGTATTTTTTGTCTGCTTATTTTTTTGGTTTTTGTTTGTTGCCCTTTATCCCCGTCCCTCTTCTCCGCTGTTCCCCCCCCCCCCCCCCTCTTCCTCTCTCCCTTTTCTTTTCCTCATTCAAGTCTGTCCCGTATCTAGCAAGTGAAAATAAAAAATGAAATAAACAATAAAAGGTGAATCAAATAGACCATTACGGCAAGGCTGGGATGGTCCATTTGGTAAAGTAAATCCGTTGGGCATCTTTCTTTGCCTTTAGACAATAATTCTGATGGCAAAAGAACCAAACGGGACAGGCAAAAAAACAAAACAAAAAACAAAACAAAACAAAACAAAACAAAATATGGCAACTTCCTCAATGCTACCCGATATTGAACCTCCCCCACCCTCATTCAGATCTGGTGTTTGGAAGTATTTTGGTTTTCATGTGAAGTATGACCCTGATGGTAAGCGCGTCATGGACAAAAGTAAAACAGTATCTCAGATGTGCCACGCATGCTCAACTAGTGTGTTAGCGCAGCTAGCTTGTTAACGTGTTGACACCGTCCAGCCCCACTTACGGGGCGATCCGCGGTAACTCGTTAACGGAGATTTGCCGCGTTATGGCGTTAATGTCATTTTAACGAGATTAACGCTGACAGCACTAGTGGGAACACAACGAATATGACTGCACATTTATGCCGACATCATCCTAGTGCAAAGACAAGTGGAAGCAGACAAAAACAACAAGCACGCATGCTACAAACTTCACTCGAGTCATTTAGACAGCCGTTAGCACATGATTCTCCTTATGGGGACCTGATATGTTTAATATGCTGCTGAAAATATACCCCAAAAGAAGGGTATAGTATAGCTTTTATTTTGGAAAGAGCCATTTCTCTGTAATAAACAGAGATGGACAGAGCATCTCCTTGGTAGATTCCGCACTTGATGGTGACTTGTGCTATGGGCTTGAAGTTGGGCTTGGAGTTGGCCCCTAGTGTTGTTCGCCACATCCCCACTGAGTTCCTCATGAAGGCTCTTAGGGTCCTGTTGATCTTGTACAGTTCTAGGCATTCCAGGATCCAGGTGTGGGGTATCTAGTCATAGGCCTTTTTGTAATCAATCCAGGCGGTGGACAAGTTGGTTGCCCTATTCTTCTCATGCCACTGGGAGTACACCTTGGATGGTTTTGTAGAGAACAACTGGTTTATTCTCCTGCCTTCTCTCTCTTTGGTATGCCTCTTCAAGCCAAGGCTGTGAGTCATTGCTTGGCAGTTTCCAAGGCATCAGGTACTGACAGCTTGCTGTACTTCACCTTTCTGCAGCTCAATCAATCAATCAATCAATCAAGGCTTTATTCGCCACGTGCAGGTTGCCCTGCAGTACAATAGGACCCCCCCCCCCCCCCCCCCCCCCCCCGGCCTTACACACACAACACAGACATCACATGGGGATACAGGTCGGAGATCGGTAGCGTTACAGAAAAAAACCACTGAAATATACACTACAATGGGAAAGTACAAGAGGAAAAAAAGAGACCTCTACTCATGCTGGGCTCCTGGGAGGACAGCATGAGAACAGGAAACAAAATAAACTCCTCTGTACAAAAAAGCACATAAATGTCCACAGCACAACATTATGGAACACGTGACAAGCCACGGGGTCGGGTGGGGGGTGAGGAGTAATCCAAAGCAAACACAGCAGCCATCCTGCCCAGCGCTACCATTCCAGCGCGGGCTCAGACCCGCCGTGTTCCCAAGAGGGAACAAGCATCGAAGGCGTTTAAGAAGGGAGGGGGGATGAGTGTGTGCATATCAGTGTATATGTATGTGTGTGTGTGTGTCCAGAGTTCAGCTGAGACAGTGTCCTTCGCCCTGCTAGGCTAAGTAAACAGTCTTCCAGCCAACCCAGGTGGCCTTGCATGGAATGGGAAGGAACAGTTTAACCACAGTCGTTATCAGGGTGTTTTTGTTCGTCTCCAGCCTTGCGACCGCAGCTGGTGCCGAAAGGGTATCCGCATGAAGTGATGGTTGTTTTTTACTTCAGTGCGAACAGCTCATATGAATTTCAAAGCAGTTCTACAGTCCAACACTGGTCTCTCAATCTTCCGTTGGAGAGCCGTGAGCTTCTCCATGATGTTGTCAAACTTGCGCTCTTTGATGTTGTCATTCTTGTGTTCAAAGAGCTGATTCTGAGAACTCACGACCAGAGGGAGCCTCCCCAAGATGTAATCCAGTCTGCACTCAGAGATCTTATTCTGAGTACTCAATGAGCCCATTTTGAGAAACTCACGCCTCTTCCCATTGTTTCAATCCCAGCGGGCAGCCTTGTGGGGGTTTGAACAGCTGGTTCCGCTTTCTTAATTCTTTGATAAGTCAGGGCCAAGCCAGCTCCGATCAGCAAGAACCCTGTTACCATGGTTCTGAATAGGTAGATACCTTCAGCACTCAGGCTCACCCAAGCCAAAA
This sequence comes from Simochromis diagramma, assembly GCF_900408965.1. NCBI lineage: Eukaryota > Metazoa > Chordata > Actinopteri > Cichliformes > Cichlidae > Simochromis > Simochromis diagramma. The sequence goes on along the minus strand of NW_024387332.1, from coordinate 1,636,427 downwards.
CTTCTCGTTGAGAAAGGGGTGTCAATTGCATTTAGGGACTAGTTGATCAAATCCATAATTCCTCTTTTAGGTTTTTTTGCGTTTGTGTGACTTCCTGCTCACCAAAAGGGTCATAAAAGCAGGAAGCTTACTAACCAAGAAAACAGAACCCTCACATAGATGTCCCTACAATAAAACACTATAGCCTCCCCCACCAACAAATTGGTTGGAGAGGTGGTCAGAGACAAAGGAAGGTCTTTGATCCTGCTGTTTGAACTAAGACTTACAAATTTAAGTAACACAATGACAACATTTAACAATTTGACTCCAACACGTGGACATTGTTAATCCGGGTGAGGTTCGAGCCGGTATGGCTTCAGTTCTCTGTCTCTCGCACATATTCGATATAGGCTTGGTTAGCATGGGGGTCTAGCCTAGGGACCCACTGGATACAGATGCCCTTGTTAGAAGTCCAGGGTTAGACTCCTGAACAGAGCGTCTGTTCCAAAGGCGTGTAGTCTTACCACTATGCTACCATCTACTGTATATGCTTTTTATGTGAAAGGGCCTTTAAATTTTCCATTCTGTTTCTTTACTTCGGGCAAGAGGAATGGGTCGCATGTTCCAAAATGCAGAAGCAGTGTATGATAAATGAAGTACACCCTTACTGTTTACAGCCAGATGCTGATAATCAAATGTACTTAATTACCTGATTGCCAACAAGTGTGAGATAAAGAATCAAGTTGGGACAGAGGATTAGAAAAATCATAGAATAGAAAATGTGCTGTTTCATGGGCAGTTGACTCAACTTTACACATAAACAAGTTTTTTTGCGGTGAAGACAAGCGAAGCATAAAATTGTGGGAAAGGCCCAGCACCATTCTTTAGTCGCCCACAGCACATTAGATTAGGACATTAAATAGATATGGTGTTTCTGTTTTGGGCAACGCTTAGAGTAATGTGCTTCACAAAGACTCACTCATGCAGACATTAAGCGGAAATTAGGTTAACCAAGATACATCTATGTAACTCATGAATTAACTTTTTTTTTAATGAATCTTGATTAAATTATTACTGTAACAGTAAAGTTCACTTTAAGAAACATCAGTTTATTCTTTAGAAGGTTTTGCTGAGCTGTTGCAATATTGTGTGTCATAGAAGTGTTAGATCTCCTACAGTACTAAGAAATACCTCAGCAATTGTTAAATATCTTAAATGTGATAAATATGTTCTTACTAGAGCTGAGTAATGGGTGGGGGTAATTGGTGTGAAAGAGGATAGTTTAGTGTCAGAACAGTGGAAGCACTCTTCTGGCTTTGTCTTATGTCAAGAGTCCGTAATAATAACATTATCCAGCCTGAGAAAACCAGCACCAATTCCACTTGTTCCGCATTTGTTTCAGCAAGTTAATGTTGACATGAAATAACCTGACCAAACAAATCATTTTTGTTTTGAATCATAAAATAGAATCATACAAACTACTATACTTCTTAATACCAAATAAATAAGCATATACGTGCTATATACTACAGTACTTTAGTGGTAGATAGGGCTACTACTTTTCTTTGGGCCATCCAACATCTATTAAGGGACTTAAACCTTGGGAAAATGCAGCTTTTGTTTAGTCAGTCAACAGAATAGTTCATCAAGATGTCATTTGGCAAATGTGAGACTAACCTTTGTATTCTTTTTTGTCAGTACTGGTTTTCTCTTTGGAGCTTTAGTGTGGATGCCATTTTTGTTTAGTCTCTTTCTTATTGTTGAATCATGAACTTTGATGTTTACTGAGGCAAGTGAGACCTCCAGTTCTTTAAATGTTGCTCTGGGTTCTTTTGTGGCCTCCTGGGAGAGTTGGTGATGTGCTTCTGGAGTGATTTTGGTTAGCTGGCTATTCCTGGGATGATTTACTACTGTTCAAAGTTTTTTTCCCCCCATTGGTCGATACTGGCTCTGTCATGATTCAATTGGCTGACACACAAGATACATCTACACCTGACACTAATCAGCAGACCCTCTGGACTGCCTGGATGACAGGATGACTGGGGCTGAGACTGTGGACAAGCTGCCCTCACAATACGAACAGGGACAGGAACTATTGTACTGCATGTTGGTTCCACTGGTGCACCTGAGGAAGATGCACGCCCATGTTGATGTAGGAGCATGGCATTTGAAGCAGGAGACACCAATTTAATTCAGAGGAAGTTTTTTTCTTTACAGTATCTGCAAAGTGCACATTTCTCCCTCAAAGCATGGGTCAGCCAGCGAGGTATGTTTTGTATGTTATATAGATAATTTTCTGTCTTTATTTCACCCGTCTTACTATTTCATTGAAATTTATGTTATGTTTTAGTTCGACGGTGGCGTAGTTTGTGATCAAGGTGAAGCTGTAACAACCCGAAGACCTTACAACTCACATTAAACACAACTCCATGCCATCAGTATAAAGAACTCTTTATCGACTTTAAGAAGAGGTAGAAGTGATAGAGACCCTTACCAGCAATCATTCATTTATTTATTTTTTATATCCTGTGGCTTTTTTTCATAGTTTGTTGACATGCAGTGTAAGTGTGTACTTGACTGTGCTAGCTAATATCGACATAACAGGGGAAACATCTGGCTTTGACTAATGTCTACCTGTAAGTTTGAATGCCGGACACTTGCCCAGTAATGGGCATATCAGACACATCAGTGTTTTCATCCTCTGTGTTGTACGGTATCAACAGGTCGAGGCCGGCGCTCCCAAACTCCATTTTAAATAAAACTCATGCCTTACTTGAGTTTTTGACGCAGCTTTTCGATTGATGTAAAAAGATTGTATATAGGGCTTTGGAGCGTGATGTCACGGGGGTGGCCATGGAAAGGGTTTTGGCCCTATCCGCCATTTTGGGGGTCTAAACAAAGCGCAAGCGAAAAAGGAGCGAAGGCACACACAACAGCCATGGTTTGTTCTTGCTGTGTGGTCCGCTGCAATGTTCGATTGCACGACCGGCAAGAGAATAAGCTTGAAAAAGGTTTGTCTTTTCATTCTTTCCCAACCTGGAAGCAACATGAGGCAGCTCGTGTATCGATGTTACCAACTGAAGGTGTCCAGCCTGGATAGCAGCTGTGAGACGAGCTCCAGTTCTCTTCCATCTCCAGATATCTGTTGGTGCTCCAGACATTTTTATTCCAGTAAGTTCTAAATATGTTCATATCACTCTTTATAGCCTATTAGTTTTATTGTCGATGCGCTCTGAGCTCATAGCAAATTAGAACAAACATCCTACTGAGTGCAGAACTACCTTCTATTTATAGAGTTGCTAATTATTTGGCATTATTGCAGCAAACCAGCCTATGAAATGGATGAAACATCGTGACTGGGTTCCAGCGCTACACAAGGGACCTGCTTCAAACATACCACCATGCCAATCAGATTACTTCTTCCATGTGAGGGTGAAGAGGTGACCCTTCAGGATAAGATGGTGAAGGTTTGCTGCGTTTTGGTGAACAGTGTGATAATAAAACCAGGGGAAAATGAAACCTGCTCCTGTTAAATATTCTTAAGTCTTTTGCTGTATAAATAGCGGTATTTTTTTTTTTCAAAAGATACAGTAAATAAAGTAATGTTAGTAGTGGGTGATATCATGTAAACACTGTCATGGTCCTGGGTCGTTGACCCAGCGTTTTGTGTTTTGTGATTATTTTCCTCTGTTCTAGTTATTCTGTGTCCTCCCCCCTTGTGTCCGGTTCGGGTCCTAGATTTCCTGTTTTGTTCTGAAAGTCTGTCTGTTGTCATTGTGTTCAGCTTGTCTCCTCCGGTCCTCATGTGTATTAGGTTCAGCTGTTCTTCCCTCCTGTGTGTGATTACCTGATTACCTTGTGTGTGTATATTTGGTGGGTGTTAGTCTGTGTTTGTTGTTGGCTCGTCTGCATTCATCCGTGTATCTCTGCGTTCTATGGTGTTCCTGTCTCTGCGTCTCTCTGCCCCGCACCCTTTTTGTATGGTCTCAGGTTTGTCAGTTAGTTCTCCCAGTTTAGGTTTCTTCAGTTGTTTTGTCATACCTCACTGCCTGTTTCTGCCACTACCACTTTGTAAATAAACATCACTCGTATCATCAGTCACTGCTGCATTTTGGGTCCTCCTTTTCCTCCACACCACACGACTCACTCCGCCAGCCGTGACAGTACGAGCCGACCAAACATGGACCCAGCAGCATCCGCACCGTCCCAGGAGTTTCGGGAGTTATTGACTCGGTTTCAAGGTTGGTTAACCTGTGGCTCAAACGTGAGGGGGAGGAATTTCGCCGCGCCGTAGAAGCCAGGCTACAGCAATTACTGTCTGCTCACTGCTGGCTACTCGACTCTCTTCACCCGCTCGCACAAGACTTCATTCTTAATGAACTTCACCTCCACCCTCCAGCCGCTACCGCTTCCCAACCCAGCCCGCCGGTGAAGGTTTTGCCCGGCCCGCCGGAGGTTTTGCCCGGCCCACCGGAGCAGTCGGCAGGGAGGAAGCGACGATCGCGCCGTCGGCGCGTCACCCCACAGCCGGAGATTAGGACTTCTGAGTTGCCGGCTGTGGTGAGTGGAAAAGACACACTGTCTGTTTCGCCAGATCTTGTGACTGTTTATTCCGGGGCTGGGTTTTTTGAGTTAGCTTCCCAGCCAGAAGCTCAGTTAGCTGCCCAGCCGTCACCTCCATCACATTCAGCCTCACTACCCATAGCCCAGTTACAGTCACAGCCAGACTTATTAGACACTATGTTACAGTCCATAGCCCAGTCAATAGCTCAGTTGGTAGAAGACTCATCAGCCTTATTATCAGCTCAGCCACCCATTCAGCCATCGTCTTCACCAACTCCTCCTGTACAACAAGTTAAGTCCATCCAACCCAAAAAGAACTATTTTTCATCTGTTCATTCCATGCAGAGAGACAAACCACACAATATTGAAAACATTCCTCAAGAGCTGGCCAGTTCTGGGACTGAGGGCCTCCCCAGAGGCTGGGTTTCAGCCCCCAGCCGACTCTGGACCCCTGGAGGTTAAGAAGCCAGCTGAGGACTGCACCCGGCTGTCGCTGCCTTAGCTGAGTCAATGCTCTGTGCAGCTGCAGTCTGCTTTGTGTTTGCCAGAGGCCCGCGCACCTGCTGGTTCCGACCTGTTCCTGCCAGAGGCCCGTGCGCCTGCTGGTTCTGACCCGTTCCTGCCAGAGGCCCGTGCGCCTGCTGGTTCTGATCCGTTCCTGCCAGAGGCCCGTGTGCCTGCTGGTTCAGCCGTGCGTGTTCCAGGGGCCCCGTTGCCCACTGGTCCAGAGACTGTTTTCGCTGGGGGGCCTGGGGAACCCGTCCAGCCTCCTGCCTCGTCTGCTGGAGGGCCCGAGGAGCCTGTCCAGCTTCCTGCCTCGTCAGCTGGAGGGCCCGGGGAGCCCGTCCAGCCTCCTGCCTCGTCTGCTGGGGGGCCCGGGGAGCCCGTCCAGCCTCCTGCCTCGTCAGCTGGAGGGCCCGAGGAGCCCGTCCAGCCGCAAGACTCGTCAGCTGGAGGTTCAGGGGAACCTAGCCAGCTTCCTGCCTCGTCAGCTGGAGGGCCCGAGGAGCCCGTCCAGCTGCCAGCAGCAGCTTCGTCCTCGCCTGGTCCGGCTTCAGCATCATCAGCGTCGCCTGGTCCGGCTTCAGCATCATCAGCGTCGCCTGGTCCGGCTTCAGCATCCTCTTCAGCCTCGCCTGGTCCGGCCTCCGCTTCTGCCTCGCCTGGTCCAGCCTCTGCTTCTGCCTCTTCTGGTCCAGCCTCCTCCTCGCCTGGTACTGCGGGGGCCACGCCACCATCGGGTCCCGGACTGCCGCCTCGACATCAGCGGTCGTCTGTCGGGCCGCTGGTTGGGCGTCATCGTCGATATGGACGACCTCCCAGACGCCGCCGCTGCCTTCCGCGCGGTCGGCCTCCAGACTTGTGTCGTCGCCGCCGTTGCTGTCCGCACGGTCGGCCGCCTGAACTGTTTCCTCGTCGCCGCCGTTGCTGTCTGCACGGTCGGCCACCTGAACGGTTTCGCCGCCACTGCCGTGTGCACGGTCGGCCCCCTGAACTGTTTCCACTTCGCCACCGCTGCCTTCCGCGCGGTCGGCTTTTGGATCTGTGTCGCCAACGTGGCCGGCCTCAGAAGATGAATTGTCCTGGACTTCTGAGTTGTCAGCCTCCGGGCCGGCCTCCTGAACTGTGTTTTGTTCTTGAACTCCAGCATGTGTGTTTGTTTTGGACAAGTCACTTGGTTCGCTGGAGCTTGTTTTTGTTCGGTGTTGTCACTTAATATGATAATGAGATTCTGCAGGTCATTAATCAATGTATAAAATTAAAATAAAATGTATTTATAGTGACACAAGATACAAACATGGAAGCAAGATGTATAATTAGGATTATTTACAATAAATATGAATAAATCATTGCAATTTCTTTAACCATAGAGAATAACTAAATCCGTCAGAACAATGTCACATCAATGCACTGAACTCACTATGTTATCCCTTTAACAGCCTCCACATGTTCTCACTGTAATTTCCCCTCATGAATGAATTTATGCTGCACTAATCTGAATGTTTGCAGGGAAATCAAACGCATTTTACTCGCAGTACTCGAGCTGACTTACCTTTGTTTGAATGACGACTTGTACGCGCTGACTCCACAGATAAGGTACGAAAATATGTCAGGCTACGTCAGTAGTGGTTGGTCTTCAAGGTTTCTACTCCACGGCCGTATTTCATACGGGTCCACATTTCCAATGCACGCTATTTTCTGCAAGTACCGCCGCTTCGCCTCTGGTGATCTCTATACAGTCCATTCTCTTTTGAGCTGCTTTTAAGCATCTTGTAATTGTCGTTCCAACACAGTGTGTTTGTTTTGATTCGTAGACCCCGAAAATGGTGCCACGCTCCCACAATGCATTGTGGCATGACATCAACTCCAAAGCCCTATGCGCAGTGTTGGGGAGTAACGGAATACATGTACCGTCGTTACGTATTTAAAATGCAAAATATGGACAACTGTATTCCGTTACAGTTATCGTTTAAAAAGGTGGTATTCAGAATACAGTTACTTTGTTGAAATAAAGGGATTACACAGCGGTCGGGAACAGGAAAAGATCTTTTCCTGTTTCATATGTTAGGCTATGCCCTCTCTATTTTTGGTAATTCCACCCGGTGGAAACCCAAACAAAACACGCATTAAGAGGCTCAAATGTCTGTGTCTCAATCTAGCGTCTCATAATGACATGAAGAAATATTTTTATTTATTTAATATGAAGGAAATTGGCAGAGTGTTACAGGCATCACCCTAAAGAATGTAGCCTCATGGGCAGTGTAGTCCGTGCTGCAGGGAGAATGGACTGCCATACCCGTTATGTGTCTGTGAGCGAGGGAGGGAGAAAAAGGAGAGCTGTCACCGAGCAGAAAACGGGAGCTGGAAGCATGTAAATATAATCATAACCACTGCAGCTAAAAAGAGTGCCTGACGAGCCCAATTGTAAGTAAGCTATTAAGACTCGACTGTACACTGTGTTCGTGTTTTCCTCCCAAACAATAAGTTCTGTTGCAGCAGCCTTTCAACGCCTCTCTCTGTCTCTCGCTAACAAAGTTGACCCAGACAACAAAGTAAAGCTAGTTTTCAGCTACGAGCCCCACATGATCCGGACTCCGGTTTTCGTCAGTCTCACTCCACGGAGACAGCTCTTCTTAGGGTCTCAAGTGATATCTTGATGGATAATGATGCAGGAAAATGCTCTGTTCTACTCATGTTGGACCTCACATCAGCTTTCGACACAGTTGACCATCACATCCTCGTTGAAAGGCTGAAAAAATGGGTTGGTGTATCTGGAACTGCTTTAGAATGGTTCTCCTCTTATCTCCATCACTGATCCTTTTTTGTGGCAGTCTCCGATTTTAGGTCATCCTCTACCTCCCTTACTTATGGTGTCCCTCAGGGGTCACTTTTGGGGCCTTTATTGTTTTTAATTTATCTTCTCCCCCTCCAGCATATAATGGGCTCTTTTGAGCACATTTCTTATCACTGTTATGCTGATGATATTCAGTTGTACGTTTCTTTTATGCCCGAGGATTTATCTAAGCTTCAGCGTCTGAATGATTGCTTAGATTTGATCAAACGTTGGATGGCTGCAAATTTCCTCCAACTCAACGAGGGGAAAACCGAAGTCCTCGTATGTGCCCCTGATAGGTTTCTATCGCAGACAGTGAAAGCCCTTGGTCCTCTCTCACTTTATGTTAAATCCTCTATCAGGAATTTAGGTGTCACCTTTGACCCGACTCTCACATTCTATGTGAAATCTCTGGTTTGGTCTTGTTTTTATCATTTAAGAAATGTGGCTAGGCTAAGCCCGGTTTTATCTCGCTCTGAACTCGAGATTGCTATACATGCATTTATTTCGTCACACTTGGATTATTGTAATTCGCTGTTTATGTGTCTAAGCAAAGGTTCTCTGGATCGTCTGCAGGTTGTGCAAAACGCTGCAGCTAGGCTTTTGACAAAATCCTCCAAGTACTCACATGTGAGTACCGTTATTATCTCAGTTACACTGGCTTCCTGTTAAATTTAGAGTCGATTTTAAGATCCTGGTCTTGACCTACAGAGCTGTACACGGACTGGCACCTGCCTACATCTTTGATCTGCTACAGCCCGATGTCCCCAGCAGGTCTTTGAGGTCATCTGATCAGGGCTTACTTGCTATGAAAAATACTAAGAGGAGGACTAAGGGTGATAGAGCTTTTGCCACTGTGGCCCCGAGACTGTGGAACTCTCTCCCCCAAACATTAAGAACTGTGGACTCAGTAGCTGTTTTTAAAAAACAACTCAAAACTTACCTTTTTAAAACTGCTTTTGGTTAATTTTTTGCCTGTTTTATTTTCTCTTTTTAAATCTTTTTATGACTTGTAATCTTATGTGCAGCACTTTGTGATTCTGTCTTGAAAGGTGCTATATAAATAAAAATTTATTTATTATTTATTTATTATTTACGAACCCAACGTATTAGCCAGAGGTCCCTTTACTACGGTTCGGAGCCGCGGACCTGTTTTATATACGCGCGGAATAGTTTTCTACACGAGATCGCTGCAAAAAGTGCAGCCTTACCTAATGTCCACCTACTGTTACTCATTTATATTCAGATTTAAACATCTAGTTGGTGTTGGTATGGAGAGTAACCTTCAGTAATAGTAATAAATCACACAGCAATAGTACATTCATGTAGTTGTAAAAAAGCATGATAATATATTAAGTAATCCAAAGTATTCAGAATACGTTACTCTCATTGAGTAACGTAACGGAATACATTACAAAATACATTTTGGGGCATGTAATCTGTAATCTGTAGTGGAATGCATTTTAAAAGTAACCTTCCCAACACTATATATGCGTACTTTTATATGTTATGTCACCTTGCTGTACATGTATGCTGCTTCGAGTTATTCCTGATTTATACTGTTCTTTAAATGTTCTTTTGTTTGACTACTGCTTTGTTCTTATCCACTTATACCTGTACATGACTCTTTGTTGAAATGTCAAAATAAGCGCTGTACTGTTTTATTGTTTGCTAATAAAAAACAAACGTTGAAAAATTATTCCAGTGGAATAATGATGGAACAACTTTCGGCTAAATACAACGCTTCCCAGAGAAAGACACGAAGATCTATCCAGTCTCAATTCCCACATAGCAAAATTGGTATGGTCCGGATCTGGCCCACACAATGTGCTTACACAGCCCACATACCGCAAAGAATGACGGCCCTTTGGTGGCCCAGATCTGGTTTGCCAGAGGTGGCCCACACATGGGCCAGCACATGGCTAGTTGCAGACACACTGGTGGTCCTGCGCTGGCCCACATGTGGATTACCTCTGGCAAACCTGGTCTGGGCCACCAAAGGGCCGTCATTCTTTGTGGTATGTAGGCCATGTGTAAGTTGTGTGCAGCCACGGGCCAGTTGCAGACACACTGCTGGCCCTCTGCTGGCCCAGGCAGTTGACATCTGCTGGCCCCAGATGTCAGCCTAATATGTACCTTAATCAACCCATATAATAACAGCATGTGCCGGAACATAATAGTGCAAAAGTAACATGACGAAACTCTGTTCAGACAGTGAATGGACTGAGTCTTACATAACACTTTCCTACTCTCCCGGATTACTCAGAGTGCTCTGTACAACAGGACACATTTACACACTTTCTCTAAACTGAATGCTTCCTAACTACATTCATACACATTCACACTCTTAACATGCAGGCTGGAGGACCTAGGGATCGAACCACTAACCTACTGATCAGTAGGTGACCTGCTCTACCTCCTGAGCTACAGTCACCCGGTGGTAAACCTGAGTAAACCGTCACTAGGTTTTGGATAAAGTGTACACTCACAAACCTGTCAAACCTGAATTTGAAACTTTGGATACCATAACAGTATAGTATTGCAACATGGCATTTGGGTCTTCTAACTAAAATAGGAAAAGAGGAACATAAATAGTGCCATCATTGCCAGACCTGGCCCACATCTGGTTGACATACACCCTGCCATGACACCAGTCAGTCAGAAGTGCCAGCTTGATGCCGGATCTGGGCCAGACCTGTTTTCTATGAGCCTGGGCCACAAACCAAACTACAATCGGGCCAGGTGTGGCATGCCATCACATAGACAGTGCCATCATTGCCAGGCCTGGCCCATATCTGGATGACATGCGTCTTATCATGCCAGAAGTCAGCCAGCAGTGCCGGCTTGATACCAGATCCGGGCCGGACCTGCTTGCTATGTGGAAAATGCCGACTACACACTCTAGAGCTGGTCGTAACTGTGAAGCCGTCCCTTCTGATTTTTATCAGCCACTGTGCAATTCAGGATCCTTGGTAAAGGAGTGGAAACTTAACATCTTGTTAAATCTCCCCCCAGCAGTACACAGCAATGGTGAATGTTCCCACCCTCTGCTCTTTGTAATTTAATGCGATCTTTCCGTTTTTGTATTTTGGACATGATTTTGGAATCCATCTTCACAGTAGCGGTTGACTGCAAAATAAAGCTACCAGAAATGTACAAGTCTACATCTGGTCTTAAAACAGGAAGTTAGCATTTTTTCATGCACAGGGTCTATTACACTTGTTTCGCAAACCTAGAGAATGACAAAAAGAGGATGTTACTCTGTGTTTGACCTCTTTCCTTTCAGCATTGCTTCCGATATTGGTTTAAGCTCTCTGGTCCCTGAGAACTGCAAGTTCTGTCTATACAGGCAGGGTTTAAAGCTTCAGTGTGAAAGCAGAAAAGAATAAAAATGTAATTCATTATTGATTTATATAGATTCCCCAGTGATTTCTGTCTTTATCTGAAAAAGCAATTTCTGTGTTCACATTGTATTTTTAACCCATAATTTATCAGTTATATGCTAATGATGATTATAGGCAGAGCTAACAAAAACAGTACTTTTATTAGTGGGTGCAGGTTTGTGGCACTATAATGAATGTTCATGTGTTACGAGGACCTGTGGAGGACCTGGGCTGGTGTGGTTACACATGGTCTGCGGTTTTGAGGCCAGTTGGATGTACTGCCAAATTATCTGAAACACCTTTGGTGGTTATGGTAGAGAAATGAACATTTATGTCACAGACAACAGCTCCGGTAGACATTCATGCAGTCAGCATCCAATTGCAGGCTCCCTCAAAAGTTGCGACATCTCTGGCATTGTGCTGTGTGATCAAACTGCACATTTCAGAGTGGCCTTTTATTGTGGGCAGTCTAAGGCACACCTGTGCAATATTCATGTTGTCTAATCAGGACCTCGATATGCCACACCTGTGAGGTGGGATGGATTATCTCGGCAAAGGAGAAGTGCTCACTAACACAGATTTAGACAGATTTGTATACAATATTGGAGAGTGATGAGTCTTGTGTATGCAGAAAATGTTTCAGATCTTTGAGTTCACCTCATGAAGAATGGGAGCAAAAACAAAGGTGTTGCATTTATATTTTTGTTCAGTGTAGGTTTTAGAGGTGCAGACTCTGTAAAGATGCCCCTGAGACAATTCAACAGATATCACCGGGGCGCAAGACGCTAGCAAGCAGGGCATTCATGCAAAGCAATAACCAAGGGGCTGGTATAGTATATATGGAGGAAAATCTGTGCTGAGTGTTGCCTGGAAATCTTCCTGTGGGATTTCCAGATACCAGGTTCCTACAAACAAAACTAATTTTGTTTGTGTTCCCTCCTGGGATCAAACGTATAAACCAGTACACTATGCAGCTACTAAGACACGTAGCATAAAAGAAAAAACCCTCCGTCAAGGTTCATCTGAAAACTGTACGGTTTAAAGAACAATATGCTGAAAGATGACAACAAAAGATGTAAAATGGTGAAACAAGGTTCAACTCAGATGCTAATTTAGGTCAGTCTCTATGATATGGATAAAAAAGCAGATGGAGGTTAGGAGCACAGGTATTCTTTAGGTAAGAAGATCACCTCCACAGGATTTAGGTTTTCAATATAAAAGTCTCTGGAGCAGGTAAGTGAGTGTCTGTGGTGTATGAGGTAGCCAGGTTCTCAGGTGTTTGACAACAATGTGTCAAGGAATGGTGCTAGAGACTAGTTTAACTATTGCATTGATTACTCACAGAAAACAGATGCACCAAGCAAGGAGTAAGACCACCCCCAAGAGACCGGTTTATCTCCATTCACAGCCTCATTCCCACAGATAGGAGAGGGAACAGGAGAAAGCATGAAGTGTGGAGGTGGTCAGGTTGAAATGGTGCCGGTGCTTATACGGTGCTCGAACCAGTGCTTAAAGAATGGAGAACACAAACTTTGTCCAAAAACCTCTTATGTTTTTATTTTTAGCAGTCTCTTTTTTTCTGCAAAATGATAAGCACCGTCCAGCCCCACGCATGGGGTGATCCGCACTAACTCGCTAATGGAGATCTACCACACCTGCAGTAGATGTGCTCAGTGTGAGGTCTCGCAGCAAGCTATCAAATACGGCGCATTTCTCAGCTTTTAAAAAAACTCTATGCATCGCCAGGTTTTTCATCGGATTTGAGGTGTTACCTCCTTTGACAGTATCACAGTATCAGCTTAAAGCACTTGTTGAGTTTGCATCTTTTGCTGTGAAGTACAGCCAGATTTTTGACCGCTTCGCCTTGGGCATTTTTAATCTGTAGCTCTGCTCTAAAAGAACGTATGTACCTGGGCCCGCCTACTATCCTCGGAAACGTAAAATGATTGGCTAGAATCCAAAGTGTATGACATCTCAGGGAAAAAAATGTGCGCTGCTTTTCGGTCTGGCCATAATGGCACCGGATATCGGTACCCATCCCTAGTCAGATACTGGACTGACAATGAGTGAAAAGGCACCAGATATTTAAACGAAAGGTGACCTCAGAGTGACCTTCAGGAAGCCTGGAGAACTGGTCCACAAGAAACTCTTGTTAGCAAAACATACAGAAACACGGGGGTGACCCCAGACTTTTCACAGCATTGTTCATTCAGTCTGTGTCCACACAAACTATCCAGCAATTACATTAGCTCATAACTATGTTAACTTTATCTGTCTGGCTTGAGAAAATTAAAATATTTATATTTTAGAGAAAACAGGGTTTGTAGTTCATTAAGTCGGGTTTGACTGTTTCCTTTTTTTCTTCCGCCTGACTTGAAAGTCCCCATCTCACTGCCACACACACATGCACACTAATGACCTGCAATACCGCTGATTTTCACTCGGATCTGATACCAAGTAAAATTCACCCTGGTATGGACGATACTGATCCGATATCAGTGTTTTGTATAAAAACCTGTGTTTGGAAAATCAAAATCAAGAGCAGTGTATCAAATTATATCTTCATAATGAATACAACACATCAGACTACTTGTTCTTGTTTACTTATGAAGAATAATCACACAAGAAATTAAAACCTGAAAAGTCAATAACTACATTTTAAAATATTCAATTAACAATCAAAACAAATGTGAAAGATTGAAAAAAAATAGAGAAATATTTTTGAGTTGGATTTTTATTTTGTAAAACCTGTAATGGCAGTTTTACTGCATATATATATATAGATAACATTCACACTGTTATAAGTTGATACTCAGCCTATATATCAGCTTTGAGTGCTCTCTACAACCTTACCTGACGATATCTAGGCCTGACGTCTTCTCAAGGACAAGCATTTTACTCCAAGCTAAACTCGTTCAGCTGTGTTTAGTTTACCACATTTATTAGTACATTTGAAAAAGACGGACTCCATAGTTTTAAGGGTGTGGGCAATTCCCGTTTAAACCCTGACACAAAAACCTGACCTCGTCTTGGCTGTTTTGCAAGCTGCAATAGCTCCACACGTCTTTATCGTTAATTCAGTAATAATGAGCCGTGGCTCATTTGTATCAGTATTACAGTCGGAGGGGTAGCAGTTCCTACGAACTGTTTGGATAATATAGTTACTTTCCCCTGTGTTCCTGTTAATCATAAACTACAAATTTACCCCAAATTACCAAAATATGGATATTTTAATATGAGAATCGAGAGTAGAACATAAATATCGTATGGGAGGAATCACACACACACACACACACAGAGAGAGAGAAAGTGAGACGCTGTAACGCGTTGAGGGAAAGAAACATATGAAGGCACAGTAACGGGGTGAGGTGCAGCTTTCTCCTCCTACAAACGGGCTCATTTCTCTGCCATTCAAAGGGAAGTAAGCGCAGACCTTCCGAGGACAAAGACAACTTCTGCAGGTTTTCAAAGCATCTCCAAAGGTATGTGATGGTTCTATTTATGGTTGGAGCTGCAAACGTGACTGGAAGGCGTCCGGTCACAGTCGTGGCGAAACGTAAATATGCATGCTATTAGTGTTTTTTTACTCCGAGCTCCGTGACCGATAAACAGGAACGTCACGAAGCTTTCGCTGTCTAAATTCGGACTATCAGCTGAGGTTAATGGCGGACCACGAAACATTCACACACGTCGAATAAAAAGCATTTTTGGGGGGCGGAGGGTTATAACACTGACCCGAAGGAACGAATCCTAAACAGACTGAAGTTTGCGGAAAGCTGACTTTATGGGGGAACTTTTGTGTGGCATTATGGGTCATCGGGCTCGGTATAACAGGCTTGTTAACACGCCTTTATCTTCTCCTCGGGGTTTGTTCACGACGAGCCTGAGGAATCACCTGAATGTGTTCCCAGCAGAGAAACCCTGACAGACTGCAGCTGATCACCCTGTTCTGCTTGGCTACGTAATAAGCTCAGCACAGCAGCAGATGAAGCAGTTCTCCACCTGCTGCAGGTTTTGGACAGAGTGTCCCTGGAGCTCATCTGTGATCTCCAGAAATCGACACTTCTACAGTTGCAGTCCAGAGCGCCAGCTGATCATTGAATGAATTTTCAAAATAAGAGCGAGGTCCACTGAAGTAATGTGCATGGATATTTGATTCTTGTGTGTAGACAGCTGTACACTGCGTTCAGCACAAGTGGCTTTGGTTATAAATGTGTTTAACTAGGATTTACTGTGCACCGTATTCATTAACCAACAAAGGACTGTGTTTGTGTTAGTCTACCTGATGGCGTCCAGCAGCTGCATCAATGTTGAGTTTTTGGATACAGCTGAGGATTCCTTCTACTTTGAAGGTAAAAGGCATTTTATACTTTCTCAGTAGTTGCTCAGTCTGTACATTTAATCATGTCATTATTATAGGTTAATTATGCAATTATTTAAATTTTATTTGTATTGTCTTTTTTTTCTAAATGTGAACGCGTCCTCTGAAAATCTAAAAGTGGTTCCACAGGGTAAAGGATTTTAATATTTCTCTTTTTTAATTTCATTTTAGAATATGATAGCAGAGTAGTATTGTGAGGCGTGATGTGAAGCTCATTGTCGTGTTGTTCTCTCAAAAATACAGATTTGGAGGAGGATGATTTCAAAAAGTCAAGAGAGTATCATTGGTCCATTGAGAGCAAGAACGGTGCTGGATACCTGATTTTAAACCAAGAAGACACATTTGTGCTTCAGACCTGCTGTGGTAAGACCAGAGGTGGGTCGAGTATCCAAAAATTGTACTCAAGTAAGAGTAGCATTACTTTAAAATATTATTACTCAAGTAAAACTGAAAAGTAGTCGTCAAAAAAGTTACTCAAGTAAGAGTAAAAAAGTACTTGGTGAAAAGACTACTCAAGTAGCGAGTAATTGTTTGAAATGTCCGATTTATTTTATAAATAAATGCTATCAGACAAACAAAAATAAATAAATATACAATTTTAGTATTTTCAACAGGAATATATGTAAAAACATCAAAATAAGGCACAACAATTCTAATTTCCAGATTTCAGTTTTTCACAACATAAAGCTTTTTTCACCAATACCTGCAGTAAATAATATAAAAATATAAACAGTGCAAACAATTTCCAGTGACAAGATATGCTGCAAACTTTATATTCATCTTTGCTCCAAATGGCACAGCAGCCTCAGAGAAAACAGAACGAGGCATCTTCAACATATGTTCATACAAGGCAGCTCAGTTTACCATAAGTTGTATGGGTGTGCATCTATTTCTGCATATTTAGCAAAAATGTGCCCTTTCTTCACTCAGTGAGGTGATGGTTCAGCTTCAGCAGCAGTTTGCTCTCAACTGTTCAGCAGTGAACAGGAGTCCTGCATGACTGAGATTCCTTCACAAGCTCCTGATGCAGGAAGAGCTGTATTGATTTTGATCAACAGCTTCTTGATGTGAGGAACGCCATGCAATAGATCCACACCTCCAGTGAATGGACATGAAAGGTACCTCTCCAGCCCTGCTTCTGGCTGTCCTGACCCCATGGGTCCATCATCTTAGTCGGTTAGGCTGCTGTTTGTGCTGGCCTCATCCAGCTCTGAGTCTAGGTGATGTCTGATGAAGTGGAGACCTGTGGAAAGATGTAAGGTTTTCAAAAGAATTAGCTCTGGTCATTATAGTGCTGTATACACTGCCAAGGTGCAGATGTTTGGCAAGAAGATTCAATCACACTGGAGATGTTTTTTACTAACTCTTGTAGAAAACAAAATCCTGTCATTCATATCCCGCACAAACAGTTTGCAATGAATTCCAGATTAAGTTTAAAATAAGAACGCGTGCCGGGAGCCGGAGATCGACAGACGGATTGGGGCTGCAGCTGCAGTAATGCAGACGCTGCACCGGTCCGTCGTGGTGAAGAGGGAGCTGAGTGTAAAAGCGAAGCTCTCAATTTACCGGTCGATCTACGTCCCTACCCTCACCTATGGCCACGAGCTGTGGGTAGTGACCGAAAGAACGAGATCGCGGATACAAGCGGCAGAAATGAGCTTCCTCCGAAGGGTGGCTGGCCTCTCCCTTAGAGATAGGGTGAGAAGTTCGGCCATCCGGGAGGGGCTCAGAGTAGAGCAGCTGCTGCTCCACATCGAAAGGAGCCAGCTGAGGTGGTTCGGGCATCTGACAAGGATGCCTCCTGGGCGCCTCCTGGGTGAGGTGTTCCGGGCATGTCCCACCGGGAGGAGGCCCCGGGGCAGACCCAGGACACGCTGGAGAGATTATATCTCTCGGCTGGCCTGGGAACGCCTTGGTATTCCCCCGGATAAGCTGGAGGAGGTGGCTGGGGAGAGGGAGGTCTGGGCCTCTTTGCTTAGGCTGCTGCCCCCGCGACCCGGCCCCGGATAAAGCGGATGAAGATGAATGGATGGAATGCTTGCAAGGCTAAGCAGTGCTAGCCAATAGATCCTCCTGTTAGGCTGTTACTCTGGGAAAAGACGAAAGACGGTGATGGAAGAGTGACTGGAGCTGCGATGTAGCCTATATAATATTTATATTGTACAAACGTGATAATTCTGTATATTGTAATAACGTGATATTATATTGTTCAAACGTGAAAGGTATATTGTTAGAACAATATACTTTTCACTTTTCTATTTTTCTTTTGCCTGGGTAGCAGCTCGATGCCTCCGTATCCGAGGCTTTCCAATGTGGCCTCACAAAATTATCACAACTACAACAACCATGAAAAGAGCTGGATGGACTTTGCTGCTCAATCACAGCTGCCTGGTCAATGTTTTTCATTAGTAATTTAGCACAGTTGACGGTGTGTGTGTGTCTGTGTGAGTGAAAGACAGAGAGGGAGAACGAGGGACAGATTTTGTATGATAAGCTTCATGTTATAAACGCACAGTTTGATCACTCAGGTCGCATCAGAGCATCAGGCCGTATAGTGTGAGACCCTGTACAGTTTGAGCAGGAGCTGAATAACGTGACTGAAAAAAATCGCAGTGTTTGCCCAGCTTAACGTAGACTGTTTAAACTGAACAAGCTGCTGTTTCACATAATAAACCCTGCCAGCCGCAGTATTGCTTCTGTTTTAACAGTTAAAGCAGTAGAGACGAGCTGTTTGCATGTACGTTGAACTCCAGCGTCATTAACCATGCTAGCTGTTAGCTTATAGCTCACGCTAGCTAACCAGCGAGCAGTTAACAGGACAGCTGAAGCTGCACAAAACACCCACAAACTTATCTCACTACAACGTAGCGCCGAAAATATGACTGGCAGCTCGAGCTCGACACAGCTGCTGTAACATAAGACTGACATCCAGTTAACTACAGCTAAAAGCTATTTAGAGAAAACTTACCGTTTCCTCAGGTTACACGAGCTGAGTTTTTTCACGCTGAAAAGTTGTTGTTTTGGCTCTCACTGAAGACAGAGCTGTTCTTTTGTGCTGCTTTTAAGCAAAACATTCTTTGTAAGTGAGGCCAAAGGTGTTCATCCTCTTCAACTCTAGCGTAGACGACTGGCTCTGCCACGTTTTCTTCTTTCCGTGTGTCGCTACTTTGAAACGCTTGGGCCGCTCTGCCCGCCACAGTTTCAAACTGGTCATGTGACTGCATGGCCACATCTGATTAGTAAAAAAGTTACAGAAAACTCCACTGGCGGCATGTTATCTAATGTGTTAAACTAATTATTTTTTAAAGTAACGAGTCGAATTTTGCAAATGTAGCGGAGTAAAAGTACCGTTTCTTCTTCACAGATGTACTCAAGTAAAAGTAAAGAATATCGTGCAAAAAAGGTACTTTAAAAGTACATTTTTTTCAAAAACTTACTCAAGTAAATGTAACGGAGTAAATGTAACTCGTTACTACCCACCTCTGGGTAAGACAGAGTTCTTGTTGTTATGGTTACTGACTTTTCAGTTCAGTTTGGTTGAACTTGGCAGGCTCAGTAGGTAGAGTGGTGGCCCCATGATCAGAAGGGCAGGGGTTCGATACCCCTGAACAAAGGTACTGTCCCTACACACTGCTCCCCAGGTGCCCAATAATCAATATCAATAAAGTATTCCAAAAAAAAAGAGCTTGTGCGCTAGCTTCTTCAACATTGTAATTGTTGACATTTTTTAAGAATAAAGCAACTTGCTGAGAGAATAAAGCTGTTGACGCATGTTGATGGACATTTGTCTGCTCCGACTCGGATGCTCAGTCATGTTTTGGCCTGCTTAGTCAGGCAGGGCTGGATCAGGTGACCCCAAATCCTCCCTTAATTACACTGCAATAGGCCTCGGCTGCTGGGGCTTCCCATGATGCACGATCTCCCGTGATGAGCGTTTCTTGTTCATTCAGTAATGTAAGTCGCTAATGACTTAATGCACAGAGATGTATAAACACATAGTGAGTGAGAAAGGTGACTGAAGAAGAAGTACTCGATGCATCATGCAATCGCCCAGCAGCCTACACGTATCGCAGCATAACTGTTAATAAAGTAAAAAAAAAGGGTCAGCCCGGTGGTTAGCAGTGTCGCTTCACAGCAAGAAGGTCCTGGGTTTGAATCCACTCTTTAGCCAGGGCCTTTCTTTGTGGAGTTTGCATGATCTCCCGTTTCTGTGTGGGATCTCTTCGGATACTCCGGCTTCCTCCCACAGTCAAAGACATGCAATTAGTGGGGTTAGGTTAAACGATTATTCACACCTATATGTGAGTGGTTGTGTGTCTCTGTGTTAGCTCTGTGACACACTGGTGACCTGTCCAGGGGGTACCCTGCCTCTCACCCTGTGGCAGCTGGGAGAGGCTCCAGCTCCCTGCGACCCTGAATTGTTTAAGTGGGTGGAAGTAAAGACCACTGACTGTACCTTTAAGTGAACAATGCATTTGTAGAACGACTGCAGAGGTCTACACTGTGGAGCGGGATTCACATTAGAAATGATTACAGCAACCAGCAACATGACCAGCTGCCTCTGCAGTGAGTCTCTCTCAATGTGGTGGAATTTCAACCCTAACATGTAGCTTAGTGTTAATGTGAGTCCCAAATATAATAGATATAATAATACCATATGTCCAAATCTGCAGTCACTACAGCTGCTGCCTGTCAAAACGTGACCCCAGGATTTTAAATTGGTCGGTCCATTAAAAGCTGAACAAATAAGTTTGTGGAGCGCTGCAGTTTGGTCCTGTTTTGCACACAGAACAAACAGACACATGTAGACGAACAGAACAGCAGGATATATTGTTCTTGAAAACAAGACATAGCTGAATGACATGCTGCTCTTGCTTGTCCTTGTTTCCTCTTCAGAGAAGAAACTCTGCATCTGGACCTATTGGAGCTCTACTCCAACCGATCAGGAACAGATGCCAGTCATGATATATGCCCAAAAGAATGACCAGACAATGGTGGTATGTTGTAAGGAGCACAAAATTCAAGCTGTACCAATGGTAAGTACAAAAAAAGTCATTCAGAGTTGGTTTTAGAGCAGCGGTCCCCAACCTTTTTTGTGCCACAGACCAGTTTATGTCCAACAATATTTTCACGGACCGGCCTTTAAGGTGTTGCAGATAAATACAACAAAATAAAACCAGTACCAAAAAGAAGATTTATTCATAACACACATGAAAAGACCCAGGGAATCCAAGTTAATGATAAAAACAACAAAAACCCTGAAAACCATCCGAGCTTCAGCTCTCGCGGTCCAGTACCAAATGACTCATGGACCGGTACTGGGCCGTGGCCCGTGGGTTGGGGACCACTGGTTTAGATATTAATATGAAACCAGTATATCAGTAACTGTGTATTTTTACTGGCCCACAAAAAAGCTTTTGTTTTTTATGTTTTTAAAAACGAATACAGTTTAATTAATACATTTGAACCAGCTCTTAAAATGAGAAAAACCATCTCATTCTGCTAGTTTAATTAACATTGATTGTCATCGCTCCTGTTTGACACCATCACTAGACTCCTTAATTCTGCTTAGTCTGCTTATTAAACAACAGTTTAATCTCCACGTGTGAAAGGGCCACTATACTTGATCTGCAGTGCATCAGGATGATACAGGGATTGTTACTCTTTTTCTCCTTATGTCTGTCCATAGACGCCCCCCACAGACATCCCTGGAACGAATCACGAGGCTTTGTTCTACCAGACGCGCCTTTCTGGAACTAACAGGTTTAAGTTTGTGTTCTCAGCAGATCCCAAAAAATTTCTTGGAGTTGTGGATGAAAACGGTCGTTATAAACTGACCCTGCTTACTGAAGGTGACGATGTTGACATGAGAGTTGAGTTTGAGCTCAAATAATTAAAGAAGTTGTCTAAATAATGAAAATAAAAAAGGCATCTGACTTGACTGAATGCAGATATCCGATGTAACAACTTCTTAAAGTCATAACTCAGAGTCACTTTGTGATTTAAATGGAACAAATCTGATCTCAAACCATTTGGAACCTCAACATGCTCCCTGTTGTATCATTCTAAGGTTACAATGTGTCCATCCATAAATCTTTAGTTAAAGGCAGCTTTGAAATGAGTTTTATCTCATTTGAGATTTTGTTAGTATTCAGTTAATCATTGAATATTGTGAGGTTGGACCCATGCATGTTTGGTTTGGGACAGTGTAACCTCAGATTGAACCCAAAATTAGAACTATAAGCTCATACAACAATCTAGCTATTAGCATTTGTACATAAGAATAAAGGCTTTGTACTTCTTTCATTGTGTTTCTTGTTTTGTCATGAGTGGTGTACTTCAAAGAAAGTTGAAAACGGCCAGGCTCTGTTAGCATGAGCTAGCTCGACTAATCCCGTCAGAGATGATGGGTAAGACGACAAACACGTCAGAGGAAATCTGTAAATCCTATAAACATAAAAGGCAACATCAGCGCTGTAAAGTAGTCGAGACTAATGTGAGATGAAGTTTTCTGATGAAACATTATTAATATTCGGCCAGTGTAAAAGGTTCAAATGGAGCCGTGGCACGTACGCACTCGGGGTCGACATGTATACTCTATAAGCTCAACATAACCTGCTAACCCATCCACTGCTCTGTAGTACACCCCAGCTGAGCCTTGATGGAAAGAACAGAGTGACGCCAAATGTGGAAGCTGGAATAAAACATGTTTACTGCACAGGTGTTGTGACATCACACTCACTCCAGCCAAACACAAAGAAGTGCTGGTGTGGAAGCTGCATGCAAAGACTGTACGTGTGTACTGTGTATAAGTGCATGTTCCAAGATTATAATGTAATGGACTGCCATATTAAGTCTTATTTTACTGATTTAGGAACAAAAAGTAAAGTAAGTAAAAACAAAGGTGTTCGCAGGAGAGCAGAAAGAATCAGTGGCTCATGCAGCCCTGGCCCTAAGTTTACCTGCAATTTCTTCTATATATACACCACACATACATTCTCTCATATTGTCAAGATATTAAGATTCTCATTCTATACAATAGCACAGCTATATACTCATATGAATCAGCAGATAACATTAATTATATATTATTTAATTAATCTCTTTCATTTTTATACTAATCAAATATGTATTGCTTATATTTATTCTTCAATTAAATTCTTAAATTACTTTGTTTAACTTCCTTGTTTAACCCACGTGTGCGAGACACGTAGAATATTTAAATACCACAACCTCAGAAACCTCTGTGGCAGTCATCAGCTCTGACACACTTAAATCAACATAAGCTTTCTAAGCTGCACATGTTCTACTTTTGACTCAACGTAAGTGTAGCGTGTGTGACACACATTACATTTCAACACCAGTGGAGGTCCAGTGGGGCAGTCCTGGCATCTGAGGAGCTGGTTACCTTTCCAAAAGCAGAAAATGGCTAGTTCAGACATGTTTTGCATTAACTATAATCTTAATGGAGGGCGAGAGAGAAGCAGAATGGAGCGCTACACCCCGAGGGCGAAAGGAGGAGCCATTGCAGGCCGATTGTGTCACACGCAGTCATCACTGAGCCTGGAACAACCCTGATGCGATCGTGGTCACAGTCGGGCGTGGTCAGGGTCACGAACCTGGCAAGCGCTCAGCAGGTACAGGTGTCTGAAGTGGAGCAGGATCGCTTTGGTTCCTGTTTTGGATCTTCATGGTTTCGCCCTCACGTGTACACACAGCGGTTTTTTCCACATGAACACAGGCGGTGGCATTTTTGGCCTGTTTGGAGGTCATGTGGTTTACCCACGATGTGGGTCCAGAATGAAGGCGCCTTCTTTCTGTTTTTGCTCAAATGTAAAAATACGTTCATATTGAGCCAGAATATGATTCACCTTTTCTTACTTTAGTGATTCTGAATATTTTCTGATGTAGATTGTCTTTAATTCTCTTTCATGATCAGTAGGTGAGGTTGACGTCAGTTTAAGATAGCATTACTGTGAAATTTAGAGTTTTGTTTTGAAACCTTTACTTCCTCTCAAGCAGGATTCTTATCATAATATTGTGGTGGACCTAATCTAAACTGAGATTAAAGTTGGAGTAAAATGTGACGAGCTCTCGCGTCATCCTTACAGACCTACATAATATCTCATTTTCTCATTAGAAGAAACACTGAAAAGATAGAATGATCACAAGAGCACGGACCAGTAAAGTTTTTGAATGCGCTAGCTGTGTTTGGTGGAAAGAAGATGAAGAAGTTGAAAAAATAAGATTTGTATTTTTCTAGGTAAAGATTTTCTTGTGAAAATTCACGGTTTTGCACGTGTCCCATACTTTTCCAAGAATCAGATGAAGGTGCTTGATGATGAGAAATTATAAACCATCATGCAAACATTCTAATAATGAAGCTAGCTATGCTAACGGAGCTATAAGGAGCACACTCCCGTTCGTACTGCTTCACTGTGGCACTTTGAAGTTCATTCACTTACTTGATCATTTGAGAAGATGCTGAGGAAAGCTACTGAAGAAGATTTTTCAAGTTTACTGAGTTACAGAAGCTTCTCGTGAGTGCTTGAAAGTTAATTTGGAATAATTGTTGAGTTTAAAGATGCAGCATATGGCACACCACATGTGGTTGACCAAAAGAGGGAGCCAAAGACAACATGACAAATAGTGAAGAGCATGCTGATAAACTGGGGTCAGAAACACTGCAAAGTTTCTGCAAGCTGGGTGAAGAGTTCATCTCGCTTAATAACAGTGTTATGAAGATGCTACCAGAAGATGGATTTAGTGGAGATCAGTGTAACTCGTATGGTATGGAGGAGATCCAGGCCCCAGACATCCAGAGGCCCCAGAGTACGAGGACCCAAGGAGGACCATCGGAGGGACATCTGTGCCACCCTCCTGGGAAGAGCTGAGGAGAGCCCCAAACGAGGGGTCACCCAGCAGCCACGGAGCAGAGGCCAGAGGGGGTTGCAGTGACGTGCCGTGGGCTCTGCGGGCAGCCAGCTGTGCCAGAGTGAACCGAGCCCCAGGCCCAGAGGGCCCCCCACACCCTGGAAGGGGCCCAGCTGAGCCAAAGGCAACAGACCCCGCCAATCGGCCACCAGGAGTGAGTCAGTACATACATGGTGCCCAGCCCCAGACACCAAGAACCACCAACACACCAAGTCTGAGGGCATCAGCCACCGGGAGGAAGTGTGGTGAGGGAGATAGGCCTCCATACCTCGGAGAGCCTGAGATCTTCCCAGAGAGGTGGAGTCTAAGACCCGACATATAGACACAGACGAACAGGCACACACAGACGCAAACATGCATTCCCACCCCCATATAGACATAAACAAATACTCGGTACTCACCCGACGTGGAGACAGGCACAAATAGACACTGTACACACAATCACACTCCCCAAACATACATTCATCTCAATCCACCTCACCAGGTACTTCTCCAAAACTGTGACTCAGGTCTGTTGCCCCAAAGGATACAGGAAACGCACTGATTTCCATGACAGAATCGTGTCTGTTTAATGCTCCACGATGATAACTTTCCTATGAGCGTTTGAAGATCACTGACATCATGGCTTTTAGCCTCATTGTTTCTGCAAAGAGATTTCTCCAGTCACTGAATCTTTTGATAAAATATATTTTTATGCCTCTAGAGGATGGAATATTTTAAGTTTTTACAACTTTACACTTGGGAACATTATTCTGAAATTGTTGCACAATTTGTTAATGGAGTTTTTTTGCAGATTGATCAACCTCTGCCCACATTTACTCCAGAGCAACTCTGCTTCTCTAAGATGCTCTTTTAAAATCATGTAACTGACCTGTTACTTTTAAAATATCCCTGCAGCTGTTTCTTTTTAGTACCACTTTTTCCAGCCTTCTCTTGCCCCATCCCAACTGTTTTGAAACATATTGCTGCCATCAAATTAAAATGGACTTATTTTTAACGACGTAGTCTCGGTGTAAACATTTGACATGTTTTCTATGTTCTGCTGTGAATAAACTTTGCCTTTGACATTTGCAAATCACTGCTTGCTCTTTTTTAATTCACATTTTACACTGGAGTCCAGTATTTTCAGAACTATGTTTGTACAAAGCATAATCTGCTTGCCGTGAACTGTCACAACATCAAACACACGCTAAACCACTTTATATCTACTACACCAGCGGTCCCCAACCTTTTTTGCGCCACGGACCGGTTTATGCCCAACAATATTTTCACGGCCCGGCCTTTAAGGTGTCGCGGATAAATACAACAAAATAAAACTAGTACCGGTACCGAAAAAAAGAAAATTTATTCATAACGCACGTGAAAAGACCCAGGAAAACCGAGTTAATGATAAAAACGATAACAAAATAACGCTGGAAACCGATAAAAACCCTGAAAACTATACATTTCACACCTGAGCCTCAACTCTCGCGGCCCGGTACCAAACGACTCTCGGACCGGTACCGGTCCGAGGCCCGGGGGTTGGGGACCGCTGTACTGCACTATACTGAGCCGCTTCAAGACCTTCTATACAGTTTTTTATTTGTTAATTATTTACTGTCACTGCTTTATAGTTGTATTTATCAATATCAACAGCTGTAACTTTTAGATTAATCAAGTTGACTTTATCGAGATTCAGCTTCAGTTGTAAACTTTCCACTTCACAACTTCCATCTTATATACTTTAAAAATCACTCAACATTTTTTATTGTCAGTGTCACACAGCTCGTTCTTGTATCTCCACTACTCAATGGTACATAGTAAACACGTATTATAACTTTTCACATTATATGTATCCAGTCACCTAGATATTTTGAAGTCTTTCCACTTGCTGCTATTATGTTTCAGTCATTAATTGAACTGTCTCAGTGATATGTGGAGTCCAGAAAGTATATTAAGCCAGTGATGAGTTCAATACCATGACTCCCTCTGGGGCCACTTAGTGGATTAAATAGTTCTACCACTTGCTCCATCATCGGTCCGTCCAGAGTAAATTCAATGTCTGGCACAGTAATCCTCTCAGGCCAGTCGACCAGCAATCCCAGTTCATCTGTACCATGAGCACCACCAGAATCAGTACTTAAGCCCTGAGCAGCAGTGATCTCACTCCCAGTGGCTGTCACACTACCATCAGCTGTCCCACCAATAGTCCCATCAGCAGCAGCTGCTCTGGTCTGAAAGATGTCCTGCATGGCAGTTGAGGCTCGGCCCTGTTGCTGGAGGCTGCCTCGGACAAAAATCTGTAATGGGTTCAAGTGTCTCTCTGTCCGCAAGCCATGATTGTTCCACTGTTGAGTGAAGTCTTTCAAATCTCTGTTGATCCTTGGGAGATAGATGTAATGGAGAGCCCAAAGGTGCATTTCATTGTCAATGTCAATGATGCCTTCCTCCTCCAGGTGGTGAAATAAATCACAGTACACATTGGTCATTCCTCGCCACAGATAGCCCCAGAGCCTCTCAATTCTCTGATTATGGGTACTCCTTCCTCTTAGGGCACTTCCACGATTAAAGCCTCTGAAAATGTTCATCATCAGGCAGACAGCGTTGTTTTCCCCTCCTCTGTCTGTCCGGACCCTCGAGGGTACACCATAGGATACCACAGCTCTGATGAAACTTGATAAAACAGTACTGCTACGGTTGTTGTTTGAGGCATGAAGGAAGACCACAAGACGACTGTATCCATCAATAGCCCCATGAACGACTATCCTCCACCTAAAACCGTGGTCCATAAGAAGAAAAATATTATTTCTGCTTTGTTAATGAAACAATGGAAAACACACTCTTAATTGATTTACATGTGCGCTCTGTGTTCTCTGATCTTCCCCTTTAAACATAACCAGTTGTGTTAGAGGGCTGCCCATCCCAGGGCCTGGCTCTATTGGACGTGTCTTACTGATCAACAATTATATTTGATGTAATGCTGAATTTCACTTTGGTCAAAATAGGTGTTCAACAAATCCGTGTGGTTGGTTACCTTATCAGCTTGTGATTTCCATCAATGTGCCACAATGAGTTTGGACCTGCAACCTGATATGTTCTTCGTTCTGGTCTCCGCAAAAATGCTCTAAGGGCAGCTGCTCCAGGATTTATCCGTAACATGCTTGCTCGAACCCTCCTTCGCTGTACATGTAGTCCACGTACTCGCAGGGAGGCTCTGCCAGCCTCAGGACCAATTTGTTCATTGCCAGCGACAATGTCCTGCACATGTTCATCCAAGGCACTGTCAGTCAGTTCCGCATACATTGATGCACGGGTGAAATGATACTGTCTGAAATCAGACAAAAAAATACGAGTATTTTATCACTGCCATAACAACACGCTTCATTACTAGTGGTGCACATTCAAATATACTAGTTTTTACAATCTCACAATACCATTTCATTTGAATAAACAGTGAGTGTGTGTCACAAAGAACTGAAAGTCACACTGGTTTCAAAAGTCACTGACCGCAGACGTCTTCGAATTGTACGAAGTGAAACATTCAAAATATCAGCCTTCTGAGGTGCAGTGAATCCACATGACTTCAGGAATGAAAGCTGTTCCCGAGTGATAAGGTAAAGGGATCTACCTCTCTGTGGAAAACCACTGGTGCCTGGTATCCAAAACAGCCTGAAAATATATCAGCGTTTGGTGTATTTGGAAAATAGGTTAAGACAGAGTCATAATTTATTTCACACTTTTGATGAGTCAAGGAATCGACACAATATGTGCTTACCATGTTGGCCATGCTGAGTAGACAGCTCGACCTCCTGAATCAATTCAGCCAAGTCACGCAGAAGTTGATCTGCTGAAGTTACATTGATCAGTCTTCTTCTTGCCCACTGAAGGCTTCTCTGCATTGTCTCCAACCTCAAAGATATCAAAAAATTACTTCTTAATTCATGTTATATTTTCAGGCCATATTCCCCTTAAACATTTTATGCAAGTTTAAATGTTAAATGTTTTTGATTTTGCTTTGATCATACCTCCTTAACGCTAACTGTAGCACATCTGGCCCAACGTCGTCCATCAGCAGCCACCGTGTACAGTCATTAAGAATGTTCTTGAAAATCTCCAGGCCATACTTTGTAATGGTCTGGTTGAGTCACAACTATTTTTCCACAGTGCCTGCTCTACTCTGGGTGCTGGCTGCTCTACTTCATCGCTCCTCTGAGGATCACCACCTGAGACAAATCAAGCCAGCTGTATTTAAGACCACCGTTCACAACCAGTCTTTGCCATATTATCTGTTAACCTATGTCAGTTATTGGCCTCACGTTGCTCAAAGCTCTAGTACTTACCTCTCTGTTCATGTCTTCTTAGTTACTTCCTGGACAACCTTTCACACTCGCAATAGCCTCACTCCCCTGGACACGGATCTCCATTTGCTCCTAAACAGCTGATAACCTCTCACTCTTTTTTATCCATTCGTGCATTACTCCACCTGCAAACAAGTAAGACTGTTCAGACTGCCTATTTGGATCTTTTCTGAACTTCTTCCAAGACCCTCCTGACTCTGCTCTCCCTCTGTTGCAGTACCTGTAGAGACTATGCCTACACTTGAAGCCACTGAAGTGTTTGATGGCAGGGGTGAGGCAATGTAACTGTTATGAATTAAACTTGTAACAACTCAAGCTATACTTGTGTTGTACAGTTAAGATTGTTTTTGTATTCATCAGTTTTATTTGCTTCTCTTTATCCAATGTCATTTATCATAACAGCGCAGAGTTTACAAACCGTTTGCTTGTTCTGACCAAAAACACCTGGCTTGAGTTACGTTTATCTTAAATACATTTCCATAAACACACCATACGTAAAAACACAAAAGGTGACCCGTAGCGGCACACGTAAGGTAACAACACAAAAATGGGTCCCACAGTGCCGCTCCACCATCAACTCTCACACCACTGTTTCACTTGCCAAGCTCCGGCAGCCACAGATCATGTTACTGTTCCCTCGAGTATGAACTACTGTAGTCCATGTTCAAAGCATTTTGCTCCTAGTTGTAGAACTCAAAGTTAACATTCACACATTCTAGCCTTGTTTTTAATTTTACCTTTTGCATCACATACACATACTTGTCTGTTTTTTCTATTTTATTACTATATTTCTATTTCTATTGTACAGCACTTTGGTCTACCAGGTGTGTTTTTAAAGTGCTATATAAATAAATGATGATGATGATGTAAAGAACGTTTTCTGTTAACTTCACTCTGAGCCTGTGCTCGAATCTGCTCCTGAGTACACTTCATGTTTCTCGTTGTTTAAGGAAGAGAGTTCGATTATAGTCTTAGTCATTCACAGTGATACGATAGTTGTAGGACATACCCTGCTTGCTGGTGTTTTTTCATAGACAAACTTGGACTGTACTAGAAATCTATACATTATTGTGATCCTACAAAGACAAAAATGTAAATTATTACTTTCAACAGGTTTATATATTTAAATAAATCAAAAATTCCATGTTAGTCTTCTGAAAATTGTGACTGAGCACTTTTGGAAACACTCTGTCATCACTGTGAACAGTTACAGAATACATCTGAAATAAATGTCAGATTCTAACAGGTTATAGTTCTGTTAATAGAGCTTTTGAATCTACGCTTCATACATATTCCTATCTTTAATAACAGTATGTCAACAATGTCAACCAATATTTTCATATTTCAAACACACACCCAAGTTAAAAATTTGAATCTCCGCCTCTTCTACTCTGCATATCTGAAAAATCAGTTTTGATAATGTTACAATTGCATTGTCAAATGTTATTCATCTTTGTTTATTTTAAATGCTGTCATTAGTTTTTATTTTTTTTCCAACTTATTAACAAAATGAACATGGTCTACATTGTTTTGTTCACTTGAATAAAAGGATATTTTTGTGTCGTGCTCTGGGTTCTTGAAGACCACGCTGTCTTTTAACTTTATTCTTTATTTTCTGCATGTACTGTTCTTTATTCATTTGTTTACTCTTTGAGGCTGTTCTCCTGCCATTCTGTGTTCCTAGTGCCAAGTCTGCATTTCTGTGTCCTACCTTTAGGCAAGGCAAGGCAAGGCAAGTTTATTTGTATAGCACAATTCAACAACAAGGTGATTCAAAGTGCTTTACAGAGACATTAGAAACAAGAACAAATAAAAAGCATGATTTAAAATTGATTAAAACAAGCAAATAAACTAACTAACTAATTAACAAACAAACAAACAAACAAACAAACAACAGTATATAAAATCAAAACAGATAAAATCAGAACATTAGATAAAATCAGTAGTTAAATGTAAGTTTTGAAATTTAAGCTTAAAGTGTGGATTTGGTGCTTTATTCAAATGCAGCTGAGAACAGGTGAGTCTTCAACCTGGATTTAAATAAACTGAGTGTTTCAGCTGATCTGAGGCTTTCTGGGAGTTTGTTCCAGATATAAGGAGCATAAAAGCTGAATGCAGCTTCTCCGTGTCTGGTTCTGACTCTGGGGACTGATAAAAGACCGGATCCAGATGACCTGAGGGATCTGGATGGTTCATACTGGGTCAGGAGGTCATTGATGTATTTTGGTCCTAAACCATTCAGAGCTTTATAGGCCAGCATCAGAACTTTAAAGTCTATCCTCTGACGGACAGGCAGCCAGTGTAAGGACCTCAGAGCTGGACTGATGTGGTCCACTTTTTTGGTCTTAGTGAGGACTCGAGCAGCAGAGTTCTGAATGAGTTGTAGTTGTCTGACTGATTTTTTAGGTAGACCTGTAAAGATGCTGTTACAGTAATCAAGCCTACTAAAGATGAATGCATGGACTAGTTTTTCCAGGTCCTGTTGAGACATCAGATCTTTTATCCTTGATATATTCTTGAGGTGATAGTAAGCTGACTTTGTTATTGTCTTAATGTGTTTTTCTAAGTTTAGGTCTGCATCCATCACTACACCCAAATTTCTCGCCTGGTTTGTGGTTTTTAGATGTATAGATTGAAGTTCTCTGGTGACCTGTAATCGTTTTTCTTTGGCGCCAAAGACTATTACCTCAGTTTTGTTTTTGTTTAGCTGGAGAAAATTGTGGCACAACCAGTCATTAATTTCCTCAATGCATTTACCAAGAGCCTGTACAGGGCCTCGGTCTCCTGGTGACATTGTGATATATATTTGTGTGTCATCTGCATAGCCGTGATAGTTTATTTTGTTGTTGTTTATAATCTGTGCCAGTGGGAGCATGTAGATGTTAAACAGAAGGGGTCCCAAGATGGAACCTTGGGGAACTCCACATGTGATACTTGTCTGCTCAGATGTGAAGTTACCTATTGATACAAAGTATTTCCTGTTTTCTAAGTATGTTTTGAACCAGTTTAGTACAGTTCCTGAAAGACCTGTCCAGTTCTCCAGTCGTTTGAGTAATATGTTGTGGTCAACTGTATCAAATGCTGCACTGAGATCCAGTAAAACTAGGACTGACATTTTTCCACTGTCTGTATTCAGACATATGTCATTAAACACTTTGGTCAGAGCGGTTTCAGTGCTGTGGTTCTGTCTAAAACCTGACTGGAAGGCATCGTAGCAATTATTCTGTTTTAAGAAGTAATTGAGCTGTTGAGAAACTGCTTTTTCAATGATCTTACTTAAAAACGGGAGATTTGAGATCGGCCTGTAGTTTTTCATTTGTGTCTTGTCAAGATTGTCCTTTTTCAGTATAGGTTTGATTACAGCAGTTTTTAGTGATTCTGGAAACACACCTGATAATAAAGAAAAGTTGACGATCTGTAACAGGTCTGACTCTAAAGTCTTTGAGACCTTTTTGAAAAAACTTGTTGGCAGGACATCTAAACAGCAGGAGGAGGAGTTCAGTTGACCTAAGATGTCCTCCAGGTCTTTGCTGTTAATAGGTTGAAAATGTTTCATGGTGTTTAAACAGTTTTTTGGTGGACACAGTACATATCCTGGATCTGCTGTTGATGTACCAATTGCTTGTCTAATTTTTTGGATTTTTTCAGTGAAGAATTTGGCAAAGTCATTGCAGGCCATGGTCGAATGAAGTTCAGCTGCCACTGACACAGGAGGGTTTGTTAGCCTGTCAACTGTAGAAAATAAGACCCGAGCATTATGGCTGTTTTTAGTGATGATGTCAGAGAAGTAGGACCTCCTTGCATTCCTCAGTTGTAAATTATAATTGTGAAGTTTCTCTTTATAAATGTCATAATGAACCTGGAGGTTTGTTTTTCTCCATCTGCGCTCAGCTTTCCTACACTCTCTTTTTTCATTTTTCACCAGTGTGGAGTTTCTCCATGGAGACTTTTTACTTCCAGAGATAACCTTCACCTTAATGGGAGCAATAGTGTCCATTACATTTAACATGTTAGCATTGAAGCTATTGACGAGCTCATTGACTGACCCTCTGGGCAGGTCAGGTGTTAATGGGAAGACCTGGTTAAAAATTTAGTTGGTTACTGCTTTATATTGTTGCCGTCTAATCTTTTGTGCACTTGCTTTTGCTTCCACTGGTCATACTTGTTTGCTTAACAGTTAATAGCTTAACAGTCTCATTTGGCTCTTTGTATACCCTGCTGTATTACTAAATCCTGGTATTGTAGATACAACTATACATGCGTTTAAAAAGGCACATGCGTGCTTATCAGGGTGGACATCAAAAGCTGAAAATTCAGAACATCTGTCACGATCTAATCCAGATGAGTTTACTGAAATTGCAACTCGGTGTTGCACTATGACTTCATGGTTTGACAGTCTGTTAATCCCGCTTACTAGAAAAAGGCTCTTGGGATAATTACTCGGCTGTAGAGTTAAATAAGTAAGTTTCTCCCATTGAACATACGGTATTATATGCAGCACTTACACACAAACTCACCGCGATTCTAATATTAGAGCCACGTAATTGCGCACTGATTTTTCCGGTGAGCATGCAAAGTAAAGTCACGTGGGCATGCCGTGTGAGCAATCGAACTGAGTCTAAAGTTTTCGTGTGCAAACTGAATACTGCGGTCAAGTGAGCCGTCACTTACGAAGTCACAGTCAAGCTAGCTGCACCTAAAATGTTGTTGCACTACTCTTACGCATATTACGGTATGGGTGCCGACTGGCTTAGAAATGCAATTCAATTTTATTTATATAGCGCCAAATCACAACAAAAGTCGCCTGAAGGTCCTTCATAGGTACAGAGAAAAACCCAACAATCATATGACCCCCTATGAGCAAGCACTTTGGCGACAGTGGGAAGGAAAAACTCCCTTTTAACAGGAAGAAACCTCCGGCAGAACCAGGCTCAGGGAGGGGCGGGGCCATCTGCTGTGATTGGTTGGGGTGAGAGAAGGAAGACAGGATAAAGACATGCTGTGGAAGAGAGACAGAGGTTAATAACAAGTATGATTCAGTGCAGAGAGGTCTGTTAACACATAGTGAGTGAGAAAGGTGACTGAAAGGAAAAACTCAATGCATCATGGGAATCCCCCGGCAGCCTACATCTATTGCAGCATAACTAAGGGAGGATTCAGGGTCACCTGGTCCAGCCCTAACTATGCTTTAGCAAAAAGGAAAGTTTGAAGCCTAATCTTGAAAGTAGAGATAGTGTCTGTCTCCTGAATCCAAACTGGAAGCTGGTTCCACAGAAGAGGGGCCTGAAAACTGAAGGCTCTGCCTCCCATTCTACTTTTAAATACTCGAGGAACAACAAGTATTTAAAAAACGCAGTCTTTTGTGTCCTGACACTATTTTACTTCACAATCCACTCCCAGTTTTGGTTCATCTTCACTTTTCCCCCTGTGATCCACAGCCCAAATTACTGTATGATTCAGAGAAAATTAACAACAAAATTTACCCAATGTACTGTACTTCTAATATCCTCATCTTTGAGCTCAGATTACAGGAAAACTCTAAGAGGTGACGCAGATATTTCACTGGATTGTGAATCTGGGCCATCGCCACTCTTCACCCTGTCATCCACAGCCAAATATACGGTACGGTTTCTGAGATTGCTGTGTTAACAGAGTATGACAAAGGCTAAGAAAATATACTGCCTAAAATAATATCAAATTTAAACAACAAATTACAAAATTGCCACATCTGCTGTTATTGCCATGTGTTCGATTGAGCATTATTTAGTCACAGAAAATACATATCATTGAAATATCATCAGTAAAAGAAATACTCACTTTGTAAGACATGTCAGCAAATTCAGTTAATAAATATTGTATCAAGTCTGTACAGATGTTTGAAGGCATAAAGCAAAGCATGTTTGTTTCTTATGGCTTACAAATGTGTTTGTCTTTAACATAATTTACATTTCATTTATATAGTTTCACAGACGAAACAATAAAATAGGTTTCCTGAACTGTTCTTCATGGCCCAAATTTTGAATCCTTTTGAGGGTGATGCATTATCCATGAAGGTGGGCAATTTGTTCATCGATCTCTGACCCTCGCTGACTCTGACGCTTCCTAATTCTGCTTCCAGCCTTGCTGATTAATTTGTTCTTCCTTTTGGCATCCCTGTCACTGATGCTGTCACCAGTTGTACACAACATCTCCGTTTGTCCACCAGTCTAATCTGTAATTAAGGTGAACCCAGAATTACATGTACGGTAATTGTCGGGCTATAAGCCGCTACTTTTTGCACCAGCTTTGAACCCTGCGGCTTTTAGTCAGGTGCGGTTTTTCTATGGATTGTCCATGATTTTTGTGATATCGTAAGACGATTTGTTTTGTTTGTTCCGCTGTTGTACGGCACTACGTTGCCTGGCGGAAGGGCATGTGATCAGACACACAGTATCGGGGTTCAAGAGTGGTATGTTGGTCACATGTCCATCCGCCAGGCAACATAGTGCCGTACAAGTAGCGCGAAAAACAAACTTCAAAGTAGCGCTACACGTTCAGCGGGAGGCGTGGATGACGAGCGGCGATAAACTTGCGAAAAGCAAGTTATGCTCAACTCCACCGGTGGAATCTGACAGCGTGGAAAAATGTGAAAACATCCACGATCACCAACGGGTTTGAAGGGCTGGACTGCTGCATGATGGAGAGGAGGACACCGCCACGGCCCTTCTGAGGGTGTTCGACTCTGACACTGACAACGAGGATTTCTTTGGTTTTGAAAGTGACAACGAAGGAAAGAAGCTGAGAGTGGATGACGAAGCCATCCTGAGCCTGTTCGTTTCCGACACTGGAGAAGAGGACTTTGGTGGTTTTAGTGCGCAGGAAGATGGTGGTGAATGACTGACTTTTCTTCTTGTTAAAGCCGTGTCACTTCATATACCTAAAAAGTTATGCAAATATGTACTCATAATTTGTTTTTCAAAATATTAATAAAAGGGGTGTGTCTCCAAACAGCCATCTCTTTCCTGACAATTCGCTTTGTGCATATTCTCTTACATATGATAAGTCAACATTGAAACACCTGCGGCTTTTGGTCAGGTGCGGCTAATGTATGTACAAAACAGGATTTTCCCCTGATTTTAGCTTGTGCGGCTAATATTCAGGTGCGCTTTGTAGTCCGGGAAATACGGTATCTTTGTAATGTTTCAAAAATATACACTATATGTTGATGGGCATTGTCACACTTTTCTTTCCTTTATAAGTAAGAATCTCTATGGTTTTAATGACAATTCATATACAGATTGTGGAGGACATTTAATTCAACACTCAAAGTTCATCAGCAGACTGTAGTACAATTTCAGCCCAGTCATAATAACTATGTGAATAAATAAGACACAGATATGTAATGTGAGAATGATATTGTGAAATAATGGAACGCATTTTGAAAAAAAATGCTCATTATTGTGAAATATTATTTCATGGTCATTATTTTTCACAATAACAGAGATTCCTGAGGCATTTTATTTATTTCCAGCCGTTTTTATTCCAAAATGACCTTTTTTCAAAGTTAGTCTTTATTTCAAAATCCTGTTTTTCCCGATGGCCTATTGACTATGTGCACGTTAGCATATGCTAAATCAAAACATGTCCTGCCATTTATGTGCTCAAGTTTTAAAGGATAATCAAAGAAGAAAGTGACGGAGTGAGGAGGTAAGTGACGGACAAGGTAAGCGACTCATGTTGTAACTGACGTCAGACGCCGGAGATTTTGGCGGAAAATTAAAGCAAATGGTAGTTTAGATTTGAACAAATTCATTTAAGCTTCAGTATTACCAAATACACTTATCAATTGTCTTATAACTAACACTATTTGTCTAAATAATCTCCAACACCCTGGAGAACAACGAGGAGAGTTTAGAGACTCTCCAAGATTATATTGATCAGTGCTTTCAGGATCTCGTGATGAAGAAGACCCAGTGTGCAGCTTCCCCGGCCAAACCTGAGACGCCGTCGTCAAAAAGACAACACCCGGCAGATTCCCCCGGCTCAACATCGCCAGCCGGCAAAGATATTGCCGACATATTGGAGTCAATCGACAAGCGATTGTCCAGTTTCGACGCAAGGCTGTCCTTGGTGGAGATTCTTCACCGAGAATTTAAATGCTTGCGAGAATCCCTGGAGTACAGCCAGCAGCAGGTGGAAACGCTTGCTGCTGAAAATGCCACGCTAAGGGAGTCGGTGAAATGTCTCACAGATAATGTTACCCAGCTCAATAGAGAAAATAAAAGAAACAGTTATCGATCTACAAGCTCGTAGCATGCGTGATAATCTGGTATTTTCTGGTATTCCAGAAGCCACGGTAAAAAGCTTCATCAAAACCCACCTGAAGCTGCCGGAGGACACTGTGAAGAACATCGTCTTCGATCGGGTACATCGCCTCGGCCCCATTCGGGCTACGGCCGGGAGACCACGTCCTATCGTGGCCAAATTCGGCCACTTCAAACAAAAGCAACATGTGAAAATCCGCGGCAGGGAATTAAAAGGAACGGATTTCAGCGTGAACGACCAGTTCCCCAAAGAGATCTTGGAACGACGCAGGGTCCTCTTCCCAATCCGACGCGGCTTCATCCAGAAGGGCTCCCGCGCTGTCATCGCTGTGGACCGGCTGTACGTGGACGGACAGCTCCACCACGACCCCAACATCACTCCGTGGCTGTATTAACCTCACACCAGATAAGAATCAGCTGCACCCTTTCCCTATCCACTCACACTAACTTGCATTAACATCTGTTTAACTTACCAGTATCAAATTGCATCTTAAAGTGTGATTTCATAGCAGAATTAACACCGTCACTCTCCGTCA
The DNA here is from genome assembly GCF_900408965.1 of Simochromis diagramma. Classification (NCBI taxonomy): domain Eukaryota; kingdom Metazoa; phylum Chordata; class Actinopteri; order Cichliformes; family Cichlidae; genus Simochromis; species Simochromis diagramma. Next base: position 1,598,677 of record NW_024387332.1, on the reverse strand, counting down.
GTGATTTAATTGGAATGTTTACGTTTTGTTTTGTTTTTTTTCTTCTCGTTTTTTTTTTCTCTCTCTTTTCCCCCCTCTTGGTTTTATGCTGCTCACCCCTGTCCTTGGTTTCTTTCTTTATTCCTTTCACTGCCTCGATCACCTGCTTCGACACTCATCCACAAACATCCTTTATTTCGACACATACGCACCATGCGCTCAACGGCAGCACATTTACATCAGTCAGACAGCGCACACAGTCGTTTAGGATACACACACTTAAGCCAAGCCTACTCATATTAGTAACTATGCATACACAAAGTCAGACTCAGGGAGCATCTCGCCACACATTTTTTCTCTCTCTCCTTCTCTTTATTTATGAACAAGTGACGTATTCTCTCCACCTGTCTAAGCGACGCACACAGCATACATCCCTAGTTATACACAAACATCTATGGGTACACTGAGGTTCATTACATGGAATATAAATGGAGCTGGCTCCAGAGTAAAGAGGTTAAAAATATTTAACCAACTAAAAAAACTACAGGCAGATGTTGTCCTTTTACAAGAGACCCACAGACCTCTTAGAGGTTCGAATGAACTTAAAACACCTGAGTTTCCTAATGTGTTCTCAGCTTGTTATAATTCTAGACAAAGGGGAGTAGCAATTTTAATACATAAAAATATTAATTTCACAGTACTCGATACAGTTATAGATCCAGAGGGCAGATTCTTAATCATTAAACTATCTATACTTGATAAAAAGCTATGTATTGCAAGTGTATATGGTCCAAATGTTGATGATCCCTCATTCTTTCACGGTTTTTTCAGTGCACTCTCTGAACACTTAGATGGCACACTTGTTCTTGGAGGCGACCTCAACCTTGGACTAAATGAAGACATGGATAGGCTCAATACAGCGGGAACTCAGCGTAATTGGCAGTCCACAAATATAATCAAACAGTATATGAGCGACTTTGGTCTTTGCGATGCATGGCGCTCCCTTCACCCCACCAGTAAGGAATATACTTTTTTCTCACATGTCCATCACTCCTACTCTCGTCTGGATTATTTTTTGGTCAGCAGCTCACTGCTGAACGACATTTCAGACACTGAGATTCATCCTATAGCTGTCAGCGATCATGGTCCTGTATCTTTAACACTAATGCACAAGAATAATACTACGCCAAGAAAAAACTGGAGATTTAATATATCACTACTTAAAGATGAAGACTTTATTAAATATTTTAAAAAAGAGTGGACTTCATATTTGGACTATAATGACACTCCCGAAACATCAGCTTCTGTTCTATGGGAAGCAGGGAAAGCTGTGATGAGAGGTAAAATAATTTCTTTCTCATCACATAAAAAGAAAAAAGAAAACAAAAATATTCAGGAATTAGAAAAAAACATCAAATCACTAGAAGAAGCCTATGCGTCCCACCAAGATCAGGAAACATTGAACAAAATACGCAAAACAAAACTAGAATTAAATGAGATAATTGATAAAAAAACAAAATTCTTAGTACAAAGACTACGCCTACAAAATTATGAACATGGTAATAAATCCGGTCAATTTCTAGCAAAACAGCTAAAAATAAATAAAGAAAAAACAACTATATGTGCTGTTCAAGATTCATCTGGGAACACAATATATGATCCGATACAAATAAACAACATTTTCAGGGATTTCTATAAAACGTTGTATTCACCACAAATAAACCCATCTAAAAAAGAAATTGATCAGTTTTTGGACAACATAACTCTTCCAAAATTATTAGACACTCAAGCAATGGCACTGGATTCACCACTGACACCAGGTGAACTCCAGGAAGCTCTGATAAGTATGCCCAATAATAAGGCTCCAGGTCCAGACGGCTTTCCTGCAGAATTCTACAAAGAATTCTGGTCGATTCTAGCACCAGTTTTCTACAGAACGTTGTTGGAAATTAAAGAAAAGGGCAGACTTCCATCAAATATGAATTCTGCAAACATTAATCTCCTGCTAAAACCAGGCAAAGACCCTGTATATCCCTCAAGCTATCGTCCAATATCCCTTATAAACGTAGACCTTAAAATAATCTGCAAAGCTCTCTCAAAGAGACTGGAGAAAATAACCCCCCTCTTAATTCATCCTGACCAAACTGGTTTCATAAAAGGTAGGCACTCATCAACAAATACACGTAGATTACTTAATTTGATTGACTACTCATACAGTAAAAACCTAGAAACTACAATATTCTCTTTAGATGCAGAAAAAGCATTCGACAGAGTTAACTGGAAATTTCTATTTGCAACTTTACACAAATTTGGTTTTGGATCCTCTTTCATAAACTGGTTAAAAATATTATATAATTCCCCAACAGCTTGTGTCAGAACAAATGACCAGACATCCTCCAGCTTCTGTCTCTTGAGGGGCACCAGGCAGGGATGCCCACTCTCCCCTTCACTGTTTGCAATTTTTATTGAACCACTAGCAGCAGCAATTAGACAGAATTCAGTAATTAAGGGCATAAAATGCAAGAACGTGGAACATAAAATCAGCCTTTATGCGGATGATGTGTTACTCCAAAATTCACAAACCAATATCTCTGGGGTGATTGAATTGATAAACTCTCTTGCAAGAATATTAGATTACTCAATTAACTGGTCAAAATCTACAGTTCTACCGATTAATTGCTCCCTCCATAATTCCTCTTCTACACCACTGCAATCGGGAAATATAAAATATTTAGGTATTAATGTTTCTCCCAAGCTTGCAGCTCTAACTAAATTAAACCATATCCCACTTTTAAAGAAGGTAGAAGATGATCTGGCTAGATGGAAATGTCTACCCATATCACTCATGGGAAGGGTTGCCGCTATAAAAATGATGGTCTTACCAAAAATAAATTATTTATTCTCAATGATCCCAACTAAACCGCCACAAGATTGGTTCAGATCTCTAGATTCATGTATGTCCAAATTCCTTTGGAAAAATAAACCCCCACGTATAAGCTTAAAAACACTACAAAAGACCAAGGATAAAGGAGGACTAGAACTGCCTAACTTTCAGCACTACTTCTTAGCCAACAGGCTTCAGTTTATCTCAGGATGGCTAAAACATACCCTCTTAGATGAACCTTGGCTAGATGTAGAACAAGCACTTTGCAATAATCTAGAGATCTCAGACCTACCATTTATCAGCTCAAACATCCAACGACATGAATGCTTTAAAAGCATCAACATCAGCTCTTCTCTGACAGCATGGTGGGAGTTTCTAAAATTGACAGCGTCTTCATTAATCCCATGCAAACGTACACCTATCTGGAACAACCCTGACATATTACAAAACAATAATATGATAAACTTTTCAGATTGGAGTGGTAAAGGAATCAAATATTTAGAACATATACTAGAAGGAACAGAATTTATTTCATTTGACAGACTAGTTACACAATATGGGATCAATAAGAAAAGATTTTTAGAATATCAACAAATTAAATCCATAGTAAAAAAGAAATTTAAACCGGGTCAAGTTGAACTACAAACACCACCAAGTGTGGTTCAATTTCTTACTCTTTAAACCCCCAAATTACTATCCAAAATATACAGAATGCTTTCTAAAACAGATGAATCAATATCACTTCCTATTGCAAAATGGGAAGCGGATTTATCAGTTAACTTAGACCTAAACTTCTGGTCTCAGATTTGCTTAAAAACCTTTCATCTAATTAGAAATCCCAGTCTTCAATTAATTCAATACAAAATATTACATAGAGTGCACTATACAGGTCATCGGATGTTCAAGATGGGCTTTACGTCTACCAACAACTGCTCACACTGCCAAACCAATTCACCGGACAATTATATCCACGCTCTTTGGTTCTGTCCACCAGTTCAGAAGTTTTGGCGCGAGATATGTGAAGACTTATCGAAGTGTCTGAAATGTAACATTCCAACTTCCCCCTTAGTGTGTTTGTTGGGCAGCTTAGATAATGTCACTTCAGAAAAGAATATCGCCCATATGGTTTTCACTGCCCTATGCATAGCCAAGAAAACAATCCTCATGAACTGGAAAAATAAAAATAATCTTAATTCTAACCAATATAGAAATTATCTATTAGATTACATTAGTCTTGATACAGTCTCTGCCACCACATCAGATCAATTGCTCTGGGCTCCTTTGATCAGCTCCATCACCTAGTGGGGGTGGGGGGTCATAGTTTGGTCCCGCCTTCACTGTTGTGATTGGTGTGGGGGTAGGGACAGGCTTAGGGCATCGGGGGGTTCCCCGGAGGCATCTTCCTTGGGGGGCTCAACCCGGGGTAGCGGTCATGTCCGGTTAGGGGCTCTGTTGGCTCTCAGGTGACTGTTTCCTCGCGGCTGCGTGCAGCGGGACTAGGGGAGGGTCTGTGCTGACGGACGTGGGTTACTGACCTGGTAGCCTGGCTGCCCCTGGGTGGGTCCGGGATGGGCGTGAGGTTCTGGGGGCGCTCCGTCTCTGGGCTGGGGCCCGGGCCGGGCCTCGGGGGCTTGGGTCCTGGTTGGTGTGTTGCCGGGGTTGTGGGCGGGTGGGTGCATGGGGGCCCATCCCTGGAGCAGGGTGCCGCCGGTGCATCGAGCCACCTGGGGGGCTCTTCAACTGGTGGGGAAGATTGTCACATCTTGCAGGAGCTTTCCTCTCCTCAGGGGCTCTCTCTGCAGGAGGGGGAGATACAGGAGAGGTGGAGGAAGATCTCAGCCTGGGTGTTTATTGTCTTATGTAGTCTGGAAGAAGAGTGGATGGTGGGGTGGGTGCAGTTTTCTCTGTGGTGGGGTTGGGTGGACTGTCCTGGGCTCTGTGGGGCCGGGGGGCGCTGCTGCGCTGGGCCCCGGTCTGGATGGGCCTGGGCCCCCTTTCCCTGGTGGGTCGCGGAGTATGGGGGTGCCTACTGGGGTCAGCGGGGGAGCTGGCCCCAGGGAGGGGTCACTTGCCCCTCCCTTCCTTCCCTCCCCATCTCCAGCTGCCTCCCTCTTCCCGCTCCACCACAACCACCCACACATGCAGGACCTTGGAGTAGGGGTATGTCACCAGGGTGCAGAGGAGGCCACCCCCCCTGTCCCCTTCTGGCTGCCTCTGCCTCAATTTTATCCCACAACTTAGACATTCACATTACTCACACTCTCATTACACATACATATAGGATCTTGGGGGTGGGCACGATACACGGAATCCAAAGTACCATCAGGGTGTACACCCCACCCCTGGCGTCGTTGCCCACCTCTCAATGTTAAATAAACGTAGACATTGAGGGCCAGCAGGAGGGACCATGCGCTTACCTGCTGCTCTCTGGCAGGTAGCTCCATGCCCTCCTGGGTTTTAAATGCACCTTAGAACACACATGCATCAACACTACAATGAGCGGGTGGAGGGAGGTTTGGAGTCTTCTCACACCCCCATTCTCTGCGACCTGCTGGAGCGGGGGGCTAGTAGGAGGAGTTGGCCGTCCGACTGCGGTCTGGAGTGTGGGGCCTCCCTGCTGCTGCGGAGTCGGGGCGGTCTGCCTCCCCCCACCGCAGGGAAAAGGGTAACACCACCTGGGTCTGGGTGCAGTTCCCCCCTCCAGGGGCAAGGGTACCTAGACCCGGGGCTTAGAGTACGCTTGGGGAGTGTGATCGTGTGTACAGCGTCTCTTTATGTCTGTCTCCACGTTGGTTGAGTGTGGAGTAAGTGTATATGAGAGCATGAGGGTAGGAATGGATGTTTGTATATGTGTGTGCCTGTATTTCTGTGTCTATATGTCAGGTTGGGTGTCAGGCGCCACCTCTCTGGGGACATCTTAGGCCCTCCAAGGTATGGAGGCCTATCTCCCCCTACCACCACTTCCCCTGCCAGTGGCGGACTCCCTCAGACATCGGTGCGTTAGTGGTTCTTTGTGTCCGGGGATGGGCGTCCAGGTACACACCGGCTCACTCCTTGGCGGCCGCTTATCGGGGCCTGGAGCCTGGGGCTTGCTCGGGCCACTTCGGAGGTGGGGTGCCCCCGGCCTCTCGGCCTGGGGCTTGGTCACTCAGGCACGGCTGGCTGCCGGCGGAGCTCACGGGTGCGTCACTGCAACTCCCCCTGGCTTCTGCTCCGCGGCTGCTGAGTGAGCCCTCATCTGGGACTCTCCTCAGCTCTTTCTGGGACAGTGGCGCGGCTGCCCCTCTGTTGGTCTTCCTTGGTCTCTTGTGTTCTGGGGGCCTCTGGATGTCTGGAGTTTTGATCTCCTCCATACCTGCTTCATGCCCTGGAGGACGGGGCTGTGGCCCCCCCACACCCTCTAGCAGATCATTACATGAAGGAACCTTTTAAAAAACAAAAAACAAGCGCGTCCATGCTCACAGGTGTACACACGGGTGATCACACCCACAAACTACACCCTTTTTGGCTCCTACCTCAAAGCACACTGTGTTCTGTTGATCTTATGTGCTGCACAATAATGTTTAATATTTAGTATTTACTGTCATATTCCCATATATCATTGTGATGTTGTTTATTCTATTACTCTTGTTCTCTTCTGCTTGTTTTCTTTTTTCTTTCTCAGCAGGTGACCCAGGTGATTGATATATGCATTTTTTTTCTTCTTTTTTTTCTTTTTCTGCTCATTCTGTTGGTTTTTGGTTTTTGCCCTTCTCCCCCGTCCCTCTTCTCAGCTGTTTCTCTTTCCCTCTTTCTTTCTCCCCTTCTTTCCCCCAGTCAAGTCTGTCCCATATTCAGTAAGTGAAAATAAAATAAACAATAAAAGGTGAATCAAATGGACCATTATGGCAAGGCTGGGATGGTCAATTTGGTAAAGTAAATCCGTTGGGCATCTTTCTTTGCCTTTAGACAACAATTCTGATTGCAAAAGAGCCAAACGGGACAGGCAAAAAAAAAAAAAAAAAAAGCATATGCTACTTCCGGTGCGGAAACTCCTGTGGGGAGCTTTGTTTCCGGTGTCCTATTCGCGCCTGGTTTACGCTCCAAAACAAGTTAAGCAAATGAATCAAGCAGCGATTTACATTTCTATAGATGTCTCGGGCATTTACCCAATATATCTGTAAATGATGTTCATCGACTTGTCGATATGTTTTCCCCGCGCCTCAGAGCAAAAGAGAAAATGGATTCAAACGTTATATTTCTCAGCTGTCCCTCGTTTATCGCGGGTGTTATGTTCTAAAAATAACCAGCGATAGGTGAAATCAAGTAGCCAATTTTATTTTTTGACGGTGCAAAATGTTTGGTGGACATCGTGGACATACAGTACTGCACTTCAGAGTCACACTGCTAGTGATCGATGCAGCGATTCTGTACTGTACAGGAGAGACGTCACGGAGGAGATCGTCTGCAGCGATCAGGACGCAGGACACAATGTGACGTAAAAAAAAATAAGCATGCAAACTTGCACTAAAAAATCTGTGAAACAGCGAGGTGAAAGGTGAACCGCGTTATAGCGAGGGACCGCTGTAATTTTGAAGGTAAGTCACAACATACCCTTCGTACATACTAATGTATAGAAACCCTTACCAGCAATCATTCATTTTTTGTGTGGCTTTTTTCACGGTTTGTTAACATGCTGTGTAGGTGTCTGTAGCTGCCCACTTGGAATTACCACTCGTGACGCAGAGAGCTTCGACTGATGCAACTTTATTCTCTCCTCTTTAAACCACCGACAATATGGCACCGTGAAAACTATAAAGATGCACAAACAAATACCATTAAACATTTACGTAAAAAGTGCAGAAATGTTCACATTTTACCATAGAAAATTATTTTGATTAACTCAAATAGTGACATTGATATAAATCAATAGTTTTTAAACTACTTATGTTACAGCATTTAATAAAATTAATTAACAACAACCTTTCTGTGTCTTAAATACATAAACAATCATTTGCAATCATTAACCAACCTCTTTCTGCTTCCAAGGGTGCTAATCATGCTGAATCAGCTAGCCAACCTCCTCCATGCACATCTCTTAGCCAGTCTTTCCACACCATGAACAAATGACATGCATATACAATAAAAAACGAATTAAACCACATTGAGTAAACTTTCAAAGTTATAGCATGTGACAGATAAATAAAACACATAGTTTTGCATGAGTACCCTCAAAAACAAACGCTTTTACTCACTCTGAAGCAACGTGTTTGCGTCGCCTCACCGAGAACAGAACAGGAAGTCTGACACAATAAAAGAGGAAGTGCTAAGGTACTCTTCAAAATAAAAGCGCAAAGTAAAGTGGCTTTGCCGGCATTTACAGTGTCTACTTGACTAGCTGATCTCGACATAACGGGGAAACATCTGGTTTGACTATTCTTCACCTGTAGTTTGAATGCTGAACATTTGCCTGTTTAAATCATGAGACCAGTCACTATACAGAGATGTGCTTCTGAATGTGGACGATGTGTCTTCTGCTGCAGTGATGCAGTTCTGCTTGTGTTGAGTGATGTAAACAACTGATCGATCTAAACTCTTTAAACGTCAAAATTGATCATTAGATTTTTTGTGACACAACAGCGGTGAGTGTTCCCACCTTCTGCTCTTTGTAACTTAATGTGATCTTTCCGTTTTCGAGTTTTGGACATGATTTTGGAGGATATCTTCGCAGTAGCGATTGACCGCAAAGTAAAGCTACCGGAAATGTACAACCCCACATCCGGTCTCAAACCAGGAAGTTAGCATTTTCTCGTGCACAGGGTCAATTCAGGGTCTGCACGCTTGAAGTACGCATTTTAAGTACGATTACGTCACCGCCACGCGACGACGACTGTCCCAATTCGAAGTGTACTCCAAATGCGCCGTCGATTTCCTCAAATATCAAGCGTGGTCCGGTGCACGCTTCGTGGGCCCATATATCCCACAATTCATAGCGCGGTGGTGGGTGTGGATAATTTTGCTGCAAAATACGGCAGAAGGGAGCGGCTGAAGAGTGAACTGTCAAAAGTAAGTACTGAATATGACGTCACTTATTCATGTGCGAATGTTTAATAATGAAGAACATTAAAACATTGCTGTTGGCCACATGTCGGCAAAGTCATGTGACATTAGTGATGTTTGTACTTTCAGAGATGATGCTTTAATCACAGCAGTCACACATGTGTCCACTGCACCATCTGGAACTCTTCTTGTTTACACTCGTAATAACACAAACACTAAATCCTGCTTCTCTGGTGCTGTTGTGTAGCAGTGTGTACACCTGAGACTGTCACCTGTCTGTCTGTCCTGCACTCTCTCTCTGTTTCTTTCTCTCTGATTGTGTAATAAAAGTATGAACATGTGTGTGGTGGGGCGTGGTTTGCGGTGCCGTGCGGACGCACCTGCACGGCATCCGCAATCACGCCCGCCGTGTTAAAACACGGGGACTCAGGGGTTGGTGTGTGTGTGGTGTGACGTGAATTAAATAAAGTTGGCTCTGAACGTTGCTCCGTGGTCCCGCCGTGCCTTATTCACGCCACAATGTGTTTATAAGTTACACTTGTGTTTGAATCCTGCAGCTTATCACACATTTGATTTCCATGTGTGACGACTGCAAGTGTCCAGAGTGAGGACAGACTGAGGGACCCACTGCTGCACATCATCTGTGAGGCTTTGCACCCCTGATGATCCACCAGGACAAACTCAACAGTGTGTGAGGAAGAGGAGGAGGAAGAGCCAGCAGCAGCTGACAGATGGAGAGAATAGACAGACTGTTCCCTGTTTGTGAAGGACTGCTAGGAAAGTTTAACAAAACTGTCTGTGCTGAATCAGTCTTATTAGGTAATGTTCAAATAATGTTATCATCCCAGTGTTGTCAGTGTGGGAGAAAGTACTCAGGGCCTTCAGGTTACACACTATGAAAGGCAGCAACAAGTTTAATATTCAGAAACCTAAAGTATGTATCAGCAGCAGAATGGAGCTAAAATAAATGTTGGTTTCAGTTCTATGAAGCTTTGAGTATTTTGGATCAGTAGCACTGCTGTGTTTGTTGCATCATATTGCTGTAATTGTTTATATGCTTTATATATTCTGAGCTAAGTTGATCTATAGTGTTACATCATATTCTATAAGGATGTTATGTGTTTGTAGACTTTCTGCCCAGTTTGACCCATTTAGCAGAAGTCAGCCTGTTTAAGGCTCTGATATCTATTCTGTATGACTTAAAGCAGTTATGACATGGTCTGATTTTCTCACCCAATAAAGGAATATTTAATACATCAGTCTACTCTTCATTCTATCAGACACAGTTTTCATGGCTCGTACATTTTCCTTTTTACACATGTAGTGCGCGTACTTCAAGCGTGCAGATCCTGAATTGGGACACAGCCATTAATTAGCATGCTATCCTCTCTCACTTGGTGGTAGAGCTATGTAGACACATGCAACGAAGTTTTCCAGCTGTGGGAAGGAGTGACACTGCAAGATGCGTTTTCCTGCAAGTTAAAGCGACCAATGAGGTATGTAATTTGTATTTTATATGTTGTGGTAGAAAAATAAGATGTTTGTTTGTGACAGAACTGGCAAGTTTATGGTAGTAATTTGTTAACATTTTGCAAAGGTCAAATTGTGAGTGTTTTTATGTTGTTTAATAATGTGCTTTATTGTTTATTCTCTATGAGAACAATTTACTGTGGAAATTGATTATTTTATGTTGTTTGTACAGTTCTCACGACATCGTTGGTGGCACCTGTGTGCAATAAATGCCAGTAAAAATCAAGAACGCCTTGTGTCCGTTTTTCAACTTGGAGGGAGTTACACTGTGCTTAGTCTTCTCTGCCCGTATGTCCCTCTGTCTGTCCATGGTGTCTTGTCTGGGCCTGTTTTATTCTGAGGGTCCTTGTCTCATGTGGGTGTGTTCAGTTTACGTTTCCCCTGACTCGTCAGCTGTGATTTCTCCCAGGTGTGTTCCCCTCCTGTCTCTCATCCCTTGATTACTGCCCTGTGTTTCCTTTGTTCTCTGTCACCTCGTCGATGTCTACTCACCCTCAGTTTCCGCTGTGTGTTCTGTTACCTGTTTTTGCCTGCCTGTTAGTTTATATTTTCCAGTTTAGTTAGTCTTCTGTTTGATCAGCAGTCTGCAAACAAGCAATTTATTCTGAGTTTACTTTCGCCTCCGTGAGTCCTGCATTTTGGGTCCTTCCTCTCTGCCTGCCTGCACACAGCCATGACAGAACGATGCGACCATAACCTGGACCCAGCGGGCTCGTCCCGGGAGAGCGATCTCGCCCGCATCATGAGCTTAATGAAGCGGATTTCCCACACAGAGGATACTAAGGCGATGGCAATTGGGATAAATGCTATCAAAGCAATCCTCGAGAGGAATCCACATTTCCGCCAACTCAGGGGGTTCATGCTGAAGCACCCCCAAAATAAATCAAAGCACCCCCACAGATTTCTTACTTTCTTTTTACTTTTGTTTGACAATATTTGCTGTTTGTGTGACACACTACTAAAAATATAAAAACCATACAGTACTTGGTTGAGACATAACATTTTAACAACAAAAGTATAGATACCCCCCCTCCCTCCCAAAATGGTTTGTTCCAGCTCTCCCCTGCTCTGGCTCTAGCGCTCTTTCTGCCAGAGCGACGGTGGCTGAGATGCAGCGGAGGTGTAAGAGCCTGGCTTAAAACAGGACATGTTAGCTGCATTTAACCTTCAGTTACTCTTTATGTAGTTGGTAGGAGTCAGACCATGTTTCTTTTTAGCTGAAAAACATTACACCAGGTAACCTGCAGTGTTGAAAGCGTGTTTTCTGACGATGTTTGCTGCCCTACAATCCTACAGTCCTGCTCTGTAGTAAAATCAGCGAGATTTCATTGTCCTGTTGCTCCCATTGAAATGTATGCAGCCTATTTAAAATCTAAAACTTAAAATTGTCCGTAGCCTGCTGTTGTTACCACTGTCCTGTTTGAAATGGATACTAACTGACTGAATGCCCATTAACCTTATAACTCCTGTTGTGTGTGTGTGTGTGTGTGTGTGTGTGTGTGTGTGTGTGTGTGTGTGTGTGTGTGTGTACAGAGAGACAGCCAGGTTCATAATGCATATAAGAAAGTTTTTTCAAAAAAAGGAGCCACATTCAGGTAAAAGTGTAAAATCAAATGATCCGTGAATCAGGAATAATGTTGGATCAGTGTTTCAATATTTATCTTTTATTAGATGTTCATGTGGTTTGGTTATTTGCCTTTTGGTTGAAAGTACACTGAGAGGACTTTTTCATTAGTGATCTTAATAGACTTTTTTTCATATTAATGTAATTTTTCATCTAATTGAATACAATCTATTTGTGTATGATTGTCAGTCCAAAGAGGGAGAGAGGAAAGAGGGAACGTGAGGAGAAAGTACAAGGTCAGGAGGAACCAGGTAAGCAAACAGACAGGGAGCAGTGACAGGCACAACAGCAACTGTTAAACTGACAAAGAGAAAAAACCTGATTTTACTCACAGTCTGGAAGTTGTGTCCTCCCTATATTAAAGCTGCTGTACAGAATCTGCTAAACAAACTGGGCTGAAACATTTTGACCCTCTTTAACAACATTCCAACATAACATTATCATTGATCGGGGAGATTAAAATTAATGATATATTTTTATGTGGTTCAGCCACAACTCTACTGAAACCTCAGCCAGTAATAGGTCGGCCAACTTTTGGACCGTCCAGTTGTCTGTATGACTGCCACAGTACGTACATCACATTTGCTCACTATCAGAAAGAGCCAAACAGCCCTGGTGGAGTGAGGAGCTGTAAAGAGAAGCAGATGCTCTGTTTCTAAAAATGTTTTAAGCTTGTTTCAAAGATTCTGTACTGCAGCTTTAAATGTTTTCCAAAAGCACACAGACACTTCTCAGTGTTTCTCACACTTTTTACAGTGTGGACCACCTGATAAAATGTCAAGCTCTCCCAAGCACCACTATGAAAGCATGAAACTCATAAATCTTACAACACAAAATTAGTATCTGCAGTAAAGATTTTTTCATGCATTGTATACATTCTACCACAGGCAAAGTTGCCTCCTTTTTTATTTTTATTTTTAATTAATATTTTGTAATAATTTATTTGTAATAATTTCTTCTGTTTTGGGAGTGTTTTTTATGTATCCAAAAATGCACTCAGTTTACTTTTTACTCACTATGAGCATCATTCATTATTAATAAACCAGTAATGAAGGTTAGGATATGTATTTTTTTATTCCAATCCATTCTTCTTTTGCAGCATTTAAATAACCTTTATCAGATTTGATGGTTTTGTTACAGACTTTTCAAAAAAGTGTTTTGCTTTTCTTTCACAAATGTGGGATTAAATTGTTAAAATGTACAAAACAGTCATGTCATGTTTTGTGACGAGGACCCAGGCACAGAGAGACTTGATGAATTTAAGAATCTTATGATTTAATAAAGAAATTTGCAGACTTGCACAGAGATGGTAAAATTATGGTGACTGATAGCGGAGACGAAGGTAACAGACGACAAGGACAGGGAGGAACAGGGGTTTAAATGCACCAAGGAGACATTCAGAGACAACTCGGGACAACTGGAGACATGTAGGGATGCAGGGACTGACAGAGACAGGGAAGACGTCTCATCGTGATGTGTAAAGTTTATCTTGCCTGGCTGGGCAGCTCTCTGGGTGCTCAGCACCCCCAAAGCTCTGATCCTAGAATCGCCCCTGGATGTAGCTACAGCCCAGCCCATGCAGCAGTATATGAATGACTAACCTGGTATTGTGGATGGATTATCTCAGTTGTTCTCCTGGCTGAAGTTTGGTCCTTTTACAGCAGGGGTGTCAAACTCAAATACACAGTGGGCCAAAATTCAAAACTAGAACAAAGTCGCGGGCTAACGTTAATATTTATTGAAATATATTTATTCCTCCAGATATAAGAATGAATCTTTTCTTATGGACTCAAACACGTTTTGCTGAAAAACTGAATATGGAACAAGCAAAGCTTAATACTAAACAATATATATATTAGCTGTATAATACCAGTAGGCCAGCTCTGATAGTAATTTGGTATGGCTTCGCGGGCCAAATGTAATTAGGCTGCGGGCCAAATTTGGCCCGTGGGCCAGAGTTTGACACCTATGTTTTACAGCATCCTGCCATGCGATTACATTTGTTCCTGACCACAGAGAACACTCACGTTAACTTTTATCGAGTGGAAAAAAAGTTAGCTTGTTTATATTATGCTAACGGTGTCGCTAGCGGTCACGTAGCACATCATTATATACCAGCTAGCCCAACTTCAGTAAGCCTACAAACGTCACTGCTGTTTAGTTTTCTGTCTTCATTTATGTTGGAAGTGATAACAGAGCTGTACATTTGAATTAGTTTCCAAAACCCCGCAGTCAGGACATGCTATATTGTATTTAGATAGAAGCTAGCGAGCTAACTCCCTGCTAACTTCTAACTCCGTTATATGTCATAAATTCCGTTTTCATGGATGCCTGGATGTTAAACTCAATTGTTACACCTATTAAAGATGAAAGACTTTAGACAGTTTTTCACTCTCAGTAATGCCATAGTGATCGTTTGATATATGGACCTGCAGCGGAGTTTAGGCCCAGACACGGCTAGTGATGTCAGACTGAACGACTGGATAGTGAACAATGGTGCTGTTAAATCACTGCACATGAGTGAATGAGTTTGCACTTGGTCCTGAATCCACCAGCGAGCCTCTCTCATTTCATATATACTAAAAAACACTCTGCTGCTCTCTGGCAAGGAATGGTGGTGGTAGATATCAGTTTAAATGCTGCATTGATTCCCGATAGAAGAGACCACGCCCACCATTTCATTCTCAGACACGTCAGAGAGAGAAAGCGAGAGAGGACTGGAGGGAGCGTGACACCGTGGAAGTGGTCAGCTTCTAGGCTGACGGTGAGTTAAAAACCGGTAAGCTCTGAGTGACTTTCAGAAAGCCTGGACAAGTACTTGCCAGGACCACTTTAAAAATTATAAGAAAGTTTGTGACTCACTAAGACTCCACTCAAGACTTTTGCACTATATTTATAGGCAGTAAGCAGTACATAAATTCAATCAAGTTACAATTCGACGTGAACTGGCTTGAGACCAGAGAAAATGAAACAAGAAATAGGATTTTTGTTTCACTTAATCTCGATTCCTTCCTTTTTTACTTCCGCCGTTAGACTTGAAAGCCCCGCCCTGCTGTCCGTCTCACACACACAGAGAGAGAAAGTGAGACGCTGTAACGCGTTGAGGGAAAGAAACATATGAAGGCACAGTAACGGGGTGAGGTGCAGCTTTCTCCTCCTACAAACGGGCTCATTTCTCTGCCATTCAAAGGGAAGTAAGCGCAGACCTTCCGAGGACAAAGACAACTTCTGCAGGTTTTCAAAGCATCTCCAAAGGTATGTGATGGTTCTATTTATGGTTGGAGCTGCAAACGTGACTGGAAGGCGTCCGGTCACAGTCGTGGCGAAACGTAAATATGCATGCTATTAGTGTTTTTTTACTCCGAGCTCCGTGACCGATAAACAGGAACGTCACGAAGCTTTCGCTGTCTAAATTCGGACTATCAGCTGAGGTTAATGGCGGACCACGAAACATTCACACACGTCGAATAAAAAGCATTTTTGGGGGGCGGAGGGTTATAACACTGACCCGAAGGAACGAATCCTAAACAGACTGAAGTTTGCGGAAAGCTGACTTTATGGGGGAACTTTTGTGTGGCATTATGGGTCATCGGGCTCGGTATAACAGGCTTGTTAACACGCCTTTATCTTCTGTGATGCTACGACACGCGTGAACAACCCGCGAGGAGGAATCACCTGAATGTGTTGTGTTATACAGCTGTAACACCGGGCGTCTGATGACTGCAGCGCTCTCACTTTTCAAAGAGGCAAAGATACTGCCTTGAGCCAACTTGGGGAATAGTATTATTAAAAGGTGATGGCTGAGGGCAGAGGTGGGCACTGGCAGAAGTAGATATGGAGTGGAAGTGGGCTTTGGCAAGCGCGTACGCTAAATTGGATACGATACAGAGAAGATTAGCATGGCCCCTGCGCAAGGAAGTGGGCTTGAATATACTCAGATGGAAAACATGATAAGGTGATAAGGTCTAATATATTTCTCTTCTCAGTGTGGTCTTATTTGGCAGCGGTTAGAACAGAGGTGTTTCGTCAGGACAAGTAGAGCAAACAGTACTCGCCCTGTCAAATCTAAACATAGATACAAATGAATGCAACAAAGGAATTTAGGGCCACATTTAGAACACATATTATCGATCATTTTGTGAATAAAGTTTTAAGTCTATTTCAAGAAAAAAGTCCAAATGTGGAGATCACAGTTGTTCCAAGACAAACAGCCACGGCTGCTGTACCCTCTACAAAATGCCTTGTATAGATGAGTTAGTGAAACAAATTGATCCATCTTCTTTATTACACGAGTGTTTAAACATCAGTATCCTTGCATCTGTCCATTACCAGCCCTTTCATTTTGTACAAATCCAGCCAACTTTTCCAAATTTTTTGTGTGTATTCCTTCTGAGAAGACGGCAGCTCTGACCATGTCTGCTCTAAAACCAGGCAGGTTGAGCAGCTGCTCAGATTAGCATCTATGAGAATAACTGAATGTAATATGTTTAACCAGCGTTTAATCCCCTGTAGATATTGACTGTTAACCACACTACTCAAGCCTTTTAATTTAGCATTTTTTTCTTTTTTAAATTAATATATTTTAATATACTTATTCTCCTTTAGTCTCAGCTGACTGCAGGTTTCCCCAATTTTTAAACAGCCCATTTGTATAAATACTGAAACTAGTTACCTCACAGCACATTGTTAGTCAGTGGGCTGGTTTCAGTCATTATGTAAGTGTCCTGTTTATAAGGTTGGGGAAACCTGAAGAGGTCACCTGGTTCTCCCGCTGAAAGCGCTACATCCAGAGAACAGAATCAACCTTTGGGGATGGTGTTTTATTGCTTTCTTTCGTCTCTGTTTGACTCTCTGTACCAGTGGATTAGACACCTATAGTTGTTTATTTTGGCATCGCCAAAGCTAACTTGCAATGGACTTGAAATTCAGGATAATAAGAGGACAGGCGTGCCTCATTGTCTGAAGTGTTTGAACTTTGTGAAGGCTCTCTGATGTCACTTTCACTTCTTACAATTGATACAAAATACTTTAGTCTATGCACTGACCTGGCCTTTACAGCACGGCTGATTTATTCTATCAAGGTGACCGCTAATGCACATTAATGACACAACTTAACACCTGCTCATCCTGTGGCCTGATGCATTAGACCTCAGATTTCTGTATAGTTTTTTATTTCATATTTATATCCTGTTCATAGCCTGTGCACAGCTTGTACTCACTACAGCCTGTACATACTTATAGTTATAGAATATTCACAACATACTTCATACCGTGTACATTATAACATACCATAATAGACCCATTTCTGTAATATACTTACATATCTATATTCTTGTTAATATATATTGTAATTAGAGCTGGGCGATAGAACGATAACGATATGTGTTGCGAAATAACTTTTCCTCGATAGAAAAGTTAAACTATTGCGTCTGTGAAGGTTCTCAGTCAGCAAAGAGGCACAGAAAAGAAGACCAGACACCAGCGAGGGAGGATAAGAAGGACAGACGCAACAACATTGTCATCCCCTATGTAGCCGGTGTATCAGAGAAACTCAGGAGAGTTTTCTCCAAGCATGACATCCTGGTGCATTTCAGACCCAGGAACACACTCAGACAGAAACTGGTTCACCTGAAAGACAAAACGCCAAAACACAGACTTAACAACGTGGTGTATGCTGTACAGTGCAGCGAGGAATGCCCAGACCTCTAAATTGGAGAGACCAAACAGCCACTTCACAAGCGCATGGCACAACATAGAAGAGCCACCTCCACAGGACAAGACTCAGCGGTCCATCTGCATCTTAAGGACAAAGGTCACTCTTTCGAGGATGCCAATGTTCACATTTTGGACAGAGAGGACAGATGGTTTGAAAGAGGAGTGAAAGAAGCCATCTATGTCCACTGTGAGCGACCATCTTTGAACAGAGGCGGTGGTTTACGACACCAACTCTCTGCCATCTATAATCCAGTTTTGAGATCCCTCCCCAGACGCCTTAACGCCCACTCACATCCTGGGCCATCTGACCTCAGGAATTCGCATGATAAGGTGGGGCCAGGTTTCACAATGAGCTCACCTGAAACCCTGGCTGATTGGGACCCACACCCAGTTTCACACCTTGGCTCAGGCGATTAGAGGATCATCAGGGGGTCCTTTTGTCCCTCTGTGGGGGGAAACTCCCACTAGGTTTATATCTGGGACTCCCCACCATTTGACCTTAGAACTGAAGAAGCTTCTCGGATGAGAGGTGAAACGTCTTCAAGCAACTTAAAGAAGTCCAGACGCTTTTCTTTGCAAGCTCCTTTGACTTAAACTATTGCGATAGGCCTCATCTCTCTTGTCCTCTTTAAAAAAAAAAAAAAAAAAGAACAACAGCCAATCCAAATTAAGTAGCGCAGAGCCGAACCAATCACAGCCGCAGCGTCACGTCACGTGACTTGTTACGTGCCGCACATGTGTATTTGTTTGGGAAGCAGCCAGCGGTAATGGAGGAAATGAGTGCGCCGACTAGAGAAACATCAACCGAGAGCCTGACCGAAGGTTACCGAAGAGAAAACAGATGATGGTTCCAACGCCGGAGAGACTGTCGAACGGAAGAGCCACAGAAGCTCCGCAGTGTGAAGGTATTTCTGCTATTTCAAGTCTGACAAAAACAGAGCAGCTGCACTGTAAATGTGCCGAACGCAAGTCTGGAAATACAATAAAGCGGTGCAGATCAGTCTCTGACTGGAAGCGCTGATTCGTCATTCGGCTTTTGTCAGACTAGTTACTGTTAAAACTGTTTGAAAAGCTCAGCTACACAACAAGGACAGATGGAGAATTTCCTTTTAGTTCTCAGTTTATTTGATATCGACCAAAGTTAGTCAATTTTGTCTGTTCTTCTGTAAAACAAACTAAGATTTATTTTTAGAATTAATATTTTGTTTTTAAGTGGAATCGACAGTTTAGTCTGTTTCGTTTGTTCTGTTTTGAAACTTAAACGCTTTAGCGGCTGCTTTTTGTGTAGTTTGCAATATTTGCCTTTATTTATCTGAAAAAGTCTCATGTTCCTTAAGTACATCTACCCTGTTGAACTTATTATGGGAAATAAATATTTAAATCAAAACAAGCTGCTGATTATTTCACATTTTACTTGTGAGCAACGGCACATTTAAATCTTACAAATATAGTTATTGGCTGATATCGTGATATCGTTATCGCCTGAAATGAAAAAAACATATCGTGATATGAAAAAATCTCATATCGCCCAGCTCTATTTGTAATATATCTATATCACTAAAGCACTTCTGGATGGGTCCATTGCCCTGTACCTGTGCATGTGCAATGACAATAAAGTTGAATTCTATTCTATTCTACCTCATCACTGTTACTACTAAAGTAGCAAATATCTTTTGAAGGAATGCTGTTCATGTGTCCAGAAGAGTTCAGGAAACTTGGAAAATAAATGCTAAGGTTGTGCACCTTACTAGGACTTTGTTTTTTTTCTTGTCGCTTATTTGTATAGTCCTCTGTGCGTGTTTGGTTGCGATGAGAAGAAGTGACATTCCCCAGAGTGAGGTTTGTAGTTCCTGTTCTCTAGAGGAGTGATGTGTCTCTGTTTTTACCTGGCTGTATTACCATGGTAACATACTCTGAGCACATAACCAGGTCATGTCCAGAGTTTTTGTTTAAACTTGTCTCCAGGTGCCACGTTTCACTGCTTCTTACATTTCAAGTATTTTTAAAGTACAATGTAGATTCTTTTTTATTTCCATTGTTGGGGAATACATTTTAAAAGTGCAAGCTGGTAACTCGTGCATTACTGAAAGCACTGAATGAAGCATGGCATAGCTCCTTCCTACTCTTAATGAATTTTAGGCCACAGGTCACATTTACCTGTACAGTTATTCTATGCACTTTAAGGACTTTCTTTATAAGCTTTATCTTTCTGATATCCATGGTCAGTTTATAACATCCTTTTCCCTGCATGCTGCTAGATACAGTTACACTAGCTGCATGTGAACATTTTGCAGTCAAAGAACTTTGACTTGAACATCTTCAAAGACGTGTGCATCATTCCATGTTTGGCACTGATCACCACCTGCACTCATGTATATATCTTTCAACGTAGCACTCTTAATTCTTACTCTCATGTATATATCTCATGTATATCTCATGCACATATCTTTCCACGTAGCACTTTTAATTCTTATCCCTACTTTTATTTTTTCCATGTCTATTTAAGTGTTATTTATGACACCATGTTTGCACTGAAGCACCGCAGCAATTTCCTAATGTTGTAAACCTGCTCAACATTTGGCAATAAACCCCATTCTGATTCTGATTCTGATTCTGAACAGAAAGCGATCAAGAGATTAAAGCATGCAACACATCACAGCACATATCATGTTTGAAAGTTGCCACAAAACGAAATTCATGAGACCCCCCCTTGGTGTCTGCTGCCCATATCCTGACAGGTTATGATACTGTGTGTAGACAGGATGCTGATTGGTTGAAAAACTACCCAGAGCAAGAGCAGCGTTCACCACAGAGGGAATGAGTGTGTCAAAAAAAAGAGTCAGCAGAGAGACCTTGACAGATGGCAGTGGACAGTTTTCATCGTTTTTAACACTTTCCTTTACTTTTGTGCAGCTAAGATAAAAGAGCAACCAACATTTTTATTAAAACGTGTAAACATGATGCAGAGCTTTGTAGAGCCAGAGCGCCAGCTGGTTATTGAATGGATTTTCAAAATAAGAGCGAGGTCCACTGAAGTAATGTGCATGGATATTTGATTCTTGTGTGTAGACAGCTGTACACTGCGTTCAGCACAAGTGGCTTTGGTTATAAATGTGTTTAACTAGGATTTACTGTGCACCGTATTCATTAACCAACAAAGGACTGTGTTTGTGTTAGTCTACCTGATGGCGTCCAGCAGCTGCATCAATGTTGAGTTTTTGGATACAGCTGAGGATTCCTTCTACTTTGAAGGTAAAAGGCATTTTATACTTTCTCAGTAGTTGCTCAGTCTGTACATTTAATCATGTCATTATTATAGGTTAATTATGCAATTATTTAAATTTTATTTCTATTGTCTTTTTTTCAAAATGTGAACGCGTCCTCTGAAAATCTAAAAGTGGCTTCACCGGGTAAAGGATTTTAATATTTCTCTTTTTTAATTTCATTTTAGAATATGATAGCAGAGTAGTATTGTGAGGCGTGATGTGAAGCTCATCGTCGTGTTGTTCTCTCAAAAATACAGATTTGGAGGAGGATAATTTCAGAAAGTCAGGAGAGTATCATTGGTCCATTGAGAGCAAGAACGGTGCTGGATACCTGATTTTAAACCAAGAAGACACATTCGTGCTCCAGACCTGCTGTGGTAAGACAGAGTTCTTGTTGTTATGGTTACTGACTTTTCAGTTCAGTTTGGTTGAACTTGGCAGGCTCAGTAGGTAGAGTGGTGGCCCCATGATCAGAAGGGCAGGGGTTCGATACCCCTGAGCAAAGGTACTGTCCCTACACACTGCTCCCCAGGTGCCCAATAATCAATATCAATAAAGTATTCCAAAAAAAAAGAGCTTGTGCGCTAGCTTCTTCAACATTGTAATTGTTGACATTTTTTAAGAATAAAGCAACTTGCTGAGAGAATAAAGCTGTTGACGCATGTTGATGGACATTTGTCTGCTCCGACTCGGATGCTCAGTCATGTTTTGGCCTGCTTAGTCAGGCAGGGCTGGATCAGGTGACCCCAAATCCTCCCTTAATTACACTGCAATAGGCCTCGGCTGCTGGGGCTTCCCATGATGCACGATCTCCCGTGATGAGCGTTTCTTGTTCATTCAGTAATGTAAGTCGCTAATGACTTAATGCACAGAGATGTATAAACACATAGTGAGTGAGAAAGGTGACTGAAGAAGAAGTACTCGATGCATCATGCAATCGCCCAGCAGCCTACACGTATCGCAGCATAACTGTTAATAAAGTAAAAAAAAAGGGTCAGCCCGGTGGTTAGCAGTGTCGCTTCACAGCAAGAAGGTCCTGGGTTTGAAT
The DNA here is from genome assembly GCF_900408965.1 of Simochromis diagramma. Taxonomy (NCBI): domain Eukaryota; kingdom Metazoa; phylum Chordata; class Actinopteri; order Cichliformes; family Cichlidae; genus Simochromis; species Simochromis diagramma. The sequence continues at coordinate 1,576,592 of NW_024387332.1, read as the reverse complement.
CCACTCTTTAGCCAGGGCCTTTCTTTGTGGAGTTTGCATGATCTCCCGTTTCTGTGTGGGATCTCTTCGGATACTCCGGCTTCCTCCCACAGTCAAAGACATGCAATTAGTGGGGTTAGGTTAAACGATTATTCACACCTATATGTGAGTGGTTGTGTGTCTCTGTGTTAGCTCTGTGACACACTGGTGACCTGTCCAGGGGGTACCCTGCCTCTCACCCTGTGGCAGCTGGGAGAGGCTCCAGCTCCCTGCGACCCTGAATTGTTTAAGTGGGTGGAAGTAAAGACCACTGACTGTACCTTTAAGTGAACAATGCATTTGTAGAACGACTGCAGAGGTCTACACTGTGGAGCGGGATTCACATTAGAAATGATTACAGCAACCAGCAACATGACCAGCTGCCTCTGCAGTGAGTCTCTCTCAATGTGGTGGAATTTCAACCCTAACATGTAGCTTAGTGTTAATGTGAGTCCCAAATATAATAGATATAATAATACCATATGTCCAAATCTGCAGTCACTACAGCTGCTGCCTGTCAAAACGTGACCCCAGGATTTTAAATTGGTCGGTCCATTAAAAGCTGAACAAATAAGTTTGTGGAGCGCTGCAGTTTGGTCCTGTTTTGCACACAGAACAAACAGACACATGTAGACGAACAGAACAGCAGGATATATTGTTCTTTAAAACAAGACATAGCTGAATGACATGCTGCTCTTGCTTGTCCTTGTTTCCTCTTCAGAGAAGAAACTCTGCATCTGGACCTATCGGAGCTCTACTCTAAACAATAAGGAAAAGATGCCAGTCATGATATATGCCCTAAAGAATGACCAGACAATGGTGGTATGTTGTGAGGAGCACAAAATTCAAGCTGTACCAATGGTAAGTACAAAAAAATCACGAGTTGGTTTTAGTGCACTCGCAGTTATTCTGATATTCATCTCATTTCACATTAAAAACAAAAAGATAACATCTGTACTGGAAGCATTTTGCTCAATGCGTTGAAGCTGACATTCAAAGTTAATCAGCAGTATACTCTGTATCTCTGTGGTTTGGCCTGTGCTGCAGAAAACTGGGCAGTCTGATGGTTTAGATAATAATAAGAATCCAGTGTATCAGTAACTGTAATTTTACTGGCCCATAAAAACCTTTTATTTTTATATTTTTAAAAACAAATACAGTTTAATTAATAAAGTTCATTTTTATTCCAAAACAATGTTACCAAAGCCTTGAAAAAATGGGATCTACTACACTCCATGCCCCCCTTTAGATTCACCTCTGCTCGTTGCAGGTATATAAAATGGGATGTTTTATGCCTGCCTTTTTTTTTAACAAGTACTTATTACACTTTGTCACAAGAGTTGGGAGTTGGAAGTCCTAACAGAAATAAAATATGCATATAAATTATATCAGTATTTAATGTAATGCGGTTAATGCTGCCTGATATACAAATATATTACCAGAAGTATTGACACACCCATTCAAATCACTGCATTCAGGAACTCAGCCACAAAGTGGTAGGCCACAGAAAATGACAGAACAGGTTCAATGGATTTTGAGGCATATAGTGCCTCCAAACTTCATGTGACTGTCAGATTAGCTGAAGAGCAGTGTGTAGAGAGCTTCATGGAATGGGTTTCCATGAAACGTCTTGATGCAGGCTCAATCATCCGGTTAAGTAAATCCCCAAAAGTTGATTCTGTTCATCTGGACGTAGAGTTTTCAGTCGGAGAAACGTTACAATGTGAATGGTACTCATGGCCATTTATCAGTGGTTGTTGATCAGTGGTCATGAGAATTTGCATAATTAAGATTAAGGAACTGGCCTCCCAGCCCATTGTTCCTTCAGTTGGCTGGTTTTAGTCATTATGCAAATGTACTGTTTATAAGATTGAAACCTGCAGTCAGCTGAGACTGAAGAAGTCACCTGGATGGGTGACGAAACGTTTCTCCCACAAAACGCTACGTCCAGATGAACAGAATCAACTTTTGGGGGTTTCCATGAAGATGAAGGAGACTGTGGAGTGGGGTTGTTGTCCACGATTGAGTCCGGCACCTTAGTTCTAATCAAAGGAACTTTCACAGACATCTCATCCAAAATGAGTCTCTGACCTCACAAAGGAACTCTTTAGCATGCCAAGACATTTTGGACATTTCAACGCTCTTAATTTTGTGGGAACAGTTTGAGGATGACCCTTCCTGTTCCAACATGATTGCACAGCAGTAGGATCCATAAAGACCTTGCTGAGGGAGTTTGGAAGAACTTGACTGGCATGCACAGATTTCTGACCTCAACTTGACAGGACACCTTTGGGATGAATTAGAGCAGACTGTGAGGCAGGCCTCATCAGCATTAGTTTCTGGGCTCACAAATTTACTTCTGGAACAATGGTAAAAAAACAAAACAAAAAACAATTCCCACCTTAATCTTGGGGGTAGCTGCTATAGCTGCAAAGAGTTAGCTGACATCATATTGAAACCTATGGATTAAAGGTATGTGTCAATTCATAGGCCGCGTCCTTCGAAGACAGAGTGCGAGGCTGAGAAATTGGCCGTACCATGTACCATTCACAGAGAGTTGGGGAATGTTGGGGAATGGCTGCAATCATCTTTCAATGATGAGGATGTAACATCCTGGACAGGGAGGAATGCCGGTTTGAGCGCCGAGTCAAGGAGGCCATTTACGTGAAAAGGGAAAGACCATCTCTGAATGGAGGAGGGGCCTAAGGGTACATCTGTCACCATCTTACGCTGTGATTGCAGCCATTCCCCAACCCTCTGTGAATGGGACTGATGGCCATTTTTTTGGTTTTGGTCAGTGGTTGTTGATCAGTGGTAATGAGAATTTGCATAAGATTAAGGAACTAACCTCCCAGCCCATTGTTCCTTCAGTGGGCTGGTTTCAGTCATTATGCAAATGTCCTGTTTATAAGATTGAAACCTGCAGTCAGCTGAGACTGAAGACATCACCTGGATGAGACACGAAACGTTTCTCCCACAAAACGCTACGTCCAGATGAACAGAATCAACTTTTGGAGATTTACTTACCTGGATGATTGAGCATGCATCAAGACGAAATTCTGGGATAGGTTTGGCCACGAAGGATACACCCGACCCATCCTTCAAATTTTAGGAGGTGACAGACGCATTTGTTGGCCGCACTTGGAGCAGCCTTCGTCGCCTGGCTGTGACATAATCGGCCTTCAAATGCAGCCTCTGAAGGATGCAGCCCCTTAAGAATGGGATGTCACTCAAGTTCATATGTATGTATGATAGCAGTTGAGCCAGTGCTTTTGGCAATATGGTGTACATTATACTTTACAATCATGTTTCATGTGTAAGTTGATCAGGATCAACCAAACTGATATTAAGTGACAAACACATACTCTTTTTCTCCTTATGTCTGTCCATAGACGCCCCCCACAGACATCCCTGGAACGACTCACAAGGCTTTGTTCTACCAGACGCGCCTTTCTGGAACTAACAGGTTTAAGTTTGTGTTCTCAGCAGATTGCAAAAAAGTTCTTGGAGTTGTGGATGAAAACGGTCGTTATAAACTGACCCTGCTTACTGAAGGTGACGATGTTGACATGAGAGTTGAGTTTGAGCTCAAATAATTAAAGAAGTTGTCTAAATAATGAAAATAAAAAAGGCATCTGAGTTGACTGAATGCAGATATCCGATGTAACAACTTCTTAAAGTCATAACTCAGAGTCACTTTGTGATTTAAATGGAACAAATCTGATCTCAAACCATTTGGAACCTCAACATGCTCCCTGTTGTATCATTCTAAGGTTACAATGTGTCCATCCATAAATCTTTAGTTAAAGGCAGCTTTGAAATGAGTTTTATCTCATTTGAGATTTTGTTAGTATTCAGTTAATCATTGAATATTGTGAGGTTGGACCCATGCATGTTTGGTTTGGGCCAGTGTAACCTCAGATTGAACCCAAAATTAGAACTATAAGCTCATACAACAATCTAGCTATTAGCATTTGTACATAAGAATAAAGGCTTTGTACTTCTTTCATTGTGTTTCTTGTTTTGTCATGAGTGGTGTACTTCAAAGAAAGTTGAAAACGGCCAGGCTCTGTTAGCATGAGCTAGCTCGACTAATCCCGTCAGAGATGACGGGTAAGACGACAAACACGTCAGAGGAAATCTGTAAATCCTATAAAAATAAAAGGCAACACCAGCGCTGTAAAGTAGTCGAGACTAATGTGAGATGAAGTTTTCTGATGAAACATTAATATTCGGCCAGTGTAAAAGGTTCAAATGGAGCCGTGGCACGTACGCACTCGGGGTCGACATGTATACTCTATAAGCTCAACATAACCTGCTAACCCATCCACTGCTCTGTAGTACACCCCAGCTGAGCCTTGATGGAAAGAACAGAGTGACGCCAAATGTGGAAGCTGGAATAAAACATGTTTACTGCACAGGTGTTGTGACATCACACTCACTCCAGCCAAACACAAAGAAGTGCTGGTGTGGAAGCTGCATGCAAAGACTGTACGTGTGTACTGTGTATAAGTGCATGTTCCAAGATTATAATGTAATGGACTGCCATATTAAGTCTTATTTTACTGATTTAGGATCCAAATAAACATTTATTTTAAAGCCTTTTTGTTTCTTTGAAATTTGCAGATTGCAGCAGAAACTGATTCACATACAAAGTATAACATGACCCCATAGAGACGCAGTCGTGTCCTGTTCCTGCCTCGAAGGTTAAAATAAGATTTAGCCAGTCTGACCTTTATTAAACCTTCAAGCAGAGCATTAATAAAGCTTCATATAAGCACACGCTGTCTGCTCCTACAGCAGAGCCCACGGCTCTCTGTACAGCCGCAGCGTTGCAGGGACAGCCTGGTCGCAATGACACTAAAACACTAGGTGGGGCATGGAAATGGTTTTCAAACAGGGGTTAGTGTGTGCTGCTGCTGATAGGTGTAAGAGAAAAGGCAGCATGTGCACACACTGGACGTAAACATGTTTAAGAGATCAGCCACACAAAGGACGCAAATGAGAAAGAATGAACGAGAGCTCAGACAGCTGTATTCCATAAGACTTGATCAAGTCATGGCTGTGCTTGTTAAAACATGTTTGTAGCGTAAATTTGTTCCACGGTTACTCAGGAACATCCCAATCAATGAACACAAAGACAAAGCTAGAATCAATGAACACAAACACTTTTGAATCAATGAAATATTGTCAAAATGATATTTACAGAGAACACACTGATTTCGTTTGTTAAACACGCAGCCAGGACCAGTGTTTCGGTCTTCCTGAGCGTCCCGGCCCACAGTCATATTCACTTGCTCCAGAGCAGGGCGACAGCTTTGCATATGCCCACGTCGTTGTAGTTGAAGTAGCAAAGACCAGTGAAGGTGATCGTGGACAGGAGGAAGAGAGCCGCGTTGGCCATCTTGATCTTTGCGTCCCCGTGAACGTAGTCTGTCAACACCTGCCCGAGACCCCTGCAACAACACAGGCAGAGGAAAAGATGAGCAGCCAGTGAAGACAGAAGGCCTCCCTTTGCTTCAGCAGGGTTACACTGAAGCGCTCTAAATGACAGCACAGCACACATGGAAAATGTGCAACCAGTGTTTCTAAACTTGACCATGACAGTAATGCATCAACTACTGCCCCATAAACGTGCTGACGTTTCCACGCACGACAGATGCTGTGTTTTTCTTCACATCTGAATGAACTCTGTGCACACGTGATGACAGCCAGGAGCCTCAGCCGTCACGTGCACAGAGTTCTCGCTCTGCAGCCTGACACACCAATACTGGAGATTCCAGCTGGGACTGAAATAGGGCTGCTCAATTAATCGAATTTTAATCTCGATTACGATCTGGGCTTTCAACGATCGTTAAAAATGACTGAGCCGATTATTAGCCCCTCCCTCGTGCTTTACTCTGGCGCTGCTCCGTGTGGCAAATCGAGCGCACCTCTCTGCATTTTGAACACGTGTCACAACAATTAAGAGGACCCGAGGGAAGCTCGGAAAGCTAAGCAGAAGTTATTTGGAGAGGAGAGTGACTGCCGTTGGTTGAAAAGAGGTAAAAAAACTTCAGTGGTGTGGAAACATTATGGGTTCGAGTCAGACGTGGATCAAGTAGACATAGTGTGTAAACTTTGCTACAGTGTAGCTGCACCACAGAGCAACACTGCAAAGTTCACTAAACATAGATGTTTACATTTTTCATTTATTTGTTATATTGCAAACATTTGCACTGTTATCAGTATTTGCACTATTTTATATTATTTTTTAAAGTCATTATTCAACACACTGTTATTGTTAAATAAATATCGTCAAATAATCGAGATCTCAATGTCAGTGAAAATAATCGTGATCATCATTTTTGCCATAATCGAGCAGCCCTAGACTAAAATGCTGCTGCAGTTGTCCAAACCTTTAATTTTTTTAAAGAGATTTGAGGTCCACATTATAAAATATGATTTCTGAGCTGCAAAATCTTCATCCAGTGACAGTCACAGTAACAGCTCGTCTTATGTTTGAGCCATTCAGTCTCTAATTAACCAAGCTAGCTAAGCATAAGTGTCTCCAATTTGCATAAAACAACCTATACTTTCTGTTGTAATACTTATGTGACCTCCAGGGTAAGTATACCATTTAAATGTACATTGATAAAAACCTGCATGATGGTCAATAAACATAGAAACATTGTTCGTGTCAATCATACACAATCACTGTACCTAATAGACCAGCTCTGTATTGAGAGCTGAATGAGGAAATATTGTTTCTCTGTCTCAGTCATAAATGCAGCCTGGACAGTGTCCTGGTATTGTGACAGACTGGCGAGAGCTTATATAGCTTTCAGGAAGTGAAAGCTCTAAAAAAGGACAGCTTAGCGTTACTGTTCAAATAAAACACAGGCGTCAGGAATATTTTACCTGAGGCTTGCGAATATTTGCAATAACATTTTAGAAACAAGTGAAACCAGGGATCAGCTGACTGCTAGTCTTACCAGTGTCCGTGAAGGGTCAGGGCAGCAGCCAGAGAGTAATCGATGACAGGACCAGGGTTGAAATAAGCGACAGGGCCCATGGCCAGCAGCAGCACGCTCAGCATTCGCTCTGCCGTCCAGTGCAGAGAGGCCGCTTTGGAGGTGGAACTCGCTGTGAAGCAAGATAAACTGCAGATCATCAGAAGGCCGAACAATGTGAAGCTCTGAGCAGACTTCAATCTGACTCAGTCACATGCATCTCAAATTCTACACATGCCACTGGAAAGACCGGGTCTCCTGCATATTAGGTTTGGCTACTTCACTGAGCCGCTTGTGTCTTTACTGAACATCTTTCTGTGATTATTTTTTCAGTTTTTTGTATCTAATGTTGCACAAATTGTAGATAACAAGTATGGTCAGTAATCCATCAGCGTCATCGGCAAGCAGTGAACTTGGCACCAATCTGAGGGTGACAACGTCTGCAGCTCTGCTCTCACGTTCAGTTTGTTTAAGCTGCACAAACCAGACGTGGAGCTGTGACACTGTCCTTGTATGGACAACCAAGTAAATGCAGTTTTAAATGATGATTTTATGGTTAAAAATAATAAAGTCATCATTAATGCTCAAAAGCCTCTAATGTAGCTGAAGCGGGCATATTTCTCTTATCTCTCTCAGCAGGACAGGGAAACTGATTGTTTCTTCACTATAACAAAGACTGGAAACCTTTCTGTTATAATAAGATAAGCTGGAAATCCACATTGTTACAACCGATGTAGAATTTAAGGGCGATACAATTTAAACACCTGAAATTGTGATATATTGGCCAAGGATTTATTTTCTTTATCTTGCTTTGCACGTATTAAGTGCCTTTGTTGAAAGACTCACGGTTGGTGTTACGCAGCTTTACAAATGTGAAACTGATCAGATATAAGGACTGGAGTGACAAAAGAGCGAAAGTCCAAAGAAAAATTGACAAAAAGAAGCAGGACTATTACTCACTAAAGTAAGAAAAGGTGAATCATATTCTGGCTCAATATGAACGTATTTTTACATTTGAGCAAAAACAGAAAGAAGGCGCCTTCATTCTGGACCCACATCGTGGGTAAACAACATGACCTCCAAACAGGCCAAAAATGTCACCGCCTGTGTTCATGTGGAAAAAACCGCTGTGTGTACACGTGAGGGCGAAACCATGAAGATCCAAAACAGGAACCAAAGCGATCCTGCTCCACTTCAGACACCTGTACCTGCTGAGCGCTTGCCAGGTTCGTGACCCTGACCATGCCCGACTGTGACCACGATCGCATCAGGGCTGTTCCAGGCTCAGTGATGACTGCGTGTGACACAATCGGCCTGCAATGGCTCCTCCTTTCGCCCTCGGGGTGTAGCGCTCCATTCTGCTTCTCTCTCGCCCTCCATTAAGATTATAGTTAATGCAAAACATGTCTGAACTAGCCATTTTCTGCTTTTGGAAAGCTAACCAGCTCCTCAGATGCCAGGACTGCCCCACTGGACCTCCACTGGTGTTGAAATGTAATGTGTGTCACACACGCTACACTTACGTTGAGTCAAAAGTAGAACATGTGCAGCTTAGAAAGCTTATGTTGATTTAAGTGTGTCAGAGCTGATGACTGCCACAGAGGTTTCTGAGGTTGTGGTATTTAAATATTCTACGTGCACCTCTCGTTCTGTACAACACCTGCACACAGGGCGCTACACTTTCTCGTGCCTACTTCTGCTCGTCAACACTGACCCTGCAGATTCTGTGACGAATGAATCCTCGCCGTCAGCAGGTTCGGCTGCTCCAGGTGTTTGTGGGGTACAGCCAGCGGCCTGACCAGCAACGCGCTTTGATAGAACAGAGCTGAGGAGAGAAAACAAAAAGTCACGAACACATCTGACTGCTTTACTTTTCCTTTCCTCATAATGTTGTGTATGTTTTGTGTGTGTTCAGTTTCTAAATTTAAAAAAGGTACTTTCTGGATTTGCACAATGTTGAATTTCACCACAAGGGGGCGGTGTTTCACCAGGCAGTGTGTTGACATGTTTTCAAGTGTATGACGTCGCTCCTTTAACCTAATTATTTTTAAACTCCCATCTTTTCCAAGAAGCTTTGCCTTTACTCAAACTTCCAACCTGTTTATTTCCTGAACAGTCCCACATTTGTAAACAAAATGCAGTTGTGGGTCGCGGTCATGAAAAACCTACCTAATCTTCTCTGCTAACTCCAAACAGCTTATTCTGCTGCCCTATGTGACTGGAGATTGGCTGTTAGCAGTTTGTTCTTGATGGTGTGGGTAGAGAGCCAACAGGCAAACCGTCCTGCAAACCTTTCACAGACTCCCTACGGTTTCCAAGGCTACGTTCACACTGCAGGCGAAAGCGTATCAAATCCGACTTTTTTGACCCTCTGTGACCCATCTATCCGATTACGCTATGACAGTGTGAACGGCACAAATCCGATATTTTCAAGTCCAATCTGGGACACTTTCGTATGTGGTGCTGAATCCGATACATATCTGATGTTTTAGAAAGCGACTGCTGTTTGATGGTCATGTCGCATTAAATCCATCTTTTACATCACTGACACAAGACAGACGCCGATTATCAGCGCCGGAGAAGACATCGCGAACGCTTCCTGACCGTCCTGATGTCAGTGAAACTGTTGGGAAAACAACGTTGGAGAAACGTGAACATTTTATTTGTACTGTATAATCTGCAGATTCTGACAGAAATCTGCAGCTATCCTTTGAAGCACCGCTCCTCTAAAACAGCAATAAGGATCATTATTAGGCCAAATGTAAATAACACAATAACTTTATAACTTAAAGCAAAATTGGGAAACGTAAAGTCCGAAACAAGTCTTTACATTAAGGCCATCAGTAAAACAATACTGTTTGCTCTGGGTCTGAACAGAGCGTGTTGTGTGTGACGTCTTCTTTTGTGCATGCGGCCGCTTTGAGCGTTCACACTAGAGCGCGTTTGCTGTCACGTTTTATCTGTAGTGTGAACGAGCAGACAAAAAAAATCGCATTTGATCAAAAAATCGGAATTGAGCATTAAGACCTGCAGAGTGAACGTAGCCTAAGTGCTTACGGTGTGAGGAAACTCTTTTTGTGGTGTCGTCGTCTAATTAGGACACCCCTGATAGATGGAACATGGCCTTCAATGGTACCAGGGCTCACTGCAGATAACACTGCATCTTAGTTTGCCCTATGGCATGGACCCTACACAGATCAGTTAAACGTGGCGTGGTTGGAGCAGAAACCAACTACAAGAGCAGTGTCCATGCTCGCAGGTGCTGCTAATCAGGCATCTGATTGTCATTGCAAGGGTTCCTTGCTCAACACAAAAATGTATTTTCCTTACAAATATGGTACTATTAAAGGTGAAATAACTGGCCTTCCAACATCTTCAATGCCAAGAAGCACTGTTACAAAGAAATAATGACCCAAACCAAATTTCCTTACTTTTGATGCCAAATGTATTTTTTAACCTCCGAGGACCTGGTGTCCACACATGTGGACATCACATGTTCTCTTGTCTAGACCAAAATACTATATTCTGCTATACATGGGCCTGATATCCACTTACGCGGACATTATACTGCCACTCTTCTATTAAAATTTAAAACAAATGTCCTCATATGTGGATCTCATTTTTCTCATAAATAAAAAACAGGTAAAAATAAAATGAAATAAATAAAACTGGTAATTCTTTGTTTTTACATTCATCCGGTCCCCCTAAGCCCAAATAGCAAAGGGAAATTAAAAATGCTGCCATGGAAGAGTCTTAGGAGGCTAAACAGAGTTATTTACAATGAGTTTCCAACACTGCTTTCATTAGCCACTCTTTGTTGCAGTGCTTCCTACATGTCCTCCATTTCAATACTGTACATTCTCCCAGAACACAACGAGTTTTAAACTGCGACACATCACACACAGTTAAGGTAAAATAATTAGTGGTGTCTTTACTCTAAGAGACTGTCCGCTTCAAGCTTCATGGAGCATTGGAGCATTTCCTTTGTGCACAGCAGCACTGTGTTAATGATCTGCTATGTCACGTAGATCTGAACTGAAAAATATAAATGAATAAATGAGGAACTGAAAGAAAGCGTTGTGTTTTTAATTAAATTAAATAATAAATGCTTTTTTCCTGGCACAAAGGGGGATGACAACAGCACGAACAGACAGAAGAAAATATTGGCGTCGGTCTGGAAGTTCACTGGTGCTTCTGTATTAGCTCACAGTCAAGATCAAGCATTTTAAGATCTGCTTCACAACGAACACTAGCGGAATTTAATCAGATATAGAATAAGCGTAACTATAAATATCACACACTGTATATAATTCTTTATAACATTTAGATTTTCTTGTATTTGTTATGAACACATGAAGGCTATGTAATAGTGCGATTACAGCTGGAAATCATCCACACAAACAGCCAAACGAGAGCAGCCTTACCCTAACGCAAACTTTACTGTGCTCTTTAAAATGTCAAAGGAAGGGAGCCGATTTTGATTTTATTTTTTTAAGAGGCCTGTCATTGACTACAAATCTCGCAATTCAGGTCTTTTGCCTTCTTTATCCTTCGAAGAAATAATTCTCCAACTTCTGAATAATCTTTGGTGGACAGTGCTGAGCGATAACGCCGCGGTCCGACAGCGATGTCACCATGCTAGCAAAGCGCCCTTTGGCACTACTCATACCTAGCTGGCGCTGGCCACTGACAGGTAGCAATAAAGCGGCTAATACTGACAGCAGAATGCTTCAGTGAAACCGTGATCTTGAAAACTGTAGTCTGCAGCTGGCGCCATTTGTTCGTCTGCAGCCAACACTCGACTTCACTTCCGTCAAATCGGCCTGCTGTCGAACTGCGGCACTAAAGTAAGCACACATGCTTAGAACAGTCATAAACCCCGGAGAGAAGCAGCGCTACTCACGTTTAATTCCTCTGCGGCACACAGAACTCAACCTGACGACGGCCGCCATGATGAACAACCAACCAAGGTCACGGCAGTAACCCGGATGTAATCCCGTCGACGTGGCGTCACAAAGATTGTGGGTGTTCGAGATGATCACCTAATTATTATGTATTTTAAATAAATACCAATAAGTAATAATAGTATTATATGGTGTGCTATGTCGACTAAAACATTTGTTTCATTCCTATTAAGTTTTTAGAAGGTGGTCAACTGTGGCTGTACAAAACAACACAAGAAATAAATTAATCTAAAATAATTAATACGTTTTATTTATATTATGGTTTTATATGTTTACAGATATTTTCTTTTTTTATTAAGCTTTATATTTTGTGTTTTGTTTTGTTTTTACTATGGACATAAAGTCTGACAATAAATATCGACTGATCGAATTGCAGCAAATGATATAAAAATGTATGGGAAGCAATAAATCACTAATTGTTTTTCTTAATTAATTTCTTAATTATTGTAGAACCATCTGCAGTACCTCTTCAATGTCAACCTTTTATTTTGTTAAAACAAAGATTTGCTGACTGACTGTTTTAGTCTTCCATACTCGTGGAACATCATCGGACGCATACAGTTAGAACTAAATGCCACCAGGGTACTCTGAGAAATGTCTGCAGAGACACATGCATGTTTGTGATCAGGTAAAGAAGACATAAATGTGTTTTTACTACGCTGACTCCACCACTACAATTCATTCATACACACTTTCATAATTAAAAGGTAAATAAACAGCACCAGTGTTTTGTTTGTTGTTATTTTATTTTCTGACTTCTTTATGTGAAAATAAACTGTGAATTCTCTGTAATCCTCTATTAAGCCATTCCTTCTATAAAACACGTCTTTACAGCTGGATGTGAAACATGCGTCTGTACGCTAATAACCGTACCGGTCAGTGTTTGGGGGGTTGCTGCTCAACATGAAACATCTTTGCACGCGTCATTTGTTGCGTCGCATTTAGCGCGTCAAACAACGCAAACAGGAAGCGCCGCCGCCTGCAGGGCACCGTGTGATTAGCGCTGTTTCCCAAAGCGCGCCGGTGGAAGAGAAGGTCACCTCTGTGCTTGAGCAGTGCTCGGAGCTCCTGTGCAGCCGACGGTCAGAAGACATGGACGGCTTTGATAACTTGAGCGCGTCGGAGAAGGCAGAGGCGACGGAGCTGCAGCGCATGATCGCTGTCGAGCAGCAGAAAGCGCAGTTCCAGGCTCAGGTCTGTAAGAGGACGGGGGCTGACTGTCCTCCGACAGATGTAGTTCATTGCACGACGTGATCTGACGTCTTACACGTGCTTAGTTGACCGTTAATGTCTCTGTACAAGAGACCAGTTTGTATTAGAACTGGACATCACACAGCTGGAAGAACATCTGCTTCTTGTCCAGGTGTTTCCGCGTTGAAGAACATAGAGTTAATATATCCTCTAGATCCACATGCTGAGCTTTGTTAACCGTGGATTCAAAGCTCGGCGTAATCCAGTCAGTACTGTGTGTGGTTACATTGCAGCTTTAAAGATGATCATTAATCGTTTATTTGACCTTTGGTATCGCTGGGATAATTGGTGGATGTCCTAAATATGGAGCAGGTTAGCTGAATCACTAAACAGCAGATGTATAAGAAAATATGATGGATGTGGCTGTGGACAAATTTATTAAGGGGTGCTTCACAGGGAGCCGTGCTCTAAGTGATATACAGACCGAGTCAGTGAAGGAATTGGTAACCATCGTTGTGCGGAGAGCAGTGCACATTAGTTGCTCCGTAGACTAGCATCCAGTGTGCCAGCTGGTAACCTTTCCCCCTCTCATTCTAAATAAACATTCATAGAAGCAGCTCTCACAACCATAACAGGCAGAAGACGTGTGTTTTCAACTCCATGCACATCAGTTCTGTGATTGATGTAAATAGTTTCCTGTACACACAGAAACATGCTGTCTTCTAGAGTCCGGCATGAATCTTGGTTACATGTGTTCAGTAATCAGATTTCAGCCTTTTCTTTTTTAATAAACATTAACTGGCATCAGCCGCGATGCTTCGACATTCTATAAATAACACTGAGCTGAATCAGTTCCCGTCTGTTTCATGTGGTTTGCAGGTGCACAGTTTCACCGACGTCTGCTGGGATAAATGTGTGGACACTCCGGGCTCAAAGCTGGACTACAGGACAGAGACGTGCCTGGTGAGCTGCGTGGAGCGATTCATTGACACCACCCTCAGCATCACCAACCGCTTCACACAGATGGTGCAGAAAGGCACTCAGTGATAACGCACCGCAGTCAGACTGTATTACGTTTTTTTTATTCCTAACTTGATGGGAGATGACACGAAGAAGACTTTGTGTACGTGGGTATAACAGCTGGCGTTTGAGAGATGATGGGGAACACTTATGGGGGGGAGGGGTGCAGTCATATGATCAATCTGGAGGAAGGAAGGGAGAGGGAATCTGCAAGCCTGGAGAAGTCTGGTAATAATAAATCTTAAATGTTTCACCTGAAGAAACAATGTTGCCTGATGTTTTTTCCCTTTCATCCATCTGAAACTTCAAGATTATTATTTACTTTCCTAAACGACATCTATAGAGCTGAAAGCAAAGGCTGGGCAGCTCCTCGATTGGCACCTTCTGCTTTCTCTTGATCTTCTCCATCGTTATGTTCTGATCAATAGTAGACGAGGAAAATGATAGAGAATTATAATTGTTATTCTGTCAGTGCATATCGCAGAGGAGTCTGAGTCCACTCAGTCTGCTTTAAATACTCGATTTCAGGACATTTCTCTACTCCTAGAGTTTTATGTGAAAAAGAGAGGCTATCAATAATAAGGTCATTTCAACACTCAAAAGCTCCACTCAGGTGAAAATCTAATGTCATCATAAGGGGCAGCCATTAGAAGGGAGGTGGGCTTAGAGGAGCAGTCTGGAGTTAGGAAGAATTCAAACACTGTCTTTTTTTCCCCAAACAACAGCTGCATAAATGTAATGGAGTTGTTCACTTAAAATCTAGCACCAAAAATTCAGTGTTTGCATTAATTATATGTTGAGTGACCTGCAGCTCCATGCACATGTTAAAAAGTAACTGCAAAGAGCTCATCACAGCAAACAGGCAGATTTTTCTGTACCGCTGCCAGGAGCTAGTCTGTTAGTGTTCCACCACATTAAATATGAACCAGACGTTTTTTCATGCTTACATCATTTTACTTCGAGTCATACGCTGACAGGGAAAATCCAGAGATTTACTTTGTGGTTCAACATACGTGCAAAATGAAGTCATGAAGTACCGTGTAGATAAAATTAAATAAAACAAATGAATGAATCACAGGGCTCTGTCCATTGTTCATCCACTTTTTCTGCAAACAAGTTTCAACGTAATGTAACATATAAAGATTTCTGCACTTAATCCGACTGAAACTTGGTATTTAGACACAGGAGGAACTTTAAGAGCGAAGCGCTGCAAATCTGATCAAAGTGCCTGTAACAGACAAACCTTTTGTCTATCAATTAATAGATGTACATCAACAGTACATTTGTAACAGAAAATAAACATCACACTGGAGTGACTACTACTAATACTAATACTACTCCTGCCTGTTATCCGTCTCAGGGTACGGCCACCAAAGTTAGCTCTCCAGAGGCTTTTCGGTTAGCTTGTGGGTTCCAGGAGCACACAGGACTGAGCTGGAACAGTGTTCATGATATCAGACGATAAAGGAGTGAACATGGAATAAACGTTTGCTGCATGAAACACTACAGTGTAAGACTGTTAACATTTTTAGCTGCCCTGAGTGCAGACTTGATGGACGTTTCGATCCATCCGTGAGGTGTGGCTGTGTGCTCCCCTGCAAAGTGTACCCGTCCCTCACTCTGGAACAGTTCTCTGGCATAGTGCCCCTGCTGGTAAGGTGTGAACAGGACAAAGGCTCCCAGACTGTAAGGATCCAAGCCCCACTTCTTCACCAGCCCCCCTGTCCACAAAGGCCTGATGTACTCTCCATGGATCTTCACCAAGTCCTCCAGGACCACAGCCATCAGCTCCCCATCATTCATGCCCTGGAAGAGGGCGGAGTCGTCAGAGCAGGTGTAGGATGCCAGCAGTGCACCTGCGGATGTCCCGGGGAAGCTGTGGCTGGGGTAGTAGATGAAGCGAGCGGGACGGTCTGTGATGCTCTTCCCTCCTCTGATGCCCTCTTTATCCCAGAAGCGCTCCTTGAAACTAAGCACCACCTTTGTGGAGCTGGTGTAGTGAACTGAGCGCAGGGCCTCCATCTTGTCCCCAGAGAGAGGGGGCTGAAAGTCAATGAACAGGGTGGCCTTGGCTGTGGCAGTGACCAGGGTGTAGTCCACCGTTAGGTTAGTCAGGGAGTTGTGCTGGTCCTGATAGGTGATGGTCACATTTCTACCACCTGTCTGGTTTATGAGCTTGACCTTGGAGTTGAGGAGAATGGTGGCATTTAAGACCTGATAGAAAGCTCTGGGCAGGTGTTCAAAGCCATCAGTCACCTCAAAGTACCTGAAAGAAATTCAAGAAAACATCCCTTAATACACAATACTCCGCTAAAGCTGAACTAATCATTTATTTTCTATAAATTTGAATTATGCCAATCAGCCATAACATTGTGACCATTATGTGCCCCTTTCACTGCCACGGAAGCTCTGACCCATCGAGGCCTGGACTCCATCAGACCCCTAAGGTGTGCTGTGGCATCTGGCACCAAGTTAGTGACAGATCATTTGATCCTGTAAGTGGCGAGGTGTGGCCTCCGTGGAGTGTATAATAGTGTCCATGGTCTGCAACGATGCTCAGGTAGGTGCTACGTGTCAAAGTATCATCCACATGGATGGTAGGACCCAGGGTTTCCCAGCAGAACATCGCCCAAAGCATCACACTGCCTCTGCCGCCTCACCTTCTACCCACAATGCATCCTGGTGCCAGGTGTTGCCTGGGTAAGCGACACATGCACACCTGATGTAAAACGTGACTCACCAGACGAGGCCCCCTTCTTCCATTGCTCCGTGGTCCAGTTCTGATGCTGATCATTGGTGGTTTTGGTGGTGGGCAGTGGTCAGCACGGGCACCCTGACTGGTCTGCAGCTACACAGCAACCAAACTCTGTCAATTCTGACACTTTTCTATCGCAGTCAGCTTGAACCTCTTTCAGCTGTTTGATCTTCGTCTGTTGGATTGGACCACATGGGCCAGTCTTTATTGCCCACGTGCATCAGTGAGTCTTGACTGTCCACGGCCCTGTCGCTGGTTACTGTTGCTTGGAGATGCTCTGACCCAGCTGTTTTATCATTAGGTTTGTCCATTTTTCCTGCTTCTAACGTCAACTTTGAGGACAAAATGTTTACTTGCTCCTTAATTTATCTCACCAACTAATAGGTGCCATGATGAGGAGAGAATCAGTGTTCTTCACTTCACCTGTCAGTGGTCACAGTGTTATAAGTAATAAGAAAAATTACACATATAATCACCTGTATTTATATAGTGCTTTCCTAGTCCCTAAGGACCCCAAAGCGTTTTACACATCCAGTCATCCACACATTCACACACTGGTGATGGCAGCTACATTGTAGCCACAGCCGCCCTGGGGCGCACTGACAGAGGCGAGGCTGCCGGACACTGGCGCCACCGGACCCTCTGACCACCACCAGTAGGCAACGGGTGAAGTGTCTCACCCAAGGACACAACGACCGAGACTGTCCAAGCTGGGGCTCGAACCAGCAACCTTCCAATTACAAGACGAACTCCCAACTCTTGAGCCACGATCGCCCCATATAACATATACAGTGGGGCAAAAAAGTATTTAGTCAGCCACCGATTGTGCAAGTTCCCCCACTTAAAATGATGACAGAGGTCAGTAATTTGCACCAGAGGTACACTTCAACTGTGAGAGACAGAATGTGAAAAAAAAACCATGAATCCACATGGTAGGATTTGTAAAGAATTTATTCGTAAATCAGGGTGGAAAATAAGTATTTGGTCAATAACAAAAATACAACTCAATACTTTGTAACATAACCTTTGTTGGCAATAACAGAGGTCAAACGTTTACTATAGGTCTTTACCAGGTTTGCACACACAGTAGCTGGTATTTTGGCCCATTCCTCCATGCAGATCTTCTCGAGAGCAGTGATGTTTTGGGGCCGTCGCTGAGCAACACGGACTTTCAACTCCCGCCACAGATTTTCTATGGGGTTGAGGTCTGGAGACTGGCTAGGCCACTCCAGGACTTTCAAATGCTTTTTACGGAGCCACTCCTTTGTTGCCCGGGCGGTGTGTTTTGGATCATTGTCATGTTGGAAGACCCAGCCTCGTTTCATCTTCAAAGTTCTCACTGATGGAAGGAGGTTTTGGCTCAAAATCTCACGATACATGGCCCCATTCATTCTGTCCTTAACACGGATCAGTCGTCCTGTCCCCTTGGCAGAAAAACAGCCCCATAGCATGATGTTTCCACCCCCATGCTTCACAGTAGGTATGGTGTTCTTGGGATGCAACTCAGTATTCTTCTTCCTTCAAACACGACGAGTTGAGTTTATACCAAAAAGTTCTACTTTGGTTTCATCTGACCACATGACATTCTCCCAATCCTCTGCTGTATCATCCATGTGCTCTCTGGCAAACTTCAGACGGGCCTGGACATGCACTGGCTTTAGCAGCGGAACACGTGTGGCACTGCGGGATTTGATTCCCTGCCGTTGTAGTGTGTTACTGATGGTGACCTTTGTTACTTTGGTCCCAGCTCTCTGCAGGTCATTCACCAGGTCCCCCCGTGTGGTTCTGGGATCTTTGCTCACCGTTCTCATGATCATTTTGACCCCACGGGATGAGATCTTGCGTGGAGCCCCAGATCGAGGGAGATTATCAGTGGTCTTGTATGTCTTCCATTTTCTGATGATTGCTCCCACAGTTGATTTTTTCACACCAAGCTGCTTGCCTATTGTAGATTCACTCTTCCCAGTCTGGTGCAGGTCTACAATACTTTTCTTGGTGTCCTTCGAAAGCTCTTTGGTCTTGGCCATGGCGGAGTTTGGAGTCTGACTGTTTGAGGCTGTGGACAGGTGTCTTTTATACAGATGATGGGTTCAAACAGGTGCCATTCATACAGGTAACGAGTGGGGGACAGAAAAGCTTCTTACAGAAGACGTTACAGGTCTGTGAGAGCCAGAGATTTTCCTTGTTTGAGGTGACCAAATACTTATTTTCCACCCTGATTTACGAATAAATTCTTTACAAATCCTACCATGTGGATTCATGGATTTTTTTTCACATTCTGTCTCTCACAGTTGAAGTGTACCTCTGGTGCAAATTACTGACCTCTGTCATCATTTTAAGTGGGGGAACTTGCACAATCGGTGGCTGACTAAATACTTTTTTGCCCCACTGTAATGACGAAACAAAGGAGAACTGCCACATGAATCTGTTCCCTCAGCTCTACAAAGCGTTTAAATAAACTATTTTGCCCTTTTGGAGTACAGTCTAACAATGGTGGCACTAGAAGGTATGGAAGACCAACCACTCAGGATCAGAAGCATATCTTAGCTGCTGTTCCTCTTCCCTGGCTTCTTAACATCCCACTGTGACATAACATATGAATATTTCTTACTCGACATTGTCACTGATGTCTGTCTGCATGTACATCATCTCGATCAGTGATGTGTAGAAGAGGCTGTTTTCATTCAGGATGTCCCCAATCATCCTCAGGGCTCCACGGCTCAGATTGCCCTCCTTCACCAGATACTCCTGTGAGGACATTTCCCCCCAACAGATTACAGCTGTGATCTGTATGACATCAAGTGTCAAGGTAATTAAACCTTTACCTTCACTGTGTAGGAGTCATATTTATCCAATGTGGCACTACAGCCGATTGCCTTCACATCATCTCTCACCTGTGTGAAAATCACAATATTTACAAGACAAGATTCACATTGACATGTGCAACAAAGCAGCACATGAACAAACCTTCCACAGCGCCTGGCTGAAGAGCTGAGCGGCCGTTTTCCCCCTCTCCCTGTCAGACAAGCTGTAGTTGAGCACGCTGGGGTTGTTTTCAACTGTATAGGTTTTATGTAGCTCTCCATTTACCAAGTAGTAGGTGTTGATGTCATCTTGGATGAAGCGGTTCATAGGTATTTGTAATTTGGACGCAAAAGAAAGCAAAATCCTGTGACATAAGCACATTAGTTATCCTGTGTGAATATATACGGTATTTTAACCATTTAGCTAGAAGATCTTTAGTGTTTTGTTAGACTCTTCCTAGTTACTTAGAGGCTCAGAAATCTTACAAGTACTGAAAACTCTATAGGCTAGTACATTTCTTCTGGCATCATTCAGTTCTTACTTCCAACAGGATATTTTCCTTGATTAAATAAGGGGGTGTCTATTTGCCATGGCATGTGCGTCTCTTTACTCACTTATGAAAGCTTGGGATCCTCATGGCCCCCAGTTCTGCATACCAGCCCTCTCTTCTGTTCCTGAAGGTCTCCACACGTCCTCCGATACGATTACTGGCCTCGATTATGGTCACCTTTGATGTCCAAGGGGACACACAGCCATGACACTCAGTTTGAAAAGCATATGCACTTTTAGCACCAACAGTCATGACTCAGAAAATTACTCCCAGAGAGAGTGTAGTTTAAATATTTTTTCCCTGACTGTAAATTACCTTATGTCCAGCATCTTCTAGAAACTTGGCAGCCGTCAGTCCAGCGATGCCCCCGCCGATGATTGCTACGTGTCGAGGCGTCTTTGTAGCAGGAAGACCTTTCTTCACGATGTCAAGAAGCTCGCTGTAGTCTGTGTCTTGGAGGCATTCAAACAGGGGATCTCCTATTATCCCATTCACAGTGAGCACAACAGCCGCCACCAGAACCAGAGGAACTGATGGTGACAGAAAAGATGTTAACTCAGCCGATGAAGTCAAACTGTGGCTCATAAAAAATCCCCCAAGGGGTTGCCAAGTAACCACAAAGTCCCAGTTTCCTTCCTTTACTGCTAACTTTATAAATAGAGGAGAAATGACAAGAAGATACCGGATTTTCCCAGTTAGTGTTTTTTATGAGAGTGACTTCACAGCAGCTTGTTTTGTACTCACAGAGTTTGCACAGTGCCATGTGAGACGTCATCTCGACGATGGAACTCCACAGTCTGGGCTTTTTTTTCACACCGTGAGAGGAAATGGAAACCTAACGGACACAAGCTCTAAATTAAGTTGGCGAGGCTCAGGCAGAACAGTTACGAACAAAGAAAAGCCTAAAATTGTCTTTTTTTAAATATGCTGGAAACAATATACAACACATTAAATCTCCCAAAAGCACCAGTAGTGATTTCAGTTAATAAATCCAGAGTGAAAGCAGTGCAGGGCCGTGTTTCACTCACCTCTGTCAAAGGTAGTGTCTCGTAAGTTGTCATGAGCCTGTTCATGGCTGAGGAGGAATGACCCACAGACCCTCACAGAGCTAACCTATCAACCCTGTGACTCACCGTATGAAATAAGGCTTTCTGAAAAACCCGGACGCATGGCATGTGTGAAATTGCACACAAGGTCATTTTAATGAGCGACTGTGTGGCTCCCTCCGGTCTTTCAGAAATATTTTCCCACACTGGCTCCAGAGTCAACCACACTGAACAAATCAGATTAGTGAGGTTATACTAGTCATCAGCATACCTCGTTTTACTCCGTCTTCACTCGTTTTCATATCTGACCTGAAAAGGCTCATTTAGTGGTGGCCAAAAAAATGCCCCAGTCAGACCTAAAGCTGCATTACATTACATTCATAATCTAAGGAGCTTGGAAAGAAAAGCGTCTGGACTTCTTTAAGTTGCTTGAAAGGCAAAAGTGAAGACTACGATGACCTGGATGACTGAGAACCTTCACAGACATTACACTCATAACAACATCTGCACTTTTATTAATTTTACTATAACTGTCTATACAGTAAAGACCACAGGATGTGCAAACACTCACCTCTCAGCTCCTTCTGTGTCCGGGACATAATAGCACATGGAAGGCAGTTATAT
This sequence comes from Simochromis diagramma, assembly GCF_900408965.1. Taxonomy (NCBI): domain Eukaryota; kingdom Metazoa; phylum Chordata; class Actinopteri; order Cichliformes; family Cichlidae; genus Simochromis; species Simochromis diagramma. Next base: position 1,554,627 of record NW_024387332.1, on the reverse strand, counting down.
GATGTGGAAACTGAAACCAAAGTGGCAAGTGTTAAGTTTCATTTTCTGACTTTCATGTCCTCCGTTTTCATTTCTGAAATGAAATGAAAGAAGGGAATCTGACACTCCCCAGATAATTTTATAAACAAAGGAAATAACCGAGGAAGTATTTAATTACCTGTGGTAATTAAAGAAAAATGTCTGTATCCAGCGTAAAAGCTGGATTTTACAGCAAGAAAATCAGTAAACACTGATTTTTATAGCTCAGCTCACACTCACGGGTTGTGAATTTAACAGTATCTACATTGATGTATAGCTGAGCACAGCATTGTTCTAAGTCATGGGTCAGTGTATGGAAAAACTCCAAGGCTGATGAACTAATGAGGCTTTGGGAGTTAAGTCAGCCATGTTCATGTATGATGTGAAAGGTACAGCTCAGCCTGCACCCTGAGAAGAAGCTCAGCTCAATAAATCTACTCAATGTTTGGGGGGAAAGTACCACACAAGCTCAGAGAGTTCGTTCTTTTCATGCTCCTTTGAACTAAACTAAAATTCAGCTGCTGTTGATTTAAAGAAATACTTCAGTTGAACCTGCTCTCTTTCTTTTTAACATTTTGAGATTGTTTCCAAGTCATGTGAAGAAAAGAACATTTTAATCGTGAGTGGTGAGGTATTCATCAGCACTTCTGCTCACGAATTAACTTCCTGTGTTTAGATTCTGTGGTCCCGGCAGTGTATTTTAAAGACTGAGAGTAAGTCGTTTAAAAAAAAATCTCAGTATAGTTTTGGGAGGATGAACCAGTTTGAATAAAGAACACACATCGTGTCGGGAAAAGTTAAACCATCGTGAAGAGATCTGAATGGGATGAACTGGGAAACGACTGGAGCCAAACTGGATCTGAGCTTGATGAAATCTGAATCCACGATTCTTATCTGGACTGTGACCAGGACACAGTAGGCTATACCGAGACATTAGACATCCGTCGTGGATCCACTGGGTGATTTTTCAGTAGACCGTATCTATCAAATTTAATGACTGAATCTGTGAACAGATTTCACCATGTAATGTTCAGACCACAGACTGTTTGCAGGCTCACTTTAACATGGATTTAACTCAGTTTTCGAGTCCTTTCAGCCTCATCCTGACTCAGATATTCACATCAGCTTCAAGATTCAACTGTGACAGCCCTTCAGTCAATGTGACCGACCACAGTGAATGAGTGAATAAATAAATGACTGAATATCAGAAACTTTACAGAGTACAGATATTTTTAAAAAAAATCGTAATATATCCACGGGTTAGTGCTTCCATAATATTTTATTCACGGTTGCTGTTCAGAAACACGCACGCACACACACACACACACACACACACACACACACACACACACACACACACACACACACACACACACACACACACAACATGATAGGACCCAGTACAGATTTTAAGTCGACGGGGCACGATTGTGCGTCCGGCATCCCTGCACTGCACCGCAGACCACGCCCCGCCGCAATCGTATCGTCGCGTAAAGTAAACGTTTTCAGTGCAAGCAAACTGGCTGACAAATTCAAATTCAAATTTTTATTTGTCACGTACACAGTCATACACAGCACGATATGCAGTGAAATGCTTGGACAACTGCTCGTGACCTAAAGAAAAAAAAAAAAAAGGAAAGGGCTATGAATAAGATAGGAAATAAATATGAAAAATTAAAAAGTGTAAATTTAACTAGGAAGGAATAAAATATAAGAATATAAAATATAAAATATAAAAAATGAAATAACTGTACAACACAAATTAGAATGAAGGGTAAATTTAACTGGGAAAGAATAAGATAAAATATATAAATTAAAGTTGAAAATAAAATAACTGTACAACAAAATACACAATATAGAACTATATAAGAATGTATGAAGAAATATAAATAAATATATACACAATAACAGCAGCTGTACAAGTATTAACTGGAAGTGAAGAATGTAGTGACCAGTGTTGTGCAATCCACATTATGTCTTGTGCAGTGCAAATATGCTTAAAGTGATTTAAGTGATGAAGTGAAAACAATGTCCAGAATGTCCAGTGTGTGTGTAAGAACTATATGTGTGGGTCAGTACTGTGTGGTGGTGTGATTGAGAGACCGTATCGCCTGCGGGAAGAAGCTCCTCCTCAGTCTCTCTGTGTTGGTCTTCAGGGAGCGGAATCGCTTTCCTGACCTCAACAGAGAGAACAGTCCGTTGTTGGGATGGCTGAGGTCCTTCACGATCTTCCTGGCCTTGGTCCAGCACCGCCTGCTGTAGATTGAGTGCAGGTCAGGGAGCTCAGGGCGGATGGTGCGCTCAGCTGACCGCACAACCCTCTGTAGAGCTCGTCTGTCCTGCATGGTGCTGTTCCCGAACCAGGTTAAGATGTTTCCCGTCAGGATGCTCTCTATGGTGCACGAGTAAAAGTTCCTTAGCACCTTGGAGGGCAGTTGGAAGTCTCTCAAGCGTCTGAGGTGGTAGAGATGCTGACGGGCCTTTTTCACCACGGTGTTGATGTGACAGGACCACGACAGGTCCTGCGTGATGTGAACTCCGAGGTATTTGAAGCTGTCCACTCTCTCCACTGGGCACTCGTTGATGACGGGGGTCAGGTAGTTCCTCTCCTGCTTAGTGCTGAAGTCCACTATCAGCTCCTTTGTCTTACTGACGTTTAGAAGGAGGTTGTTCCTCTGGCACCAGTTCTCCAGATTCCTAATCTCCTTCAGGTAGGCCGTCTCGTTGTTATCAGAGATCAGGCCCACCACGACGGTGTCGTCAGCAAACTTGATGATGGTGGTGGAGCTGGTAGTGGCCACACAGTCATATGTGTACAAAGAGTACAGCAGGGGGCTCAGAACACACCCCTGGGGGGCTCCAGTGCTGAGAGTGGTGGAGGCTGAGACATGTCCGCCCATCCTTACTGCCTGTGGTCTGCCAGTTAGGAAGTTGGAGATCCACAGACACATAGATGAGCTGAGTCCCAGATGCTCCAGCTTGGTGGTGAGTGTGGAGGGAATTATGGTGTTAAATGCAGACTGACAGCATCGCCTCCCATGGAGGCACAGAGTTAGAAAGATGGAGACTTCAGATTATATTGTGACCTGATGATAAATCCATTATGCAAGTTGATGAGTGAATGAGTGTAAAAGTGTGTACACAAAATAGCAAACTAATATTTAATTTGTAAAAATGCAAATTACAGACTGATTTCCAATGTCTCCATGTGTTTTTTTTTATGTGTAATGTCTTTACTTATATTGGTGAATAGACTTTAGTGAACAGGACTTCCAAAGAGGGATTTTTAACTGGATAAATCAAAGATATATAAAAGTCGCTTTGCCATGAACTGATTGCGTTGTGACAGGAATGCTGTTTGTGTCTCACGATGACTTGATATCATTCGTGAGGGATACATTTGAAATATATTTCACACATTATAGGCCAAGAAGCCATTTACAGCAGTTTGAATACGGGCAATCACTTTTTGGCAAATACCGGAAGTCAGTTGCCTCCGAAGCCTTGGAGCCTGCCCCAATCGATACGTCATAGCTCGCAATACAGGAAGTAAACAAACCAGACCGAGGAGTTGACGCCGAGAAGCTCACGAGACCTCTCGTTGAGTGCTGGACGGCTCGTGCAGGGTGTATGTCTGTCTGAGCTCGCGCTGTAGCTTGTTGTGTGCGTTTATGAGCAGGCGTCGCGCGCTTCTGGAGTGACGTGTCTTTGGTTCAGCACTGTAAGGTTGGTATATGCGTGCTGCAGCTCTGACAAATACAGCGCTTCTCTTCATTTCAGCATCTTTACAAAGAAGCAGCGATGCCGCTCATGTTTCCAGCTACCTCTCTGCTGCTGTTACTGGCGTAGGAAGCAGCTAAAGGGCAGACATTAATCTTGACATCTTGCTTAGCTGCTGTCTCAGCCTGTCGGACGTACACCGTCATGAAACATCTGAGCGGAGTTCGGTCTCAGCACGACAGTTAATGCCTTTGGGCTAACGCTAGTACCACCGCAGCATAGCTACACCGGGTTAGCTAGTGAAGCATGTTCATTTACTCCCGAAGCACGGTACAATCAGCGTTAGCTTGTAGCGTACACGCGCTGGCTCAGCAGATACGAGACACATCGTCCCTGAGGTCAGTGAAGCATTTTACAACACTTCTTCTGTTTGCTGTCAGTACGTGATAAGCAGCGTGGATGATATGTTTGTGTTACACATTCATCCCCTTTACTTCAACTTAACCCCACTCTGCTTGCACTCAGCTTCCCGTCCTGTTTCCGATGTGCCACTCAGGTGTTATCGTTTTGGTTCTTTAAGGAGTGATGGTACCCGGCACGCCTGATCTTCACTTCTCCAGTTGGGGCCATTGAGAAAGCAAACCCTGCAGCATCATGGCTGAGGTGTGGGGACAGCGGAGCTTGCTGGGCGTCGGTGTGGTGTTGGCCTGGCTGGTGCTGTTCCACCTGCTGGTCAACATCTGGCTGCTGTGTGTCTTCACCAGCCTGCTCTTGGTGCTCTGGGGCTGGCTCGGCTCACAGACTGTTCTTGAGTCCAACAGTGTGATTCACCTGGAGAGGTTTATCACCTGGGAGCAAGTAGGTCTATAATTAATGATGGTGTACAGCTTGATGTTTTACAATATATGGATGTGATTATAAACAGTTTGGGCTAAGTTAACCTTAGACTCCTAATTACTAATTTTCAGATTCCAAAGTCCGAGAAGGATGAAAATGATCTGGACCAGGAGATCCACAACACAGTGAAGAAAATCATCAGAGACTTTGTCACCTCCTGGTACTCCACTGTGTCCTCTGAGAGTGCTTTTGAAACAGAGATTGAAGAAGCCATGATCTCCATGGCCATGAGGCTGAAACTGCGAGCAAGAACAGCTGACAGGAAGGTACTGAGCTTTAAAGGAGCAGGGAGCTTTCACAAGGTCTAACAATGTGCTTGCAAGAATTTTCTGTAGTTAATGTGAAGGCCAGGCACACTACAAGTACTTGAAGAACAAGTGTTTGTGTTAACCTGCTTACAGTTGTTGTTGCTATGGATGAGGAGCACTTGTAAATCTGCATTAAAATCTGTAAAGAGATTTCCAAAAGTCTGGGATGGTTAAAACCATCTATTAAAATAATGTATGCAGTGTTGATACGTGTTAGTAAACAAGTCATTCTGGACTGTAGCTGGGTAAATATTAGGAAAGGTGTGACCCATTACCACAGGTCATGTGACTGTTGAGGAGTTCTTTAACATCCTAGGACCTGCGTCCACATACGTGGACATCACATTTTGGGTTATTTAGACTAAAATACTCAATTTTGCTCTACATGGGCCTGATATCCACTTACGAGGATGTTATCCTGCTACTGTTCTATCAACATATTAAATGAATATCCTCTGTATATGACAGGAAATAAGAGAAACCACAGTAGTTCCCTTTATGTACCAGCTCAGACTCTGAGAACCATGAGCTCTATAAGAAGCACTGTGTGGTAGGTGACAGCAGGTCCTGTGAGTTGCGATTTAGACTTCAAGTAGTTCAAATCGTCATATGAAGTATTTCAGCACATCCACTAGCAGCTCAGCACCGGTCTATGGTATTCACCACAGAGATGCTCTAACCCCTTCTGCCTATTCGACCTTTGTCGGTGTCACTTTAGTCATTTTTCCTACGTCCAGCATAAAACAGAACTTGTAAAGAAACTAAATTAAAATGCAGAATTAAAAATGGAGAGAATCAGAATTTCTCTAATGGGTCGTGTAAATGTGTGAATTCTGCAGGAACTGACCCAGAGGGTCCTCGATCTGTTCGGCTGCCATCTACAGGACTACATGAAAGCCAAGGAGCTGGTGACCGAGCAGCAGGTGTCTCTGAGAGCAAATGAGAGCAGCGAGAACGAGCAGCTGTGGAAGGCTTATTCCAGCATCAGCAGCCCTCACCTCGCCGTGACCAGCGAAACAGTGGAAGTCAACTATGTGAGAGCAGTCGCAGACTTGCTGCTGCACGTTTTAGTGCCTTCACCGCACTTGGAAACGCGCACTGGACGGTTTGTGGTTGGAGAGCTGATAACCTGTAATGTCCTGCTGCCTCTCGTTGCCAAACTGTCGGACCCTGACTGGTTAAACCTCCTCATACTTAAAATATTTGTCAGCCAACCGCCAGAAACAACAGAATCACCAAATTCATCCCCGCTCCTACCCTCTCCACCTGATGAGGTCGCTCCAGCATGGCAGGCAGCACATGTTCCTCAAGAGAACAGCGACGTTCCTGCGCAGAGAGCGGAGGCTGAAAAGATCAATCACACAGAGACCGCCACGCCCGCTGCCGATGATGTGCCCGACTCCGCGGAGGCGGACTTTCCACAACACAACGCCGAAGAAGATGAAACTGTTCGACCCTTTTTAAGGCGCTACACAAGAGGAAGCAAGTCAAACCCATTTTACCAGGAAAATGACTCTGACCCGGATTCTCCTTTGGCTGATTTTAAACGCAGTTCCAGCGATTCTTTGGTCATGATCGGACAAGATGATGGTCTGGATGACAGTAGGAAGGATTGCGCCACATCTGTCGAGACCAACTACGGGTTGGATTTGGAGGATGTTTGCCACAGTCCAGTGGACGGCCAAACCAAATTCCTGCTGAGCTCAGAATCGGAGGAGCAGACTAATGGCTGCGTCCTGCCATCGCTCAGCACAGCAGAGAGGGACTCCAGTATCAGCAGGATTCGTTCCTTGGAGAGAGAAGGCAGTTCCCCGTCTATAATCGCCACCAGAGGCCTTCTTATAGGCGCAGAGCAGACTGGGGTAATGAATCCTAATGAGCTGAGTGTTGTCAGTACATTGCAGTGCTGTTCCTCTGTCCCCACGTTCAGTTTTGAGCCCCTCAGCAGCCCCGAGGGACCCGTCATCATCCAAAACCTCCGCATCACTGGAACCATCACGGCTAAGGAGCACCGAGGCACCGGCTCGCACCCCTACACACTTTACACCATCAAAGTAAGGACAATGTGACTTTGCTACGATGCAGTTGTTGGTTGGTGTTTACTGGGCTGATCGATGACCCACAGAAAAACACCCAGAGTGCTACAGCACTGCTTTCAGGAGTGTCCTCTCTATCAGGCATTTGGCCATGATGATGAGCTTTTCTGCATTTGTGCAGTTTTTAGCACTGACAAATATAATGATGATAAAAGGCAGTAATTTTAATATTTCAACATATTTAACTTTCAGTTTTGTTTAAAACCCTAAAATACACAGAAACAGGACTCGTTCTGCACTGGGAGAAAGTTTTTAGAGCTTTACTAAAACGTTAAATAAATCAGTGCTAGGACGTTTGGATAGCAAGCTTAATCCATCAAACAAAAGTAAATATTAGACAAAGATAACACCACTAAACACAAAACACAGGATGTTCTTTATTAAGAGGGAAAAAAGTCAGTTACACAGTATTCAAAGTAATGCAGTTTGTCATCCCCGCGCTGATGAGCGACCCGAAGGAGGGCTGGGGCCGAGCTTTAGCCGTGACTGAGTGAGGGTCTATTTGGACACTTTGTTCTCTCAGGTGGACATGAAATAAAAAAGCAAAATTAATTTCACATAATTAATATCAGTTTTAGACCTTAACACAGTAACACTTAACACAAAGGGTAACATCTAGGTGCAGTTTCCCCCTCTGGGGGTGAGGGTACCTGGACCTGGGGTGTAAAGTATGTTTGGGGAGTGTGATTGTGTGTACAGTGTCTATTTGTCTGTCTTTACGTTGGGTGAGTGCTGAGTATTTGTATATGTGTATATGGGGGTGGGAATGCAGGTTTGTGTCTGTGTGGCTGTTCGTCTGTGTCTATATGTCAGGTTGGGTCTTAGACTCCGCCCCTCTGGGAACATCCAAAGTATGGAGGCCTTTCTCCCCCCACCACACTCCCTGCCGGTGGCTGATGCCCTCGGGTGTCAGTGCGTTGGTGGTTCTTGGTGCGCGGCGCTGGGCGCTCAGGTATGTACCGGCTCACTCACAGTGGCTGCTTGGCACGGTCGGGCGCCCGTGGCTCGGTCAGGCCTTTTCTGGGGTGTGGGGGGCTCTCAGGCCTCTGGGCCTGGGGCTCGGTTCACTCTGGCATGGCTGGCTGCCCGCAGAGCCCACGGCACGTCACTGCAGCCCCCTCTGGCCTCTGCTCCGTGGCTGCTGGGTGACCCCTCATCTGGGGCTCTCCTCAGCTCTTCCCAGGAGGGTGGCACAGATGCCCCTCCGATGGTCCTCCTTGGGTCCTCGTACTCTGGGGCCTCTGGATGCCTGCAGCCTGGATCTCCTCCATGCCTGCTTCATGCCCTGGGGCGGGGCTATGTCTCCCCACACTCCCTAGCAGATCGTTACATGGAGAAACCTTTTGAATACAAGCGCGCTGATGCACACAGGTGTGCACAGACACAAACTACACCTTTCTTGGCTGCTACCTCACAGCACATTGTGTGCTGTAGGTCCTGCGTGCCACACAACAGCATTCAATATTTAATATTTACTGTTATTTACTGTTAGCTATTAATGTGGTGGTGCTGTGTTTATTATGTTGCTCTTTTTTTGCTTAGGGTTAGGGTTTCTCACTGTCCCTCTTCCCCTCTGTTTTTCTTTTCCTTCATCTTTCTTTCTCCCTTTCTTATCCCCCAGCCATGTCTGTCCCATCTGTAACAACTGAAGATAAAATAAAATAAATAACAATAAAAAAAACTTCATGTTTTCCTGCACTGACTGATGGGAATGCGAATACAGTCACAAATGTTTGGCCTGTACTGGTGCATTCTTACGTTCACTGGGATATCAGTGAAGCCTTACAGTTTGTTTTTTATCTTTACAGTATGAGACAGCAATGGCTTGTGAGAACCCGGGAAGCATCCAGGCCGGCTTTGAGGATGCAGAAACTGTACAGACGGGCTGTGAGAATCCATCTTCTGCTCAGTCTGTAGCCTATCACACGGTCAACAGACGCTACAGCGAGTTCCTCAATCTGCAGACACGACTGGAAGAAAAAACAGAACTGAGGAAACTCATCAAAGGTACTGAAGTTTTATATTTTGCTCGACATTTGAAAGGAGTGTTGCATTAGACCTTTGAGAACCTTAGAGAGTTTGTTTGTTCCAGTCTGACTCATCTGATCTTTTTCCAGGCGTGAAAGGTCCAAAGAAAATATTTCCAGACATGCCGTTTGGAAACATGGACAGTGATAAGATAGAAGCCAGGAAGGGCCTCCTGGAGACCTTTCTAAAAGTTGGTGGAAAACCTTTCTGTAGTGCACTCGTGTTGTTTGTTGGCCTGCTGCTACATTTCTGGTGGCTTCTTTCTGTTTCAACCTTTTCAGCAACTGTGCAGCATCCCTGAAATAGCCAACAGTGAGGAGATGCAGGAATTTCTCGCTCTCAATACAGATGCCAGGATCGCCTTTGTCAAGAAACCTTTCATTGTGTCACGCATAGACAAGGTGACTATTTCATTCTAACACGAGTGAGTGACACATGAGTGTTTGTGCTTAGTTTGCTGAGACGGAGCGCTGATGTGGAAGAAATGACCTGCTCTGGTTTCAGCTTGTGATGCCTCGTGGCAGCTGTTGTTGGGATTTGGCGCTCGATAAATAAACCTGAATAAATGGAATTGATACAGCTCATATGTGTTTACTCGTGCAGATTGTGGTGAACGCCATCGTCGACACCCTGAAGACGGCGTTTCCTCGCTCAGAGCCTCAGAGCCCCACAGAGGATAATGAGACTGAGGTGGATGGAGGCAAAATAGGTGCCGATAAGAAGACCAGGTAAGAAACACGTGCAGGCTCAGTGGAGCACGCTGCTTCCTGCACCTCCTGCGTCTATCCTGTGATCCTCTCACCATCTGAGCTAGCTAAGAGCAATGCTGTGAGGACTCACTTTTGTGTTTTTTGGAGTAGCTGCTGCACAAGAGTTTGAGCAGGTCGTCCACGAGTTGGAAGGTCAGCGGTTTGAGTCGGGTTAGATCACACAAGTTAAACCTATTTTTTAATTTTTGTGCTCCAGGTGCTGAATGTTTGTTTTTCTTACAGATGCAACATTTAGCGATACACTGTGCATTTCTATTTGTACTTTTGTTACGTCTTTCCCAGCCTGTCCTGCCTTAGACATTGTCATACTGTATACCACCTGTATAATGTAAAAACTGAAATGGCAGCAATAGAAATGGAGAAACAAACAGATCAACCCTGAACAAGAGGAGTCGTGGAGATCTTGGAAAAGCAAAATGTGTTTGGCGCCACAGTTATGATCTGAGTGCACTGTGTGTGCGTCACCGGTGCATTCACATCATAAATCTGACTGCAGTTCTTACTGAACATTTACTGATGCAGAGCTGTTGTTCCCCACAATGAAGTCAACCCAGACTGGGAACACTGAAGAGGCCCTCCATGGTTTCAAAGCAGAGTGAGACGCCCGTGCAGTAGCATGGATCTTTACTGGTTTAACACGTCACTTGTCTTTGTAGTGGGGATGATTGCGGTACAGTTAATACTGTGTAATAAAACCAGGCTTGTTTTAAGTCAGGCTCAATAATTGCTTGAGTTGTTTTCAGTCATGTGTGTTCTGTTTGTTCCAGATCTCGTCTGAAGTTCTCCAGTAAAAACGTTCCCTGTATGAATGGCTCAGACGTGAGACCTCCGGTTCTGTTCAGTATGGAGGAGGCCAGCACAGTAAGCGACGTCCATCACAGCTCGGGTGCACGCTTTTTAAATGATGCAAAAGCTCACACTGTGGAGCTTCTTTTGTGCCTCTACGAGTGAATCAACCAGACTGAGTTAACAATGAATTAAAATATGAATGTAAATGTTTTGTAAATGCAGACCTTCTGTTTGCTGATGTGCAGAATATTGTGCAGCAGACCAAGAACCTCAATCAAGTCTGGTCGCTTTTCTTTCCAAAGGACAACTTTTTGCAGCTTTCTGCCTCGAGGCACGTGGCCTATGGCCGCAGTAGACCAAAGGGGTGCATAATTCATTTGGTGGTTTAATGGTGTGGGCTTTTCTTTGTAGAGGCATACGTTGGGCCTCTTACTGCCAACTGAGCTGACCCTGTCTGTGCCTTTATGATGATAGCGGGTCTATGGCTGGCCCCAGCAGGCTAATACAAGATGTGTTGCAAAGCTCAAATCATCTCAGTCATTTCCTTAACACGACAGTGAGTTCACTGTGGCCTCCACAGTCTCCAGATTTACATTCAGTAAGGCACCTTTGGAATGTGGAGGAACAGGAGATTTACACCTGTAGTCCTCCCTCAGCCTGGTTCTGCTGGAGGTTTCTTCCTGTTAAAAGGGAGTTTTTCCTTCCCACTGTCGCCAAAGTGCTGCTCATAGGGGGTCATATGATTGTTGGGTTTTCTCTGTATGTAATAATGTAGGGTCTACCTCACAATATAAAGCACCTTGAGGTGACTGTTGTTGTGATTTGGCGCTGTGTAAATAACATTGAATTGAATAGCTGCAACCACTATGTGACACCATCATGTCAGCATGGACCAATCTCTGAGCAATGTTTCTGTCAAACTGCTGAAGAACTGAGACGGTTCTGAGGGAAAATGGGATCCAGCTGCTTTACTTTCACTGAATGTTATTAAGTGCAAACTCTGTTCTGTGATTCCAGATGTTTAATGGGATGTCTCTGGGATATTTGCAAGCCTTTATCAATGAACAGGAGAAACAGACCATGAAGGATGAGACAGAGAGAGGGACCTGTGCAGGATTAAGAGAATTTAGAGGCCATCTGGATCACAGGAAGAGTCGGGAACGCGGTAAGGACACGGGCTAATATTCACATTGGTTTATGAATGGTTCAGTGCTGCGTGTGAATTTAAACCAGTAAAGTAAATACTCAGTAAGACTATTGAATAAAATAAAACTGGCCATGATCACCCTCAGTCACACCCAACAGCTGACACAGCAGCACCGTTCCAGCAGTCCTGAAATCTGTATGTTTCTGATGGTTTTTGTCTAAATTACTGGAGAAGTCATCATGTTGCCTTTGGCTGATGTCACTGCAGTAAGATGCATAAACTTAAATGGCAAAGTTAAAAGCCAGCGTTGGATCTCGAATCACCATTATCACAACTATCATCGTCTGTGTGTGTGTGTGTCTGTGTGTGTGTCTGTGTGTGTCTGTGTGTGTGTGTGTGTGTCTGTCTCTGTTTGTGTGTGTGTGTCTGTGTGTGTGTCTTTGTGTGTGACTCACGCTGGCTTGTCTGCTTTCGTTTGCCTTTGTGTCTGACCAGCTCACTGACTCATTAAGTCACTACCACTCTCCATTCAGTGTCTCTCTGTGATCACAGCTGGGAGTTCTGTTCCAGTCACTGATCAAATGCATCAGACCACATGTTCATATTTTGGCAAACTGACATGCTGCTGTGGATACAAAGAGCGAGGCAGCAAAGGAAACTACAGTCTATTACTACATTAGGTCTAAAACAGGCATCTGTGACAGAGCTCACAGCTGCTGCCCAGGCTGGGCGTTCCTAATCTGGCAACACTTTGTAATAACCATCATTGATGGTTGGTCAGTCGCTAGTTAATAGTGATGGGTCGTTCGCGAACGAAACGGCTCTTAGAGCCGGCTCTTTGACGTGAACGACGCGAGCCGGCTCCTTATCGCGAGCTGTGGGTTGTTTTCTTTCTCTCTCTTTTTTCCGCTTCACTCCACAGCGAGCCTTGTGCTTTGCTCTGGGCAGAGGGGGGAGGGGCGGTAGTTACACTCAGTAGCACAGGAACAGAGCGGGAGGGAGAGAGAGAGCAGGGACAACAACGTCACATTAGAAAGGTATAGTAATCATCCACAACTATTTTCAGTTGCAGATGATAAAGGATTCAGAAAGTTTATTCATGCAGGTCCATATGACAGAGAATATGTATCTTCTTTTTGTTTTCATATTTTAATTTATATTTAATTGTGTTGTGGTTTGCAGTGTTTTGTGTTGTTTTCACTTTAAATTTGTTTAAAAGGAAAAAGCTGAAAATTTAAATAGTTAAAAGTTGAAATGTGAATAGTTGGTTTTTGTATTATATGATTTATTTATTACATTTTATGTGGAGTGAATAAATAAAAGTATATTTATGGTGGCCCCCAGAGACAAAACACATAAAAACTCAAAACGCGTACAAAACACAGCAGAAGTGCTCCAGGATGCTAGGGGGCAGTGTTGAGCTTTTGTTACCTCGTGGCTACACAAGCCAGGAAGTACGAACGACCGGATTTGGTGTGTGGTAGTAACAGGTAAATGAACTTTTTTTTTTTTTAAATTATTTGACTATATATAAGTGCCTGTGTATAAATACACAAACAATACACACATGCTTTCAATTGTGTAATTTAAGTGATCTAGTAGCTCTGCTTTGGAAGTTCAGTTCATGCTAGAAATGTGTTTTGGAGTTTGTACGTGTTTTGTCTCTAGGGGCCACCGCATATATTTATATATAAACATATATAAATAAAACCACTTTTTTTTACATTAGTAATTCCTTTTGTGCATAATTTTATATTATTGTTAATAATAAATAAATTAAAGCAACAAAACAACCTGAAGAGCCGGTTCTCTAAAAAAAGATGGAAATCCCATCACTACTAGTTAATCTTTAATCAGCGGTTGTTGTGCTGCTAAGAAATGATAAAAGATAATTTATTGGGACAAACAGGTATGTTTGGATGTCTTGATATACACAGCTGTGAGGGACATGTCCTCGTTCCATCAGTTTGCGCTGAGTTTTCAGGCTCGTTGAGTCCTCGAATATGATCTGTTCATAGCAGAGATTGTATAAAAAGTTTCTCCCTGAAGTGTGTCAGAAATGTTAGGACATTCAGTCCAAACCCAAAACATTAACTCTTATCTACCTTTAAGACTTATCACAAAGGACTTGTTGCATCATGCAGCGCGCCATCATTGTTCATTATAAAGAACTACCACAGGAAAAACCGAGGCCCTTCCTTCTTATGCTCGATGCTGTAATGAGACATTCACTGTTTAATAAACCATTTTTTCACAGTCGGCCAGCGACGTGTGAAACTATCAGACTCTAGTTTCTTCTTGTTTCTGTAAGAGAGGATGAAGTACATCATAAACTGCTTTAAATATTGTCTTGGTATGATGGACAGGCACACGTCTGCTAACAAGTGCTAAGTAACAGAATTTCATCCAAACTGAAGCACAAATTTCATGAACAATTGTTCCAACAAGAATCAAACAGGATAGCAGACCAGCTAGGCAGCTAGCCAAGGTGAGGCCTAACAGACAGCCATCAACTACAGCTGTCAGTAAGAGCTGCCACACTCCTACTTTAACGTTAACATACATGATTTGCTTCTATTTTGCTGGTTTGTTTCAATTTTAGTTACAGCTTCAGTCCCCAAAGTTGGGAAACTGTGAAAATGTAAACAAAGAGAATGCAGTGATTATCAAACCCATATTTTATTCACCACAGGACATAGAAAACATGTTTAAACTGAGAAAATGACCCCCCAGGTCAGTTTGACTTTGATTGCAGCAACATGTTGTTGCTGTGTTTCGGGAATATTGTTCACATCTTGTCTGATGCAGAATTCTAGCAGCTCACCAGCCCTGGGTAGTCTTTTTTGGTATTTTTCATGCCAAATGTTCTCAGTTGCTCAAAGGTCTGGGCTGCAGGCAGGCAGAGATGCAGGCTTTTAAATGAAGGGCCGATGGCGGACGGATGGCCGCTCGCCTCTGTAGTGGTTGTCTGTTTTTTCCAAACAGAATTTCAAATTCACGAAACCTTTTCTTTCAGGTTGCTTCAGTAATTTTAAATGAGCGTCTGAGCTCGTTCACATACAGCTGCTTCTTCACACAGCTGGAGCGTTCGCCTGCATTTGTCCATGCGTGGTGAACAGGGGCTGTTTTTAATGTAAAAATGTCAGTATTACACTTTAATCCATATCATGGACGTTATTATGAGACCTGCTTTCCACTTGTGCAGAAGTGTCAGGTAAATACATAGTATGAAGTGTAGAGACGCTTATTTGAACATCAACTTAATGTGAAAGAGAACAGGTGAATACACACTATAGTATGTACAGTCCTGAGCAAAGGTTTATGGGAGTGAGCCGAACATTATTCTGAGCATGGAGTTTACTGAAAACAGCACTTGCACTGAAACAGGCTGTTTTACAGCTGATCCAAAGTTTACGACCACGTGCCTTTAAAAGGCCAAATCTGTGCACAAATGTGGGTTCACTGTCATTTTCTGTCAGGCAGTTTCTGCCATGATGCTCTGATGGCAAAGGCAAAACAACGTCCCCTTTGTGAACGTGGTCGGGTTGTTGAGCTGCATAAGCAGGCTCTCTCACAGCTGCTGAGGAGGGACGCAGTAAGACAGACATTTTGAATTTCTTAAATGATCCTGAGGGTTATGGAACAAAACATTTAAGTGGGAGACCCCAAAGATTTCACCAGCACCAGCAAGGTCGTTACTGGTGCCGACTGCAGCCCCATAACCATCAGACGGCATCTGAGACTGAAGGGCTGCAAAAACAAAACGCGTCTTCAAAGACCTCGTCTCCTTGAACGCCACAGAACTGACCGTTTGGACTTTGCTGCGGAGCACCAAACGTTGGACACGAGGTGGAAGGTGTTAGCCTGCATCAGCTCATGGCTCAGTTTATACTGTTCTACACAAACACTTGACAAATCTTATCTGTGCATGTAGGGCTGCTCGATTATGGCAAAAATGATAATCACGATTATTTTCACTGACATTGAGATCTCGATTATTTGACGATATTTATTTAACAATAACAATGTGTTGAATAATGACTTTAAAGATTGTCAAAAAATAATATAAAATAGTGCAAATACTGATAACAGTGCAAATGTTTGCAATATAAGAAATAAATGAAAAATGTAAACATCTATGTTTAGTGAACTTTGCAGTGTTGCTCTGTGGTGCAGCTACGACACTGTAGCAAAGTTTACACACTGTGTCTACTTGATCCACGTCTGACTCCGCGAACCCATAATGTTTCCACACCACTGAAGTTTTTTTTTACCTCTTTTCAACCAACAGCAGTCACTCTCCTCTCCAAATAACTTCTGCTTAGCTTTCCGAGCTTCCCTCGGGTCCTCTTAATCAGCGGTCCCCAACCCCCGGGCCTCGGACCGGTACCGGTCTGTTAGTCGTTTGGTTTCGGGCCGCGAGAGTTGAGGCTCAGGTGTGAAATGTATAGTTTTCTGGGTTTTTATCAGTTTTCAGCGTTATTTTGTTATCGTTTTTATCGTTAACTCTGTTTTCCTGGGTCTTTTCACGTGTGTTATGAATAAATTTTCTTTTTTTTGGTACCGGTACTAGTTTTATTTTGTTGTATTTATCCGCGACACCTTAAAGGCCGGTCCAAGAAAATATTGTCGGGCATAAACCGGTCTGTGTTGCAAAAAAGGTTGGAGACCGCTGCTCTTAATTGTTGTGACACGTGTTCGAAATGCAGAGAGGTGCGCTCGATTTGCCACACGGAGCAGCGCGAGAGTAAAGCACAAGGGAGGGGCTAATAATTGGCTCAGTCATTTTTAATGATCGTTGAAAGCCCAGATCGTAATCGAGATTAAAATTCGATTAATTGAGCAGCCCTATGTGCATGCTTCATCCTCTCCCTTGCAACCCACCTGTTGTCACTCCACCTCATGTCTTCTGCTCCCAGTGATGGAGGCTGTCATGTGCTGGCTTGCCATGTATTGCAGATGGAAGGTCAAGGTGACCCTTAAGAGAAAACTGGCTCCATTACTGCAGATGGCATTCTTCACTCTGTCTTCCTGATTCATAGATGTGACCATCAGTAAATGTGTGTCATTGTTGTAGTTGACGTGACAGTATTACAAACATTGTGTTAGTTACAGCAGCTGGTATGGAGTCCAGTAGTTTTCATTACCAGTACATAGTACTGAGGCATGTGTTTGACCTTTAGGTCAGCTTCTGTTGTTTCTGAATCAGATTTTACTCTGATACTTAAAAGTTGATTCACAAATTATTTAGAGGCAAAGCTGAGTGACAAACCTGTTTCTGAGGCATGGCAGCGCTTGAGTCCAGCCACATGAGGGCACCATTGATAAACGTATGAAAAGGAGCATTGGTATGCTCTTCACATCTACACTGCATCAGTTACACACCAGCCCTCATTTCTTTGTATTTAGCTGGGAAAATGTGAAATGGGTGCAGCGATTTAGTGAAGCACAAGCAAACATTAAAGGAAATACAGTATATAAGGAAAAATAGACTCTGTATAATTCTAATGAGCTTGAAAGTCAATATTGGTGTGCCCACATTTATTCTTCAGCGCTGCTGGCGTTCTTACAAGCTGTCCTGTGACTCCTTAGTCACAAGTAGGAACAGCTCTCCAGGCTTCTTGAAGGACACTCAAAGCTCTTTGGATGGTGGCCACCTTTTGTCCTGTTCTGTGAATATGATCAGAGAACAGAGAGAGACTCTGGGGAGGCTGACAGGTTCTGAACAGACACTTTCCAGGTGCATCAGTCTGACGGTACTTTTATTGCTTTAAATGAGAATCTGGCTCAAAACTTTTGCACAGTTCTGTATGTCGAATGTGTCACTGAAACAGGTTGTATTATGTTTATACACGTATGTCTTTCCATGCCGTGCTCAGTTAACACTATATAGTAGACGTGATCTTCAGCTGTACCACAGTAAGAATGTGGTTGGATGTGTTTCTGCATTTATGTCTTTGTTTGTTCCTTTTTCAAAGGTCTCGGCTTTGGATCTGAGATGGCGCTGGCTGAGGTGGCTCTGAACATCCTGTGTTTACTGATGAAGCAGCAGTGGAGCTGGCTGTGCATGGAAAACATTCAGAAGACCATCAGACTTGTGTTTGGGACACTTATTAACAGGTGACCAGTTATTTAACGGTGGTGAGAGTCAACGTGCAAAGATGAGGATAGATTTACATTCATGCATAAAAGGAATAAAAGCATGCTAATGGTTGGCAAAGTAGTGCTGTCCACCCCTGCGGTGCAGGCTGCTCCTACCGACACGACTCAGTTTTTATTATACCAAATTTAATATGTTTCAGAGTAGTTACTGAAAAGCTGCAGCACACGGCAGTGACTGAGTACACTGAGATGTTAGCCTTTGTGAACACTGTGATAGAATCTGTTTACAAGCGGCAACTACAACATTTTAATAACATGTTGTTGACGCTCGCTTCAGACCTGTCGCAGCACTTGCACATTCAGCCTCCTTCTGGATGGCGTCTGCATTACTGATGGGGCTTTAGGCCACTTTCATGGTAACAGAGTATAACGAGGCAGCAGCGCAGCGACTCAGTGGTTAGCACTGTTGTCTCACAGCACACCACGTTTTTAACCGCTTGCATGTTTCATAGTTTGGAGGTTTGGAGTCTGAGCTGTCATTCAGCAGGAGGTGGGAGACGTCCTGGAGAGGTCACAGTCCATTACAGGGCAGGATGAGTTAAATCACACAGCAGCTTTAGCTGTATGTTAAATGTATACAAATATAACCCACCCATTGTGTTAGTGATTAAAATAGGGGCGTAAAAACAGTCAAAATGTTGGAAGAACGAACATCTGAAGTACATTACTGTGCTGTGAACATATCACAATAATATGCATTTATTTATTTTACATTTTAAATCCGTCTTTCTTTTTTGCATTGGTAGTGGGTTAAATGTCTCAGCTCAGATGTTCTAGCACTTTCTAGTGGATCCACATCCTTCCAGGTCTGCTATAGTTTCCCCTGGTTTCCTGATGACCATACGCGAGCTCTGGAACGACTTCACCCTACAGTCTGCTACACGTTGAGTACGGTTGTCATCACTGCACCAATCTGTCTCTGGCCCCCTCGTCCATCTTACCCTGCATGTAATCAAGCCCCAAAGCCCCTCTCTCAGGGAACCAGCTTACTCCAAACCAGACCTGGGCAACGCACCAGGATGTCTTCATCTTCTTAATTACAATGATGTTTATTCGTGTA
Organism: Simochromis diagramma; assembly: GCF_900408965.1. Classification (NCBI taxonomy): domain Eukaryota; kingdom Metazoa; phylum Chordata; class Actinopteri; order Cichliformes; family Cichlidae; genus Simochromis; species Simochromis diagramma. The sequence continues at coordinate 1,535,632 of NW_024387332.1, read as the reverse complement.
ACATTCCAGAGACTAAACCTCACTTAGATGCTGTACATGTTGTGCTTTTGGCACCTGGGAGCTACTTAGTGCAGCTAAAACACATCAGTGGTGCCGAAGCATCACTGAGCTCATTTCTCGCTCTCTTCACCAGCAGTAACGTTTTGAAACAGCCCAGAGTGACTTCGAAGTAAATCTGGCCGCTGCTGCTGCAACCTGAGGTGCTTTTTACAAGGCTTTCAGCTACAAAGTGTCTGCATATCTGTGTGCCGTAAAGTCTCCGCACGGAGCCAGGTCAGGGCACGAAGACACATGTTCCCTCGTGGAAATTCCACAGAGAGGGCTGTTTATGAGCTGGAAAAGCAGTCTGGGTTTGTGCAGTCGTTAGAGAAGAGGAGTTGAAATGTCAGACGAGGGTTCGGGACGATCCTTTGCAGCGGTCCATGTGAAAAACGAGTAAACAAAAATCGAATTCAAGAAAAGTGCCCCACGTTTTTGAATCCCAGTGTTTTCATGTATGCTGTGAGTCTGTGTGGACATGCACGTCTGCACTGCCTGGCCTCTGCAGAGAATGCAGACGCCAACTCCCCAAACATTTGTCGCAGATGGGTATAGCTCCCACTGCCAGTAAACGGGAGGCAGTGTTCTTGGGTTGTAGCGTTTGTGCCATCAGTCCTGTGACCTCACGTTCCCTGGGGTGTTAGCACCAGAATATCTAGCTTCATATTGATACAGAGTCCTCTATTTTAAGAGGGTCTGCCATTCAAGTATGTAAGGCCTTGTGCTTTTGTTTGGCCTCGTCTATATTAGGCAGCAGCCTGTCAGCAGCGCCCTGACAGCTCTGTCCTCTCATCACAGAGGTTTGTCCGTGCAGATCAGGTGAGATGCTGTCGGTAGAACCGCTACACATGAAACTCGTCTTCTGCAGTTTCAGAGGTTGAAACAAATGAACAGCAGCTTATAAACCATAACACAAGATTAAATAATGATTCCTGGAAGAGCTGCGCACAGTGTAAATTATATAAAAGCTTTCTGTAAAAGTCCTGCTGCTGAAAGGGAAAATGATGTGAATGATGGTTAGAAGTGCTTTAAAACGTCTCATGGGGATTCAGTGATAGTTAGCAGGAGCCGGCCTCAGCGCCTCGGGACCTTTGTAGCCTTTGAAGCAGCTCATTGGCAGGGAGAGGCAGACGTGTCGCTCATTCTTCTGCTGCTTCACTCAGGGCTGAAACCTTCACACAGGCATCCATGTCTGTCAGAGGATGATATTTATATTCTGCTGCCCTCCTCCACCATCACACTGTTGGTTTGTGTTGAACTCTACGTTAATGTTGCATTTTAAAACTTAGAGATCTGTCAGTATTATATTTAGCCAGTGTGATACTAGTGCAGGATTAACGAGCTATAATCTGAATAATAAATTAGAGTGAAACCAAAAACTGAAACAGCTTATTTTCCATCTCTTCACCAGCAGGAACAGTTTCAAACAGTCCAGAATGATTTTCAAAGTAAAACTTGTAAAAAGTGTTTTTCTGTTATTAACAGCGGGACACATTTTTCTGCATCAGTCTGCAGTGCTAGTTCAAATAATTAGGGTTAAATGGATGTATAACTATAACTACACACCTGTTCTGTCCTTAATGTGGCTTTAAGATCACTCACAGTGATGCACAGGGGCTTGTTTGAGTGCAGTCCTTTGCTCAAGTGCACATTAGCATGCAGGCTGAAGGAGCAGGGGTTTGAAACTTGCTTACAGCGTGTGATCGTGTTGCACTTCTGGTCGTTGCAGGCTTTGTGACAGTGTGTTACTCTGCTGTGAACAGCATCCCCGCTCTGCTGCGCTCCCTGGGTGAGTGAATAGGTTAGAGAGTAACAAAGAGCAGAGATGCGAGAGAACAGGAGACCTTTGGTTCTTCTAACTTCATTGTACACATAATTATAGTTGCACTGCATCGCCTGTCCAGCTCATGCTTGGGATTCTGTCTCAATCTTTCAGTTATTCACTGTTGACCAACGTTTAAACATCATGTTCAGAGACTGGGACAGAAATATTCTACGTGTGTGTGTGTGTGTGTGTGTGTGTGTGTGTGTGTGTGTGTGTGACATGTCTGGCTGGAAAAGCCGTCTCTCCTATAAATGGGGTCCAAGTGAGCCTCTGGTTTGGGAGATGTCTGATTTTTATGGACTGGAAAGTGGGACGGTTTAAAATGAATAACGTCTCCTTCTGTTAGACGGCAGTCTGGATGGAAAATTCAGCTGCAGCCAGGTTGTTGTTAGTGTCTAGATGTGCTGGTGATATAGCAGCGAGTGCAGGCGTCTGTAGTCCATGTTCTGTTTGGTTAAATGTGGCTGTCGAGATAAAAGTTGACCATCCTGAGGTGGAAGAAAACTGAACAGGACATACTGAGAGCTGTGTGAAGCGTAGAAATGTGTACAATCATGTGAGGTAGCAGTAGGAGGAAGTATGGCAGTCCTGTACTCCTGTACGTGTGATAGGAAAACTGGGTCTAATGCAACAAGGGCCTGAGATTTTCTCGGAAAGCCGTTGGACTACGTTTTAACTCTTGTGTAGGTGACTGTAGTCGGCACACTCCACCCTCGTACTTGTTCCTTGACACACACCCACTAGCGATTCTCGGGACCTTTGTCATTGGTCTGAAGGACGTCCTTATATGCTCACTACACGTTTGGCTTCACCAAACTGCATGTGGCATCTCACCTCGGTCTCCTGTTGCACCAGTCATACAATACGATTCTTTATTTTGACTAAAACAGCTCATTAATACTTCCATAAACAATTCGAACATTACCACCAGACCTCGCTGACAGCTTGATGATGGAGGTGAGGATGAAAGGAGCATGGAGGATTTAAGCCCTGTCAGCGGCTGTCGCAGCGAACACTCTTTTTCGTTTGCTCGCTCTGGTTATTCTTCTGCTGTTAATTAATACCCAGAGATCCCACTCTGACATCCAGCGCTCTGCTTGGGTTTCACTCGTGGTGAACAAGTTGTTTGGCCTCGCTGACTGCTGCAGCATTTAGCCCGTGATCACACTGTGGCATTTGGACAGAAGCGTAAATTTGCTGTCAGAACTCTGATGCTAAGACAATCATGGCTTTTCTGTCTGTTTGATGTAACTCTCTGTGTGGCTGCTCTGAGCAGGCCGATTGCTTCAGAGCATTCACGAGGAACACCCTCAAATGTTGAAGGACCTCTGTGGCACAGAAAGAGAGCCTGGTGTGTGCCCACACTCAAGGGCGTCCATACGCTCGTGTTTGCTTAGTGCCAGTCCCAAGTTTTGATATACTGAGCAGTGTGTGAGGAAAGGTGCTCGTGTGGATGAATCTGTGTTTGATATAGCAGCTTAAGTAGGAAGACGAGCAGAAAGCATCAGATGTGACGTTCTTGTCTTGCAGATGTTTCAAAGGTTAAAAATGCACGACTGATTTTGATTAATGAATGATTTACATAACACCTTCTTTTTCACTTGTTGAGCATCATGGATGCATCTTTGAGTGTTTGGCTTCCAGAGGCACAAAAAACAAATCATTTTAAAATGCAACATTTTTAATTTTTGCTGCAGCTGGAGAAGCAGACGTGTGTGTCGCTCCACTTAAACCACAACACCGCCGTTATAGTTCGAGCGCCATGCTGCTGTCTCGTGTTGAGCAATCCAAATGCAGTTATGTTTACCCGCATCATCATTAATCTGCTGCAGTGTCGCCACTGAGCAAAAAAAGACTGTGCAGACGCTCTAATCTAAACTTATTACATGTGACAATATGCATTAGCGCACATTTAGACCAGCTTATTATGAGTGTAAGAGAATAGTCGTGAGTCAGGTGTTGAAGACGAGGATATTTTCACTCTTCCACTTGTGACTCTACGTTGTTATTGATAGAATTTACTCTTTCGGACTTTGGCAGCCGCGCCTGGCTTTGTGTCAGAGTCCATATTTTATCATAACAGACGACGTCATGCCTTATTACTGCATGAAGACCAGATGCTTGTTTTTGACAGTGCTGCGGGTTTAAATCACTGATTGGCCTCTTTGACGCCGCTGGTTGTTTCCGCAGAAGACGACAGAGTCGTCCGCCGTTCTTGCTGTTGTGCTGCTGTCCCGGGGCAGGTGTGGCGTGAACAGATGAGGTCTTGTGTCAGCGGGAGTTCACGCTCAGGCTAAAAAGTGCAGGTGGGCAGAGGGGTGGCCACGCATGTCAGAATACTGGTGTAGGTGAGGGATGTAAGAGAGGCTCGTTACATGATCGTACAGGCTGTCTGTCAGCTTCTGGTGTGGCATCCATGAACAGGCCGTTACTCACAAGACAAATCAGACTTTGTGGGATCAGCTGTTGTTTTTATCTCAAACTGTTTAAGTTGGAAGTTTTCTCTGTATCATGTCACCAACATGACATTATTCCCTCTCGACAAATATCGTGTTATGTTACGCTCCCATTCCTGCTGAACTATGCAATCGTCTCGCTGGGACATTACAGATCAGATATCTACATCAGCCCCAGTGTGCCCTCGGTCAGAGCTCGCCGGCCTCCTCGTCTGTTTGTCCTCATCTAGCTTTAGAAACATGTAGAGACATCGAGTCCTTGTTTGGCAGGAAATAAAAGTCTCTTTGTTGTTCACATTCTTGATAAAGTTAGATGGAGGACGAGAGGTGCATGTTTAAATGCTGTCAGGATGTTTGCAGAATCAACATGTCTTAAATAAGGACAGGAGCAGGATGAAGTCACGTCCTGACCCGTCGGCCTCTTCACTTCCCTGGTGTCGTGTTTTCACTGCTCACCTGAGCCTGTGGCCTGAGATGTGGCTCCAAAGTCACAGTTGATCTTCTGCGTCCAGAGACATACTTGAGAAATGACGCGTCTGTCAGATTCTGGCTGCGAGCTTATTTTAGTTCCAACAGGACCTGGTTGTACTTTTCTGTCTTTACCTTAAATGGTTACTAAAGCGAATCCTGCCGTGCAGCGCTGCTCGGCCTGTCCCTCAGGGTTTTCAAAGCATCTTGCTTCAAGGTGCTGAACAAAAATTTAGCATGAACAGTTTAAGAATTACAGCTGTTTTTACACCCAATCACATTTAAACAAATTCACATACATGTAAATATAACAGCTGCTTTTAATAACTGGATGAAATAAAGTCTGCAGCCATTCGAAGTGTGAAGCCGCTCTTTCATCTCAAGGCTCCTCAATAATGACCGAACAGAGATGCTGTGTTTCTGGCTGAGCACAGACGCGCTTATCCGGCAGTCTGCTTCTTTCAGTGGGTACCCACAGCTGTAGGTGGGAGTGGGAATGTAGATCAACCACTAAACTGACAGCTGAAAGCTTCATGCTCAGCTTTCTCTGCATTCCTGAACAAACCTGTACCTACGTCTGTATCTGCATGAAGTTTGAAGGATGATGGAAGAGGCTGATTACATGCACATAATTGCAAATTCCTCCTGAGCAGATCCTGACGTGTGTCACGGTGATTTGAATGTGGTTGTGCAGTATGTTTTGTTTAACTGAAGCCACATTAATCCTCGTGGCAGAGACGTTGCTTGGGCACTTTCCTCTTAATGTTCCCTGAAAACATGTGTCTGACAGCAGAGCTGGAAAACAACTCTGGTGGTTTTCATGGTGGCAGTAATGCTGTAGTGTCTAAGCTTCTACCAGACCACAGTCGCTCATATAGAATTACTTGTGTTTGTTAGCCGTCACTGGTCGAAAGCGCTGTGCTGTGTTTGTGTCTAAATCTGCGTGTGCCAAAGTGTCATCTCTGGTGCCTGCCATGCAGCTGCAGCAGTGATGACAGCACACGCAGAGTTTGCTGGATGTCGCTGTAACGTGGACACGGACCCTGACGTGCGTGTGCATGCTTGCGCCCTTTAACCGGTCTCCTGCAGCTTTGTCCTTCGTGTCACGCAGGCCGGTGTGTGCGCTGCTGTGACACACATGGAACTGTGAAAGTGTGAGCCTCTGTGGGCCGTGTGTGATGACAGTCTGGCTCAGGCTGTAATATTACATGCCTTTGTTTTGACCAGACGTGGGGACCGAGGCGCCACAACAGTCCCAATAAAAGCAGCCTGGCATGTGTGCGCTCACACTCAGGCGCTCAGAGAAAAGCTGAGCCAGACTGCAGGGCCGAAGGCTGCAAGTCAGCACCGTGGCCTGAATGAAGGTGTTGATGTGACGAGCCTCGAGTGGACGTGTGTAGACGCATCACATCAGGGAACGCTGTGCACTAGTGTGTGACGGCTGCGTGCACTGTGGCTGTGTGGGCTACTCCACGAACACGTACAGATTCTGTTGATTGTTTTGCCTTATAGCCATGGCCTAATGTTCTTCACGTCATATTTCACATTTTGTTCATCGTACAGAAATTCTGAATCCATTTAGTGAAATAAAAGACGACACTGAAAGCTGCTCCTTGAGTTTTCTTATAAACAGAGTTACTGTGAAACAGCTGGCTGCGAGCTGGGCCAGAGGTGTGCACGAAATGAGCGAGGCCGCAGTTATTAGTGCAGCGTAACCTCTGGACGTCACGAGGTCGTCAGTGTAAGTCAGTCTAAAGCTAGGATTTGTTTTTGTCTCTAAATATAACAGTTTTCTGAAACTAAATGTCACCTTTCAAATAAACTCAGCGTCTTCGTTTGGTAACCTAAGCTAAAACCTGTCAGTAACCATGAATGGCATGGTGGATAGGAACAGGTTAACATCCTCAAGAGCAGAAATGGATCATCATGTAAACCCTTTCCCCAAAGATGAGATCATTTAAGTAAAAAGGAGGGTCGTGATGTGGACCGGTCAGAAAAGCAGTCACGCAGAGAAGAGCATGACCAAAGACCAAAGGGTTTCACTGCAGCAGAGTCTCATGAGAGCAGAAGCTGTGGTAGAAGAGCGAGAGCAGGACTAAAACTGTGCGATCAGGTTTCTGGGTTGTGTCTACTTCTGCTTGAAGCAGTCCAGCTCAGAGTTTTCACCTTTAACACTGAACTTATAATGTTTTTACAAGCACGCTGCTGACATAATACAAAGTCTTTCACTCGACTGTTGGAGGTATTAGTGCTCTGAGAAAAGCAGTAATACTTTAATGGATGAAGGAAACAGACTCAATGAAATATGATTCACTTTGTTTTTTTACATGTTAAATATCTACATGGTAATAAACTTTAAAAGGTGCAGTATAGTATAGCTGTGTAAAGTCATGACAGCCCAGTACACTGTGACACGAGGAGCCATCAGCTTCCAGTACAGTTCGACTGTGTTTGTAGCAGCACAGCTGTGATGTGGTTAAAGACGTCCAAAGGAGAACAAGCAGTTTGAGACAGCAGAGACGACGTCTGTGTGACAGCAGGATAAGGATCACACTTTTGCTTCACACAAATCAAACAAAATCACAAAATACACCTGGGCGGCTCTCAGCATGTCTGCAACCTTGTTTTACAGAATATCACAAGACATTCTCCAATATACAAACAAACAAGTTTAACTCATGTATCCTGACAATATTTGAATGAGCTCAATGTTTGGCATTGGAATTACTATAAAGAAAGTCTATATCACACAGTGCATTCAGAGCAGGATTAAACTTGCTGTTACACTCATGCATTTTCAAAAATAATCAAGTAAATCCTGTCCAAATGGGTTTAATATTCCTCAGGAAGCTCCCCAGAGGCCCATTGAAGCAGGAAAATCAGTGCAAATCATGTGGTGACTGAGCTCTACCATCACGATTAATCCCAGACATTCAACATAATGTCCTTTTACTTAACTGCCCTGATATGCATCTCCAACAGCAATGATAGAGCCTTTAAAACTTTACAAGTTTTCATTGTTTCTTTTACTCTAAACTCCTCTGTAGTAAAAATACAGTCAGAGCTCCGAGGTCAGAGCCAGGTGCTCGCCTAAACCGGCTCTCTGCAAACTGAGAAGCTGGGGTAAAATTAGAGGTTACTCACGACGATGACCTGTTAATTATCTAGTGTTAGCAGCCAACCCTCGCTCACAACTGTCATGAATATAGATAGAAGTGCAGACTAAAAGTGATACTACATCTTTATTTATACACAGCATTTATGGATATAGTAGCATAAAGGTGTTTACAAAGTCATACTGGCTACTGCTAAATCAACAGGTTTGCTGCGTGTTCTGTAACTTTGGTCATGTATCTGAACAGATGTGAAGCATGCACGGCCAGTTTTGATTTGTAGCCAACATCCCCAAACGCAAAATGCCATCCAAGGTAGAGTCTGACATCGTACTGGGATGCCAGCTGTGCAACAAGTCAGGAAATGTCCTCATTATTCCAGATCCAGCTGTTACAGGTGTTATAATAAAGTGGAAGTGATTAGAAACTGCAGCAACAAATTCAGTTTGCCATGTAAAATCACAGCGTCGGGTCAGTGGATTCTTTTCCAGTCTTTCTGCAGACTCGATCGCTACAGACCTCCAAACGTCACGTGGCCTTCAGATTAGCTCAAGAGCAGTACCCAGAGAGCTTCATCGAGTTTCCATGGGCGAGCAGCCGCATCCAAGTCTTATGTCACCAAGTGCAACGCAAAACAAAAAGCAGTGGAGTCAAGCACGCAGTCACACTTCTCTGTCCAGTGGTGTGATGGACCAGTCTGGGTTTGGTGTTTGCCAGGAGAACAGTGCTTGTCTGACTGCACTGTGCCAAATGTAAAGCTTGGTGGAGGGGGGATTACGGTGCCGGTTGGTTTTCAGGAGTTGGGCTCAGCAACTTGGTTCCGGTCAAAGGAACTCTTAGTGCTTCAGCATACCAAGATATTTTGGACAGTTTCATGTGCAGTGATGAGTCATGAAGCGTGTTATATAACTTAGGGCAGCAAGGTAAATATCGATGGATGGATGGCATCACCGAAATCCAACTGAGATAAAAACGAGCTTAATACAAGTCGCTTACAGGAAGCAACAGAGAAACGTGATTTTAGTCTATACAGAAAATGTACATTTGAGCTTTGTTATCAAGTATGATGTGTAAAGTCGAGATCCCTATCAAATACCAGGATGTTTGTATGAGTCAGCAACCTGTATGGTACCACCTTCCAGCGTTTCGATGTTCGCAGCTTCAGACAACATAACGTTGGTTTTGCCAGCATTCAGGACTAATGAAGAGCAATCTGACAAAATCAGTCTGTTTGTGCATACTTCACCCAGCGAAGGCGCTGGGAGTATAGAACTGCATCCTCTGCATACGTACGGTAGGAAGAGAATTTGAGCTGCTCACAAATGTTATTATATAAAAACAGAGTTTGGTGTGGAAGAACTTGAGTGGCTTGCACAGAGTCCTGACCTCAACCCGATCGAACGCTTTTGGGACGAATTAGAGCGAAGACTGCGCGCCAGCGTTCTCATCACACATCAGTGTCTGATCTTCCAAAAGCATGGCCCAAAATCCCATAAACACACTCAAACCCTGTGGAACGGGTGGGGCAATGTAGTGTCACGCATACCTGCCACTGTTGTCAAGTCCTGTCATCTGGTTGCGTGTTTCAAACTCTTCACCAACACCAGCTACACAAGTTGCAGAATTTGAGTTTATTACCCAACAATAGTTGTTTCAGCTTGTGTTCAGTGACACTGGGGACAGAAGATCGTCAAAGTGGCTGACAGTGATAGTCGGCTTTCTCTGTGCCATCCTCCCTGATTCTGAAGTTCAACCATAGTGTCAGAGACAGACTGGCGACCTGTCCTCAGTGTCCCCATCTCTCAGTTCAGAGTAGTCCTGAGTAGAAATAACCAGGTTATCAGACTGTTAGTGGAAAGTGAAAACGTGAATTGGGAATGAGTTTATGTAAATCATATTTCATATAAAATTAAACGAACACTTTTGGTTCAAGATGTATCACATTTGATGTCGTTGCAAAGCAGCCTGACCCCTGGCACGTCGATAGTGTTGTGCAACTCCGTGGTGGTATGAGCAGCAAAGTAGTTTGTGTTTGTCTTGTTTAGTATCTCATGTTTCCATGTGTTTAGCTCTGAAAAGAAGTTTATGAGAACTGTACTTTAGCCTGCAGCTAAGACATGTGGAGCTAATTTAAGATAACAGCTTTGTCTCTGCGAGTGCTGATGCGCTCACTGCGACCACAGACATTTAAATTGTGTCTATTTGGCATTACTGACTCCACATCCTGTCTGTGGTAATCCACGAGTCTGTCCTGTGTAAATCCTGACAAGTTTGTCTTTAATGCTCAGAGTTTAGCGGGATGCCGGCTCAAACGATGACCGACGCGTCGTCTCGCTGTGAGGTCAGACGGTCTGTATGTAGGAGCAGCGTTCACGCCTTTGTGCAGTCTCTGTTCACATTCACTTTCAGTGCCTGACATAAAAGCAAAATAAAACATTAAGACTATGAGTCAAACCTCATGTGATGTTAGTGCCTTTAATTTTAGGGTCACGGGAACCTTTGGAGTCATTCCTGTGCTGCCACCAATTTCCAGCACAAAACAGGAAACTGAAAAACATGTTTCCCAACTCTCTGCTCCTAATGGTCTGAGTAAGCTAAAACCCGTCCATTCTTACTCTGATCACTCAGTGCTCTGCGCCTCCTTCTTACAAACACATTCACACCAGTGGATGCATCCGACTGGAGCAGCCAGGCATCAAACCACCAACCTTCTGATTAATAGATGACCCGCTCTGCCTCCTACACTGCAGCTGGCTGACTTGCTGCCACAGCGATTGTCCAACACGCGAGCCGGAGACTGTGAGCTGGCATGTGTGCTGGACTGAGCGGTATCAGTTTGTAGGTACGAGTGTTAAAGCAGGGATCTTGTTGTTCTTGTTGTTCGTGCTTTTATTGCACGTTTGCAGGGCGGCCACGGTTGTAATAAAACTCACGGCTTGGCCTCGACAGTCTGTTGCCAGTTATTCTTTCCTAGCACTTCAAACATTGTCACGTCGTTATATTGATCGTATTTGATTAGCAGGCTGAAAACTTGGAATGTTTTATGCAGGTCATCTGCAACGTGTCTGAAGTTAACTTTGGCTTCTGGACCTAACGCTGCAGCTTCATTCAAACTACAGTGTGATGCCAACTAGGGCACTATGTTTTTGAAGTTTCACACACACTGCACCATTTTTATTTGCCCTCATTTATTTGACCTTACAAAGGTCCTCTGAGACCTGTCCTACAGTCTGCGTATAGAAAAGGACTTTCTTTATTTGTTAAGAAATGAGGGCAGCCCTGTTATTGTTTTTATGCTGTTTAATGTTTGTTTAATGCTCTTTGCCTGACAAGGAACACATGTTCATAAATCACTGTATTGTGTAGACACTGTGTGGGACCCAGTTTTGGTTCAAAACTTCATGCACGGCTAATAATTTCTTACTGTGAGGCGACCGTGCTGATCTCTGCAGCACCGTGCTGTCTGGTGGAATCACTGGAGTTTTAATATTACCAGCCTAGATGTTTGCCTGTTGTCTAATTATTAAGTAGTCACATCCTGTATAAAGTTTTGGAAAACATGCATCACCACATCCCAAAAGGTTGAGTCTGTTCATGTGGACGTAGCGATGGAGGAGGAGGCCTGAGGGTCCATCTGACACCACCTTACAACGCTGTGATTGCAGCCATTCCCCCCCTCTGTGTGAATGGGACTCATGGTTATTGATCAGGGGTCATGACAGTTTGCATATTAATGACGTTTCAGTCATTGTGTAACTGTCCTGTTTGTTGGAAACCTGCAGTCAGCTGAGACTGAAGAGGTCACCTGATGATGAACAGAATCAGCCTTTTACGATTATTCACCTGCATTATTGTTCAGCGTGCATCACCACAGTAATAATGTGGTAGTAATACAGGATTGTAGTGACTGACTCTCAATAAAAATAAAATAAAAATGTCACAGCAGCGGTGACAGAACTTGAGTTGAGAGACAAATGTAACTGTAACTAATGTGATAGTTATGTTTCCAACTCCGGCTCGTCCAAAGCCCGTCGCTCGTCCCGTCTCCCTTCCCTCAGACCCAGAATGTGGTTGGCCCTCCCTGAGTCTGATGTCTGGTTCTCATTTGGTTTCTTCCTGTTAAAAGGGAGTTCTTCCTTCTCACTGTCACTGAGTGCTTGCTCACAGAGCATCGTTGGGTGGTCGGGGTTGAGACAGCTGTTGTTGTGATTTGGTGCTATATGAATACAATTCTGCTTCATGGTTTATAGAAATAACAGTTCTTAATGAGGTGAGCTCAAAGTTGGAAAGATGTAAATATGGATCCTTGTAACGCTCGACTACAAAACTGAAACTGTGTCAGAGAAATGAAAATTAGTTTCAGCTTCATCAACCATTAGTTGTAGCTATTATCTGTGTTTGGGACAAATTAGACATGCTACCCTAAACCAAGCCAACACACACTCATTAAATACAATAGGTCTGAAAAACAGTGTGCTGAGGTCTGAGAAGAAGCTGCCCCTCAGCCTCTGAGCCAGCCTGCACACGAGTCATTCATTGTCTCTTTCACTTGTCAAAATTAACATCGGCTTGTCCTCACTCATACGGCTCAGCTGTTTGCTTTTCCAGTCTAGCTGTGGGTTAGACTGGGCTGTGTTCCAGTAAGGATGTGTTGCAGTGTCTGTAGAAAGTGAACTCCCCCTTCACTCTGGCTGGAGGAAGCTTACCGAATGCATTATTGTTAAAGCTAAACAAATCCTTGTCACTGTCCATTTCTGTAGCTTCATGTATCTGTGAGGCCCTAACCTCTGTTGAGTTCATACAAATACAAGCAGGAGGCCGTGTGCGTGTTGTACTGACCTTAGTGCTGTTGCAGCTGGATGCTGTTAGCATGAACTGATTGCAGAGAAAACAGAAGATTAGATGTTTGAACACAGAGTCATTTTACTGCCTTTACTATCTGATGCTCAGTTTTCAAAAGCACTGAAAAAATCAACATGTGGATTTTTTTCTTTGGAGCTATTTCCCTAAAAACAACAGCTGCTACATAGAGCGCTGCATTATTACTTACAACCATGCACCTCTACATGCATTACCCCATTGATGAAGGTGTACTTCAAAGAGGTCGGAGGTCTCACACCTGACCTGTTTGCTGTGTTACTCAGAGAGTTTAACATCCTCACTTTCTTCAGTTTCATAGCTCTGCCAGTAAATGTCTTCTCTGTGTTTATGCTTCTGTCATTTCAGTTAAAATCACTGTGTCAGCTGTATTAGCTCCAGCATGGTTTGCTCAGTTCAGTTTGAAGTACACAAAGAAGCTGTAAACTTACAGGATGCAGTGATGTGTGTGCTGCAGTAAACACTGCAATTCACGTTCAGTCAGAATTTAGTTTCTTTTTTGTTCTAGAAAATGGACAAAAGTTATAAACCATAGTAGATCAGAAGGTAAGATTTTAGATAAATCTGAAACGGGAAAAAGAGGCACATTTTATTTGCTGCATCTCTGCTTCAGTCTGGAAGAATTTGAGCACAATTTAAACAGCTGAACTTTCTTCGGTGGAGCGAGGTCACAGAAACATGAGAACCAGCCATGTTTCCAGCTCGATGCTGGTTTGTAAAAAGAACACAAAGTCAGTTTGCCTCGACCAGCAAGCAATTCAAACTAAACTTTTATATGAGGATACAGTTTATTCTTACCTCAAACCTCAGACAGCACGAGCTATAAAACGCTGCTTCCTCTTACTGTAAATGTGTTCAATTACTGTAGCTCGTCCACGTTAGCATGGCAGGCCCTTAAAGGAGTGATAAATACATTTCTCCTACAAGTGTGCAGTAACCACAGCACGACAGCATGAAATCACGGCATGAATTACATGCTCCAGGCTGTTCCTGTATTTATCTGTCAGGAACTGTAGGACTTCCCCTTTGCATTCATAAGTGTGATTTATTCTAGTTGTGTCTTAATTATGTGAATATCAGTGTTCGCTTGCTGAGCTTTAACCAGCCTCCCTCTGTTATTGGGGACTAGGCTAAGCTTACATTACCTGTGCTGAATTTTGCACTGTACGTTGAAAGTGTTCACTGGATTCCAAGTGTTTGCAATAAATTCACATTTTTCAGCAACCAAACCTTTTCAGCCACATGGTTCCCTTGGAAAACGTCATTCACTGATTCATTCTGCTGCTGGTGACTGAAAGCATCTGCAGCTTCACAGAGGAGAAAGCCTCTGTCCATGAGTTCCAGATTTCAGCCAGCTATTCTCAAAATGTATTAAAACAGACAATTTGACACTGATAGATGTTGATTATGTTCGACTTAATACAATTAAGGGGGGATGTGTATAAAGAATATAAAATATGTCACCCCCTGGTGGTGGGAGGGGGTGTTCCTCGAGCCTCAGTTCGCCTGCCAGAGGCCTTCTGGACAAAGCCTGGATCTGCTGGAGCCAGCTGTCCGGGTTTGGGTCACAGCTCACAATGCTCTCTTACCACTTTGGACTTTGCCTCCCACATCTGCTCCAGTTGTTCCTTCACCCCCTGGTACTTCTTTTGTGTGCTCCTTCTTGCTGGTGTTACTGTCTGCTGGGAATGACACATCTATTCGAACTATCGTCCACCACTGTGTCTGGCTGGTTGGCCAGCAGGACAAGTCCCACAGGACCTCAGCCCTGTTGTTCTCATCCACTTTTGGTGGCGTCTCCCATCAGAACTTGGAGACCTCTAATCCATGTTGTGCCCTCTCCTAGTCTCTTGTGCCTCTCAGTGTATACTATAACAGCTTTCATCAGTTTATCTTGATACTATGTGCTGTTTAAACTCAAGAGCTTTATACAGTCTGCAGCCTGGGTGCTGTCAGCTGTGATGGACTCCAGCCTCGGCAGATCTGGTGCTTAGGCTCTGTGCTGTCGTGACTCAGTGGTGAATTAGATTAAGTGTTTTGGGTTGTTTCTGTGAATTAAAGTTCTTCACTCTTAGAAACACTGAAACAACATATTTCCTAAAATACCAAAATGTAGTTTACTTATTTATTTGCAGTTTTAGCATTTTTGTTTGCAACTTGATGGCCTGTCAAAGTTAACTAAAGTTCTTACAGACGTAACTTGAGTCTTGTTGGAAGCTTTTTTTCCTTTACAGTTATTCGTGAGATGTTGTTTGGTGGCTTAAAACAGCGAGACATTAGAGTAAATCATGATGCCTGGCACAGCGTCCATCCGTTGTTTCTCTGTGCTGCACTGTGGTGCTTGGGCCTCATTCCTGTTTTCTTTTCTTCCACAGCTCTGAGGTTCAGAATAAATGTTGCATAACAGCGTCTGTTTGGAAAAACAGTTAGTTCCCTGGAATTCTTAGTAGTAACTGAAATGCAAGTTAAGAAGGACTTAAACCTCATTAAACCTCAGCTATCCAACTTCACCTGTCTACTCCAACCTCAGCTATCACATGGACATTCAGTGGCATCCGCCCTATGCTGTGATGTTGTGTTTAGCTTTTACTTTGGCTTTAAATAACCTCTCCATCGAGTCTGGGTGGTGACTGATGGTGTTTCCACTCTGATGGTAAATCTTGGTCTTAAAGAGGTCAGGTCAGAATGAAAGAGGTCAGAATCTTCCAGCTAAACGCAGCCTGTTGAATCTAATCATCACAAGACCTTAAATGCAGCCGTAATGTGAAAGGCTTTAGGGAAATGGGATCAGTTTGAGACCTGTCAGTGCAAGACTATGCCAGGCTATTCTGATGACCTAAAGAGCTTCAAATCTGCGTGGGAATGCAATTAGGCATTGGTTATATTTAAAAGGATTGGCTGGTTGGAGGATATGATCTTCAGCATTAGGGAGGTCAGGCATGAAGACGAGGTCACAAAACATTGAACTGATGAAGTCAGGAGGTTAACCAACTGTTGGTATTTGGCCTTGAAGTTAGATGCATGTTTATGTAGTTGGGGCAAATGTTAAAAATCATCATTGATATATTAATCTGGGATTTGGGATACCACAGTGGTGCAGTCACAGCAACAAAGTTCTGGACTTTTACCATCTGAGGGTTATTTCTGACTCTAAGTGGCTGCAAAGGTGTGAATGCAAAAGGCTGGCTCTGAGATTGGCAACCTGTCCAGAGTCATATCATTGTCCGTTATCACCTGTGGGACAATGTGGAAAATGTAAAAGGAATTAAAACAAGCCTGCATTTCCAGCTGTTCTGGTTCCACGTGCACCAGTCAAAGGTTTGGACACAGCTTCTCATTTAATGGTTTTTCTTGATTTCATGACTCTTTGCATTGTAGATTCTCATTGAAGGCATCAAAACTATGAATGAACACACGTGGAAGTATGTAGTAAACACAAAAGTGTGAAACAACTCAAAACATGTTTGATATTTTACATTCTTCGTAATATCCGCCCTCTGCTTTGACTCCTGCTTCGCTCACTCTTGGCCTTCTCTCCATGAGCTTCATGAGGTCGTCTCCTGAAATGGTTTCCAACAGTCTTGAAGGAGTTCAGAGATGCTGAGCGTTTGTTGGTCCTTTTGCCTTCACTCTGCGCTCCATCTCATCCCAAACCAGCTCCACTGGGTTTAGGTCAGGTGGCTGTGGAGGCCAGGCCTCCATCACTCTCCTTCTTGGTCACAGAGCCCTCACACAGCCTGGAGGTGTGTTTGGGGTCCTTGTGCTGTTGGAAAATAAATGATGGGATGGCATGTGGCTGCAGGATGCTGTGGTGGCCATGCTGGTTCAGTGTGCCTTCAGTTTGGAATAAATCACCAACTGTGAAACCAGCAAAGCCCCCCCACACCATCACGCCTCCTCCTCCATGCTTCACAGTGGGAACCATGCATGTAGAGACCATCGTTCACCTTTTCTGCACAAAGGCACGGCAGGTGGAACCAAAGATCTCAGATTTGGACCCATCAGACCAAAGCACAGATGGTTTAATGTCCACTCCTTGTGTTTCTTAGTCCAAACATCTCTTCTGCTTGTTGCTTTTCCTCAGTCGTGGTTTCTCAGCAGCTGTTTGACTGTAAAGGCCTGATTCACACAGTCTCCTCTGAACATGCAGAGATGTGTCTGCTACTGGAGCTCTGTGCAGCATCTATCTGGGCTCTGATCTGAGCTGCTGTTAACGATTTCTGAGGCTGGTGACTCGGATGAACGTATCCTCAGCAGCAGAGGGACTCTCGCACTTCCTTTCCTGGGCGTCCTCATGTGAGCCAGTTTCATCGCAGTGCTTGATGCGACTGCACTTGGGGACACATTCAACGTTTTAGCAATTTTCTGACTGACTGACCTTCAGTTCTTAAAGTAATGATGGGCTGTTGTTTCTCTTTATTTAGCTGTTTGGTTCTTGCTATAATATGAACTCTAACAGTTGTCAAACGAGGCTGTCAGCTGTGCACCAACCTGATGGTCCCAACACCATTAATACATAACCCCATATATCTTCATATATTTGATGTCTTCAGTTTGTATCTACAATGTAGAAAGTAGCAACAATAAAGAAAAACCATCAGATGAGGTGTATGCAAACCTTTGGCTGGTGGTGTACTTTAGTCACTGAGAGGCAGCAGGTGGTGGACGTGCGTTTGCAAACCTCTAATGTTGCTCCAGTTCAGAACCAACACACTAACATGGGGACAGTGAACACTGTCACACTGTTTCTGTTAACTGAAAGCTCTTTGTGTTTTATTTCTATTCATTTCAGATGGCTCGATGTGAGTGTGTCCAACCTCACATGTACCAGGTACTGGGTGGTGTACCTGCAGGTCATCCAGGAGGCTGTGTGGCCCGGTGGAGCTTTGCCAACTGCCCCGGTGTTTGAACGCAGCCAGCAGCAAAAAGATGACACCAAACAACAAGCTTTACGCTGTCTGATGAGACTCTTACCAGGTACATCTCACGCTCGTTATGGCGCGATCCTTGAATCGGCGTCGTTCCTGTTACAGTATTTGCTCTTATTCAGTCAGTTTGAGTTGTTTTTATATCTCAATCTTTTTTCTGTGTCTAGATCTGGTCTCAGATGTGTTGGGCTCAGAGAAGTACAGACTCAGCTGGCAGACCGCTCTGGACTCTTTTCAGGACCCCCACATCAACAGGTCAATATACCCACTTTGTAGCGAGCCTGTCTGCTGTCAGACGCACCTCTTCTTCTCAGAAAGGATTCATCATAAAATTATACAAAATATGTTTCTTACATCAGATTTTGCTTCCTGTTGTCATGCTCAGTTTTTATTTGATTTCCTTAATTAATAAACAAAATGATCTAGTATCTATTTTCTGTGGGACGCCATATGAACGGTAGAATCAGCACAACCTGTAACAGCTCCGTTTAGCTTTTTGTCTATTTGTGTGCATTCGAGCGTCCACAGTTTTCAAGATATAACTTTTGTCTGAAGATACCAGTAACAGCTCGAGGTGATTTAGACTTCAGAGTGGAGTAAAAAAGAGTTTGGCCCGTTCCTGATTTTAGATTTCCACAGCGCTGTGCAATGTGCATTCCAGTTATCACAATCACGTGATTGCAGTTGTTGCTGAGTGACCCAACCAGGGAATCACTTCTTGTCTTCGGCTACACAGCATTATACTCGGCCTTGGAGGGCATGGTCAGCTAAGTGTTTGAGCTTCACTCTTACTCCACAAGGTTAAAGTTGATATTGAAAAGTAAACACATCCAGTATAAAATATCATGAAAGGTTGTGGAGAGATCAGTTCAATACTACAATACCTTTTTTTTTATGCAGTGCCGTACGATGTCTCAATGCTGCCATAAAGTTTTGTCAAATCACACACTGCATATCTTAAAATCACACGTTTTTACAGCGTGTTGAAGCCAAAGACTTCAGCCAGTTTTGCTTCATTCTGGTTAATCGTCAGCATGTTGTGATAAAGACTTCATAAGTTTCAGTATAGCCCTCGCCCTTCAGGGCCAATTCCAGTTTCCAA